>NC_058056.1:354798-954798 GCF_020085105.1 Siniperca chuatsi
AGAAGATGTATCAATCTCACGTCTGTGTGTTCAGTACACAAATAAAGACTGATCAGAGATCTTAATGTGTCATCATGCTAACGATAGCTACCTTTGTGTTGCATGTTCACTCTTGGGTCAACAGTAATAACTAATATGTGTTCTGTTGCAAAAACTCCACAGACTACTTTTAAGTGCTTGCACCCACACTCGGCCAATTAGTAGTCTTCACTGTTGGAAAATACCCTTGAGCTTTTTCACTGTGTGGTTTCTTGTCCATTCATTGACTCAGACTTTACCTGTAACCCCCCCACACACACACACACAGTGGCACATGATGGATGACCCTTTTCTTTGGATGCTAATGCATCAAGAGTGTGCAGTGCTCTCTCTGTGTGTGTGTGTGTGTGTGTGTGTGGACATAGTCCATTCAGCTGGTTTCTACACCCATGTGTCCATCTCCTGCAGGCCCTCAGTGAAACTGTAACTGAATATGCCTGGTTGTCAGGGTTTTCTTCTCTCTGCTACCTACTGAAGTTTGGATTTGCCGAGGCCAGAGTTTTCTGTGCTTCCATCTACAACAACAACAAATATTCAACACAATATACTGATAGTCAATTTAATGAAAATGTTCACATTTGATTTTTATGTGTGTAAGATACCTTGTCTTTCCTATGATTTCTAAGTGGGTTTATGGACATTTATTCATGATGGACATCAGAGATAGGAAAGTGTAAGTCACACTGAAACCAAACATACAGTATGTGTATCCTGTCTGTGTTCAGTTATGACTCTGAGAGTACGACTTTTGACTCAAATTGCAGCAATCAGGCACTAAGTATATTTTTTTAAATTTTTGTTTTACCTCAATATCCTGCATAAGCTGTGTGTCACAGCCGCCGCTGCTGCAACTGCTGACCATGTTCATGTGCAGGGGGACAAACTACAATAACTAATTTCCTGTTGTTTTTACAACACCAGTATGCACCTGTCCCTTTCAGCTCACACAGTATATTTGCCCCCTCCCCACTGGGGAGGTGCGCCTCACAGTCTGAAAACCTCTGGCTTAGACAATGCTGTGTGTCTGGCTGTGATAATAACTTTTTATATATAACACTTCTCTAAACAGTTACAAAGTACAAGTGCGGTGTTGTTGGAGTACTTCTAAGGCTTGGATAGGTATGGAACTCCTGGTTTCATCATCAGTACAAAAGATGAGCAACTGTGTCCCCCTATTTAACATTTATAAGCAGTCTATAAACATGTAATAACTGTTTCTAACACACTATAATGTAGCTGTAAGCAAAAACGGCCCTATATAGAGCCAGTGTTTGGTTTGTCCGGTCTGGGCTGCTGTAGAAACATGGCGGTGCAACATCAGAATCAGAAATACTTTATTGAATCCCGGGAGGAAACTTTTTTTGTTTACAGCTGCTCACTATCACGTCAATGCACACAGGAACATGGCGGCCCACGTGGAAGGGGACCTGCTCCCTCTGTAGCTATAAATGGCTTATTCTAAGGTAATGAAAACACGATTCTTATTTTCAGGTAATTATACACTAATGAAAACATACTTTAATAAACTCTTGAAAATGTCCATATCTGTTTACATCTACATTATATAGTCTGTTTTAAACCATTCATTAAATGTTTGTATACTGCTTAGAAATGCTAAATTAGGGGACGTAAACTATTACAAAAACATCCAATCACTGAGCAGAAAATTGTGTAGTTACACTTTTTAGAAAGCTGAGTCCGAGGTTTCTGCCTCTTAAAGGAAGTGTTTCCTTGCCGCTGTCGCCAAGTGCTTGCTCAAGGTGGGATTTGTTGGGTCTCTGTAAATAACATTGTTAAGAGTACGGTCTAGACCTGCTCTATAGGAAAAGTGCAATGAGATAACTTCTGTTATGAATTGGTGCTATATAAATAAAATTGAATTGAATAACCTCCCAAGAAATAAACTGAGCAGGACTTTTTACAGTGTGAAAATAAGTGTCACTGGTGAACAAACTACAGGCTGGAGACACCATTTAAAATTGATTTTGTATTGTAGTATTTTGAGTCGTCTGCCATTACAAGCAGATAAGAAAAACATAATGTAAACCTGTTAAATTATCCAGGAAACTCCTGGGATTCTGCGTTGAGGAACATTGAGAGTATCATAAAGGAAAGTTTGAATTTGGAGTGGTAAAAAAAAAAAAACAACAACCCCAAAACAAATATGTATGCCAACTTTTAATGGTAGTTTTGCCAATAGTTCCAATTAACGGAACGACCAACCACACCATCTTCAGGCCGAGACAGTAGTGAGGCAAGAAATCTTTCACATCACTGACTGGTCAGGAATCACCATGCTAGTCGAGATGTGGGAAAGAGGATGCCAGTCTGGTAATCTGGACCTCCACCTCAGTAACCCCCACCTCCTACCTCTCCTCCTCCTCCTCCTCCTCCTCCTCCGGTAGGAGAGAGTCAGACAGAGCAAAGATAATTGTTTCTGGTTCTCTGTGTGAGATAGAAGCCTGGTCACTTTGTTTAACTTGACAAGCATGATCCTCTGCACTCACCTGTACGGATGAATCAGTGTCACCTCTGTATTACCACACACACACACACACAAACACACACACACACCTCCAGTGGTGAAATATGATGTGACCAGCCTGTTTTACCCTGAGGTGTGTGTGTTTAGGAGAGGTGTTTGATGGTGGTAGTGTTTTGAGTTCTCGCTGATCTTGATCGTCATGAAAATAAATTTGATGCTGAACAAGAGTTGTAGTAGCCAAGCACTGAAAGCTGATGCTTGTCTGCCAAAAAGAGCTGTGTTGTTAGAAATTCAAACTTGGATGCGAAACTGCAAACAAACTTGAATCCCATGAGAAGGATATTGTGAACTAATTTCTTGCATTAAAATGTCGTTCAGCAGCTGATTTTACCTCTCAAATATCATAGCTTTCTTAAACTTTCTTCAGTTAAACAGTGTATTTTCAATGAGCCCTGCTCCCAACTTAAAGTGGAACAATGTGTCAACACAACATTGACATATTATCAGCTTATTAAGTTGATATGGTGAACGTGTTAGCATGTTAACAGTTGCTTATTTACACTTCCAGCTGATACAGAGCAATATTAGCATTCATTTTGAGTTGCAAAATGTCAACATTTTAGGAAATACACTTATTCACTTTTTTTTTCCTAATGTAAGATGACCAGATCAATATCAAACTCATGTCTGTGTGTTATTTACAGAGCTGGAGTCAGGACGTGGTTAGCTTAGCTTAGCAGCTAGCCTGACTCTGTTAAGCATAGAAGTGCTGAGTGGATGGATTTGTCAAGAAATAGTTCCATCATGTAATTCCCCCTAAAATCACAAATGATCAACTTTACATTCTGTTTATGTACAGATCAAACAAACAAGGTGAGAGGTGTTGGTAGACTCATGTTATGCTAAGCTAAGCTAACCATGTCCCCAATTCAACTCTGTACTTAACGCACAGACATGAAAGGGGTATCAGTCTATATTCATCTAACTAGCGCTGGGCAATATAGCCAAAGAAAAATACAATCTCGATTTCTTTTTCTTTTGGGGATGCTTGACAATTTTAGTCGATTATTTTCCTGCAAAATGCAAAACATGATGTGTCGTGACTCATGACAGCTAATACAGCCTGCTATCATTTATGTAACTTTTTAACTGGAAATAAACTTGATTTTCAAAATGTAGACAAAAACAAACATTTGGAATTAATCAAATGAATTTGATGTATTGCCCAGCCCTACATCTGACTCTCAGCAAGAAAACCAATCAGTATTATATCCCAAAACGTCAAAGGATTCCTTTTATTCTAAAAATGCAAAATCAGATGTATGGTAATATGAGGGCCAAATTGACTAACAGGCTGTTAGCATATAAAATGATAATAAATGATGATATCAGTTCCTTTCATGTACTTATAGATGACTTACAGCTATTACTCTTCCTCATAGGCTCACAGTGGTTCTGTCTCTCTTCATCTACTCTTTCTTACTTCTACTTTTCTCTCTCTTGACACAGTTCTCACTCTTTGCCCCCTCCTTCCATTTCATTTCCCTCTGTCTCCTCCTTTTCTTCATTACGCATTCCTCTCCTCTCTCTCCTGCTTAAGCTCAGGAGCATTTGCCAATGGCTCAGGTAGGTGGTGGTAAATGGAGAAACCGTTGGCATCGACGGACACACACTCTCCATCTCACACACACACACACACATTGACACACACCCCGTTTCAGGCCAAACTTGATGAGGCAGATTTATGACGGCTGCTGGCCACAACAAATTAAGTTGACAGTGATGTATGTGGGGGGACGAGTGTCATAGTGCACTAACCGACCACACACACACACACACACGCCCCAGCATTGGCCCCCTACTCCCAGTCCTTCTTGTTAGGCGTTCCTGTCAGGCAGCCCCCCTCCAGCATACCTGCATAATGAAATTCCTCATTCTGATTTGTGTTTTTTCCTTCTCTTTCTCTCGTCCACCTTCCCTCCATCCCCAGACTCATCCCGCCGCCAGCAAACTGCCCCTGAAGGACAGCTTCACATTTGATGACTACAGGTCAGTGTGTGTGTGTGTGTGTGTGTGTGTGTGTGTGTGTGTGTGTGTGTAGAATGGGCCTGTTATAGAGAATAATTCTGGTTTATTTCAACTTAGGTCATATTCATAGGTTTGGCCATCATTCTGAGATCAGGGATCATTGCTAAAAAGAAGACCACACCAGCATTGAGACGACCAAACAGGTTGTAGGCAAACCTGAGAAACCAAAGGCAAACAGTAGAAAGTATTACCCAAACTGTCTGTTATAAACATCCATCACAATTTACATTCCGGCTTATTGGTTCAGCTTTGACTCACTGTATTTGTGTGCACAGAGTTTTCCTGTGCAATGAGAGATTATTACTGACATATCCTCCAGATAAGGGTTATGAGTAGGAAGGAGAATCTTTGTGAATCTCACAATTGGATTTTGAGTCCTGGTGTTATGATTCGTTTCGGAATTCAGTAAGCAGAAAAGGGTACACTATCTTCCAGCTCTTGCTTCAAAGCACTGTGTGCTAAACCATTCATACTGCAATATGAAACACAACTGGATTGAGCTCTTCTGGTGTAATGAGTAGAGCCCGACCGATATGGAACTTTTGAGACTGATACCAATTTTAGAGAGGAAACATTCACGATTACCGATATGGCGGCCGATACAGTGAATTTTTGAGCTGGAATGAATATAGAAATTTTCTGTGTGGATTGTGCATCGATATATCTATGCAAAGGTACTCAGAAGGCTGCTTTCTTACACAAATATAACTATTAAAGAATATTTAAGTAAAATATTCTTTAATATGTTAAATCATTTAACATATACGTTGTCAACCAATTCTAGAAATGAACTCTGAGAAAACAAATAAAAATATAATAAATAGTTAAATAATCATCCGTACTGTTCAGTATCAGTAAATTGCTGAAGTAGCAGGAAATGCCATGGAGATACTCAAGTAAAGTACAAGTACTTCTAAACTGTACTAAAGTACAGTACTAAATGTACTTAGTTATATTCCACCACTGCTCTCTACTAAACCACATATACTAAACTACATATTCTCTAACTTACTCTGTCGAGCTCTGAGAGTCATGCTACACCATTATTACAAAGGATTGAACTTCGATCAGAAATGAGTTATTTATTTTTTTGTTTTCTTTTTTTTTTTTTTTTGCTTATCAAAACATGTCATCTGTAGCAGTATTTGGCTGTTAATGTAACGGTCACTAACATTAACTCACGGTTCGCTGCTGCCAAGAGAGAAACAGCGCCTCTGCTACAAACGTTCAGGGGAAACGTTCAACGTATCCGGTGAAAAAGCAGCTCCTTACGTTATTTGACTATCCAGCATCTCAGCAGCTCGGTAACAACGTATCGTGAAGTCACCACTCAACAGCGCAACGTCATCTGCTGCGCTGCAGAATGATGAAGAGATGCTCTGACACTAACCTCTCAGTCTGCTACTGACTGACAAACTATAGCTGGCTAGCTACCTCGCTAACACAGCAAACAATTGTGATAAGCATGAGTGACGTGACGTCAGGGACAGGTTTATATTAGAGTTATACTGAAAGGGGAAAATGATTTCATTGATTTCATTGTTTATTAACATTCCAGCAATGTATTTTACTAGTTAGCAGCGTACCGTGAACACACCACTTTGACTCCACTCCATCTGCTCAGCTGTGCACAAGGCGTGCTGCACGATGCTGAGAGTATTGTAGCCATAGTGACGGCCCACATTTCCCAGCATGCACTGCCTTGTGCTGAAAGCAGTTTAAGTGAGCTTCCTTATGTTCCAAAATGTTACTTTTTTTTAGTGTTTGTTAGATCTGCACCTAACAATTATTTTTTATTGATTAACCAATTTTGCGATTATTATATAGACAGGTGTGTGGCTTTCCAAATCATGTCCAATCAACTGAATTTACCACAGGGGGACTCCAATCAAGCTGTAGAAACATCTCAAGTATGATCAGTGGAAACAGGAAGCACCTGAGCTCAATTGTGAGGGTCAATGCTTAATGTACATGTGAAT
Source organism: Siniperca chuatsi (assembly GCF_020085105.1). Lineage (NCBI taxonomy): Eukaryota > Metazoa > Chordata > Actinopteri > Centrarchiformes > Sinipercidae > Siniperca > Siniperca chuatsi. The sequence goes on from NC_058056.1 coordinate 361,390, forward strand.
TTTTTCGGTTTTTATTTTTAATAAATTTGCAAAGATTTCAAACAAACTTCTTTCACATTGTCATTATGGGGTATTGTTTGTAGAATTTTGAGGAAAATAATGAATTTAATCAGTTGTGGAATAAGGCTGTAACATAACAAAATGTGGGAAAAGTGAAGCGCTGTGAATACTTTCCGGATGCCCTGTACTTGAGTCAGAGTGCTCTGCTGTGCTGGTCCTATGTGCCCAGGAAACCCATCATTGTCCACATCACTGTGCAGGTGCAGGTCTTTGGGAATGAAGTAGTAATTTCCAGACTTTGCTAAAGTTAGTCGTGTGTAGTATTCCCTATATTCTTCACCTTCATCTTACATATTTCTTCCCTTTTGACTCCAGATGACTGTAGTGTGTGCGTGCAGTACACCGCCAGGTGCTGCACATTTCTCCCTCCATCCTCCCTCCTTCTTTGTCTCTCCATCTTCCTTCTTTCTCTCTCCACCGTCCTTCTTCTTCCTCCATCTTCCTTCCTCCCTCCGTCGTCCTTCCTTCTCTCTCCGTCCTCCTTCTCTCTCTTTGGCACTTCCAGTGTTAGAGTAGATGATCTTCCTTCTCCTTCATGAATCAGGAGCTGCTATTGTTCAGGATGAACTTCACTGTACCAAGCAGTGATTGGTTAATTGTATGTGACAGGTGGGCGGTGTCCTCGGTGATGACCCGTCAGAACCAAATCCCTACTGAGGACGGCAGCCGGGTCACTCTGGCCCTCATCCCCCTCTGGGACATGTGTAACCACACAAATGGACTGGTAAAGTCTTTATCACACACACACACACACACACACACACACACACACACACACACACACACACACACACACACACACACACACACACATACACATACACATACATACACATTATTGTAAAATGATGAAGAATTTGGCAGGAAAAGTTTTTTACAAAGAATTTTGACTTCTGCCTTAAAAACCCCACATACAGTCCTGGATGGCCCAAATAGCTGTTGTGATGAACGCGGGTAAGGGTTGAATTAGTTGTTGTTGATCTGCAGATCACCACCGGCTACAACCTGGAGGATGATCGCTGTGAATGTGTGGCACTGCAGGACTACAAGGAGAATGAACAGGTGAAGAGACATTCGCTCTCTCCTACTACTTGTACTTTGGTCTTTATTGTCCGTCTTGCTTCTCTCTGTTTGCACACACACAAAGCTCTTCTCAATGCTACTGATGTTAGCAGCTGAGTAAGGTAAAAGTACGGAGGTGAGAGAAACAGTCATGCAGATTCAGCAGGCTTTTAGTGTGTCTGGTCTTATCCCCCCTCTCAGAGGTCACGCTACAAAGGACATACGTTAAAGTGACTTTTTACGCTTTGAAATGGAAGAATTGATTTCTTCATTTGTTTTACAACGTATGTCTTATTTTACAGATCTACATATACTCTGTCTGCAGTTTGTCATAAAGATTGACCGTTTGAACCTTTTGAGTCAGAGTCACACCCGTTCTTCTCGACTCAAATTACACTTCCTGTTTACATCAGCCAACAAATTATGGGAACCTAGGTGGAAAAAAATTTAAATCATATGCATCTCAAATAGAAATAAGAAACTGGAAAAACAGCAGGTGTGACAAAATCCATAAAATTTAATTTTTATATATATTTTTACTTTACTTCAATGTTTGACAATGTCCCATCAACATGGAACCAATATATCCCTGAAAATAATTAGTATTTATTCATATGTAGTTAAGCAGATTTTTATTTAAAAGAAGCGACTCTTTTATATTTTCTGCAAGTTGTCTTTAAATGGGACATTTCTTTCATTCCCCTGAAAATCAACAACATCAGATTTCGTAGATGTTTCCAGTAAACTTGCTAGGAAATGATGGGCCCAATAGAATAAAGTGTTATCATTTTATTTCCTAGCTTGAAGGTCTAAGTGTTGTTTCAAAGCCCTCTACACGCTGCCAGCTATACACTTCTGGTGGAGAAATACTGAATCCTGCTGAAACTTATTGGATCTAAAAATAAAGGAATCAGCCTAAAATGTTTGTTTTTTAAATCTACAATCACTGAGCTGCTAGAACCCCAACAAAAAGGAGGACATGACCTCAGTGTCTTCAGCGAACAGCAGGACATACTACAGCCCTGCATGGAACACTAACTCCCTTCCATCCATCCACATAGAGATATTTGCTATGTGACACAAAACAATGCAGACATACAGGCAACAAATCCAAATCATTTCAAATTCTGTAAAACCTTTTTCTTCTTTTCTGCATGTGTTTCCACTGCATATGTGAAACAAGTAGTATAAATTCAATTCAATTTTATTTATATAGCGCCAATTCATGCCAAAACAGAAGTTATCTCATTGCACTTTTCCTGTAGAGCAGGTCTAAACTGTACTCTTTATAAATCTTTCTTTTTTATATATATATATATATATATATATATATAACATAATATAAAGCCTTTAGTGTCTCCAGAGGGAGCTGTGTGAAGTCTGATAAATGTCCTCAACTGATGTCACTTGAGTCGGTGTCGGTTGGGGCTGAAGACTACAAGTTTGAAATTGAAAAAAGTTAGAAAGAAGTGATCTTCCCAGACCTCTGTAGTCCGCTGCTCATCTCTGCTGCAGGCTAGAGGCTCCAGGCTACATTAGCTGCTAGCATAACACAACCCAATCTGTGTTTTGTTTTTTTTCCCCACCCTACTGTACTGTGATTGGCTAGTACTCGTTCTTCGACGCGTCCTTGTGATTGGATGCTAACTGTGAGCGCGGCTGTGCCACTAGGATGGAACAAAAGTTATTTTAACCGAAATGATTTCATTTTAAATCGTTTAGCCTGGGTGCCGGGTTTTGACAAGCAAGAAGAAAACTGTCCATCATGAGTCTGACAGAGTTACAGGAGTGACATGATGAATCAGTGGACGACTCTTAATAGAAACGGGATTGAACTTGTGTAGTGCCACTTGCATGCTAATTAATGGCATTTCTGAGTAGTCAAATGTACTGTGAAGATAAGAATATATAACATGCCTAGCTAACACATGTAGTGACAGTGCCATAAGTCTGTAAATAAAAGGAGTGAAAACTGAGAAAAAAGCAGTCTATGGTTCAAAGGGTTAAATGCTGTGTATCATTTGGATCTTCCTTAAAGGAAGCTGCTAACTGAATGCATGCAATCAAGACAGGTGATGATAACAGTGTTGAAGCTGATGGTTTATTCTTCCTGTAGATCTACATCTTCTATGGCACCAGATCCAATGCCGAGTTTGTCATCCACAACGGCTTCTTCTTCCAAGACAACGCCCACGACCGAGTGAAGATCAAGCTGGGCGTCAGTAAGAGCGAACGCCTCTATGCCATGAAGGCCGAAGTGCTGGCACGAGCCGGCATCCCAGCGTATGTCCGACTCTTCTCACTGTTTACGAGCTTTTCATTTTCAGTCAAAGGACAAACATTCCTCCTCTTTTCTTTCTTCTTATCTACAAACACAGCGTCTGCTCTCGTAAGTGACTGAATCTGCAAGCTAGGCTTGAAGCATTTTACTCTAAAGCTTTTAATATGGGTCAAAGAGAGCTTCAGGCTCATGTCTAACTCCATGCACCTTTTCATATAGCCGCGGTGCACTTTTGTCTTCCAACAGTAGATATTTCAACCAATTAGGCCCCCCTTTGGCGTAATTGAAACACATAATATAAATGTTGCAGCAGGTTTCTTTTTTTCCTCCCCCATCCCACCAAGTATCAATTTACCATCCGCCCCAACACTTTCATCACCAAGAAGCTTAATCATTTTATCATTAGCCCCTTAATTTTATGCAGCATTCTCTGCTCTGCATTTTTAATCAGGCGCCTTTTAATCTCTTATTGATGACAGTCTAAATCTCAACAGTGGAAATTAAATGAAACAATCCCTGTTGTTGCTGGGGTGCTCTATTAAACTGACAGATATGCTCGTAGATCATTTTCAAAGGAAACGGCAACAGATTCAGTGTCGGGCCTCGCTGAGATATTGAGCGGCTGCTATCATCACACTCTTTTACAACGTGGAAATCACTCCTTTCGCCTCTACTTTATTCTTTTAACAGTCTGATAAGTAGACTTAAGTGAGCACATTTGACTATTCATTTACAAGTTTGTAATTAGCTCTTCTTCCAAAGTCTGCAAAACCTTTAAACACACAGTGCATTAGAGTACAGCATTTTCTACAAAGAGTTGACTTTCCTGAGCTGGATGCTGTATTGCTGGAGCAGTGGACAGAGGGATAATTTAATAGGAGGAGCAGGGAGGCAGCTGTAATGCGTTAGTGCGGTGTAATAATGTCGACCCTGTGCTACCGATCGCCACATCGATCACTTTGCTGAAATAGGAGGAAAATATTGTCCTCTCCCAAATTACCTCAGTGTGTAATGTTATGATGTGGAATGGATTCTGCTGAGTCCTGGATCACACTTGTTTCATATATTTTCTGTCACACTGCTGACTTTCACCATCCTGAGAAATACAGCAACATTAATATTATGTTTAGAGGGATACAAGAAAGGCAAGAATTAGATTTGCAGGTTTGTGCAGGCAGAGGTGGTGTCCTCAGTTGTACATTTTATACTTGCTATTGTGAAAATCAAGCTTATTTGTGTGTAAAAGCTCCAAATTTCAGCTTTGTTGATCCCTGCAATCCAAAGTAAAAAAAAAACAACAATAATAGTAATACATTGGTTTAAGAAACACCAATAAAATAACTAAATAAAGAAAACAAAGATGGAATTTGCACAGGGAATATCTTCAAGTTTTTATTGTGTAATATTTGTTTTTTGTGTCCTCTTCCATCTCACATCAAACTAACTAGCTTGATTCCTCATCGTAGGGTTCATCTCCATTGTACGGATCTTGTTAATTGTGTCCTTCCAGTTTTGTATTTACGGTACATTTGGTTTCAGTCCGTTTTTTGTTATCTGCATTAGTGCTGCTTATAATAATAATAATAATAATAATAATAATGATAATAAAACTTTATTCTTCTCTACCTATCTGAGGTGTTCTCAGGCCCCATGGGGGTGTGCACTAAAACATGGTATGGTAAGGTAGTACAGTTTGCCAACCACACCCATGTATTCTCTTCCTGCCCAGTTTTCCAGGACAGATTAGTTTTGTTCTTACTTGGCTTAATTATGCAGAGCACACCAGAAACATGCTGTATAATGTATAATGTAATCTGGTCTATTTTTGACCTTTCATGTTTTTCTTTTTTCTTTATGAATCCATTGATTAACATTGCCTTTCACACACAAATGATTGCAGCTCTTTTATACTTCCAGGAAACAAAAGTTTTGTTTGCTTGAGGGGAAAAAATATGATATTTACACTCAACAAAACAACAGAGTCAACAACAGAGGGTCATTGTGAAGCTTTACTCACATTGAATGATGTGTTTATTCAATGTGCGTAAAGCTTGGTGTATATAACTTAACATTTTATTACAGTATATAATTTAATAGAGCCTGACTGGTCGTCAGCAGATTATCACATAAATATTGGAATTGGCATGTATGATGGCAGATCTGCAAAAAGAAATTGAAGAACGGCACTGCAGCAGTAATTGTTTTTTGGTGGCATTTCTACGTTTATTTGACTAAACTTTTTCACAACTAAAGCTTTGGTTAAGTTTAGGTCCAAAAAACATCTTGGTCAGGGTGTGTTCATGAATTGTCATATATACTTTATTGATAATCTGTTAAACATCTACAGACAATAGCGAAACAGTTGAAATGTTACAAATATTCTATAACCTATCTGTAGGCGGACTATCCAAGTAAAGTGTTACCTATAATTTTGCTTTGTGTTTTTATTCACAGTTATTATTAATTATCAATGGTTAATTAAAATTAATTAGAATTTTGATGAAGCTTTCTGTTTAAAATGTATAGTTATATTTATTGTTGATGATGCTAAAACTGAAGCTTAACTGTAAATACCTTAATGTTTATGTTAAATAAAAAAAGAGGGAAAAAGGCTGATACATTATCAGATTTTATATCCCGGTGATAGCCGTGGCTGGAGGCGTTATGTTTTCAGCTTGTTCGTCTATGCATTTCTCGTGAACGCAACATCTCAGGAATGCCTTGAGGGAATTTCTTCAAATCTGGCACAAACGTCCACTTGGACTCAAGAATGAACTGGTCAGAATTTGGTTGCTCAAAGGTCACTGTGACCACATAAAAATACATTGTATACCTTTTTTATTCAATTCCTTTCAAGTGTTCAAGTGTAAACTGCAACTTGTCTGGTTGGCGGAGGCGTACAACTGCGGGGCGGTAATTCAATTTTTTTCATGCCATAGTATCGTGTGTCGTTTGGGTTCTCTTAACTTGCTTATTTGCTTTTTTTCTGAGAGTGAGAGGAGAAGATTGATGTCAATCCTATGTCTGTCCATTAAGTAACAAGCTGGTCAGGACATAGTTAGCCTAGCTTAGCATAGAGACTGGAAGCAGGGGGAAACAGCTAGCCTGACTCTTCAAAGTGAAAAAGTACGTCTACCAACAAGTCTAATGCTGACTAATGAACATGTTGTATGCCGTCTTGTTTGTTTAACCCATACATAAACAGAAATGTAAAAAAAAAAAACAGCTTATGATTTTAGTTGGGACCCATGCTAGAACTATTTCTTGATGGCAGTTTGTTCATCCACCCAGCACTTGTGTGCAGTGTCTCCAGGTTGCCAGATTCAGTCGGTTAGCACGGGTTTTAGTAGGTACAGTGGTGTGAAAAAGTGTTTGCCCCCTTCCTGATTTCTTTTTTTTTTTTTGCGTGTTTGTCACACTTAAATGTTTCAGATCATCAAACAAATTTAAATAGTTTAAATTTAATAATAAATTAGTCAAAGATAACACAAGTAAACACAAAATGCAGTTTTTAAATGACGGTTGACAAAATCCAAATACTTGGGCAAATACTTTTTCACACCACTGTAGGTACCAAACCTGGCAACCTCGTTGTGACAACAGGACTCCGGGAAGCTGCACACAGTCACTGTTCACCAAGTAGTAGGTCCAGCATGTGGGCACATTTTTTAACTTTGGACAGAGCCAGGCTAGCTGTTTCCCACTGTGCCCTGTCTTTAAGGTAAGCTAGGCTAACCACGTCCTGATTCCAGCTCTGTACTTAACATAGACGTGAGATTGGTATCAATCTTCTCATCTCACTCGCAGAAAGAAAGCAACTAAGCACATTTCCCAAAATGTTTCTTTAAGGGCTGTCTGCAGTTTTGTGCTGCAGTGCTGTAATGTTCAGAATGTATATTACAGGCTTATTGTGCTATATGAGGAGTCTCTTATAACACTATTTGTGTGTCACATGTTTTGTATGTAAACAATGTACATGCTCAGGTATTTTCTTTTTCTTTTTGATTCTTGGATCTGTTTGTTGACTTACGTTGGTCTGTATGTTGTTTTTTCAGGTCCTGTATCTTTGCTCTGCACTGTAATGAACCCCCCATTTCAGCCCAGCTCCTAGCCTTCCTCAGAGTCTTCTGCATGACCGAGGGTAAGACGCTGACAGATACACAAACACACACACACACTGGAACCTCGAAGCCACAAACCCAGTAGCCCACTCTGAAACAAAACACATCACAGTTTGCGACGCTCCTCCGAGACCGATGTCAGACAACTGCTTCCTCCGCACATCAGCGGTGGGGAAGAGACGGAGAGGAGGTAGAGGAGAAAGAGAGGGGAAGAGCAAGGCCTGTCCATTCCTGAGCTGGTTAATTGATCAAGGCAGGCCACCAGATGTGTGGAAGGAGCAATCCACCAGGGGTTTGCAATATTCATCGGCATGTATGCAGAATGGCACCGGTGTCATAAATCCCCAACCACACGAGGCCACATCCTCTTCTGTCACAGGACTCATCTTCAGGACCCTGCTTGATATATTATTCACATTTTTTGCTGCATGTTAATTTTTAAAAAGGCCACAACGCCTTTGGATGTTTGTGTCTGTGGACATTTCTTAACAGATGTGACACAATGGAATAGTGTGCGCACACAACCGAGGCGCTGCAGTTCGCCTCTTTCACCTTCCCATGTAACCAAGCCATGTTTAAGTCCTCAGATCAAAGGCAGCGAGATGAAGGGTTCAGAAGGAAGAAAAGTCTGTCTATGACTTACACATCATCACAGACATTTAAATTTAGATCTTTACCAAATTTATGTTCAGAGTATAACCAGACAGTGTCGGAAGGTTAAGACTGTCTGGCTGGCTGAAGAAATGTTGATCACAAATTTAGGGATCGTACCACACTTTTTCAGTGTCAAATGGGAAGATTATTAGTTTCATCTGTGTGTCCAAAACAAGACAACAAGGCTGGGGTTCAATAGCATTTATGTAGCTGCCGATCCAAGTTTTTCTGCGCTCCTCATGCCATAGAGTACCTATATTTGTGCACATATTTAGTATATTAAATGTTCTCACGTTTCTGCATTTGACTGCTCTCCTTTTTTCTGGGGATGCAGAAATGTTTAACTGGGAAATTCTAATTAAGTTTAGTTATTGGATCAGCTAGATCGTTTCTGTAGAGAAAAGTCGCCACTCTCTTGTCGAACTACAAAAACATACACACCTTTGTAGACCAATGTTACTTTTCCCTCAAAAGATCTTCAGCTGAGTAGAGACATTGACATATAGAGAGCACATTAACCAGAAAGCAGCCAAATGTTTTAGCCATTACCGAATCTTTTATTTAGTTAGAGCTGATCTAATCTGCTGCTGGTGATGTTTGACATTATAACCAGCGAAAACAACGGTCACCAGAGGTAACAATGTGAAGCCCGCTACCTATACTTTTTCAAGATTGCTCTTTGCTAATAAAAAAGAATAAGGGGAGATCAAAGGTTTGAAAAAATATTTGTTAGCGAAAGAGTTTAGCAGTTCTGGGTGTTTTCCGAACTTGGAACCAGATCCAAAATGGAACCAGCCATTCGTTCCTAACCCTAGAGACAATACAATAGATGTGTGTAACATAAGAGGTGCATTGATTCTTAGGACTTGTTGTCTTTTCATCCATGGTTTCTTGTTGATTGGTGGAGTATCATGCTGCTTCCAATGTTGGTGTTGTGTATCTAATTGGAGCTGTTCAGGTTGACTGCATTTTGGATCAGGTTTAATTATTTCAGGTCTGTTTCAGACCAGATCTGACTGTCATCAGGACTGATTCAGATGTTTGGCTATTATGTACATACAAGTAGGTGAAAAAATAGATGTGTATTTAAATAAATATATATAAAGCAACAATAAATAACAACATACATTCCATGGGTCTATTTGGGATCAGGTCCAAAACTATGGACCCATGAAGACCTCTACTCTGAAAGCAAGTGTTCCTGTACCTTCACATGTCTTACGAATCCATTACCTTTTATAGTCAACTTCCACTTCACTACTTTTCACTAATGGTCCTCTTGCAGTTGGGCTTTAGTTTCTTTTAAAGACATACTAACATTTAGTTTGATTTCAGAGGAACTGAAGGACTACCTGCTCGGAGATCGTGCCATCAATAGGATCTTCACCTTGGGCAACAGCGACTTCCCTGTCAGCTGGGAGAACGAGATCAAGTTGTGGACTTTCCTCGAGACCCGAGCTGCTCTGCTGCTCAAGACCTACAAGACCACCTCAGAGGTCAGTCAGCTGGAATTTAAGTTATGTTGGAAGTTGTAATTTGGGGTTTCTGATTGCAGAGGGTGTCAGGGGTTCAGTATGGTTCAAACGAACTACTTCGTACAAAGGGTTGTCCAAACAAGTCTTAAGCCAAAAGTTTTTATACCTCTTCGGAATGGCCACAGTCGAAGGCATGATTGTTGGATTGTCAATTCCAGATTCCCCCCTCCCCCTGAATTCCGCAGTCAGAAAGGTGCGGAGGGAGCTTTTCGAAGATCCGACAAGCACATAGGAATTGAATGTGTGAATTGAATTTGTTATTTTTCCTTTCTCCTTATGACCTTTTGTCATCTTTCCCTCCCTCTTTCTTCTCTTTTTCTTTACCTCTTAACTCTTGGCCTGGTCTCTTCTAGGAGGACCGCTTAATGCTTGAGAAACCTGATCTGTCTCTCCATTCTCGCGTGGCGATCCAGCTCCGCCTGGCCGAGAAGCAGATCCTGGAGAAGGCGTCAGCCAGTGGGCGGTCCAAACGCCTGCACTTCCAGAAGAAGCTAGAGGAGGGCGCTCCGCTGCCTCGCTATGAGGAAAGCGATATCGCTTTGCTGGAGAATACAGACGCAGATGCTAAGCTTCCTATTATCCTGCGCAAGCTAGAGGAGGTGGAAGAAGGCCAGGAGATCCAGATGGAGGAGCACAGTCACCTCCTGAATGGGGAGAAGGCTGTGTATGGGTTGAATATGGAGGATAATGGAGAGCCAGTGCAGGAGGAGACTCAGGAGAAGGTCAGCAAAGATGTTAATTCAGCTTTGGACTCGATTGGAAGTTCAACCCAGAAGGGCCAAAAGGAAGTGGCCAACCTAAGTGCCAGCCGAACTGAAGATAATCCCAAAGAGAACAGTGAATAAGTATAATCCACAGCCCATGCTATTTATTTATTTTTGTGTCTCTTAAATGACTCAGAAATATAGAAGCTGAAAATTTTTTAATTCAAAGTCGCAGAACTTTTCCGACTGTGCGTTCATCCAGCGTGGCTTTTCTTAGTTGTCCACTGCTGAACTTGTTTAAAAATGCTGCCAGTGTGTCCCTCAGCCTTCTGTGCAGAACAGGATTTGATTAAAATTAGCTTTTGTTTTACGTTGTAAGTATAAAGCCTAGGTTTACATTGAAATATTTCGAGGCCTACAGTATAGGAAGAAAGCAAGCGGGGACACTGCAATCTGGTTCCAGCAAATTGTTAGGTGAATGTTATTTCCACAAAGCCAAAATCTCTCTAATCTTGTGAATTGGTTGGTTTATTACTGCAGTTTGTCTCCATATATGTCCAGTATGTTTTGAGTTGACAATCGTATTCTCTAGTGCATTTTGTGGTGTGCTACCACTTATAAAGGCCATCACTACCCATACTACCCTTTTTTTTCTGGTTGAACTCATTTCAAGCAAAATAACTAAAGGAATCATAAAATGCTCTTTTTAGACTATGAGAACACTTGTTTTAAATTGATGGTGGTAACTGTTATGGATCAGTATGACAGGCCAAAATGGAAGATGGTTTTTGCTTCTTCAATGAAAAATGTTATTTTTACCATCAAATTGTACAATTTTCATTTCATAGTTACAGCCCTCATTAAGAAACATAGAATTTTGTTTTATTTTGTGTTTTAAAAAGTATCTTTGTGAATGTACTCAGTTTAGGTTGCAGTGATTATCTGCGGATGTCACCAAAAGGGAGTGATGAGAGAGCAGTGATCACTGCTGTTGCCCCTGAGAAAGCCATATACAGCACTGAGGACTCAGTGAGACACGGGAGGATGACGGTTCGTGTAAGGTCTCCTGTTGGAAGCTTTTGTTTTGTTCGACTGCCTTAAAATGAGGCAATTTCAACATGACACTTTTTGTATGAAAAACACGGAAGCACTGTCAGTAGGTTCTTACTCTCTTTAGTTTGTGTTAACTGTAGGGTGGCCCTGACTCGGTGCACTGATGATACTGACTGAATCCCTGACAGTCGATGCATCGTGGAGGGGAAAATCAGTTAGAACATTGTACCTTTTATAGTAGAAAATGTGCTCATGGGTACTTCTAGTTTAGCCCATTGTGTCAACTCATTATCTCACCCATTACATTGTGTAGCTACTGTGTGCTTCAACTCTTCTACAGTAATGCAGGGACACAATGTTGTTTATAGTGCTACTGTATGTGGCTCACTTTTACATTAACAATACATGATTGATATAGTTTGACAAATTAATCTCAAGTCAAAGTCCACCTATTAGTTTTTTTCAGCGCTATCGATCATATTGCACAAGGACTTCATCAAAACATGTACTTGTTGGTTCAGGTGTCATCTCGTACCCTAAGTATGGAACTTGGTCAGGTGATAACAAGTGGTTGTATTGGCTGCCCCCCTAAATGTTGACGGTTGGACTCATAAGTCGAGAAGACCCCGAGTCCACTCGCATTGCGTTAGTGGAATCAGAATCTTGTCTTAAAATGACCTCACTACAAAACAGTGACGGGAATAGAGAGGGTTGATGGAAACTGAGGCTAGACTGTGAAGTCGGCTTAACGTCTTCTGAACCAGACGCTCCTCTGCTGCCGTCCAGTGTCAATCAGTCTTCAGCTGACAGTGGTGTCAGCAGCCAATCAGGAGAGAGGATTTTATAACTGAAATGTGAGCAGGACACACGTTTTATTTCTTTGACTGTGTGGAAATCTGATGTTTTCACATCACAGATGATCAACAAAGGCATTTAAACATGAGTCTTGCAGGTAAAACATGAGACTCATGTAGGCTGTTAGAAGAGTTTAGTGTGGTGCAGCTGGACTGTAACTGGGCGGAGGCCATAAATTATATATTCTCATATTTGTGGGCAAGGTGTATTTAAGAAAAAACATAAGTAATATTGAGTATATATAAAACGAGACATATCTGTAGACAACGCATGAACTATAAGCACATACCAAATTAATATACAGTGATGACACATATACAACCACCTGTTATCGTGTGATAGAAGTACTGTATTTACTGTAGGTCACATGAGAACATCTAAACCAGCTCTAAGTAAAGTGAGCAAACTCCATTTACTGATGAAGACTGTGAGATGTGGTTGAAAGCCCCACAAAACACTAGTAAGTGTACCTTTGGTTAAGATTTTCTTCTCAAAGTACTGTTCCGAAAGTCAAGAACGTCCTCGATTGATGAATTGAATTCCGTCAGTTTCCCAGAGCTCAAGGTAACGTCTACAAACAGCTTTTTTTTCCCGACCAAGAGGCCAAAATTTAAAGATGTTCATTTTACTGTCATAAAAGACTAAGAAATCCAGCAGATATTTACATTTAGGAAAGTTATTCCAGTGTTTGCCATTTTTTTGCTTCCAAAATTGCTTAAATGATAAATCGCTTATCAATATAGTTGACGTTTAATTTTATGTCAGTTGACTACTCAATCAACCAATTGCCTCAGTGCCAATCTTCACACAAATACAAATATATAAAAATGAGGTTTAAGGGGAGTTACATGCTGAAACTAGCCTAACCTGGCTTTATGCTAAGCTAATCACCTCCCAGTTCCAGCTCTATACCTAATGCATAGACATGAGCGTGGTATCGATCTTCTCATCTAATTTTCCATAAGAAAGTTGAACTATTTCTTTAAAGTTATAGCATGAGACGTGTTGGTTTTTGAATTCCTCGACAAATTGAAATAAAGCGTTAAAACTGTCCCTGGTCTCCCCTACTTGATATGTACTCTCAGAAATGAGTGTTGGCCAACATATATGATTAGCACCACAGGTTTGATTCGATTTTTTTCCTCCTTTAGCTCCTTCTAGACGGATATAAATATCTTCTGTGACTGTCAGTGCACCTTGGCTTTGGCTTAGTGATTTAGAATCGATCACCTAAAATGTGCGTTGGGCTCACTCCTAAATTGATTTAGCGAACCTTGCCATGTTGTCCACTAACAGAGGCTTGTTGGTGATATGACCAAAACTAGGTTCTGTTCACCGAAGGTCAGATGTTTATGACCGCTTTGTACCACATGATGCTCTTGTTTTGTATCACGTTTGATGTGTCACCATCTTTCTGTGGTTCGAGCACTTTTCCATCACAAATCTGTATTTTTTTATGCAATCATGTATGTTTACCAACCTTATTGGTAACATTCAGTCTGTGTGCTGCTTTTCTATAGACCTCTGTACCATTGTGTGCGTGTGTGTGTGTGCGTGTGTGTGTGTGCGTGCGTGTGAGAGAGAGCGAGAGAGAGAGAGTGAGCAAGAGCTCCTGGCTTTAACCATAGACTCAACAAGTCCTGGACAGGTACATTGCTATCCAGCTGAACCGGACTCCTCACCGTACCACCGTATGCAGTTCTGGGTTTCTGTTGGCGTAAAAAACCCGGAGTGTACAGTCAAAGCTGGAGTTGATAAGGAAACTTGTCCTGAAGCTGTCAGAGATTAAACTTCATCTCATTTCTCACCTCCTGTGTGTAGTGTTGTTTTTCACCCTTCTATCTTTGGATCAAGCCATCTCCTCCTCCAGAGACACAAGGTCACCATCCGTTTATTATTCATTTCCTTTCTCCTTTTGTTGGGGGGGAAAGGGTTTATTTAATGTCTTTTCCCCTTCTTTGCCCCCTGGCCCTATTATCAATTTATAAAAGAAACATCATCTTGAATCATTTAATTCGGGGCAATTAAATTTTGAAATGCCCCATTCATAATTCATGGGTGTCTTAGATAAAACCCCCTTTAATCTTTGAATATATTATTATAATGGGCATTGGGGTGGGCAGCGGAGAGCAAGGCATGTCCAGTATTGTTAGTACTCACTGTGTCAGTGCTTGGAGCAGGCCTGGGACCAGCACTCCCAAGTAATCCTGCCCCATGAATTCTAAACTGCTATCTACATTAATATACAATGGCAGCAGCCACGGCCGGGACGGCACTATTGTCGTGCAAGTGTTTACCGGTGTCACGCCGGTGATGCTGGGGGGGGCGTAAAAGCCAAGCCATTAGCATTTTAGGAGAGTGAGTGGAATTGAAGGACCGACAAGTGCATTGTTATCTCACTTTCAGTTCACTGTATTAAGACTGATGCTTGTTTCCTGTAAAGTGACCTCAGCATAAAGTCTCAGTGTTGTTTAGGTTCCTTTTCCAGTAGTTTGCAAAAGTCAATTTATGTAGTCATAAATGTATTTTCAACTTTCAATTGAGTACTGAATTGTCAAACTTTCTAAAACCTAATCTGGCAAAGTAGGCGGATATTCTTTGAACTGCTTTTGCCAAGAAATGTGTCGTTAAAAATACAGTATATGCAGTACAAACGAGTGATAGGGCCCTTTTCCATCCATGTCAAACGGGTCCTCTAAATGCAGCCTTCTTCAGCATCCTGAAATCCATCCAAAATGTGTTAGATCACTTGTCTCTAGACTTGAGGTGTAACAGCTACAGTATAACACTATGGGGATCCTTCTGTAGACCCCCACCTGGCTGTAATAAGGTGATCAAGCTTTTCTTAAAAGCATCTTAAAACTCAGTTTCTTTGTCTTGATCTTATGACTTGAAATTGTGTCTCTTCATTTTTGTGCATATTCTTATCCTGTCTTTTAGGCCTTCATTTCAAGCATTCTTCAAATTAGATAAGTTCTAACAAATGAAATAATAGACTACCACTTATTTGAACTATACAATGGCTTTGTGTTTGGCTTGCCCCGTTTGGACATTATAAAACAGACCCCTTGAACCAGACTGAGAGCCTCTTTTAAAGTGAACACGTTAAACCACTCAGAAAGGCTACAGGTGAATCCAACACATGTATGTATTAACACAGAGCTTTACTCTCTGTCACACCCATTTGTACTCCTAAAAAGACGTGCAGCAAGCACACTCTAACGTTAGCCTGGAAGCTGATCCGAGTTTAACCAAAGCTCTTAATGTAATGACTGTGAATATCACTGCTTTGATGGACAAAAAGTTAGAAAATATGTTGCATGATATCAACCCAAACTGATCAAGTCAGCAAGGTGGAGCAGAGAATCTCAGTGGTGGAAAATGCATCGACTGGTGCTGAACAGCGCTTGCTCACTCTGGAAAAAACAGCTAACTAATTAACAGAACGTCTGCAGGATTATGAGAACAGAGGTCGACGCAAAAAACCTGAGGATTACAGGCCTGCAGGAGAAGCCTGGAGATACGAACGGAACTACGTTTACACAGTCCTGGATTCCACAGCTCCTGCAGCTAGACACCAAAGCGTGTCGTGTCAAGTTGGAAAGGGCGTACAGGATCCCGGGTCCCGAGATGTCTAGGGTCCCTCGCGCCATGATAATCAGGTTTCACAACTTCAGTGATCGTCAGAGGGTGATGCAGGTAGACGACTCAAAGACATACAATGCGACTTCTTCCCGGATTTTGCAGCTGCAACACAGAAAAGGCAACGCAAATATGACCAAGTAAGGAGGAAGCTTCAGAACGTCGCTGGGGCTCACTAACACTAACCCACAATGCACAGCTGAGGTTGGTAACATTGTTCGTCTCTAGAGGGATGTAGTATAGGACAAGTGTTTATGAATAGTTCTGTTCAAATATTGGCCACTGTTCTGTTATATATTCACATTGCACTCAGTCCCATTGGTGTATTATTTATGCTGTCCAAATATAGGATGCATATGTGTAACAGTGATGAGTGGCAACAAGATACGCAAGAGTGTATTTAATCTAATTATGAATATTCCCAGTATTAAGCACTGTACTTGTGTACGTGGGAAAGAAGGTCGTCCGGCATGAATCCGGCATGCACCAAAGTAAAAACGTAATAGAAAAGGGTTAAAATTTGGGGTGATAATACTTTTGAACAAATGGCGTCTGTGCGAGGTTGGAAAATAAAGGTCCACCTTGTTAGTTAGCTAACGTTATGCAATGTTAACGTTAAACTTACCATACAGGCAATGTAACATTAATGTAACGTTAATGCTAGACTTGGCTAGGTACTGTAACTGTGGTCAGGGAGGGGAGCTGCTGTGGACACTGATCGGAATATGTGGCTGCACCTGTGCCCGATGAGGGCTTTGCTTTCTTTGCTTAGCATTTTGTTTTACTTTTACACCTTATCCTACACCATCCACACACATCCACATGAACACTGCTGATTTCATTGACTAACACACCTCATATCCAAAGTTACAGTTCAGTTTATTTTCTTTACTACAATAGATAACTTGTATTTATTGGTATTCTGTGTCTTTTCCCGTTTTTGTCCTGGCCTATGGGGCCGGGTTATGGCCGATGCTTGAGGAAAGTTACAACACCTATGCCAGTGTGATGTGTACTCCACAGTAAAGAGGTTGAAGGCATCACTTGTTTCACAAGACATTAAGATTTTGCCAATGACACTGGGTTATTATCCCTAGGTTCCATCATTATAATTACTGTTACATATCTCTTCATTTACTTCAAGTGTACTTAAGTCATACAAAACAACTTGTAAATTTGCAACCTTTAATATTGATATTTTCATGAATGCAAAATATAATTTTATTTAAACTGTTGCTTGTGAAGTGGTACATTTTTGTTATAGAAAATGGATCAAACTAAATATACTTTTTTCTCCTATGTTAATTGGAAACTGATGAGAGGGTGATCTAAACTTTTAACAAAATAATAGTTAATAGTTATAAATGAAAATATTAAGATGGTATTTATAAGAAAAGATTTTACATGGATCTTAGCAGAAAGTAAAAAATGAAAAGATAATGTTATGTGCTGGGTTTGTTTGGACATAAGATATTCACTGAGAAACTATACTCTTGTGAAAACAATTATCTGCACACTGAATAGTTTTGAAGCTCTCTAGGAGGTGTCATTCATTTGCGATCTCTGAGAAGGTCTTGTGGGTATTGGACAGGTATTGTGAGGCCAATACTGTATAGTGAGGCAAAAGAAAAAAAACATGGCTGGTCGAATGCACCTATTTTCCACAGGTGCATTCGATCAGCTGATTGTTTCTTTTTGCCTCACTATATAAGCCTCACAGTACCTGTGTATTTGCCTGAGGAAGACCTTCTCAGAGTTTGCAACGTTGCAAACCGTAAACCAAGTAAATACACTGCTAGACTAGTGAGCAGGACAATTTATGGACATAGTAAATTTGATACAAATAATATGAAGAAGGTCTTTTGGGATTTCTACAGTCAATTATACACTAGTGAAGAGCCCCCAGGAGAACAGGATTTGATTGATAGACTTATGTCAGTTGGGGAAGGCCCCAGGCCCTGACGGCCTTAGCTGCAAATTTTATAAATAATTGATGTCAGAACTTATGCGTCCTTTTCTCGAGATGCTAAATTAATCATATGATAAAGGTTTCTTACCTACATACCTCACAGAAGCCAATATTAGCCTCATACTTAAAAGAGGGAAGCCAGCTGATGAATGCCCATCATATTGCCCGATTAGTCGCTTCAATGTCAATTTTAAGATAATATCTAAAATACTATCACGGCACCTTGAGAAAGTTCCCCCTCCTTTATCAATACCGATCAGACAGGGTTTGTCATTGGTAGGAATTCTTGTAACATTGGAATCTCACAAAAGATCACAACATTTAAAATCCTTCTCCTCACCTACAAAGCTCTTAATGGACTATAATACCATATTACCTCATTAGAACACTGCACTCCCAGAATGCAGGGTTTCTTGTGGTTCCTAGAGTCTCCAAAAGTAGAATGGGAGCCAGAGCCTTCAGTTATCTTTTAGTCTCTCTCCTCTCTCCTTCTGTCGCTTTCAGCAGGCATTTCTACTTCTGGAGCTGCAGAGACTGGATCTGTGGTTGTGGGCCACTTGCTGTCCCCGTGTTCCTGCTTGAAGACTGCTACTATAGTTGTTGTTGGCCTTGTTACTATTATTGTCATTATTATTCCTATCACTATCATTCCTATTATTATTAATTTATAAATAATAATATTACTACTACCATTACATTATTATTAATTAAAAATCCCCCCTCTCTCTCCATCCATCTCTCTCCCCCTCACTCTCAACCCAACCGGCACCCTGAGTCTGGTTCTGCTCAAGGTTTCTGCCTCTTAAAGGAAGTTTTTCCTTGCCACTGTTGCCAAATGCTTGATCATGGTGGGATTTATTGGGTCTCTGTAATAATGCTAATACTACTAAAATTATAGAGTACGGTCTAGACCTGCTCTATAGGAAAAGTGCAATGAGGTAACTTCTGTTATGAATTGGTGCTATATAAATAAAAAATTTAATTGAAAATAACCGTATATGCCGATGATAGATGGCTCTTTATAACTAACCCAAAGACACCTCTAGCAGCTGTTTTGGAGGTAATAAATACATTCAGTGAATTTTCAGGGTATAATGTAAGTCATGCCACTTGGCAATTCTTATCACCCCATCTCATCTCCATTTAAATGGTCACCCAAAGGTTTGACTTACCTGGGGATTTCGATCACTCCATCACTAGAAACAATGTACAAGGCCAATTTTGAACCTCTTCTAAAACATATTTGTGATGACTCAGACAGATGGATATCTCTTCCGTGGAGCAGGGAGCTTTAGCTGTCCCAAATTTTAAGGCTCTACCAGCTGGCTGCACAGCTTTGTTACATAGCTGAGTGGATTAATAATGACCTAGAATCAGCATGGCTAGATCTGGAATCATTTAATGCAGGTAATATATTATCAAGTCTTCTGTTTGCCCTAGACTTGAAGAAAATCAAGAGCGTTATGGATAATAACATCATAATTGGACGTCTGCAAGCCTGGCAAGCAATAAAAAAGTTAGAGGCTGTTTAAAAGCATTGTCTTCCCTGGCAACACAATACACTGCAACATTCATTTTGCTCCGTCCTGCTCAGATAGAGGATTTAAGGTATGGAAAGATAGGGGAATTTTAAGTCTGGGGCATTTTATTTGATAAAGGAGTGATGCTTACATTTGAACAAATTCAACAGAAATATGGTCTCTCCAGAAATAATTTCTACAAATTTGTAGTTTTATTCAAAGCAGTTACTTCTTTGACTTTCAGACTTCACAGATAGAATATCTCCTCCTTGGTGGAGGCAATAAATCAGTTCTCAGTTGGGGGTGTGCTGAACTCAATCTTGCTAATAACATGTATTCAGAATATCTTGACACATGGAATACTGACTTCAATTTTACAAGAGATGAAACAACATGGGTAGAAATATGACAATTTGCGAAGGAGATTTCCATATGTAATAAAACCAGAGAGACTCAGTTTAGGATACTGCATCGTTTACAGCCCTTTTCCCATAACTCTTTCATCTGTTACTATCTGCGGATGTTTATAAACGTCTCATCCATATGTTTATGTAGTATTAGCATGCTAGGCTAACAGTCCGTCAGCAGTGACTTTATACCTTAAACACACCTGTCACCTGCCCAGCACGGTGCTGTTAACCAGAAACACCTCGGCTACAAGGTGGCAAGAACAAGTCCCAGGCAATAAACAGCTACGCCCTGCCAGGGATCAGATACCCTGCGGGAATAATAAGGTGGCCAAAGGAAACATCCAAGATCCACAAGTACATCAAAGATAAGGCCCCAACAGAGGACGTGCTCAGTGAATGTCTCAGGCAATGGGGAACAGAGGAAGAGGTGCTGGAGGAGGGACCATCGTGGGAGGACAAACCCCTACATGGGATGTACCACCGGAACATAACTGAAGTGGCTGATATCAAGAAATCCTACCAATGGCTAGAGCGGTAACTGCAGGGTGTAAGATGCTGGCAGGGAAAGCATACATGGAGCGCCATAACCAAGTAGCTGGCATAGTGTACAGGAACATCCGCACGGAGTATGGACTGAAAACCCCGAGGTCAAAGTGGGAATCGCCTCCAAAGGTGGTAGAGAATGACCGAGCCAAGATCCTGTGGGACTTCCAGATTCAGACTGACAGAATGGTGATGGCGAACCAGCCAGACATCGTGGTGGTGGACAAACAGCAGAGGAAAGTTGACGTGGCGATACCAAGTGATGGCAACATCAGGAAAAAGGAACATGAGAAACTAGAGAAGTACCAGGGGCTCAGAGAAAAGCTGGAGAAGGCCTGGAAGGTGAACAGTGGTGCCCGTGGTCATCGGAGCACTCGGGGCAGTGACCCCCAAACTGGAGGAGTGGCTACAGCAGATCCCTGGAAGAACACCAGATATCTCGGTCCAGAAGAGTGCAGTACTGGGAACAGCAAAGATACTGCGCAGAACCCTCAAGCTCCCAGGCCTCTGGTAGAGGACCTGAGCTCGAAGGATGAGACCACCCGCAGTGGGTGAAGGACGAAGTTTAATATATGATATTTTCCCAATTATACTTCCACAACATATTTGTATGAATGTGCAATCATCTCATCACGTATATTACGTGCTATGTACATCATATACATGTATCATGGATCTACGTCAGATGTTTAGCTCTTGGCCACTGTGCGTTGGTGTTGTTGGATCTGTCTGTGTTTGTGTGTTGAAAAGCAACATAAAAATATTGTAAAAAAAAAGAATGTACAACATTCTTAAAATAACCAAATAAACAGCATGTCTGCAGAAATGTCCCAGTGCCATACCCTAGCCGCCCCCTCTTTCCAGAGCATGACTTGACTATGATTCAACACTCAGCAGCTCATGGTGGAAGCATCCATTTATTATTGAAGAGATGGGCGGATGGGAGAGGGATGCAGGAGTCTCTGGAATGGTGTGAAAGGTCTTCATGATGGAGGAAATTAGGGATGAAGGGACAAGAGATGAGTGGCAGAGAAGTCAGAGTGAATAAAGATGGAGAAGAGGAGTGGTGGAGGAGGAGCACGGCTCCCCCCTTCTCTCTGAACAAACTCCTCAAGTGGGTGTGATGGTTATGAAGTGAGCAGCTTGCATGGGTTGCTCTTTAACATATAAACAGGAGAAATGATATGTACAACAGCAGCAGCGCTCACAGAGGAAGGTAAGACGTTTTATGATTAACTTTATTAACAGTGATGATGAGATGCAATGAGGCCAGATAGTTCGGCTGCTACAAGACTGACAAAAGCACTGTGTGCTCAGCCTCAGACCATCACACTGTAGTGTGATGGTCTGAGGCTGTTTTGCTGCTTCAGGACCTGGAAGACTTGCTGTGATAAATGGAACCATGAAAGCCCCTAACCCCTGGTTAGTTGAACTCATTTAATCCTAAACTTTTTAACTATTTTTTTTTAACTTAATTTTAATGTCAGCCCTAAATCTTGAAGTCTAGTCTTGATTTAATCTTAGTCCTAAATCCCAAACTTTAGCGGACTGGAAATAGTATTTTGCAACTGCTGCATGTATAATGGATGCCATCTCCTTGCTAATGCACAGGGAGCGTAGCAGCAGAGGGGCTGGGTGGGGTCAGAGGTCATAGGTGAGCGCAATAGACACCTTCAAAGGGAATCTTTCAGCTGGCTTATGGGTTCTTTAGGTGCATGATACGTATTAGGTGGTGGTACTTTACAGACTTCATCCCAGCATATACTGATAGTTAGGGAAACAAATCATTCAGGCAGAATATGAGATTAAATAACATTATAACATAATAAGATGAATGGAGAGATGAGGGGTGGGGAATAGAAAGACCGAAAGAAGGAGACAGGTGCAGGAATGGAGAACAATACAAGAAGAAAGAGAAGGAAGATGTGTTCAACCCAGCTGAACACAGATGCAAATGGCATGCTGATAAGGCTGCATAAATCATAAATCCTGTGTGTATGTGTGTGCGTGCGTGCATATATATATGTGTGTATGTATATATGGTCCACCCCCCACCCCCACACACACGCTCTCAGGCCTTTTTTATTAAACATACTATAATGGACTGGCAGTTATGAGCCAGTATTTCACATCTTTCCTCCTCTCCTCTCCTTGTCTCCTTTCCTTTCTTTTTCTCTTGGAATCTGACCTAGAAACACAGAGAAGATGGATAGAGAAAGGAGTGACCAACATTGTTGCCCTATCTCCATCTGATTTAAATCTAATAACCACTTCTTTCTCTCTTTCTTTCTCCATCTCTCTTCTTAGGCGGAGGGAACATCATTCTCTATTCTGCAGGTCAGAGAGGGAACAATTAAGTGTGGAGGGCGCTGGGAGTCGCCGACAGGTGATGAATGGCCGGGCCGGCTGCAACTGACAATATGCAGACAAACCAGATCATTTGCAAATGGATGCGGGGAGATGGAGGATGGGTGGTGGTGGTTGGGGGGGGGGGGGGGGCAAGCAAAGTCAGGGGCAGCCAAAGTGGAAGAGGAGGAGGAGGACGAGGACAGTGAGAATGGGGCAGGGGTGGGGGGTTAACCCTTTCCAAGATCATTTCTCACCAAGGAGAAGAGGGAGGAGGTGGAGGAGATGCAGCCACCTGCCCAGCAGAGAGGCTCATTTGTTAGGGCTGATGGAGGCTTCAGACAGCACACTGCCCTGGAGAATTCGCTGCAGCCTGGCTAGCATGGTAGCATCATCACGTCACTGTGTTGACCAACAGCCTTGTACACAATTCACTGTGACAGAGTCGCTCCTCATGCCCACACTGTTTCAGCTCTCTTCCACATTAAATTCTGACTGGTGAGTTATAAAATCTATAAACAATTTTTGCTGTTATTTTTTATTTATTCAAAAAAATGTTTAAGACCTCGTTAGAGGTTGAATATACTGTCAGAGAACATCTGGTTACACTCTGTAAGCCGTTGTAGTTCCTCCTGGTGATATTGTGCTCCACAGCAACATTTACTCGGGAAATCAATTCCACAGAACACCTGATGCGTGCATACTGCTGCTAAACTAATGCCACGTTCACGTAATGTCGGCAGAAAGGGAAGAACAGGAAAACTTTCTCTTATTGAGCTTTTTCACAGCAGACATTTTGACTTGTCATAGCAGGAAAGCAAAGGTGTAACTAATAACATTAATGATGACTTTGTTCCATTTAATAGCTATTATTATTGTGTTGCATATTTGTATAGCGGTTCATTAACAAATTAAATCAGGTACAAATAAATGGTGTATAGCTCGTTTTTAATTGGCTGAATTGACTAAATTAGACTTCCTTTAAATATTGGATTTTATTTTGAGGCCGGTGATGGTGGCTTTGCAGACATTTTTCCTCTGGTTTGTTGTTCGCCAAGTAGGAGATATCTTTCAGAACCTCACAATATCTTCAACTCTGAATTACAACTAGGAGACTGACGTGATTGGTTTTTCCCATTTGGCTGCTCGTTATCTAAATGATATAACATGAACGCAGCATTAAATGTACTGCCATGTGTGCAAGTCACCGTCTTGCTATTGCCGCATTCATGTCATATCATTCAGACCGGAATTAAGAGCAGCCAAGTGGGAAGAACTGTTCACACAGAATATGTGACAGCTACTCCCACTTCCTGAAAATAACTGTGTCAACAAATTCCATAAACTGTAAATTTAAAAAAGGAAGTTCTCCCAGGTTGGAATAACTTGAGGTTTTCCTGTTCTGTCCATTCTGCCGTCATTGCGTGAATGCAACATTACCTAGCAAAAAGGAAAGTTGGATGCAACATAAAAACTGGTCAATGTGTTAATCTTTCAGAGTTTCTTTGAGTTTGCTGAACAACATTCATTGTTGACTTACATCTATAGCTTATGTAAACTATAGACAGTGTCGCCCTGTACATTATAAAAAGTCCTCAGTCAAGGATGCTAATTGTTGTAGCATTTAGCATTTACTAAACAGCACCACCAGTATAGCCCAGGATGTGTCATGTCTGACACAGCATACATCAATTTTGCCAAGTTTGTTTACATTGATTTGCTTACAGCTGTAGATCCACAGATGTTTTGCTACAGTGTAGCCACAGATGCTAGCTATCGCTACTTCAGCATGCTGTCCTACACTTCCCAGAATGCCTTTCACCAGCCCCTAGACAATAGCCATAGGCTTTATTCAGCTGGGTTCCATCTTGAAATGAAAAATTAGACAAGGTGGGAAACTTAAACCTTCAAGGCCCCCCTTTTGTCAAAAATGTGTTTTTCTTTCACTGTGATGTTTGAGCTTCACTGTGTTTCTCTGAGCTCACCTTGAATCTCACTTTAACACCTGGACGGACCTGTAGGATTCTGTGACATCACAACTCGTTTGGAGCCAATCGTGCTCCAGTAGGCAACTTACACAGTGTGATGTGGAAACTTGAAGCCTCCAGTGCACCTACACTGAGACTGGACCATGGATTATGAGACATCTTGTGTCCAGCTGTTAAACCTTTGAAATCAAAACATTTGCATATTCATAGATTGTGGATTTTCTAATGAGGGGAGGGAACAGGTGTCATTTTAAGAATTGTTAGCAAGGTAATTTTTCTGTGGAGAAACTATATCAGACACAAACTATTGTTCCAAGCAGAGTGTTTTTCTATGTCTTGTCCATGTCTGAAGGGGATCTTTAAGCATCCTTTAGCTAACTTGAACTTGTGATCTTGGCTGTGGCTTGGAGGTCGAGCGGGTCGTCCACTAATCGCAAGATCTGGTTTGATCCCGGCTTTCCCCGGCCCACATATGGGAGTGTCCTTGAGGCAAGATTCTGAACCCCAAAGGCTGTGCCATCGGTGTGTGAGTGTGCATGTGAATGTGCATTAGTTATTCTTCTGATGAGCAGTTGGCACCTTGCATGGCAGCTCTGCCATCAGAAGTACTACAAGTTGATGTCAGTCAACATCCTGTGTCGAGACGATTTCCAAGGCTGATGGATTTTTACGTACAGCGCCAGTTTTAAGAAAGAAAAATATGGAGTTAAACTAAACTCAGATCTTTGCCAGTGTCCCTCAGTTCCTCCACACATCCTTCTCTTTCTCCTTTTCAATTGTCATGGCTACATCCCTCAATCTTTCTTCTCCCCTCACCTGATTCACCTCTCTCCTTCCCTCTCTTACTCACACACACACACACACACACACACACACACATACATTTCTTAATTGACCTGAGGTGTGGACAGAAGCACCACTTAGTCACCTGACATGTAGATCAATCACTTACTTGATCTCTAATACCCTTAACAAGGTGCGTCTGCACTGGAGGACAACTGAGTCACTCACACACAACTGCACACACACACACACACACACACACACACACACACACACACATACACACACAAAGGTGGTGTCCTTGTTTTGCATGTGACAGGCGCTGACTGTCTGCTTGATGGATCTGCTGTGCTGCTGGTGATGGAAGCCAGGAGCACTCCTCCTTGTCATGTACTCTATATATATATATAGATATGCAGTATGTGTGTGTGTGTGTGTAGTGTAATGGAGAAATAAATGTGTTGATCTCTGTTTGGCTCAGGATGTGGTATGAGTTGATTTAAGCCAGACTGGACATATACAGTCTGGGTAATGTTGGTAACCCTCCCTCAGAGGGCCAGTGGGGATAGTGCATCGGGCTGCAAGTGCAAGTTCAGGCTCCGGCTGTAATCATCCTTTAACATATATGTGATTTAGTGCTGCTAGATTCGTTCCCTGTACCAATACCGAATTCCTCCAGTTAGATACTCTGTTCCTACAGATTGTGCCAAAAAAAGAGAGAAATTCATTTGGAGGAGTGTGTTGCAACTTGTAAATCTGTCTTCGGCTGTGCACAACAGCTCATTAAAGTCATTAAGATCGACAGCAGTCTAAAAGGATTAAATAGGCTCATTTCCAATTAAAGAAAGAGGTCGGAAATACACTTATTTGCTTATTTGAGAGTTCAGATTGATATCAATCTCATTTCTGTGCATTAAGCTGAAGTCTGGATATGGCTAGCTTAGCATAAAGACTGGAAGTGTTACAGGTACTGTCTGGCACCACGTAAACAGCTTATATGCTCTCTCTGGAAACAGGAGAAATAAATGAGACAGGGCAAACTCTGTGTCCGGTTTTCATCTCGCTCAGCAGAAAGAGGAAAACCGCGAAGCGGACAAAACTGACGTAAAGCCACGTGGAGCACAATAAGCGCCACACTATCCCCTGCTGGCGAACTCCGCAATTACTCCTGACCTCTATTTAACATATTTTAGTGCATGGATGGTGGAACCAGGTTAATTACCCCTGAATAAATATTCAAAAACATTCATTATAACATTACAGAAACTACCACAAATGTGATAACACTTTAGTGGGCATCACAGAAGCAGGGGGAAACAGCCTGGCTTTGTTCAAAGTACAAAAATGTGACGGACACCTCTAAAGCTCCCAAAGTAACGTGTGGTATCTCATTTGTTTAAGCCGTACACAAACACAAAAATGACAATTTCTCTCTTTAGGGGGAGTTATGTGCTAACAGAATTTTGTTTACCCCTGCCTCTGATCTTTATGCTAAGCTAGGCTAACCATGTCCTTAATCCAGCTCTGTACTATAGATATTCAAGTAATAGTAAGTAATAGTAAAAATCAAAAGCCTTAATTCCTGTATGTTGAATTCAGGAACTACGTGTCAAGGCTAGACTTGGCTTAATGAAAACCTTTGTTTCAGTTGTTGGTTTAAGGATTTATTTAAGGTGGGATGGAATGTATCGGCTAACATCCAAAGAACCACATTTGGGTAGATGTTGGTGAGCGCCCTGCCTGCTGTCAGAAAAATAGCAGAGTAGACACACGGGGTGCTAAGAAGGCTTTCAGTGGGTGAAAGTGCAGAAGCACTGTCATGCCAAAATGGACACGCACATTTCACCATGCCACTGGATCTGCACAAACATGTCTTCATCTGAGTGTTGGTAGGTTTGTTTCAAGCCATGAAATCACCAAGCAAGCACAACAGACAAAATAATTATCATGCACACAACAAAATGGATAATCTGATAATCAGTGTTTGCACCAGCACGAATGTACAGCCCATAGCTGTCCAAGGTTAAACACCTGACACCCATCTGATCAGAGGTAGTCCAGGAACAAGTCTACACCATGTGTGGTATAAGTGAATGGAGTGTAGGATTACAATAACAATTTTAATACTTTTTAAACAGTATATGTCTTGACATTGAACAGTTATTTCAAGAGATAGTTATACATATATTTTTAAATTGAACTGTTTTTTATTTTGCTGTGGAGACCCCAGAAGCTCCAGAAATCTCAAGGATGTTTGAGAGTTCCCTGAAAGAAAGCTGGAACCTCTGGAAGTCCTTAATGGATCTCTGCAGATCCTTTACAGATTCCCCTTCAGAGAGCCCTTGAATACCCTCAAGATCCTCATTGAAATGTGTCTAAAATTATGGACAAGTACCGAGCCTGCAGGGGTTCTGTAGACGAGTGATTTCGATCAGAGCTGGGCATGGATCACTTTCAGGGTGATGGGTTTCAGACAAAAAGGGGCACCTCACTGTCCTGAAGTGAGGGAAGAAGCTGGAAAAAGTTCACTACTGCTGTAAATAGTCACATTCCCCCAGCATCTGAAACAATGCTTTGTCTTGTTTTGTAATTTTTATATTATACTTTTCTTCCTTCTCTTCTACTTTTTCTTTTTTGGAAAACCACTCCCCCCGTTTCACTACATAAACACACACAATAGCAGCCCTCCTCCACCTCCGACACACACATCCCATAGCTTTGTCACGTCCGTTTCAGCGCAGGCAGAACAAAGTGAGATTTATGGAAAATATTACGCTGATGTGTTGAAATGTGATGAGTCTCACGCTACAAAAAGGAGCATCTATTCTGAACACTATCACAGAGTTTATTACCAGCCCCCCCAGCCTCCACCTCCGTCTCTCTGGTCTTTCTCCTGGTTATGGTGTGACGGCCTGTCAGGAGATGCCGCTGAGAGGGCCGAGAGACGACAAAATCAGCTCCGATCAGCCCTGATCCCCTCACACACACACGCCCAGGCACAGCGGTGTGCTGACCAGTGAGCGGTGAAGAGGCCCAGTGTCGGTGTCCCACCTCATCTTCATCAGACCTCCCAGCCCTGACCCAGAATCCTCCAGACCTGCCGCCCTCCCTCCCTGCCTGTGTGTGTGCTTCCTCTGACCACATCTGTGATTAATGTGGTTGTGGCCCTGGCTGCTCAGGTGGACAGTGTGTGTGTGTGTGTGTGTGTGTGTGACATGATGGCTTTTGGCACAGTGGGCTCTCCTGCCCAGTAGCCTGACTGTCAGGCCAAATATCTGAAGAGAGGGGAAGAATGAAGGGATGGAGAGAAAGACAGAAGGATGGAGAAAATAATGAGTTCCCTATAAAGCCGTAGAGGGAGTGACGTTCCTTCCTTCCATACCTTACCTTCCAAGCTCCTGGATCAGTACTTTTTCCCACCAAGACCACAATGTCCCACGCACACTGTTAAACAAATTCACAAGTTGTTCCATGAACAGCGGAATATATTCAAAGTCCGTCAGCTCCTTCTGCTCCAGTCAACATGGATTCCTTCTGCCTTATCTCTCAGAAACAGTCCTCTCTGCTCAGTGCAGGTGCAGCTTGACATCAGGGCCTGAACCTGGAGCTGAAGGCCACTAGGATACTCCGAATGACTGGTTAGTGCTAATGTGATTGAAAATATATTAGGGAATATGCACTTCTGAAGCACAATATAAGGGTCTTAAGGTGGCTCTTGCTTTATTACCTGATCTTGAGGCCTTGTCTTGAAGAGGGCACTAATTTCAAGACCTTCCTTTTTCAAATTGGGGTTTATCCGTTGTATGTTCCCAAATGAACGTGTTTAATGCAATTACCACACAGCAGGTAATATTCTAGCATAGAAAAAATACAGCTAATGTACAGAAAGTGGGAAGAAGGGGGGTCAATAGGGCCCCAGGGTCCCAAAGCCTTCATATTTCATTAGAAATTCTTTCTCCTTCTTCGTCTTCTTTCCCCCCCCTTCCTCCTCTTCTCCCCGGTCTTATTTGGTTTATTGGATGTGTTGAAAAAGCCACTGCCGTCTTATCTCGTCACTTCAATCAGTGACACATTCACATTCTGTGGCAGAGAGGTGGCCTGTCCTGGGTGTGTCACGTGCCTTGCTCAGTACATGTGACCCACACAGTCTCCTTCTTGTTCTTTCACTGATGTTTGCGCTTCACTGTGCAGAATGATCTATGTGCAGAGTTTGTTTTCATGCTCACCTGCTGAAGGAGGAAAGTTTCTCTGAGCTCACCTTGAATCTCACTTTAACACCTGGACGGACCTGTAGGATTCTGTGACATCACAACTCGTTTGGAGCCAATCGTGCTCCAGTAGGCAACTTACACAGTGTGATGTGGAAACTTGAAGCCTCCAGTGCACCTACACTGAGACTGGACTTTAGAGTAGCTGTTAAAGGGGCTGTAGGCGACATCACTGCCACTAGATGTCGCACTAGAGCAGCAGCATCTCAGACCAAAATAAATGGGCGCTACAGCGCACCAGACTCCATTGAGAAAAACAGTCATTTTACCTCACAGATCATCGTAAAACACACGTCATTCAAACTGGACAGAAACAAAATAAAACTCCCCAAAACCGTCTCTGTTAGTCTTTCCACTGCTCCAACAGTCACCAGCTCTGGTTTGGACGAAATAAACCCTTAATTCACCGCGTTTGATGAGAAAAGATGCACACGCAGTTGTTTGCTGCTATATTAATGTTCCGAATCTCGTATACAGAACCTTTAAACTTTTGAAATCAAAACATTTGCATATTCATAGATTGTGGATTTTCTAATGAGGGGAGGGAACAGGTGTCATTTTAAGAATTGTTAGCAAGGTAATTTTTCTGTGGAGAAACTATATCAGACACAAACTATTGTTCCAAGCAGAGTGTTTTTCTATGTCTTGTCCATGTCTGAAGGGGATCTTTAAACCTGCACTAACAGCAGAAACAAGTAGTGAATGCAACATTAACACAGCATCACCTTTTAAGTCAATATGATGAGCAGCTGCTTATTTCCACCTCCAGCAGCTACAGAGCAACATGATCATCAGGAGGCGTGTTTGTGTCGCCTGATGAACGTTAGTCCAGTCTTCTCTCTGTCAGCTCTGTGTTTGGTCTCCAGCAGCTCCTGAGGGAAATATCTGGCTCTTTAGCTGCTAGATGCTCCACTATGTTCAGCAGCTGCTCTTCTGACTGACTCTGTCTGCTGTCTGCTGCTGAGCAGCTCGCGCTGTGACTTTTTACAGCTTTTTCTCTGGAAACGACACTCTGAGGCGCTGAGAGTGAACCAGCACAGTAAACTGCAGCCGGACAGATAAACAACGAGCTCAAAGTCACTATAAAGCTCCATAAAGCCGAGGGGAGCTGCAGATTCAGCTCATAATCCTCTGTAGCTTCATCACTACCAGAGACACCAACACACTGGCACACTGTTACTTCAGACACTGTTAATATAAAAATACCCTTCTATATAGCATTATAGCTTTAACAGGATAAGCAGGCACACAGAAGCTAGTGGATGGCTGGGTATCTGGTCGCTCTGACAGTCTGACTGCAGACTAACAACAGTGAGGACAGAAACTTCACAAACACAATACCACATGTTGCATTATGTTTGCTGAATGTGGAGAAAGTGATGAAAATCAGTTTAGGAAGTGGATTTCTTTAAGCAAAGATCACCTTTAGTAACGAAGGCATTATATGAGAATATGCACATACATATTAAAATGGACAATATTAAAAATAGTATCAGTATAACAGTATAAAAGACAACTATGATTGAAAACAGTAACATGCATACATATGACTACAAATATCGCACAGAACAGTAATGGCCCGTGACATCAGTAGCATATATGCTATATGCTCTGCATATTATATTCTAAATACTGTCAGCAGTACTAACATCACAAAGTCACACCAAACCATTTAGAACAGAAAGAACTTCAAATACCAAACAGTCAAATGACCACAAACACAACAAAGTGCTTCCAGCCTGAAGAAGTGCTGCTAAATAACATGCTTTTCTAAATGCAGCCATGGCGTGTGGAAGAGCAGCAGCAGCAGCAAAGGGTCCAACATGGCGGCAGAGCGGCCAGAAGAGGGCAGCGGAGGACAGCTAACGAAGCAGCGCTGCTTAATTAACCTGCCTGAGAGAGACCGCCTCGCCCTCCCTCCCCCAGCCTGTTTACTGAATGGCATGGTCTTCACGCTCTGCTGTCAGTGGGGGGGTTCTCAGATGGGGCCCTATGTAGTGGGGCCCCGGTATTCAAAGTGTTCTGCTGAATTTCCCGTTTGGTCAGGCTGAACTGGCTCCTTGGCTCACAAGGCCTGAGAGGGCCGGCCCCCGACCCCCACTGGCTGCTCCTCCAACCCCCCCTCTCTCCTCCTCTCTCTCCCTCTCCTCCCTCTCTCTCCCTCTCTCCTCTCCACCCTCTCTCTCCCCCTCTCCTCCTCTCTCCTCCCTCTCTCCTCTCCACCCTCTCTCTCCCCCTCTCTCCTCCCTCTCCACCCTCTCTCCCTCTCTCCTCTCCACCCTCTCTCCTCCCTCTCCACCCTCTCTCCTCTCCCCTTCTCTCCTCCCTCTCCCCCTCTCTCCCTCCCTCTCCACCCTCTCTCCCTCTCTCCTCTCCACCCTCTCTCCTCCCTCTCCACCCTCTCTCCTCTCCCCTTCTCTCCTCCCTCTCCCCTCTCTCCCTCCTCTCCACCCCTCTCTCCCTCTCTCCTCTCCACCCTCTCTCCTCCCTCTCCACCCTCTCTCCTCTCCCCTTCTCTCCTCCTCTCCCCTCTCTCCCTCCCTCCACCCTCTCTCCCTCTCTCCTCTCCACCCTCTCTCTCCCCTCTCTCTCACCACCTCTCTCCTCCTCTCTCCTCTCCCCTCTCTCCCTCCCTCTCCACCCTCTCTCTCTCTCTCCCCCTCTCTCCTCCCTCTCCACCCTCTCTCTCCTCTCACCCCCTCTCTCCTCCCTCTCTCCTCTCCCCTTTTCTCCTCCCTCTCCCCCTCTCTCCACCCTCTCTCCTCCCTCTCCACCCTCTCTCCCTCTCTCCTCTCCACCCTCTCTCTCCCTCTCTCTCACCACCTCTCTCCTCCCTCTCTCCTCTCCCCTCTCTCCCTCCCTCTCCACCCTCTCTCTCTCTCTCCCCCTCTCTCCTCCCTCTCCACCCTCTCTCTCCTCTCTCCCCCTCTCTCCTCCCTCTCCACCCTCTCTCTCTCTCTCTCCCCCCTCTCTCCTCCTCTCTCTCCTCTCTCCCCCCTCTCTCCTCTCCTCCCCCTCTCTCCACCCTCTCTCTCTCCTCTCCACCCTCTCTCCCTCCTCTCCCCCCTCTCTCCTCCCTCTCTCCTCTCCCCCTCTCTCCCTCTCCCCTCTCTCTCACCCTCTCTCTCCCTCTCCCCCCTCTCTCCTCCCTCTCTCCTCTCCCCCCTCTCTCCCTCTCCCCCTCTCTCCACCCTCTCTCTCCCTCACCCCCTCTCTCCTCCCTCTCCCCCTCTCTCCTTCCTCTCTCCTCCTCCCTCTCTCCTCCCTCCCTCTCTCCTCCCTCCCTCTCCCCTCTCTCCCTCTCTCTCCTCCTCCTCTCTCTCCCCTCTCCCCTCCCCTCTCTCTCACCCTCTCTCCTCCCTCTCTCTCCCCCTCTCTCCTCCTCTCTCACCCTCTCTCCTCCTCCCTCTCTCTCTCCCCTCTCCCCTCTCTCCACCCCCTCTCCTCCCTCTCCACCCTCTCTCCTCCCTCTCTCCTCTCCACCCTCTCTCTCCCTCTCCCCTCTCTCTCCTCCCTCTCTCCTCTCCCCTTTCTCTCCTCCCTCTCCCCTCTCCACCTCTCTCCTCCCTCTCCTCCCTCTCTCCCTCTCTCCTCTCCTCCCCTCTCTCCTCTCTCTCTCACCACCTCTCTCTCCTCTCTCTCTCTCTCCTCTCTCTCCTCTCTCTCCTCTCTCTCTCTCTCTCCTCTCTCCTCCTCTCTCCTCTCTCTCTCCTCTCACCCCTCTCTCTCTCCTCTCTCCCTCTCCTCTCTCTCCTCTCCACTCCTCTCTCTCCCCTCTCTCCACCTCTCTCTCCCCTCTCTCTCCACCCTCTCTCCTCCCCTCTCCACCCTCTCTCTCCTCTCTCTCTCCCCCTCTCTCCTCCCTCTCTCTCCTCTCTCTCTCCTCTCTCTCCTCTCTCTCCCCTCTCCTCTCCTCTCTCTCTCTCTCTCCCCTCTCTCCTCCTCTCTCTCCTCTCTCTCCCTCTCCTCTCCTCTCTCTCTCCTCTCTCTCTCTCTCCTCCCTCCCTCTCTCTCCTCTCCCCTCTCCTCCCTCTCCTCCTCTCTCTCTCTCTCCCTCTCTCTCTCCTCCTCTCACCTCTCTCCTCTCTCCCCTCTCTCTCCCTCTCCCCCTCTCCCTCCTCTCTCTCTCCTCTCTCCTCTCTCTCCTCCCTCTCTCCTCTCTCTCCTCTCCCTCTCTCCTCTCTCTCTCCCTCTCTCCCCCTCTCTCCTCCTCTCTCCTCTCTCTCTCCTCTCTCTCTCTCTCTCCCTCTCTCCTCCTCTCTCTCTCTCCTCTCTCTCCTCCCTCTCTCTCCTCCTCTCTCTCTCTCTCCTCTCCCCCTCTCTCCTCCCTCTCTCTCTCTCTCCTCTCCTCTCTCTCTCCTCTCCCTCTCCTCTCTCTCTCTCTCTCTCTCTCCTCTCTCTCTCCTCTCTCTCTCCTCTCTCCTCCCTCTCTCTCTCCTCTCTCTCTCTCTCCTCTCTCTCCTCTCTCCTCTCTCTCTCCTCTCTCTCCTCCTCTCTCCCTCTCTCTCTCCTCCCCTCTCTCTCTCCCTCTCTCTCCTCTCTCTCTCTCTCTCCTCTCCCTCTCTCTCCTCTCCTCTCTCCTCCTCCTCCTCTCTCTCTCTCCCTCTCCTCCCTCTCTCTCCTCCCTCTCTCCTCCTCCTCTCTCTCTCCCCCTCTCCTCTCTCTCTCCTCCTCTCTCCTCCTCTCTCTCCTCCTCTCTCCTCCCTCTCTCCTCTCCTCTCTCCCTCTCCTCTCTCCCCTCTCTCTCCTCCTCTCTCCTCTCCTCTCTCCTCTCCTCTCTCCTCCTCTCTCCCTCTCCTCTCTCTCTCCTCCCTCTCTCTCTCTCTCTCTCTCTCCTCTCCTCTCCTCCCTCTCTCTCCTCCCCTCTCTCCTCTCCCCCCTCTCTCCTCTCCTCTCTCCTCTCTCTCTCTCTCTCTCCTCTCTCTCCTCTCCCCTCTCCCTCTCTCTCTCTCTCTCCCTCCTCTCTCTCCTCCTCTCTCTCCTCTCCTCCTCTCTCTCCTCTCCCCCTCTCCTCCCCTCTCTCCTCTCCTCTCTCTCTCTCTCTCCTCTCTCTCTCCTCTCTCCTCTCTCCTCCTCTCTCTCTCCTCCCTCTCTCCTCCTCCTCTCTCCCCTCTCTCTCTCCTCTCCTCCTCTCTCTCTCCCCTCTCCTCCCTCCCTCTCCTCCCTCTCTCTCTCCCCTCTCTCCTCTCCTCTCTCTCCTCCCTCTCTCTCTCTCCTCTCTCCTCCTCTCCTCTCTCTCTCTCCTCTCTCTCTCTCTCCTCCTCTCTCTCCTCTCCTCCTCCCCCCTCTCTCTCCCTCTCTCCTCCTCTCTCCTCTCTCTCTCTCCCTCCTCCTCCTCTCTCTCTCTCTCTCCAGCCTCTCTCCTCTCTCCCTCTCTCTCTCTCCCTCTCTCCTCTCTCTCCTCCTCTCCTCCTCCCTCTCCTCTCTCTCTCTCCTCTCTCCTCTCCTCCTCCTCTCTCCTCCTCTCCTCTCCTCTCTCTCCTCTCTCCCCTCTCTCTCCCTCTCTCCACCCCTCTCTCCCTCTCTCTCTCCTCCCCCCTCCCCCCCTCCCCTCACAGTGATACAGTCTCTCCCTCCTCTCCGCGTTCAGCCTCTCTGACAGCTCCCCTGACATCACTCTCTTTCCTCTCTCTCTCCTCCTCTCTGTCTCATGTTACTCTGGACCCTGGGAACTCTAACTCTCTTTCAACTGCATTTCTACATTCAATCTTTGTTGTTCCACCATGATCTACCGATTCCAAAGAACAAGCCTCTCTGAGTTTACATGTTGACTTTGGGCCTGCTCATAGCCGGGGGTAACACTTGGACAGCCAAATCCTACCCTGCCATCATCTTCTGTCATTCATCAACCTCATTAAGCCTCCTCTCGAACAGGGACTGTGATTTGGCCCTGGATTGTGGTTTTTGTCCACAAAAGGACAAAGTGCAGACATGAGAGAAGGACACGAGAGCTTCTTTAAAACAAAAGCGCAGACTTGGCTCATCACTGCTGAGTTTAGGATGAGCGTGTGAGGATGGAGCTAATTGCGGTGGATACAGAGCTTTGGCAGCACAGAGTTCCTCTATCAGATGCCAGCGTTTGTGTGTGTTCTGGGCCGTGCATTCCCTCACTCACTTGTTTGCTCGCTCTCCCCGTTCCTCCAGGGACTGTGGTGGAAGTAGGCCTGCCGTCCGGCTGCCAAGCAAACCTGATTTAGTCACACTCGGCTGCCATTTTTCTTCAGCAAAACAATCGTGTTTGTGCCGGTGGCCGGTGGCCGGTGGCCGGTGGCCGGCCGTCTCCGGGCTCGGGGGTCATAAACTGGTCCGGGCGGACCAGTCACTTAGCCTGCAGGCCCCACGGCCTGGGTGTTTAGCTGTTAGTGAGTGTATTTTGAAGGGGTGGACTTCCATGTGTCCGATGTAGCTTCCAGTTCAAAGTTCAGATTTCTGCTGTTAATGCTAAATTTAGTAATGATGAGCTCTACAGCTCCACTGTCAATGTGGCAATGAAGGGGTGAGAAGTGATCCAGTAACCAGCA
The DNA here is from genome assembly GCF_020085105.1 of Siniperca chuatsi. Classification (NCBI taxonomy): domain Eukaryota; kingdom Metazoa; phylum Chordata; class Actinopteri; order Centrarchiformes; family Sinipercidae; genus Siniperca; species Siniperca chuatsi. The sequence goes on from NC_058056.1 coordinate 397,705, forward strand.
GCGCGTTGGTAAATGCCACGGTGGTCACCTCCAGCCGCTTACATTCACATGCAAACTAGCTGTAGCTCAGATATGGACCTGAAGCAGTCGGCAGCGCACTCTTCCAGAATGCACAGTGTACAGTATTTCTTTGCCTTCTGAAGTTAATTCTCGGCCTAATCATTATGTCAGCATATGAAATGTTGTTAACATGGTTTATGAGCGTTGACTCTGAACTATACCGTTTGTTTTTTTAACTTCAATCTACTCTCATTAGCTTTTTGAGTTGAAAGCTAAAGATGTTAACAAAATCATCTTGAAAAATTGGACAATTACTTGTGGTGGCTTTTTTGTGCTTTAGACCTCTGAAATAACACAGTTTAAAGCTGTAAATAATACCACAAAGAGCTGGGTCTGCACCTGCTCTGTAGGAGAAGTGCAATGAGAGAACTTGTGTTACGAACTGGCGCTGAATAAATAAACTGAACTGAACCGAGAGGCAGGGAACGCCCTGAACAGGCTGACACGTAGAGACGGACAACCAGTCACACCTACGGCAATCTGGAGGCGCCAGCTAACCTACCCTGCACGTCTTTGGAGCCTGGCTCATAACAATATGAAAACATTCAAAATTGCTTTTACAAATGTACTCACATTTTATTTCTTAAAAACAAACTTGTGAACTATTTTTCTGGCCCTTTTTCTCAAAATTCAAGTCTCAGAACACACTTTGTTTTTAGTGATACCGTTTTGTGAATGTGGTTCCATGAAGGCAAAGCTAATTAGGACGCTGCACTTTGAGTCTTGTTCCTCTCTCTGCCTTGTTCTATGAGACTCTGAATAATGACCAACACATACATTAACCGCTGCTGTAATTGTGGTGGAATTACTTATTCTGAAAATAACTCCCTTTGAAATGAGAGGAGGAAGGAAAAAAGAGTGTGAGAGAGTAAAAGGTCTTGAAGTGAGAGTGCACACGTGTTTGTGTGTGAGAGGGTGTGTGTTGGTAATGAGAGCTCAGTGCTGCTGCTAACTTGCTCTAAATAAATCTATGATTAGCATTTTCCCTTTAAAAGGAATAATTTCAACTTTGATATCCGTAATTGTGCTTAAGGGCTTCTGCGCTCCTCCGCTAGCCCTCAAACGCTGGCTCTTCAACCCATGCAGAGACTATCACAGCAGCGTTTTATTCATTTAACACTTCATTCAGAAGCTGTAATAATGAGCCTCACTGAATACTGTTCTTAATAAACCTTTACAACCCAAAGAGAAGTGGATTCCAGGTATGTACGGTGTTGAAATCAGCCTACTGTAGAGAACACACAGCCGAGCAGACGCTGCGAGCGATCAGTCATCTGTGACACACACTCTCACACAGGCTCGGACACCCAGAACCCCGGAGCCACGGTGAGCACACACACACACACACACACACACACAGTCCCAGTACACTGAGGGGCCTACTATTTGCACGTGGCAGTGGCTAACCAATAGAGGGTGGTGTTGCATTGCGGGTCTGAGCACAGAGGGTCATCAGTTTGAACAACACCTGCCTTTCTAATCTGCTTTTCATTACTGAAGACTGGATGACAAAAAGACGACCCCCCTTTAATGGCTGCTGCTGACATTAAGACTTGATGGTGGCTGTTAAAGAGGACTTGTCAGCAGCTCATTGATAAGCAGGAGTGCTTTAAATGTCTCTCTTTTTCAATCGTTTATCCATCTTAAAACAACAACTAAATACTGCAGGGTTTCAAAGTTCATGTTCAAATTTAAAGACAATTTGCATGTAATTCTGTTTTAAATACACTTTGAAAAAAGAATATCAGCATTTTATAGCTGGCTCTGGAGCTTTCGACCATAACGCACGATCTTCATCGGCTACAAAATGATATTTTCAAGGTCGAGCATGAACATTGAACAGAGAAGTCTTTAAGTGCTTTAAAACATTTTTTTAACACCTAGAATTTCATGACAACTGGGCAAACTCCATCTGCTAATGAAGATCATGTGATATGATTGAAAGCTCTGCAACACCTACTAAATGGACCTTGTGTGCTGCTTCCAAGGTCAAGAATGAACTTTGAACCTCAGCTAATATTCTTCCTGATTCACCAAAACCTGGCAACAGGCCCTGGTCTAACAAATGCTGCTCTGCTTAAAAACATCCCCATCCTCATGTGTTTAAAGCTGACTTCACTGTGCACATTTGTTTCTCCCAGCATGCATCTGAACACATAAACATAAATATTAGCAGTTTAGTGGTGAACAGTTGTTGGGAAAGTGATCTTAAAACTCGAAAGGACACCTCCACATCCCTCTAATTAAAACTTAACCGCCCAGCCGAGGCGGTGGGGAGGCTTATTTAGCATTAACATAAAAACAAACAGCCGCATATATATATGCAAATGAGGGAAGGGCAAACGCAGGATGCCGGGAGCCATCCGCCATAACTCACACTGATGGCCTTTAAGTGAGAAACCGCCTTTAAAAAATCTCCAATAAGAAAGTGGGAATGATGCACCTGTCGCCCATCTGACTAATGAGCCAATCAGGTTGCAAGGACAAGGAGCACATCCGGGTAGTGATGCTGGCCTGGAGTGCCACTCAGCATGAGTCCACAGCAGGAGGATTCCGGAGCCTGATCCGGAGCGCTGCGATAGGAAAACATTTCCAACTTGTTGTAACATTAGCAGGCCTTAGACGGGGCCACGGGGCCGCGCCACGGGGCCACACTGTCCGTCCCGAAGGAAGGCGCGCGACAAGCACCTGCCATCCTGTCCTTTGTCTTGTAGCACGGGACATGTACGGCTGTCCTCCTGCTGAAGTAAGGACAGGCTTTTGGCTTACTGGGAGACAGGCCGGGCAGCCGAGCCGAGCCGAGCCGAGCCGAGCCGATGAAGATACAGAAGGAGAGGCAGCACCCGGCCCAGGAACAAACTACAGGCTTGTCTAGATAAAAAGAACCCAGAGGCCTGCCACTCACTGATGAATATGAACTCTTCAGACGGAATGATGTGTGTATTCATACACTCCGAGCTCCACACACACGTTATTGTTCAATCCTTTGAAAGGGGCCGAACCTGAGACAGCACGCGCACGTGTAAAGGCCTTGGCATGGACAGTGTGGGTGGGGTGACTGTGTGAAGGCCTTTAGTGTGCTGAAGGCGTCTGCACGCGCACATGTAACACACTGCTTTGAAAAGGGCCACATGTTGAGAAATGTGGCGTTAGAGCAATATTTAATAATCAGAGAAATGTCCGCAGCTGTCGGAGAGGGCGCATGATTCCACATAGCACGCACGCACGCACGCACGCATTTTAAATGTGAACGCAGGCTGCTGCAAAGTGTCCAGCATCCTGTGGACGCGCTACGGAAGCCCCCGGGTCTCAGTTTAACAGAAATAAGGCTAACAGTGATGGAACACCGGCGGAGATGACTTGAGCGACTCTGACCACCGCTGCCGTGCGCGCCGCACGCCCGAGTGTGTGAGTGGCGTGTGTGTGTGTGTGTGTGTCAGTGTGTGTGAAAGCCACCACTAGTCGCCCCCAGTGCTCTTCAGTCTCCACTCTCCCTTCTCACCGCAGACTGAACGTCACGTCCGCACTTGAACTTGAGTTTTCTCCCATTGTAGAAGCCAGAGAGCCGCACAGAGCCGCGCACAGCCGCGCACAGCCGCGCACAGCCCGGGGATGCGACTCTGCAGCTAGCACAAAGACAAACGAGGGTGGCAGTCTGTCCTCAGACCAGCACTGGGCTTCGACTTAAACAGTTAAAGTCTAACCCGCCCGCCTGACTGGCACTGCCAGTGCAGCAGAAGAAGTGCCCACTACTTGGCGACACCTCGAGAAGTGCCGAGCAGGAAACTGGATTCCGATTTTCCACACTTTCAGGCGTAAGTTGGCGTCCTGTCACCGGCTCTGCCCGCACAGGGACGCGCGGTGTCCGGGGCGGCCGCAGAGTGGACACAGGTAGTGCCTGGCCATCAGGCTCTCTGCGCTCCTTTCTCCGCTCTCCTCTGACACATGGTGTAAAGGCGGCGGACGGCAGAGCCGGACTACCCCCCTCCCTCACCGCCACTTCGACTGAAGAAGGGAGGCGCGCCACCACTTTGGCACCGAACTCCGACCGAGCGCCCGGCCACCCAGCGCTGCGCCAGGGCTGGTCACCGCTGCCCGCTGGAGGGAGATCCGTCGCGCAGGGGTCAGTTCGGGGGCCACATTTGGGGCCAGTGCAGAGCGGCGAGTTTGGGGTGGGCAGCGAGCGGCCGGTTTTGGGGCCACTTTGCGGCCGGTACACCGGAGCAGCAGGAGGAGAGCCGACCCTTCCAGCGCCGCTCTCCGGGCGATGCCAGTGTAAATGCCAGGGCGATGTCCCGACGCAAGCAGGGGAACCCGCAGCACCTGTCCCAGAGAGAAATCCCACGTAAGTAAACCTGCTAACTGCCCCGGGCCCGGCCCGGAGCCGCCGCGGAGAGGACTTCTCTTCATTTTCACACTTGCACAGAAAGTTTGTGAAGTTCCCCTCTCCTGTCTCACCGGCAAATTAGACTGTGGAGCCGCGGTAGTTGGAGCGCGGTTTCTCGGCTGCGCGGGTCCGGCCGGCAGCGTTTAATCACCACTTCGTTATTATTCGTTGGAACGAAATTCGAAGCAGCGCTGCTCTTAGAGAGAAAATTACACTTCATTTTTAAATGGCAATAATTCCATCAGCTACAATCACTTAATACTTTTTACACACTTTCATATGCAGATAGCGTTGCTTCCCGACGCGCGGCTATTTTCATATTACAGGAACACACACTTATGAATTCCAGTATTTAAATCTAACAAATTCTTTCCGTCTTTCGCTGGAGGAGGAGGCCGGCCGTGATTCGAGCTGCAGCCGTTAAACTGCTCTCTCACCGGCGCTTAATTTCCTTTTCTTCCGCACGCGCAATTAGGCTGTAATATTAATAATCGGTTTGGATTATTTAATACCCCGCACGCCTTTCCAGGCCCCCCGCGGCACTGCCGTGCAGAGTGGGCGACAGTAAGTGACGGCTTTTAAGGGCAAAACACGGCCAAAGGAAGAAGGCCTGCTTTTTCTGATTAACGCTCGGAAAGGAAAAAGTGTTGGAAGGCACGTGTGTTATTTTCGAAGGACATAAATATATTTATTTATATTTATATTTATTATGAGTGTGTGTGTGTGTAATAAAAGCCCTTCGTGTTTAACGCTGCCCTCTCGGCGGTGGCCTCGGATCGGTGCCGGCTGAGGCTCCAGCTGAAGGCGGCTTCAGTGAATATTCAGACGCCAGAATATTGCGGTGTGTGCAGCCGCAGCACATCACTGCATCCCGCATTTCCAGCAGACCCAGCGCCCTGCAGCTGAGCCTCTGCGCCCGTGTTAGGCCACGCTGCCTGCCTTTCTATAACTTCCTTCTCTGCTGGCTCGTTCACACACACACACACACACACACACACACACACACACACACACACACACACACACCTAAAGACACTGCATGTGGCTTGGATGTCAAATCGTCTCCTGACAAGGTTTGATTGCTTAACAGAGCAACAACTTGTAGCAGGCCTGCGGTGTGGAACTCAGCTACCTTTAGAAGTGGGTCACTCTGTGCATTGCTGGGACTTCAGCAAAGAGCCCAGCATACATTCTAACAGACAGGCAGACAGGCAGGCAGACAGACAGACAGACAGGCAGGCAGGCAGACAGACAGGCAGACAGACAGGCAGGCAGACAGGCAGGCAGGCAGACAGACAGACAGGCAGGCAGACACACACAGACAGGCAGACAGGCAGGCAGACAGGCAGGCAGACACACACAGACAGGCAGACAGGCAGACACACACAGGCAGACACACACAGACAGGCAGACAGGCAGACACACACAGACAGGCAGACAGGCAGGCAGACAGGCAGGCAGACACACACAGGCAGACACACAGACAGACAGACAGGCAGGCAGACACGAGATGTGGAAAGACGAGAGAGCACAAAGATGGAGGCTAATAAATGAGCTTCCTGTTTGCGTTGAAACAAAGCTGCTTTAAGCTCAGCGTGTGTGTGCACATGAGTGTGTGTGAAGTGTGAAGTGCAGTTTGGTGGTTGTGTCCACAGAGCAGGTCTGACTTATCCCCGTTCAGGCGGCAGCACGCTGTACATCCCAGCATTTCTGTGTAGGAGATGCTTGCCGATTTAGTATGCTTGAGTACACACACACACACACACACACACTCATATATGTATGTAGGCTTACACGGACATCAACACACACACACACATATGCAAATGAACACATATGAATCCGCCTCACCAAAATCCGCATAATTCTTCCCGAGCTGTCAGCTCGTAGAATCCGCCCGGCCTGCGTTTTTAACGTGTGCGAGGAAGACGAGCAGGAGATGCTCCTCCTCTTTTGTCTTTCGCTATCTTTTCCCGAGCGAGAGGAAGCGTCAGGGAAGATGAGACAGATCTTCTGGAGGTTAAGTCTGATTTTTTAAATGCAGTTTGGCGAGGCCTCCGCCGCAGTCACTAAGCAACATTCTTACACTCAGTGCTGAGAATATTAGGACATCTTCCTGATGAGCACAATCCCCAGTCTTCTCAAAGCTCCTAATCCTTCTCTAATTCACCTGATTCCCTTTGTTTTCATCTTTTTGTGTTTTTTGTTACATGTCACCTTATTCACACTCCTTTCCTGCAACGTTAAAATGAAACAACCCGTCCTGAGTGGGAGACGGTCACGAGAATTTGGTGCAATTTCTCCCTCAGAGACACGTGTGAAAGCTATATTTCTTTTGCTTGTCAGGCAGATTCGGCGTCGCCACGCCGAGACAGTTTACACCCGAAGGTGCAGACGTGCCTTCTGCTTCTCATTCACTGCAAATAACCCCAGCTTTGCTCCGAGAGGCTGATTTAGTGTGAGGAGACGCAAACAGGACGACAGCTCTCATTGTAGCCACACACACACACACACACACACACACACACACACACACACACACACACACACACACACACACACACACACACACACACACACACACGCGGAGAGAGAGAGCTGCGTGGAAATTGCAGTCGCCCACTTGAGATGCATGTTTCCCTTTGGCTTGTCAAATAGCCGTGCACCCTGCTGGGGCTAAGTCTTTGTCAGACAGAGGGAGAGCCTGCTAACTTCTTTTATCTCCACTCAAGCATTCTGTAGATGGGCTGTTTTTAAAATGCACTTCTTCAGTGTGTCCTACGTGTCACAGCTGATTGTAATGAATACAAAACGATATTCCTAATAGTCGTGTCCTCCATGACTGTAAACACGTGCTCTACAGTTCCAGAGGCTGCGGCGGAAAAGCGGAACGGCTCGCTTCACTCACATGAACAAAACCCATTTTCTTAGTGTGGACGCTTTTCCTTGAAACTGGAGGAACAGTCTATAAAAACAAGACACTGTCTCTGAAGAGACAGACAAAATACATTTGATTCCCCACAATACGCAAGGGCCAAAATATGTCTTTTGGTCATTTGGGAGAAGATTTCCTTTTAATACCAGTTGTGGTTAATTCTGCTTTCGAGGAGAACACAAAACATTTGTTTTTGTTAGAAATTGCATATAAATGCAACATACGTGTGTGTGTGTGTGTGTGTGTTTGTAAATATGCGTGTCCATTAATGCACAGGATGAGGGTTTCAGCTCCCAAAGATAATACTCAACTCATTTTGTTGATCAGCAGGCTGTACACTCTCTCCCACTACTGATACTACATGACACACACACACACACACACACACACACACATGCCCTGCCACTGTCTGTGTGCCGTCGCTCGCCCTTTTACTCCACTCATCCCCCTTTCTTTTCCTGCATGTCCCGCTCTCCTTCTCTCTCTCGCTCGTCCTGCTAGGGGGAGCTCTCAGGCTGTCAGTGAGAGGGGCAGCAGTGTGTGTGTGTGTGTGTGTGTGTGTTAATCAGATGACATCAGCGCTGAAAGACCACATTCACCTCTTAACTGTCAACACCTGCACACTCTGTACTTCACTTTCTGTGTCTCTGTCGCACTTTTTATTTACAGCATGTACTGTAAATTCATGACAGTGGCTGACTGACGTCTGTAGCATTCAGTGTGTGTGTGTGTGTGTGTGTGTGTGTGTATTCACTGAAGTGTATTGATATAGTGAAGCAGCTAGAGGAGTTACAACTACTGTAACTACATTTCTTTTGAGTGAATCTATTTCTTTTTTGCTCGTTGTTTTGCGTTGTCTTTATTTTGTTTGAAGATTAAATTCCATTTTGTAAACAATATGTCTGTGATAAGGACCAACTCTGCAAATGATCTCCAGATAAATTCATCAATGTTTATTTATTAAGCCAAATCATACAAAACGACTTAAAATGCACTTAAAGTTCAGAATGGTGGCTAAAAGCCCGGGCTGCGTCGTGCCGATCTGGTCGCTGGGCTGTCGGAGCGTTTCGTGCCGTGGCTTGTTTCTGAGCAGCTCGTATGTGAATCCAGCTGAACCACGAGCAGACAGACACCAAGCTTTAGAATCATTTGCACATTTGCCTCTGAGCCACGTCTGACTGGCCCGACACGGTGACCCTGACTCCAGAACGGGGGAGTTACCTTGCGATGAACTGGAATTAGCTTTTCATTTGAAAATAAGCGTAGTCCTAACGGTGGGCCGACCACAGTGCTCTCTCTCTCAGTGGCAGTTACATTTCTGCTTCAGTGCACTTCAGTAAAGTATTTTTACTTTGATAGTTGACAGGAAATAAGGGGAAAGCGAGGAGATGACATGCAACAAAGACTGGGGACGTTAGCACCTTGAACGGCTCACCATGCCCCACACAGTGTACACCCTCAGTACAGGTTTCAGTAAAGGTCATATGTTTATAACGAACCTACAAAATTTTCCAAAATAAAATGAATGACTTCAAAAGCTCAACATATCCAGAAATACACCCAGAACACCACTCAGTGCAATGACTAGAGCAAAACGGACTTTGGATGAAGAGCCACTTCCTGTTTAGACATTATTGACATTATCGACAGTGTCTCGACTTTACACTTCTAATATCACATCATGTGCGATGCATCTTGTAGGCCTAAGTACAGTATCATACTGTGTGTGAGTATGTGTGCAGCATTACTGCTACCAGCGATCTGCTCTTATTTTGAAGCGTTTGGATGATTTCAGTAGCCAGCTGGAAACCAGGAAATAACTGTGTATTCCAGCTCTCAGACAGGCGAGCTGCAGTGACCCGGCCGCTGCTGCACTGTGCGAGTGTGTGTGCGCGCGTGTGTGTGTGCGTGTGTAGTAACCGTCAATTTCTTCGGGTTTGGAGAAATGTCGAGGTGTGGCTTAGCGGGTGACGAATGACTGTGATGCTGCAGGTGTGTGTGTGTGTGTGTGTGTGTGTGTGTGTACTGTGCAGTCTCACCCACAAACATTTAATCTTGATTCTAGACCTTGCATGTGTATCTGTGTGTGGTTGAGGAAACAGTAAAAAACATACCAGTTTTTATAGTTTTGATCAAGTCTTTTATTCCAGTCTGGACTCCACACACACACACACACACACACACGTTATCATTGGTTTTAACTGGCAGAACCTTGTTCTGGGAGCAATGCAGGCTTTCATCAGTCAAAATGGGGAAAGTTATGATGCTAGTAAAAAAATGTCAAATCATGAAAAAATAGTTGAAGAGAGGGGAAAAGAAGTATTTGAGAAGCAGCATTTGCGTCTGTGAATCTTACCGCGAGCGTCTCGAAGGATTAACAGCACATTTACAGTGATGGGCGGTAAACAGAGGAGGCCTGACCCCAGAGACAGTAACCTGCTCGGAGGAAACGTCTCCCTGGCGACGGGAGTTCAAAGCTGCGCCTTTTTGGTCTTGACACGAGCCAAGCGCCATATTGTAGCTCTCCAAATACCTGTTGCGCCACCCTTACTGCAGATACTGTAGATGGGGTTATTTTTGAGCCGAGCATTTTTAGACGTTCCATTTCCTTTGATTTGTTTGTTCTTCTTCAGCCCCGGTTAACTGAAATCCTATTAGCGCTCTCGCCTGACTCACCCAAGCCTTATTGGGTAAATCAGGCCAAAGTGACGCTTCTTCCTTTGCATCTGTCATTTGCATACACACTTCAAATGCACATTTAGTTTTTTCTCCTGAAACTGGCTATTTATAAGAAACATTCATACAGACAGATCTGCAGTTGAGTGTAAATGGAATAATAAAAGAATATCAGTGTGCCTTCACACACGCGCAGGAAGTCAGCTGCCGTATTTGAGGTTAGGCTGTCATTTTTGATCATATTACAAAAATCATTCATCTCTGTGATGAAGTCAAGTTTGCAGGGGTCAGTGTAGCTGTGCAGTGCGTTTGTTCCAGGTCAGCTCCCTGGCTTTATTCTCTCTAATGTTTATTACTGGAGAAATACACTCTACTGTACGTGGCTGTTCATTTCAGTAGTGGAGGACAGATGGCTGCAGCCTGCAGGCACACACACACACACACACACACACACACACACACACACACACGTGCGCTACGACACACGACGCATGCAGTACAAACATGCAACACATACGCACATGCAGAGGGAGTGGTGCAGTTGGTGTGTGGAGATGTGGGCTGACAGAGCTCAGACGCTGTACACCTGCTCACACACACACATGCTTCCTGTAGCCGTAGCAACAAAATAAATAATAACATTATAGAAAGCTTTAACGAAAATAAGATCCTCCTCTCATATTTTTTACACTTTGTGATAATTAAGAATGATTAAGCGTGTACAAGAAATAACGCAATTTATTGTCAAGTCAGTTTTTATTTAACAGCCCAATATCACACAGCACAATCTGCCTTAACAGTCTGTACAGCATACGACCCCGAAAAACCTTTTATTATTTATTGGACTTTCATTTTCTTTAATCTTCTAATTACATAAATATCATAAATGAAAATAAATTTTGATTCATTTCAATATTTGTCACTTTTAGATTGTCAACACACCGGTGACACGTTGTGTTCATTTATGCGTCCTGTTGTCCACTCACTTCCTCTGTGGTTTTAGGGTTAGTTGAATAACATTTTTGTATGTAAATGTATGTATATACTGTTTATGTTTATTTCTTTTTTTTAAAATCAATATTTTAATTGTGGTACTGCTAGCACTGACAGGGTCCAAACTAAAGCTCTAACCTGTTATGAGGGCTCACAAGCCAAAAAGGTCAGGAACCACTGACATGCATTGTGTACCTGGAATGTATAGAATGGTTCATAAATGTGTTTCTAGTGTGAAAGCAGAGGCTTTAACAGTGGCGTAGACCTAAAGCAGGTATACAGTGAGGTGGGCTGCTCCATCTGGAGCCTTCATCAGCATTTGACGTCTCAAATCTGTTTGCATTTCCAATGTGGAGGCTGAGACAAATGGCCAACCTGCTGCTAATCCATCATCTTGCATTAGAGAGAGATGGTAGTGGTGGTGGTGATGATGATGATGATGATTTCTCTCTTTCTTTCTGTTTGCCTCTGGGGTCACTTCTTTTCTGCCTCCTCTTCCAGACCTCCTCACTCCTTCACTTTGGTTCTTTGGGGTCTGTTGGGTCTCTGTAAATAATATTGTAAAGAGTTCGGTGTAGACCTGCTCTACAGGAACAGCGCAGTGAGATAACTTGTGTTATGAACTGGCCTTCTCTTCACTTTTCTTTTCTTAAATGTTTCTCTTTTTCCTCAGAAAAATACACTGCCAACTCTTTCCAACTCTGTGATATGTGCTTCAGCATGGAAGTGCAGATTTATCAAACGCTGACATGTGCATGTGTAATGCTGTGCAGTGGCAGGCGCTCTCCAACGTTACTGAATAAAAGCATGTAAGAGTAAGAAGAGACCTAATGAATCCTACTAATGGGGTTAACGGTGTACACTTTGTACAGTCTCTCCTCGAATGCATTTTTGGTATTGCACCCGACTGTTCGCACGAAAGGTGAAGTGGTTGTATGAAGAGCTTAAGAGAAAAGTTCAAACCCTGCCTACTTTCTCACCTCTGCAAACGTGGCCAGCGCTGCGTAAAGTGGGCGGAAACGTCAGACTGTGTGTTTCGGAAAGTCACGAAAATTGTCGGATGCGTTCTTCTCCTGATTCCGACGTCAGAAGTTTTTAGACAACCAGACAAAGCCCTCTGAAGCATGGCAGCTAGGACACGTGCCAGTCAGAGTACAGGTTTTATCTGGTGATTATACTGCTGGAGCTTGCTTCACATTAAGGGTTAGGAAGCAACACGTATTCACAGTATTCCCTGTGAAATGAACAGAAAAGGCAGCTCCTTCAGTGTGCTGTTCAGCATTGTTTCCCACTTTTGGCCAGTTAAAGATTTCAAACCTTTTATTTTCTTTAGCATTTCCAAAAAATGAAACACAAGTCAAGTTTGCAAATGTCCAGGTGTTAAATCATCTGACGGGTCTCTTCTGTTTTTCTTATTGGACAGCAGAGCTTGAGCATCCAGATGGCGGCCTGCTCTCCGACTCCCTACCCCCCCACCCGCTCGGCCTGCCCTCCCACCCGCTCGGCCTACCTCCCCACCCGCTGGACCCTAGTCTGGCCCACGCCCTGCCACCCGGCCTCCAAGCTGACCACGACCTGTTGACCTGCGGCCAGTGTCAGATGACCCTCCCGCTGGGCGACATCCTCCTCTTCATTGAGCACAAGAAGAAGCAGTGCCAAACGCCGCTGCTGGCCAATGGCTGCTACGACAAGATGACCGACCGGGGAGGAGGAGGAGGGAGTCCGACTCTGCAGAGCCTTCATCACCACGCACAGCGGGGGGAGCTGAGGAAGGTGGTGGAGCCGGTGGAGATCGGCATCCAGGTGACACCAGAGGAGGAGGAGGAGGTGGGAGGAGGTGAGAGGGGACAGAGGACGCCCACCAAAGGAATTTGCCCCAAGCAGGAGAACACACCGGCAGGTAGGCATGATGAACACACACACTTTAAAGAAATATTTTGGGAAATATGCTTATTTGTCTTCTTTCCAAAAGTGAGATGAGAAGATTGATACCACTCTCTGGAGTTAGAGTCTGGACGTAGTTAGCCTAGCTTAGCATAAAGACGGAGACAAGTGTGGCAAGACCACTTCTTTCTTCATTTGTTGAATTTTTATGCAATATTATTATATTATATATGATCCCTGTACTTTTTGCAGCGGTGCCAGCTATAGTGTAGGTTGCCAGATACAGTACAGGCATAATAGTACCAAACTTGGCAACCTCTCTGTGACAATTAGATTTCAGGATGTTTCGCACAAACACTGTACACATCTGTTTTTTGTTTTTTTTTTACCAAGAAATAGTTCCAGCGCGTCCCCCCTAAAACCACAGGTTGTAGTTTTTACATTTCTCTTTGTTCTGAGTCAAACTAGATTCACCGTGTCAGTCAGTGAGCTGAGGAGGTGTGGGCAGGCTTCTTTCAGGTGAGAGCCAGGCAAGCTGTTTGCCCCTGCTTCCAGTCTTTATGCTTAGTTAGGCTGTCCACGTCTCTTCTCCACATCCATAGTTTCACTTTCAGAAAGAAATCAATAAGCATATTTCCCAACGTTTTGAACTCTTCCATTAAGGAGGGAAGGAAGGAATAGAAGCACGGACTGCGAGGTGTTCGGGACAGTGCAGCTTTTTCATCTCCCTAAATACATTTGACTTCTTTTGACCAAATATGCAAGTGCATGTACACAAACATTAGTTTACCTTTTCAGCTTTTGTGGAGTCATTCTGTTAAGAATAAGCCCATCCTCTCCAGCAACAGAGAGAGAGATGTTCATTTCATCAGAGGGAGAGGGCAACAGAGAGAGGGAGTGCAGAGAAAGCGGGGTGAGACAGGCACATTACCCACTCAAAGCCCTAAACCCCCTCAAGGACTCGGCTAGTTGAAACAAATTGTGCAAAACGTGACAGAGAGACTCACCCCGACTTTCATGGTGAAATCCAGCCTAAGCCATCTGCTTAAAAAGGTGAAAAGCTCATTAAAATTCAAACAAGCAAAGGAGGGAAAAACACCATGAGAGGAGAAGGAGGAGGAAAAAAACAGAGAAAGAGGGATTATAAAGAGGCTAGTTCCTCCCCCATTCAGAGGGGTAAAGAAGCAGTTTTCCACGAGAGCAGCTGCGTGTGTGTGTGTGTGGGGGGGACCAGCAGTTATCTCTCAAACCAGTCAAGACGCTCAAAGAAAGCCAGAGGGGAAGAGCAGAACATTCCTCTCAGCTGTCCTGCCGTCCCACAGGTCAGTGCTGCGCGGCCGCTTCTCGCCGACAGCCGGCAGGTGCTGTTTGGGTTGGCTCGCTGTTGGAGCCAGTAGGGCTCAGTGGACAGACATACTTGTGACTCTATCACGGAGAATGGAAGACTGCATGTTGGGAAATAGCCAAAATTATACTGGACCCTTCCCGGCTCGGACAAACACCGTAGCTATTAAGTTTATTTGTGTGGCACCTGTCACACACAAAGGCAGTTCAAGGTGCTATGCATGAGAAACAGAAATGTGATAAAACAACAAATCCAACTGAGTCAAACTGGCTTTGACTCAGTACTTCTACATGTCCTGCTATACCTGGAGGAAGGCTGCAAAGATGAGTAAACTCTCGCCCCAACCCCAGCCCTAATGAATTACTAGTATTTAAAAGACAGTGAGGAGGAAATGAAATAACTTACAGTGAAAGCTAAAATGAAATAAAATACATGTACACAAAACACTAATAATCAAAGGAATACAAGTTTTGGCAGTTACAGTGTATACAGAGTAAATAGCCACACATGTGAGAAAAATTCCGATTTTTTTTTTGGTTTGCTTTGCTTGGTTTGGTGCACGCTCATTCCAGACACGTGATCCGTGTTCTGTTTTAACCCTCTGAACCAATAAGTAGACCAGTCCCAGATGGCTCGAGAGGTGTATTTCGTCCATTAAACACTGAGTGTTCCATGAAGAAGTACTAGTATTTTAAAATCAATGTTTTGACACACAGGTATCCGGTGCATCATGTGAGAACTGTACTGAATTCTAACAGCAGCCTTCTGAGTGAGCCGCGACTCTCAGATTAAGACAGAATAGTGGCACCCAGTTGGAGTATTTTTATGAATGTGGAAATCTGGCAATCTGAAACAATAATAAAAGTAAGTAAAAGGAGTTTTTTTTCATTTAAAGAGGAATTAACACACTGATGATAAAGAATGTATTAATACGTAAGAAATCACGATCTGCATTTCATCTTCAAATGTATGCGTGAAATAGCTTCAGCATCACAGCTCGGCCAGTGCTGATCAATACCCTGATCGAGACCATTTGTCTGCCGGAACTCTGGAAGCTGATTTATTTCCATGGCTTGCTGTATTGGCAGCACTATTTCAAAAAACCATTTGGACAGAAACGTCACTAAATTCATCAGCAGCTTAGAGGAAAATGTTGGCCCAAAGCCACGTGAGGAAGCGCCCTCACAGGTAAGACCCTGTGTTTGGGCCCGAACTTCATCCATATTTACCAGGCTGTTACAGCTCTGCCAGGCAGCCGCTCAGCGCTGCTGTGGACAGCACGGCGCTCGGGGCTGAAACTGCGCCACGGCTTTACGTTTAACACATAACGAGGTGCAAATAGCTCCGATACAATCCCAGTGTGTGCAGCGCTGCGCTCGAGCGTGTGCACTAATTGATTGGCGTTGGTCACGAGTTTAGGTCGGCATTATTCATATTTATGTGCATAAGTATATTTTTCCCCATGCGTTTAAATGCTTGCAATATATCTAACTGTAGTCCTCCTGTGAAATCAACTCCACATGTGCAGCGTTGGAAGGCTTGAAAATGTAATTGCACAATATGTCTTCATAACAGAACGTGCAATAATTTTCACATTAAAAGCAAAAACATATTAGCGGCTCAATTGGACGTGCACTGCGGCAACTGTAAACTATATTGCTGCAATAACATTTTATGTTTCAAAATTACCCTCGGTATTTCACAATTTCCCCATGAAATATGTCCAACTTGCACCTTATTAACACGAGGAGAGGACAGAGGGGTTTATTAATCGAGCCGAAGTTTAATTTGGAGAGAACACGCTCAGCCCTGCTCATAATCACCGGGGGATTGAAATATGGCAGGTGGAATTTTCTCTTTGCAACTCAGGCCGAGCTTTTCCTCCAGTAGATTTTACACCTTTCATTACCTGGTGGTGAAAGGGAAAAAAGGGTGAGAGACATGGGGGAGGAAGCAGGAGAGCAGGGAGGGAGCGCGAGGGGAAAAGTGATCAGGGAGTTGGAATGTCAGCTCACAACACGACTGATGAAGACTCTCGGAAATGTCTCTTCCTTTTGTTCTTCATGTGAAATGGAACACACACACACATTCACATGTTGAGGAAGGAGTCATTTTGATTTAGAGGAAATCAGACCAAATCCTTCCGATTTGTGTAAAAGCATCAAAATCAGTCCACTCGTATACATTAACATTATGTAAAGACATACAGTGAAACTATAGTTGCTGAAAACGTTGTGGTTTTTTCATGTGTCTGATTGCCCTGATAAAAAAAGCAACCCCTTATATGTCCTGGATGCAGTACAACTAACCTTTCGTGGCAAGATGATACAGTTCAGAAATGCTTTTTGGCCATCGGGAAAATAGAAACATCAAATGGTACCATTTACGAAAAGGGTGTCAGGGTTCTGGGCGTCATATTTTACACAAATACATATTTTAATGCTTTTTCACCAAAATGTTTATTTAGCCTGGACTTGTAGCAACATATTCTCAACTGACTTTGTAATTGTTGGGCACTATTTAGACCTTTTTTTGATTTTCTTTCATCATTGTTCACAATTTTTTCCAATATTTTTGATTGTAGTGCTACAAGCCATGTGTGATTTTGTTATGGGACAAAGTTCCAGCAACAGTCCGCTTCATACACTTCTAATCCCGTCTCCTGGACACTAATGATCATGTGTCTGGAAATCACCACGGGAGGGAACATAACATGGAGAATATCTAAAAGCACCATCTTATGACACGAACACACACTCCCTTTAGGCCGCTCACAGCCCCCCCAAAAGCTTTCATCTCACATATCCAGCACTGTGGAAAAGAGTTAGCTAACAAAAATTTACCTTATAGCATAGGGATAGAACTTTCATGCTTCAACCTTTGAGGCTAATTTTGAAGTGGCGACCCTTTAGCTTTAGCGAAATTCAACATTACAGTGAACATAACATGTAAACTGGTATCTAGTGGGAGGAGTGTATTCTAGTCAGTAGTAAAAAGTCTGGTCCATAGCAATGTAGCTAACGCAGTCAAGGATTTGATCCTTTATTTTGAGCTACCAGAGCTTCATGCTCTTTTCCAGCAACACTGTTTCACATTCACACAGAAACGCACTCACATTAACCAGTACGACCACAGTTTTCTACTAGCTAGCGGGGTCCACCTTTTCTTTGGGTCTGGGGATTTGAACAGGCAACCTTCTGGTCACACACCGTCCAGACTCCCAGGTGACTGTCAGCCAGGTGAGCTCGAAACTCCACGGAGGTGGAATCCTGCCAGTTTGGATTAGAGAAAGGAACACGTCATTTTTACTTTAAAGCACACATATCACTGAGGAGTGTTTAAGCCCGCCTGACACGGTGCTGTGCAGCCCTGAAAGCCTTGTCAACTGGGGTTTAATTCAGTCATTCAACAAAGTCCAGTTGGAGTGGAGAGGAACACACTCTCACACACACACATGCATAAAGGTGCGTGTAGTTTTGACAAACTCAAATATGATGACACCTTTTTAATCTGGCAGAGCCATTTGACAGGCTGAGTGTGTGTGTGCCAGCTGTCTCGCTCTACCTCTGCTTTCACACTCGCTTTTTCTCAGCCGACTCCTTTTTCTCTGTTTGTTCCAGTTCATTGTCTTTGTCTCTGTCGTTCACACACAGATGGTTACTTGTACACACCGAGACGAGGAGCTCTATCTAGTTCTCCCGCACACACGCACACACACACACGCACACACAGCTTTAAATTGATTATCAGACAGGAAAGAGAATAATTAATACACATTATTTCAAACAGGATGTGCGATATGCGGAGTAAGACCAGAGAAAAAACACACATAATGAAAAAAAGCATTTTCAAGAGCGCATGTTTAAATCTTATGTAAACAGTATGCACATGGACACACACACACACACACACACACACACACAAACACACACACACTCCTCTTCAATAAATAATGACTGAGCACAGTGGTGTGTCCCTAAAATATTTACCATATGCTTATTTATCTTCCAAATGAAACTGCACAAAGACTTAACAAAGAGCTTCAGCACAGTGTCTGTGTGAGTGTGTGTGAATGTGTGTGTGTTTGATAAAACAGCCTGTACTTTACAGGCATTACGGCGCCCGCTGCTCTTGTTTTTTTGCGTTGTTTCAATAAAGCTGGGAGGCCTCTCGGATGGAGCGCCGGCCTTTTTGAAGTGGTAATTACTCTGGTTTGTATTGCCGCTCGCGCTCTCTCCCTCTGTTTGCCGTGAGCTTTTGGCTAGTTTCGGTTTGTGTGTGTGTGTGTGTGTGTGTGTGTGTGTGTGTGTGTGTGTGTGTGTGCGTGTGCAGTTACAGTCCTGATGTATTTTTAATAGGCCTAAAGGATGTTGACGGACATAAACACATCAAGCAGTGAGGAAACTACACTGGCTGTTTTTGTCTTGAACGGTGTTGAACAAGTTACTGGGAAAATGAATGAACTACCTATTACTTATTACTCATGAAGAAGTAATTGCATGATTTGCCCCACAGCACAATTAATAACATTACTTGTTACATTCCATTCTGTGACATTATGTGCCTTCCAACAACTCCAAAGCTGCCACCCCTTCACGTTCTTCTCCATGTAACGTGCTGGGTATCAGACCGCAAATCTTTTGTATTTAAACGTTCGTATTTATCGTTTTGGTGTCAGTACAGAAATTCAGGTATTGACTAGTATCAAAAAATGATAAAACGATACCCAGCCCTAACTGTATTTAACACGTACGCAGGTATTTAATGACCTTTACCAGCTAGCTTAGCCCTGGTGACCGCACGCGCTCATCACAACCCTCTTCCCGAATGTACGCTTCCCGGACAGCAGCTAGCCAGCCATCGATCAAGACAGAACATTTCAACACATCTGGAGTTACTGCAAGCTATACTCCTTCTCTTTTGGTGGAAGCTAGCTGCTTCCCTACACCTCCAGCACCTGCGTCAAGCTAACGCAGATCCCAGACCAGTCTGGCCACTGAACACACCAGGCGAAACCACGTATTGACCCTCCCATCCAACTCCTGATAAGACAGCAAAGCCAGATTGTTACACTACTGAATATAGTCATCACGCGACTGGAACACGTTACTGCCAGCACTGGTCTTCAAGACGTGTGTTAGTGTGTGTGTGTGCACCTCATTTTCTCCTTCTTCTCCTCCCTCCATCCACCTCTTCTACCTTTCCTCTGTAAATCCAGCATCCTGGACACAAACCAGACACCGCGAGCAAAACAACCGAGACATGAAGGCTGGAAAAGACACAGAGGGAGCTGGGCCGAGAGCCGTTCAGAGACACCAGGAGAGAGGGAGTTGTTGCCATTAATAGAGCAGAAAAAGGCAAATCGGCATCTCATGTGCTTCTTAGCATTTTCAAAATCCCTTTTTGCGATTTTTGCCTCGTCGCCTCTCACTGCTGCGTTAATCACTTTGCATGCACTCATTTAAATATTAAAATTTTCTTTAATCATCAAAGCCAGTGAGCATCATGCATATTCATATCATCTAACCCCCCCTCCCCCATCCCTCCATCCCCTGGATCTCAGGTTCATTACTCTGCTGCACAGCCATTAGCCACTTCCCTAATCACACAGTTTACACACACAGACTAGCCCATGTATGCACACACACACACACACACACACACACACACAGCTAGCCACCAGCGCTAACCAGTGCTAATCCGCTAACTAGACTAAAACACACAGGCATCCCTCCAGTCTAAACTGAGCGAACAGACTTGTCATCCATCCCGGCTGCTAGATGGCTGGAGCTGGGAGTATTTGTCAAGAGGCTCGATGAAACCCTCATTTACATAATGACTTTGTAGTTCTGCATTAATAAAATTTGCATATGAAGCCGTGTTAATTACTCCTGATCAGCCTTTTTTGCATTCATGCATGGTAATTTTCGGCGACTTGCGAAAATTGATGTCCTGGCGTCAGGGATGAGATTGGTAGAAGAGGCTGTGTGTGTGTGTGTGTGTGTGTGTGTGTGTGTGTGTGTGTGTGAGTGAGGATGAGGACAGGGCGGAAATGATGAAGACAAGGAGGGGTGGGGCATTAGCGAGGCAGGGTAGATGGCAGATTGCTGTGGTTTGTTTTTCAGTCAGCGTCTCTCTTTCTGTCTGTCCAGAACTTTTATGAAATCTCCTTTAATTGTTGAGGGTAAAAGGAGAGGCTTTTCAGTGAAATCCCTTCCTAATTTTGTTGTACAACACACACACACACACACACACACACACACTCACAGAGGCTGGCTGGCAGCCATTTGTGAATCTATTGTTTACTCTCTGTTCTTCATTTCAAACAGCAGAGCCTCTCAGCCTCTCAAAGTGTTCCAGGTTTGATCAGGACTGGATAATATTCACAGCACTGTATAAATGATTTGTAGTTCTAATAAGAATATGTTTCCTTCTTTGAGATGCCTCCCTTTTGTTGTTGTTGTATGTATGTGTGTTAGCACTGTGGTGGAATATGGTTAAGTAGCAGATTTCTTTGACATTTTTGATATAACAGAGCCACATGTGGTCAGATTTACTGCCATATGATTCACATTGTATTTATTGTAGCTCCGGAGGACCCTCAGAGGTCCCTGGACCCCACTTTGAGAGCCACTTGGTTTAGCAGCTACTGAGACATGACGTCTACTTTGCTCTTTGGCTTTTAATAGCTTTGGAAAATCAGCTTCTCTTTGATGAAAATGGCATCTAAGTAAGGTTGATTTTAGAAGCTTTCCATTTATTTAAAGCTTTTCCCTCAAGGACTAGCTCATTTGAATTCCCCACAGGGCCGATCAGGTTTAACAAACCTCCTGCTAAACCCAGTTAGAGAGTTTCTTCATGGTCCCTCCAGAGTTCAGGCATTTATTCACGGAGTTTTTTGGCCTTTTGCTCGTGGTTTTGGCACAGGGCTTTGAACGTATGTGTCATGTGTGTTTTTCTTAGATGTGCAAAAAATCTAGCGAAACGGAAAGCTCTGGTGAAAAGGAGAGAAAATGTATGTGTTTTTGTTGGTGGTCTCTGATTCATTCGAACGCAACAGCAGAATTAAAGCCAGAAGCTATTAGCAGCGAGCAGAGAGCGGGGCGCCGGCCAACACAAAGGCACTTCCAATAAGATGGACATGAATCACAGGCAGCCATGGATAAAGGCTTTAAAGTGGTAATCCTGAAGATTCCTCTTTTTCGTTTGTTCTCTCTCCATCTCCGAGCTCATGAGGTTTCTGTTCCGCTGATCAGCTGTCAGTCAGAGGCCAGGCTCCCCCTGTACGTTCTGTAGGTGACACTTGTTTTCCATCAGTTCAGCCATGGTACATCTCTCTCCTCTGTCAACTTACCAAAAAT
This sequence comes from Siniperca chuatsi, assembly GCF_020085105.1. Lineage (NCBI taxonomy): Eukaryota > Metazoa > Chordata > Actinopteri > Centrarchiformes > Sinipercidae > Siniperca > Siniperca chuatsi. The sequence continues at coordinate 419,346 of NC_058056.1, forward strand.
GTAAAACATCACTTCCTGTGGCATACAGATGGTAAAATGTCTGCACGCAAAAATAGTGTAAAAAATAGGAATCTGCCATAAATCTTTACCAGTGTGGTAGCATGAAATGTGTTATTGTAACAGTTTATATCCACCCACACTCACTTCTAATGCTTGCTCATCTTAACCATTTGCACATTAAGACTTGATCTGTGTTGACTTATTGAAGTGTCATTTTTAATAATAATAGTAAATCTGCAGACATTCTATTCAAAATGACAATTTCATTATTCATTAAATTAGGAAAAGACAAACCTACCTGGAGAGAAAATGTAAAAATGTTACTGAATTAAAGTTCAGTCACAATTTTCTTTCTAATAGAAGTTGTCAGCATGTATTCACATGAGAATATGAACAACATTCACTTCAAGTGTCATCGGAGGCGTAACGATCGCTCCGACGGAAATGTAATCTCTGAATAAAATATAGGTTCCTCTGTCGATGGCAGAGGCTTTCATGACTCGAGCGATAAAGCGCTGGGTGGAGTTTGTTTCCAGTCGTGTCCCTGCGCGAGGAGCTGTTGTCAGGCAGGTAGTATGTCAAAGTAGGCTGATTGGGAAGCTTTGTGGCGGTGACAATGGCTGGATGCAAAGCTACACTTCCCTCTGCATTCTGGACTCACTGCCGATGATATTTCAGGACGCAGGCCCTCCACGCTGTGCATGAGAGGGAGTGTAAATGTGTTGGACCACTCAGCGCTTCACACACTACATATCACATTTACTCACAGCAGATGCTAACTGCTCATCAGTACAAAGAAACTAACTAAGCAGTCACACACCAAAGGAGCAATTTGGGGTTCAGTGTCTTGCCCAAGGACACTTCGACACGGGGAACCCAGTATCGAACCGCCGACCTTTCGATTGGTGGACGACCCGCTCTACCAAGCCACAGCCTTGTGTGTGTGTGTGTGTGTCTGTGTGTGGATCCAGTCTTGTGTTTGCAGACTGATGCAGTATTTCTAAACAAGACACCCCGTCTGAGCTCCATATGATCAGTTCTTACAGTAACCCGACACATTTACCCAGTGAACCTCCAACCTGCCTTTTCCAACACTCGCCCAGGTTTATACTTCCTGCTATGTCTAGAAAATAGCCTATCTGCAGTTAAAGTAATAACTTACAATATTGACATATATCTTATCTAAGATGGACACTTTGATGAAACTTTAGATTTGTGGTTGTTACAACTGTAGAGGTAATAGGAAAACTACATATCGAATAAGTAATAAATGCAATGAAATATAGTACAAAACTACAATACAGACGTTTTGACTGAACTCAAGGGAAGTACGAGAAAGTCTGGATTTCACGGCACTTATTACAGACAGGTATAGTATTACATTCAAGCCTTATATTTGTAATTACAAACAAGCATTCTTGCTGTAACCTATGCATAAATGTAAGTATGTAAAACCAACAGTAGACATTTACCAAACCTTCTTAAAATAATCTAAACTCCAGAGCTTTCAACTGCATCTCATGGTCTTAATTGGCGAAGCAACAACTGAGCAAACTCAGTTTGTAAGTGAACCATGAATAAAGATTATTTTGTCAAAAGACTATTTCCAAGTTTAAGAATGAGCTTTGATGCTTAAATGATCATGTGTATGGAGTGAAATAAGGCAGTGGTTCCCAACCTGTGGGTGGCTAAAGATAAAATGTAGGTGTTTCCAGATGATTTACGGAAAAGGCCAGTATAAAAACATTTCTGTTACACAAAGTTATTCTTATTTTTTCAGACTTTTTAAATATTAAATATTAATATTTAAATATTAAATGTAAATTCCTGGATAATTCTATTTCTTCAGTGCCCCACAAAGTATTCAGATGAAACAGGGACATTGCAACAAGGACAAGGACGTGTTGTTTTAAGGGGTCACAACCCAAAAAGGATGGAAACCACCTAAACAGAGGAACCATTATTCAAATTGAAATATAAATGTAGCAAAGTGGATTAAGTGTACAGGAGTCCGTGCATATGCATAGAAGAATATGTGGACATGCACAGTACAAAACAAATGATTAAAAGAGAAAACATTTTTGTCTATCAGTTCCTGGTGTTCCCTCAAAGACACTGTGAACAGGAAGTTCCACTCAGAATGGAATACATAAAAGAAGAACTGGGTGGTTAGCATGAGGTACAGCATATCCAGTGTCCAATGGAAATGTGATGTTGCAACAAAGATTTAGCGCCAAAGATGGAGACAAAAAATTCAACAAGAATAGGATTGCATTTGTATTTGTGCAAAGGTGAACTTTGCTACACATGGTGCCCTGTATGAATAAGGGGGCAAAGAGTAACAGAGTTCCACATAAAGACATCAAAGTCTCTGTCTTAACTCTGTGCTCAGTAGAACTGTGGTATCTTCCTACCACAGCGGGGGAATAAACTTGACAGTCATCTGGCCTGAGATTGGCCATAAAAAATGTTTGGCACGCTAGTCATCGCCAACTCTGTCTGTAGCTGCTCTTTGGTCTTCTTCTGCCTTTTTTATGGCCTGAAAATATCTCCTGCCTTCCAGCGTAACACCCTGCCATTGCAGACTTCTCTGAATGAACTCCTGAATTTTGCTCGGACCGAGACCGTCACAGGGATTTTCTGAGGCGGCTTTCTTCCCGCTGAGTCTCAGAGACGACGCTGTGCTTTGTCTTGTCTCCTCCTGCCAGAACAGCCTGCTCTTTCTCTTTCTCACCAGCTTTGAGGATCTGAATCTGCAGCCGTTCCTTGTGTCGTCTATCAACCTGACACTGGTGCCTTTCACTACAACTCTGCATGCGGGGCGGGGGCACAACACCTCAGAAATAGGTAATACATATGGTAAGCCTTCCTAGCCAAGCTGACATGTTGATGCTTCAAAACCTCTTTGGACGAAACAGCGAGAGACACAGCTCTCGACTAAAAATAACTTGACAATATTGTCACTACACAATAGCAGCAGCAGCTCCAGGCCGGCTGCACGGACAGGATGGGATTACCACAGTATTTTGCTGCGTTGCGGGGACTCATGACTGCCCCTCTCCTCTACAATGGGCTGTTGGTGTTTAGCACCGGCCAAATCACCACTTAACAAAAGCTAATTTCTCACTTGGTTAAACTGGGAAGGATTAGGGGCCCTGTGTCGGCGCAATCCGTGTTTGGTGAAGAGTGAGGGATGGAGGAATGTTAGGAAAGGATTTAAACCTCAATTACAAGGGACTGTGGGCTTTTGTGTGTCCGTGGTGTAGGTGGGACACTGAGGTTTAGCGACTTCGCTGGAAATGTTTGCTGCCTGTCGTGGGTGTGTGTGGATGTATGTGCATGCAGCCGAGGGTGGCATAGCCTGACAAATACATGTTGATCCCCTTGTTTAGGAGGGTTTAAGTCTTCCCAGTTTCACATACTAACACTACTTGGGCTACACACAAGGAGGGACGACTCACAATCAAAGCTTATGAAACAACAGCAGTTTAAACCGTTCCTGTTTGGGTCATGTCATGGAAACAGCAGATGGTTTGGTATTACATTGCCTGGCCATTGTAATTCCCATCCCTTAAAACCCCTTAAAAAGCCCTTAAGGACCCTTTATTAACCTTGAAACCCCGTAGGACCCAGTCCCACCCTATACCCCATTTAAAACCCCTTGGACTACTGTAGCAGCCTTTGCAAACCCCTCAAACTTCTTAAGGCGTCAGTATGCTTCAAATGTGGTGCATTTTGTATTGTCTAGCAGCGTTTGAAACCAACACCTTTCAAGTGCTTTTGCAACTTTTTGAAACAAGTGCACCCACTTCACATAGTAATTGGCCTCCTTTATTTAATTCTTCACACGACTTCTTCCGTCACATGGTGGATTGTATGTACAAATGATTGATTGACACACCATGAGTGCCTTTGAGAAGAGGCTGTTTGAAAGAGTACGCTGTCATGCCCAGTTGAATAACTATTGGCTTCTCTGTGCTTCTTCTTCTTCTTCTTCTTCTTTAGCACCGTCAAAACAAAGTCTTAGCACACAATAAAAGCCTTTGCTGCCCCTTGAAATCCTGTCGCATCCCATAGCACTGCTTAAAGCCCTTTGCCACCTCTTAAAACCATTTAGCACCACCCCTCCCACCACTGCAGCCTGACCAACTTTTACTGGCTTTTCCCTTCACCCAATATTTAGCAGATGTTTCTGTCTTCAGCGCTCATATTCTCTTTATTTCGTGTGAGGGACATTCACGGTGGCGGCACAGTGAAACCAGAGCAGCGGTCCCTCTCCGCCTTTCACCCAGAAGCAGATTTGTAGCTGCTTTCAGCATCTCTCATCTCCTCGAGACTTTTGGGCAAGAAGAGCGGGATAAGGAGGGGGTTAGTTTTCCCCCCTGAACACCAAACCCTTTCGTTTGTATCAAAGCTTTGCCTCACCCCCGCTGACACCCCTGAATTATTCACTTAGAGGAAAAGATAAACAAAGCTTGCTAGCTACAGTTGTTCTATTGATTTCTCTGGGCAACATCACAGATAACAAAAAGAGGGCCGGAGGAGAGAAGCTGGGCTGCTGCCGTCTTTCTTTTTTCCATCTGTAAATAAATCAATAACATGCGTACTTTTTCTCCTGAGAAAGCAACCCGTGTCCTGTTTCCCAGGAAAGCAAATAATGCATTTAAAGTATATCTCCTTTGTTATTTAGGCAGTTAGAGCATGTGTCTGTGGATCGGGGGCCTTGCCATGTGGGAACAGTCTTTTCTACCTGTTGGTTAGGCTAAAATTGCCCATCGCTGGGGTAATTTGCCATTCGGAGCGAGGTTGGGGGTTGCCAAGTAAACAATGCTGGCTGAGAGCCAACAGCTAGCAGCACAACCCCTCTGATTAGAAACAGGCACATCCCCTCTCTTCTTGTTTTCTCTCCTTAATGCACTGAGAAAGATGGAGCAAGAGTTTTAATATAAAAGCTGCTGATAACCTGTTCCCTTCCTGTGCTGCATGACTGAAAACACACTGGGTTACAGTGAGTGCTAATTCCAGAAACATCTTCACAGGCTCTCGCATACGAATGCTTGTGTGCTCTGTCTGCACACACATTTTTGCATGTGCATGACACACAGCTAAATGTTTGGCCCATTTAGCGACACTCCCGGCCAACCATAGGATCCCTTAACTGCCCCTTTGGCACCACTTGAAGGCTTACAGATAAAAAGCATACCTGGGAGGAAATTGCAGGTTGGCGGGCGCAGTGTTTTCTCTCTCCCTGTCTAAGGCTGCTTAATCACCAGAGGGTTTCTCCATTGTTTTTTCTCCCCCTGCCCCACAGCACATTATTATGTCATCAGGATGTTTAGGTACACTGCAGTACTATCCAACCACCCGTGCAGGAATTCATAACAGCCGCGGGATCTGAAATGTTTTCTTCCTCTGCCCAGATGTGATTGGTCAGTGGAGAAAGTGTGACCGGCTGCCAGCAGGCCTCAGCCCTTGGCGGGCCTCCTGTCATGGCTGCCAGCACAGCACCGCCATCTGCCTGGCTGTGGTGAGGAGTCTCACTAGGAAGGAAATCAGATCAGTGCATCCAGAGTAGCTTGATGTGAGCTTGACTACAACAGCTAGACAAAGCACACACACACACACACACACACACACACACACACACATACAGAAACACTCGAGTAGAGCAGATCCAGCAGTGGAGGCCTTGACCTAAATGGTCAGTACTTGAGTCTAATGAGCAGTGGAGCAGGCTGGGATTTCAGCTCTGACCAACACTGGCACTAGCCACACTACAGTGTGTGTGTGTGTGTGTGTGTGTGTGTGTATGTTGGTGACACGTAAGTTCTGCAAAGAGACAGAAAGAGAGAGGTGGATCTCGCATGCTGGAGGGGGTTTAAATGCTGCTATGAAAGGCCTGTTTCCATGGTAGTGATGGTTTGCTGAGTCATTTCGGTTTATTTTCCTCGTTAAATCAATTAGCAAATTAGCCTCAGTTTCAGTTTTGTTTCTTCGTATCTTACTCATTTTTAGACTATTCAGGAAGTTCTAGCTTTTTAACTGTTGTAATAACGTCAATAACAATGAAAGTTCTCCTGCCTACCCTTAACAGTGACCCTTGGCATAGCCAGCGCTTACCTGCAGGCTAAATGACTGCAATGTTCGAGTTGTAGCTGTCCTGCAGTTTGTTTTTGATCAGTCAGCAACATTCAGTACTGTAATCTGCAACTTCGGAAATCCTTGCCTCAGGTCTTGTTTGGGGGCAGGAACTACTGGCTAGAATAGTGGTGTGCACATCCACGAACCCTCAGTAGGATGGGGGGTTGAAGCAGGAAATCAACAAGAATACAACAGAGAAGTACTCACCCACCGGAATCAGGGCTTTTCCTGGGTTTTGACGCAACCCAGAATCATCGCTAATACAACCGTAAGGGGGCGCTGATGCCAGTGTGCAGGTACTTATATTGCATTCTTGGGCATGAACTAGGGCCCAGGAAGCAAAACTGAGTCTAGGTTACCCTGGGTTGAAGTTCCTAAAAATGTTCTTGCAGTGAAAAATGGCTGTGAGAGGTGAACCCACAGAGCAGTCAGACTTTCTTTGGAGCCTAAATATTCTGTTAAAATACTCTAACTTATGTCTGAGAGATGAGTTAAAAGCATTCTTTCCCCCTCTCACTCATCATCATGTCTTTCCCCACTCTCTGTTCACGTCTTTGTTGTGTTTGGCTGCAGTATGAGCGCTAAGCTATGACTGTGAGGCTCTACCGCGCTCTCTCCTTCCAGGCCTCTCAGGGAGTCGTGTCCTCATATGACAAAGAGGTTTTTCCAGTTTTTCTAGTTCCTCTTTACTCCTCATTCCTTTGGTAGCCTTCTCGTTTTGGCTCATTAAGCTGCCTTATTCTTCAGACTTGCAGAGGAATCATCCTGGTGTGACGCAGCATGTCGTGGGGTGTTGCAGTGTGTTGTAGGAAGCTGCAGCATGTTCCAGCGCGTCGCAGGATGTGGCTGCATGTTGCCGTGTGCTACGGTTGCAGGATGTGGCGTGTGTTACTGTGTGCACACTTAACCTGTAATCTGCTTCTGTGATCTTCCTCAGAGTTCGGTATGGGTCACATATAAGACGGTGCTTTACTGACTGACTTGATGTTTTACTTACTGCTTTACTGGCTGAGTTGTTGTTTGAAATAGAAATGAAACCAGTGCATTTCTCCTTTAAGAGATGGAGCAGCCTTGTTAGACTATGCTTCAGACTGTGCGTGTGTGCACGTGCGTGTGCGTGTGCGTGTGCGTGTGCATGTGATGGTATGAGGCTCAGCAAATTTAAACAGATTGGAGTGGTTATGAGAGCAGGCCTGCTTCCAGTTAGAGTGGAGCAGCAGGAGGACTGAGGAGCTCCTTTCTCCTCTGCTCTCCATGACTGAGAATGAACAGCAGCGGGAGAATAAACTGGACACAAATGAATAGAAATATAGAAATGTATAACAATAGACTACAGAAATAGAAGCCTGAAAAATATGAATGTGGTTTGGCTGTAGGTCGGTTTAGTAATTGAGGTTGTTGTGACAGATGCATGTCCCTGCTCCAGAACGCTGTAGCCAACAAGCTACTGTACCTCAGCAGTGTTAACGGTAACATGCAGCTGTAACTGCCCACAGACTGGCAGCGCCTCCACCCGTCACATCTGTTGACAGCTGGACAGATAACTGTCTGTCTGTCAGTCTGTCTGTCTGTCTGTCTGTCTGTCAGTCTGTCTGTCTGTCTGTCTGTCTGACTGACTGTCTGTCTGACTGACTGTCTGTCTGACTGTCTGACTGACTGTCTGTCTGACTGACTGTCTGTCTGACTGACCGACTGTCAGTCTGTCTGTCTGTCTGTCTGTCTGTCTGTCTGACTGACTGACTGTCTGTCTGACTGTCTGACTGACTGTCTGTCTGTCAGTCTGTCTGTCTGTCTGTCTGTCTGACTGACTGTCTGTCTGACTGTCTGACTGACTGTCTGTCTGACTGACCGAATGTCAGTCTGTCTGTCTGTCTGTCTGTCTGTCTGACTGACTGACTGTCTGTCTGACTGTCTGACTGACTGTCTGTCTGTCAGTCTGTCTGTCTGTCTGTCTGTCTGTCTGACTGACTGTCTGTCTGACTGTCTGACTGACTGTCTGTCTGACTGACCGACTGTCAGTCTGTCTGTCTGTCTGTCTGTCTGTCTGACTCTCTGACTGTCTGACTCTCTGACTGTCTGTCTGACTCTCTGTCTGACTCTCTGTCTGTCTGACTGACTGTCTGTCTGACTGTCTGACTGACTGTCTGTCTGTCTGACTGTCTGACTGACTGTCTGACTGACTGTCTGTCTGACTGACTGACCGACTGTCTGTCTGTCTGTCTGTCTGACTCTCTGACTGTCTGACTCTCTGACTGACTGTCTGACTGACTGTCTGTCTGTCTGTCTGACTGACTGTCTGTCTGACTGTCTGACTGACTGACTGTCTGTCTGTCTGTCTGACTGTCTGTCTGACTGACCGACTGTCTGTCTGACTGACCGACTGTCTGTCTGTCTGACTGTCTGTCTGACTGACCGACTGTCTGTCTGTCTGACTGACTGTCTGTCTGTCTGACTCTCTGTCTGTCTGTCTGACTGTCTGACTGACTGTCTGACTGACTGTCTGACTGTCTGACTGACTGTCTGTCTGTCTGTCTGACTGACTGTCTGTCTGTCTGACTGTCTGACTGACTGACTGACCGACTGTCTGTCTGTCTGACTGACTGTCTGTCTCTGACTGACCGTCTGACTGTCTGTCTGTGACTGTCTGTCTGACTGTCTGTCTGTCTGACTGACTCTCTGTCTGACTGACTGACTGTCTGTCTGACTGTCTGACTCTGTCTGACTGACTGTCTGTCTCTGTCTGTCTGACTGTCTGTCTGACTGACTGTCTGTCTGACTGACTGACTGTCTGTCTGACTGTCTGACTGACTGTCTGTCTGTCTGACTGACTGTCTGACTGTCTGTCTGACTGTCTGTCTGTCTGTCTGACTGACTGTCTGTCTGACTCTCTGACTGTCTGTCTGTCTGACTGTCTGTCTGACTCTGTCTGACTGACTGACTGTCTGACTGACTGATCCGTCTGACTGTCTGACTGTCTGTCTGACTGACCGACTGTCTGTCTGTCTGACTGACTGTCTGTCTGTCTGACTCTCTGTCTGTCTGTCTGACTGTCTGACTGACTGTCTGACTGACTGTCTGACTGTCTGACTGACTGTCTGTCTGTCTGTCTGACTGACTGTCTGTCTGTCTGACTGTCTGACTGACTGACCGACTGTCTGTCTGTCTGACTGACTGTCTGTCTGACTGACTGTCTGTCTGTCTGACTCTCTGTCTGTCTGACTGTCTGACTGTCTGACTGTCTGTCTGTCTGACTGTCTGACTGACTGTCTGACTGTCTGACTGACTGTCTGTCTGTCTGTCTGACTGACTGTCTGTCTGTCTGTCTGTCTGTCTGTCTGACTGACTGTCTGTCTGACTGACTGTCTGACTCTCTGACTGACTGACTGGCTGACTGTCTGTCTGACTCTCTGTCTGACTCTCTGTCTGTCTGACTGTCTGACTGTCTGACTGACTGACTGTCTGACTCTCTGTCTGTCTGACTGTCTGACTGACTGTCTGTCTGACTCTCTGACTGACTGTCTGACTGACTGTCTGACTGACTGTCTGACTCTCTGACTGACTGTCTGTCTGACTCTCTGTCTGACTGACTGACTGTCTGACTGACTGTCTGTCTGACTCTCTGACTGACTGACTGTCTGACTGACTCTGTCTGTCTGACTGACTGACTGTCTGTCTGACTCTGTCTGTCTGACTGACTGACTGTCTGACTGACTGTCTGTCTGTCTGACTGTCTGACTGACTGACTGACTGTCTGACTGACTGTCTGTCTGTCTGACTGTCTGACTCTCTGACTGACTGTCTGTCTGACTCTGTCTGTCTGACTGACTGTCTGTCTGTCTGACTGTCTGTCTGACTGACTGACTGACCGTCTGTCTGACTGTCTGACTGACTGACTGACTGTCTGACTGACTGACTGTCTGTCTGTCTGACTGTCTGACTGACTGACTGACTGTCTGTCTGTCTGACTGACTGTCTGACTGACTGTCTGTCTGTCTGACTGTCTGTCTGACTGACTGACTGTCTGACTGACTGTCTGTCTGTCTGACTGTCTGTCTGACTGACTGACTGTCTGACTGACTGTCTGTCTGTCTGTCTGACTGACTGTCTGTCTGTCTGACTGTCTGACTGACTGACCGACTGTCTGTCTGTCTGACTGACTGTCTGTCTGACTGACTGTCTGTCTGTCTGACTCTCTGTCTGTCTGACTGTCTGACTGTCTGACTGTCTGTCTGTCTGACTGTCTGACTGACTGTCTGACTGTCTGACTGACTGTCTGTCTGTCTGTCTGACTGACTGTCTGTCTGTCTGTCTGTCTGTCTGACTGACTGACTGTCTGTCTGACTGACTGTCTGACTCTCTGACTGACTGACTGGCTGACTGTCTGTCTGACTCTCTGTCTGACTCTCTGTCTGTCTGACTGTCTGACTGTCTGACTGACTGACTGTCTGACTCTCTGTCTGTCTGACTGTCTGACTGACTGTCTGTCTGACTCTCTGACTGACTGTCTGACTGACTGTCTGACTGACTGTCTGACTCTCTGACTGACTGTCTGTCTGACTCTCTGTCTGACTGACTGACTGTCTGACTGACTGTCTGTCTGACTCTCTGACTGACTGACTGTCTGACTGACTCTGTCTGTCTGACTGACTGACTGTCTGTCTGACTCTGTCTGTCTGACTGACTGACTGTCTGACTGACTGTCTGACTGTCTGACTGACTGACTGACTGTCTGACTGACTGTCTGTCTGTCTGACTGTCTGACTCTCTGACTGACTGTCTGTCTGACTGACTGACTGTCTGACTGACTGTCTGTCTGTCTGACTGTCTGTCTGACTGACTGACTGTCTGTCTGACTGTCTGACTGACTGACTGACTGTCTGACTGACTGTCTGTCTGTCTGACTGTCTGACTGACTGACTGACTGTCTGTCTGTCTGACTGACTGTCTGACTGACTGTCTGTCTGTCTGACTGTCTGACTGACTGACTGACTGTCTGACTGACTGTCTGTCTGTCTGACTGTCTGACTGACTGACTGACTGTCTGTCTGTCTGACTGACTGTCTGACTGTCTGACTGACTGTCTGACTGACTGTCTGACTGACTGTCTTGACTGTTTTTAGACAACATTGTGTTTAATTGATCATTTATATTTATTGAAAGTGCTCAGAAAAAAATGAACTCTGTCTGCTGATGAAGATCATTTGAAGTGAAAGCCCCTGAATAGCTACTAAACGGACCTTGCGGTGAGATTGTGAGATTGCTGTTGTCCTTCAGAAAGCACTGTTAAAACCATCATGCAAGGTGATTCACTCCAGTTCAATTCAGTTTTCTTTATATCGCGCCGGTTCATAACAGAAGTCATCTCACTGCACTGTTCCTGTAGAGCAGGTCTACACCGGCCCAGCAATCCCCACCATGAGTTCAAATCATTTTACAGACTTCTTTTGGTGGCTGTCAGTAATTAATTAATAAGTTTATTACAACTTGGGTCTTATTTTTGTAGTTTGGGCCATTATTCCTATTGGTAATAACAACATTAAACTTAGTCAATCAATTACTGATATCTGGGCAATGCAGCAGCATAACTTTAAAAGTCAGATGGGCAGGAAACAGCAGTCAGATCAGAACTGCCTGACTTTGACCTACTGTACTTGCCGTAGTTGTGTACACACAGTTTTCCTGTACAGTGAGAGATTGTTACCTACATTTTGGGTGCACTTTACTTCCAAAGAAGTTGGTTTAGCTGATCTGGATACTGTCTACGACCTGTGTGATCATCTTACTATTCATGTTTGTCGCAACATCAGACTTTGTTGTCGCTATGTGGCTGCCTTTCCAGATGTCAAGAAGTACTTTGGCATCAGAACTGACAGAAATAAAGGCAAAGACTACGGTGATCCTTCCGGACTGCAGCTGGCCTCATCAACAAGACCCGGGACCCCCTGACACCGACCCATATTCCCTCTACTCTTGACTTTTGTAGTGCTTGCTTTTTATCTTTTTTATGTGTATTGTTATGCACCAACATACCAAGGCAAATTCCTTGTATGTGAAAGCCTACTTAATGTTTGCTCTGACGTTAGGTGGCCCCCCCTGCAGGTATATATCTCTGCAGTGGCTCTGCTGCCTTTCCAGAGCTCTCCAGTCATCCAGGCCTTATAAGGGCCTCCAGCACAGACCTGTCCCCTCATCCCTCCATTCATGCCCTCCTCTAACCTCCATCTGGTCTGGATCTGCTCTCATCCTCGACCTGCCCCCCTCCAGCCCCCACTCCCTCCCTGCTCCTGCTTCTCGCTGCCATTTCTGTATAAACAAGTGGAGTCTGACCATAACACTCAGACCACAGGCTTCACTCCTTCATTTTCACCCCCCTCTCCCTTCCCTGCTTCATTTCTTTTTCCACCTCAGCAAACCGTTTCTTTTCTACTTCTGTCTTCACAGGTGAAGTTAGTCAACTCAAACATGTCTTTTATCCAGTCGCATTATAAGGAGGAAGATATTTCAATAGCCGCTAAAGGTTACATTTACAAGAAAAGATCTCTGCTTCGCTCTGAAAGTTGAAAAGGTGAAGCTGATCAGAGGGCATAATGTTGTATTCATAAATCTGGGATTCCACTCAACTCTGCCTGGTTCACCGGTGGAGTGAGAGAGAGGTGCAGGAACAGCAGCGAGAGAAAGAGAAAGAGAGCCATCTTTTCTTCTTGACACCAGTGTCAGGCAGCGCTGTAATATGTCTTATTCAGACAGGAGGGGCACTGCTACATCATAGTCTGGAATGGGGCTCTGGCATGTGTGTGTGTGTGTGTGTGTGTGTGTGTGTGTTCCAGGAGACTCCCACTTGGCAATGTGTGATTTGGACGAGGTTTATATAAGGGGAGGGAAGGAGGGAGAGGATTTGGATGGGACAGGTGACAGGGAGACGTAGAGGGAGAGGGATCCAAAAAATGTGTTGGAGCGCTGTCCCGGTCAAATCAGGCAGTTTCTCTGTTGTGGCTACAGAGACCGAGCCAGCTCTTCACCTGACAAGATGTCAGTGACTAAGCCTCAAAAGACAAAAACACTTTGAGTCTCCATAGAGGAGCCGTCCTTGCAGGATACCGAACACAGCACGCCCAATGAGGGATTGATCATCTTATACATTCTGCCACTGAAATAAATCACAGCTCTTCTTCCATATGCTATGTTTATTCCACCAAATGTTTTCATCTATGAGATGATGATCATCTGGGATTAGTTCTGGTTTCTTAAGTTACGTGACTTCCCACTTTTCCATTTAATTAGACAATGAAAATCATTATTATAATATTAGAACCTGCTAGCGTTAGCGTTAGGCTTACATACATTAGATAATCAGAATATAGCATTTCTAATTCACATCAGACCATTTCTAATTTTTTTTTCTTTTCCCATTTCTTTTGAAATATAAAGATGTATATTCATGTTCATCACCCCAGCAGTGGATAGACAGGGACCAGTGCACAGTACATCAACAACATAGTTCAAGGAACAGCATAAATTCTTTATACACACTGTGTGTGGAGACCCAAACATTGAGCCCAGTACTCTGGGCATTACGTCATACTGGACGATGCCGCATCTCGGGAACATGTCATCCCAAAACCATGGGCATTAATGTGGTGCTCCAACAGCCTCCACTCTTCTGGTTTCAGTCTTTCCAGCAGATGTTGAACCTGCTGCAGGGGTTTGCTCCCTTTCAGACACCAGAGCATCAGGGAGGTCCAACACTGATGCTGAGCGATAAGACCTGGATCACCGTCGGTGATCCGGTTCATTCCAAAGGTGTTGGGTGGGGTTGAGGTCAGGGCTCTGTGCAGGCCAGTCATGTTCCTCCACACCAAACTGGGAAAGGCTTTTCTTTATGGAGCTGCTTTGTGCGCGAGGGCTTTGAAACCCTGTCGCCAGGCAAGAATGCAGAGAATGCCAGTGTTTGTTAAGTAAAACATCATGTTTATAGCACGCATGGTACGGAGAGTTACATTAGATGCAGGTCTGTGACAGAACATGACGCCTGGTCTCCTGCATGAAAGTCATCACTAATCCACTACCCCAAACCTCCATCCGCTACATAAAAGACACTACTTCCTGCATTGGCACTAAACACTGGCATTGGACATAAATCGTGAGGTGTGGAACAGTCCAAAATGATGGTATTGCTAGGGCTACTGGGCCGGGGCATTCTTCGGTTGCAACACAGGACCCTTCCTCAAAATGTTGCCACAATGTTGGAACCACACTATCGTCTAACATACCATTATATGCTGTAGCATTAATATTTTACTTCATTGGAACTAAATGGTCTCACCTGAACCATGAAAAACAGCTGCAGACTAGATAGGTAATGACCCCTTAATTACTTCAATAAATTGGCACCAACCTCAGCTTGCAAAGCAGTGTAGCTTCTGACCTTTGTTGGAATAAATAACTCTCTAAAGAGATAAAATATAATATAATTCAAGTTTTCCTTATTTTGCAAGAGAACCCTGAAGCTACAATCAAAGGCCCCTTTAATTGTCATATTGGCCCCTACACCTGAGCTTCACTGTCTCATCATCCACACACACAGTAAGAATGGTGTGTGTGTTTGTGTATGTCCAGGATTAGGGGGACCACTGGCACCAGGAGGTGTGTTTGGGGGAGGACATTACCCCTACAGAGTCCCTTCCGGTCACCACACCCCTCACATGCACGTACACACACACTCCCCAGGTGCAGTGGTGCGGGCCAGTATGTGGGATTAGCTGGTGTGCTCTGGCACTCTGTTCTGGTAATCCCTCTAATTTGTTAACAGGGCACACACACACGCGTACGCACACACACACACACACACACTGCTGCAGTTTGTTTTGGATTGCATCTCAACTCCTACTTTTGACTGCAGCACTAAGGACTGCTTGTTTCTTGTCATGTCATGTGAGAGACGAGATCCTCTTCTTCCTCCTCCTCTTCCTGCTGCTCCTCCACTCCCCTAATGAGCTAAAGGCATTCTCATTTGGCTATGATCAGCTAAGCTTTCCTTTAAAATTCACAGCATAAGAATGCCCCCCCCCGTGTCTTGCCATGACTGTCAGGGCTTTTACACACACACACACACACACCTTGCACAATGATAATCCTTTGTTGGCTGGATAACATGCAGAGAAGATGGGGTAATGCTAAAGTTCAGCACATGCTGGGATGAAAGAAGGTTGCATAGACTTTGAAAGAGAAAGAGGAACGGACAGAGAGTTACAGAGAGAGGGAAAATAAAAAGAAACGCAGCTCATGTTGATTCTCGAGATGCTACCTGTTAACTCTTTTTATCTGGGTTAGTCCTGTTGAGATCAACCGGCTCTGCAGGATACCAACACTCGCTTTGTTTCCGCCCAACTGTCAAATCACTTTCACCAAAACTTTTGTGATGCTGCTAAAATTCAAATGTGAGTTTAGCGGGTGTTTGGGCTACCCCGAAAGAAATAAAAAAATATCAACTCGTTCGATTGACGTGAAAAACATAAACTGCTGCTGGCAGCCGCTACCACCGCTTCTTTGTCAACTGTTCGGACGGATACGTCAGTCACTACTGTTTGGTTATTTCTTTCAAACAGAAAATGACTAACGTGAACATAATGTCAGACGGAATAATGAAGTGAAGATAAGAAAGCAATACAGAGCCGATGTCCTGACATCACCTTCAGGCTAGCCACCATTTTGTTAAATGTTTGCTAGCTAGCGTAGCCCAGTGCAGTCTTTGGTACAGGGTTTCTTTTCCTTGCCCTCTCTGAAAAAGTGGAATGTGTTCCTGGGGTTTGCTATTACAAATGAGTGTCTGCTACAGCACTTGCTATTGGACTTTGTGATTTTTACAATGTGAAACAATGATTAACTTTTTAGAATACAAAAATGACTTGGTTCCTCCCTTATCCACGATATCCACCCACACTCTTCTAATGCCATCTTTCCAACTTTTGAGCTAACAGCAGAAATATTAAATGAACAATGGCATTAGATTGTTTTTTGTTCTTTCCTCAGGAACAGTGAAGTTCTGCCTTCACTTTGGCTGATTCAGACTATGAATATGACTGAGGGAGATGTGTACTTAAAAAACAACATTCAAGAACTACTTTTCAGCTGTTGTGTAGAGAAGCACATGCCACTTTTCATCCTCCCAGATTCCTTATTTTCCAAAAAACAATCCCTTCTTTAAAGAGCATAAGATTTTTCAAAACCAAATATTGAATTTTCCATTCAGCTTTTCACTTTCGACACATCATAATTCACCAAAAGAAAAAAACAAACAATCCTTGGATGGGAACCCAGCTCGTGGCATGTAGGCCGACAGTAACAGCCTGTATAGCAGCGAGAGTTTGGGGTTTGCCTCTTGGTCTTTGGCCAGCAGCATCTGTGGCGAGCTGAGCTCAGAGATGACTCAGTTTCCCCAGAAGGAGGTTTTAGTCTGGCCGACCGGAGCTTCGGGAGTTGTGAAGTAGCTGCAGTGAAACACAGACTCAGACGCAGCAGATAAAGCCCGTACTGACTGAGATTGCCCGTACAGTTAGGGCGATTTAATTAAAGCTGCTGCTGTGTGGTCCTGTAGTGATTTTAGTCGCGAGCTATTAAAGCCAATTTAAAAGATGACGTTAAAACCCTGCTCTCAAACCACTTCATTCAAAACTAACAGACTACTTAAAGAATACTGGGAACTCGTCGCCAAACGAGCTCTGCTTTTTGAAATGATCTCATTAGGAGGAGACACACACACCGAATAAGTAAAACAGAAAAACATTCCTCTAGTTCTTACTGTAGCATGGAGGTATGCACAGTGCATACACATGAAAGAGTGTGTGTCTGTGTCTGCAGAGATGGAAACACACACACACACACACACACACACACACACACACACACACACACAAAGCTGATTTGCATGTAATTGTTGCCGTACTATGCTAGTGATAAACAACACATTAGCCATGCAAGGTGAGGAATTGTGCCTCGGTGCATGTGTATGTGTGTGTACCGGGGGGGGGCACTTCGAGATCATACACATGTTAATGACGCTGCTGGCTTAATAATGCAAAAAAAAAGGAAACTTTTTACAAGCTCGACGAGAGGCCAAGAGGGGAACACACACACAGCCGCCGTACCCTTGGCTCATGTCAGCTTTGTTCTGTATGTAAATGCCTCAGCGCTGACATCGGCCCCCTTACATCAAGACCCGCTCCGCTGCTGCACTTCCCGTATGCAAACCAGCTCAGCTCTCTAATCCACTTTTGATTGGACGGAGAGAGCGGGGGCTACTGTACAGCACGGCGTTCGTAAGCCTCCTTGATTGAGAGATCAAGGTGGAGGAGCACAGGAGGAAGGAGGAGAGTACAGTACTACACTAACCACAGCGATGGAATGAAATGCAGACGGGTGAATGAGAGGGAGAGAGGGAGAGCCGGAGGAATCAGGATTAGAGCGGTGGACTTTGTATTTGAATCACCTTACTGGGGAAAATAACTTTGTAGTCTCAAGGTTACCAGTCAAACTGGGAACCTGACACCTCCCTGCATGTCCTGAGGAGGTTCCACTCTCTAGTAGTTCACAAGAAAAAGCAAGGATTTGAGAAAAGTTAGAAAAAGATGAATATCATTTTGTTCATCAGAAATATGTTTTTAATCTTCTTTCCTATCATCTTTAGACCCCCTTGTGGGGGCCCAACCCCCAGGCTGGGAACCACTGCACTGAGCACTTTGCAATGATCAATTCTATATGTGGCTGAAGTTTGTGTGTTAACAACAGTGAGTGACACAAGTCTTGTCAGTCGAATGTACGCGGAGGTTTACCCATCAGTGTCATCATGCTCCATGTGATGAAATTCAGTTTACAGTTTGCCTGTATGATTAAAAAACCATAAACCTTGAAGTCAATTCTCACAAGTAGAGCACCAGTATATTTTACAAAATATAAAGAAGAGCGAAACTGTAAATTGAATGTAAAAGCGTCCATGTCAGTGGAGTTAGCGATGCTCCACTCTCTCAGTGTTTGCCTTCTTCTCGGCCGCCGGCCACAGAGAAAAACGATGTAATAATCCGACAGCGCTGCATTAATCGCACACTTTGCGTCGTTCTGGGCTTCCTCTGTAATTGTACAGATTTGACTCCCTCTCTCTGTCTCTCTCTTCCTCCCTCCCTCCCTCCCTCATCTGTAATAGCTGTGATTTAATTTAGCTATTTAACCTGTAATTCCAGCAATATTTATTGAGGAGCGAGGGGGAGAAAATTGGGCCATTAGCCGCCCCAGATGAATACACTGAGATGAAAATGAACGCCGCTAACTGCCAGTTGACCTTCGCACCGATTTCTAGCCGTTCCCTCTCTTCCCTTTTTTATTAGCCGCAGCCACAGTAATTATGGCAAATTGAATCATAGTGAAAACTGGAATCAGTCAGTAATGAGAGTTTTATACTGTGTGAACCCGGACCAGGAAGGAGGAACGCAGAGCGTAGAATACCTAGAAGCAAGTGCTACTGAAGGATGGAGGGATGAGGGATGGAGAGATGGATAGAGGCATGGAAGCCAGTGTATTTGTCACTGCGTATGGTTTCTCCTCCATATGGCTTCTGCTGGAGGACACACACACACACACACACACACAATGACATGTAGTGTCTCGATAGAAAACATATCCAAAGATAAATGCATGCATGAAAACACACACACAGCTGAAGTTGTGTCATTGCTCGGAAGAAAATGTGATAACATGTCATAGTGACATTATAAATACTGCTGTAGCATTTTGATTTGTGTGTGTGTGTGTGTGTGTGTGTGTGTGTCTCCATAAAACGATCAACCCTTTTTAAGAAATATGAAAAAAGAATACAACTTTTATTATCCAGGACAGCACACATTTTCCTCTTCTCTCAGACTTGTCCAAACAGGTTGTGCTGCCAGAGTGTGTGTGTGTGTGTGTGTGTGTGAATGCGAGCCAAACAAAACACAGGCACAGGGCCAGACTGCACTCCAACTGATAGAGAGAGAAAGGCTTTAAGCACCAGACACAGAGAGAGAGCTATATGTAGAATAATGGTTTTGAATGGAGTCTCCCACTGACAGGCTGATGTTAAGTCACTTCATTTCGTCAGCACCTGTATGTTATACTTTTCCCCCTATTTTTGTTCTTTTCCTGATGATTTCTGGGACGTTGCTTCCATGGCTGAAAATCCAAACCCTTGTAAGCACGAGTGTGTGCGGGTTTACCAGTCATCCTAAATAAAGGATAAGGATTTGGCCATTTTTTGGCCAATTTCTTGCAGTTCTATAATGGATTTGTGTGATTTTTATCAATTTTAAAACTGTAAAAATGACCATATGTTCTTGTATTTCCAGTATTTCCATTAAAATGAGATGCTAGGAAAGAGTTAGCCTACTTTGAAATAAAAAAAAACTTAACAAATGGTAATAAATTAAAATATATTAACATGACTTGAGGCATATTTAATGCCGTTACCATATCAAAATAATGCTCACAGCTGCTCACAAATGCTTCGTTACCACTAATCACTGAAGCCACGGGCTAAACCCTGGACTGAATATTAGATTTCCTTGTAATCCCTCAAAAGCAGATAGCAAGATACAATTTAACTATAGCACAGAAACACTTACTTGGTCTGTTTTTACCAAAAATGTATCAACAATGTTTTAAGGCTACAAGATACAGAAGTATAAAAATCAACGTATCTGACTCTAAACTATAGCAAGACTTCAGCAACCAGTAACATTGGAGCTAATTTGATCTCAATACCCTTGGAGAAAAAAACGAACCTGTTTTAATTCCACTCTTTTGGCGACCGAGCCTATTACACATGAGCTGTATAATCTATATTTTGCCAAAATGTTTTGAAATATTAGCTAACTAGCTAGCTAACTAGCTGATGGCTGACATGTGTTGCGTTAGCATTGCTTCCTTCCTCTTCTTTGTCTGCTGTCTTCCTGTCTCTAAAGCCTGAAATATGACCATTCTTTGTTCTTTTGTGTCCTTTCTGCTTCCTATCCAAATTATTCACTCTATCGATTCACAATTTTTTATATTTAACTCCACATATTTTCAACATCCAAATTCTCAGTAGAGCATAGGAGTTATAACCTTAAATGTAATACCTTTCTGGCACGGAAGAAAATAAAGCCATTAACTACTCCTGTGCTTTATCTGCTATGACAAGTCAAAATGCCTGCTGTGAAAAAGGTCAGTACAGTGCCATGCAAGACAGAATATCATGCTAAACTTTGTTCATTTGGCAAAAATAAATTCCTAGAAAGACTAAATAACTTAGTTTCACGCATGTTGCATTTGACTGACAGCGTCGAGTGAAGATAATTCAGAGCAGGTCTCACAAACAGGACACAAAGAACCGGTCTACATGTTTGCTCGTCAGTGAGGTAGCATTAACATGACAGATGGACCTAGACTTTGGCAAGACAGCGAACATAAAGCCAGTGATGTCGTGGTACATAACAGGACCTAATGCAACATACAGTAAGCAAAGGACAATACGAGATGGTGTAGTCCCTCATTCCCTCACTCAAACAGCACTCAGGTAGGCTCCTCCCTGAGGGCAGGGCCTAAGCAACACAGAGTAGCTTAAATTTCTGAGTTCTCAGACCATTTTCACAATTGAGAATGACTTCCGGATGGGAGCTGAAACGCCTTGAATTTGAAAACAGTGTCCAGATGACTACGACTGAAACCTTTTCTACAAAGGACAATACGTTTTACATGGCAGTACTAACCCCCCCCCACACACACACACACACACACACAACCACACACACACACACACACACACAGCCCACAATTACTGTAAATACACATACAGTAGGTCATAATTCAAACTGTGTGTGTGTGTGTGTGCATGTAAGAAAGAAACACAGAGAGACAGAGGAGAGAAAGGAAGTAAGTATCTATGCAGATGCAGAGGAGCGAGTGTGTTTTCTCATTCAGTCCCACACACACACACACACACACACACACACAACACTCCATAAAACATGGTTCTCTGCATTCTACCAAATCAAGTGATGAGCAGCTCCCTCTCTCCCTGTTTTTTCATATGGAAATAGGAAATAATGGGGTGATTAAATAGAGTCGTATATTAAAGTACAGCTGACATTAGAATTAGCATAATGTGCTCTCGCCTCGGGCTGCATACTTTATTTGCCATCTGCGTTGGACTCCTTTCCCCCGGGAGGGTGCACACACACACACACACACACACACTCACACACACATATACACACTTCCCCCAAACAAAAAACACGACCCGCTCCTTCCACTGCGGCCAGAGAGAAATGGCGTTTCAGTGCAGAAACAAACAGTAGCTCACTCTTCCTTTCACACACACACACACACACACACACACACACCCCTCTGCTCTTAATTGTTGAGCAGAAATGAACATCGCCCCCCCCCCCAAACGACTTCTGTCGGCAGACAAGAAGTTCGGCTGAAAGAATAAAGATGGAGGGAGGATCTTCTCTCTCTCTCTCCATTTTCACTCATGGCTCAACGGGTTGAGCGAAGAGAGAGAGAGAGAAGTGTTTGGAGTGTTCAGGGTCTTAAGATTCAGCAGTAAAACAGCTTGTGTGTGTGTGTGTGTGTGTGTGTGTGTGTGAGCATAGAGAGAGAAAGGTGCACACAAAGCTGAGGCAGGGGGAGCTGTTATTTTCATTGTGTGTGTGTGTGTGTGTGTGTGTGAATGTGCTGTCCACTATAATTAAGTCAAAAGGCTTTACAGGACTGTGGAGGTGAACAGCTGTTCCGCCGCTCGCCTGTCCTCCTTAACACACTCACACACACTCACACACACACACACACACACGAGCGAGCGAGAGAAGGAGAGAGATGTTTCCATGAGAAGAGGTTAGGTCTTTAAGTTTCATGTCAAATAGAGAGATATTTAATTATTTAATTACTGAAATTATTCAATTATTATTAATACTTATTTTTCTGCTGATTTAAAAAAATAGATGAAATATCACTGATTTGTTATTATATTTCTCATAGGTAATTTATTGGGCTCTTATTTATTTTTTGCATTAGGATGTGCATTTCCACATTGGCACTTAATGGGAGAAAAGTGGATACTTAGATGTGTGCATAAATTAAATTAAATAGAACTTTCTCCCCATAGTAGTGCATTCTGATATAAACATATCTATAAATATGACAATGAAAACAATATTAGTATACAGCATACATTTCTGTATTTATGTGTGTGTGTTTGCGTGTAGCTGCCAGACATAGCCAGGACCATGTACACACA
This sequence comes from Siniperca chuatsi, assembly GCF_020085105.1. Taxonomy (NCBI): domain Eukaryota; kingdom Metazoa; phylum Chordata; class Actinopteri; order Centrarchiformes; family Sinipercidae; genus Siniperca; species Siniperca chuatsi. The sequence goes on from NC_058056.1 coordinate 441,790, forward strand.
TAAGTGAAACAATTACAGCAGCATATGTTTCCACTAGCATCTGAAATTAGCGTAGTAGGTCAAGACAACAAGCTTTCATTTAATAAATACAAGAGCAAGAGCGCAATTACTATTATCTGTGTGTGCGTGCGTGCGTGCGTGCGTGCGTGCGTGCGTCGTGCGTGCGTGTGCAGGGGTGTCTGTGTATAATCCCTGTTGGAGTGCTCCTCAGCACTCTGTTTAGTGTTTTTTAGTCGTGGATCTGGCTTGGCTGTGGTAACAAGTCCCCTTTGAATTGTGGGAAGCAGTGTGTATGTGCATGTGTATTATATAAAAGCACTTGTTGTTAAAGGTAGAAAAAAGAGCAAGGTTTGCTCTCTCGATTTGTCTTGGAAAAGCATTTTTGGATTTTTGGGTCATTTGTTTTTCTCTGATTTCACCTCATTTATTACAATTGATTAACTCTAAAGGAGTTGATGTTTAGCCTGTGTGATTGCAGAGTCAATATTTAAGGTCCTCTGCTGCCTAGGAAATGGTTAAAACAAGTCTCAAGTCTCTCAACATTATGGAGTATTGAAGACTGTGACTTGTTTATTCGGACTAGGTCATAACACAGATACAACTTTTTAATGCTAAAAACTTCATATAGCCAATCAACATAAATTTGCTCTCCTTCTGCCTTTTATGCTATCATGCTATCCATGTGTATTGGAAACCATTTTTCTTAATACACTCATTTATTTTTCTTAAATTCTTTTTTAAACATTTTACTCCCAAGAAGAGCTGAGACCTTTATTTGCTGGTTAGTCTTCCTTAAATAACTCTTGAAGTTGTACATCCTTCATCTTCACCAAAAAGAGTTTGGCATCTCTAACTCTGCAAACATTACAGACTCTCTGCTTGGAGAGACTCTCCTGGCTTTTTAAAATGATTCACTCTGCACGCACATGCAATCATGCACACATACATCTACCATCATGCTTAATGTACATGTAAGCCCAGATGCAGACACACAGTCACACACTGTAATAATTCAGCACTTTGTATTGGGGGATTCACTCTGTACCAAGCGAGAGATTAAGCACCTCTTAAAACATGGATCCAGTGTGGGCCAATGCAGTTTGACTGTGAATATGCAGTTGTCAAAAGTGTGATAAGTACGTAGCATTTATGTGACAACATGATGAGCCAAGGCCTTTCCAGCTACTGGGAGTGTTAGACAGAATATAAAGCATACAAGCTTATCGCATCTCAGCCAAGGCCTTTCAACCAAGAAAAGTTAAAACACTGCAAATAAGATGTTATTAAAAAAGCAACATTGTCAACGACTATTTAATTCATGAATGAAGTAGATTTTACTTTGACCTAATAAGGTCTTAAAAAAGGAATCCATGTTTTATTTTGTACTTGAAAAACGCTTTTCATTTCAGAGATGTTTGTCCATCTCTGAAATTCTAAGAATGTAATATAAATGAGTTGGTTCTCAGCTGAAATATTTAATGTATTTCTTTCTCTGTGTGTTGCAGGTGGCAGAGATGAGCCTTCCAGCTATATATGTACCACATGTAAGCAGCCCTTCCCCAGCGCCTGGTTCCTGCTGCAGCATGCCCAGAACACCCATGGCATTCGCATATACCTAGAGTCCAACCCGTCCAGCACAGCCCTCACCCCACGCATCACTATGCCTCCACCCATGGGTAACGACTCCATCCCGCAGTCCCCCCTCACCAACTTTCTCGGGGACAACAACCCCTTCCACCTCCTAAGGATGACAGCCCCCCTGCTCCGGGAGCCTCCCCCAGGCTTCGTGGAGAACCGCCTCCCCAACACGCCTCCATTCGTCAGCCCGCCTCCCCGCCACCACCTGGACCCCCATCGGCTGGAACGCCTTAGCGCAGAGGAAATGGGCCTCATCTCCCAGCACCCCAGTGCCTTTGAGAGGGTGATGCGGCTAACGCCCATGGCCATGGAGTCCCAGTCCATGGACTTCTCCAGGCGGTTACGTGAGTTGGCAGGGAACACCAACAGCACCACACCACCGTTGTCACCCAGCAGGGCCAACCCTATGCACCGACTACTAAACCCCAACCCCTTCCAGCCTGGGCCAAAATCACCCTTTCTGAGCACCCCTCCCTTACTGCCGATGCCCCCAAACAGTACCACCCCTCCCCAGACACAGAACAAGATCAAGTCCTGTGAGTTCTGCGGTAAGACCTTCAAGTTCCAGAGCAACTTGGTGGTGCATCGGCGCAGCCATACTGGAGAAAAACCATACAAGTGCCAGCTGTGTGACCATGCCTGCTCTCAGGCGAGCAAGCTGAAGCGCCACATGAAGACCCACATGCACAAGGCTGGATCCCTGACGGGGCGCTCAGATGATGGATTGTCCACCACAAGCTCCCCAGAGCCTGGAACCAGTGATGTGACAGGTGAGGGCATGAAGAATCGTGATGGAGACTTCCAGGGGGAAGGCAATGAGGAGGACGAAGAGGAGGAGGAAGAAGAGGAACTTGAGAATGAAAGTCGACCGGAATCCAACTTCAGCATGGAGTCTGAGTTCTACCGGAACAGGGAGAATGGCTCTAAACCGCCTTCAGAGGAGAAGTCATCATTCGCCCTTGAGAAGATGGTGGAAGGTGGGGGGCTCAACTCTATACAGCAGTACAATAATTTGATAGTTGACAATCGTAAAAGGATGCCCTTCTCCAAGAGGTGCTTGGATGGCCAGCGGGAGACTGGGGATGAGGACTCAGTGGCTGGGGAGATGGACCACCACCAGCAGGAAGAGAGGACAACCATTAATGGCCGGAACTGTGGCTCCGGTGACTCTTTCTCAGGCCTGTTTCCCCGTAAGCCCACCCCCATCACCAGCCCCAGCCTGTCCAACTCCTCAAATAAGAGGATCAAGATTGAGAAGGACTTGGACATTCCCCCAGCACCTCACATCCCCTCTGAGAACGTCTACTCCCAGTGGTTGGTGGGCTATGCCGCCTCACGCCACTTCATCAAAGACCCTTTCCTAGGCTTCACTGACTCCAGACAATCGCCCTTTGCCACCTCTTCTGAGCACTCGTCTGAGAATGGCAGCCTGCGGTTCTCAACGCCTCCGGGTGACCTGCTGGATGGCGGCCTGTCAGGCCGCAGCGGCACTGCCAGTGGAGGCAGCACGCCTCACCTGGGTGGAGGCCCCGGTCCAGGCCGACCCAGCTCCAAGGACAGCAGGAGGTGCGATACCTGTGAATTCTGCGGCAAGGTGTTCAAGAACTGCAGCAACCTGACGGTGCACAGGCGCAGTCACACTGGTGAGAGGCCCTACAAGTGTGAGTTGTGCAACTATGCCTGTGCCCAGAGCTCCAAGCTCACACGCCACATGAAGACACATGGCCAGCTTGGTAAGGAGGTCTACCGCTGTGACATTTGCCAAATGCCCTTCAGCGTGTACAGCACTCTGGAGAAACATATGAAAAAGTGGCATGGAGAACATTTGATGACCAATGAGGTCAAAATTGAACAAGCAGAGAGAACCTAAACCAGGTTCTCTGTTTCCATACTCTTTGCCACACCTTGACTTAAAAAATAAACAGAATGGGGTAGCTGGATACTCTTTTTCTGAAATTTTAATTTTGGGTTGATTTTGTGTTTTTAAGAAACTGCCAACTGAGAAAAAAGTGAAAACAGAGATCTTAACACCAATTGAAGCTGTCTAAACTGCCTCATTTGGGGTTCCTTTTTAAACAATCAGTCAGTTGAGTTATAACATATGTGGAGCCTTTAACTGTGCAATAATTTCTGTATTTATTGGATTTTGTATTTTGGCATGTGCAGGTACATTTTATTTAGGCATTTAAAAAAATATAGTTTTATTTTTATTTTGCGTTATTCTGTTTTTTAAAAACCCACATGATATCCTGAGAGTTTTTTAAAAGACAAAAGTCCATTTTAAGTAATCTTTTTTGGCCGCTGCTTGTAGGAAATTGTATATTAAACTAAACGTGTGATTTTTTGAAGAGAAGCTGAATTAAATCTTCAATTTGAAAGTGGCGTTAACTGAGAATGCTAGAATTAGTCTATTTTGTGTGATAACAATACGCGGACAACAATCCTTTGGCATTGTAGCATGAACTGACTCTAAAACATGTCACTATAATTGGATATGTAGCACTGAGTGTCATATATGACAGTAAATCTAAAATCCAAGAGGATCCCAAGGTTCATAAACCCTGTCTCCTCCTGAGAACATCATTACCAGCCAGAAGAAACAGATTCTAGATAAGGCAGCTGCTGACTGGTACGTAGTACCAAGCCCCGACAACGCTATGACAACCACCCCTCATTCCTTCTGATTTCCACCCCTCCCCCGCCCCCTCCACTTACTACCATATTACCTACATTCATACATCCATGTATTATATTTTTCATGAAGCCATATGATCTAGGCTATATTATTTATTAGGAGTAAACTGAGCATGAAGCCATGCAAGACGAGTATGCACAGAGATACACAGAAGAATGAGACAAGAGACATCTCAGGGTGAGCTATACTACTTTTCTTTATTTACCCATTCAGTCCTGTTTCCAGAAGCATTTCCATTTCATCATATGTTGAAATAATTAGGGACAGTTGTGTCCTCTACGGCATCCTTTGCTGCCCTCTGTCCCCCCTACCAGGCTAATATCCAAGCTGTATCCTCATATGAAAGTGATTATACTCATTTATATTTAAAGTCACTGCTTCTAATTATACCATTAATTAGTTTAGAGAGGGTTACATATATGTGCATACATGGCAGATGCCACTACTTTAACTAGATTTTTTCAGAAAATTTAATTCTCAGATTTTATTGTCGACATTTATAAAAATCAACATCCCTATGCATTTTTTTTTGTGCTAAAATATCTTACAATTTGTACAGTGAATTTTGGCTATAGTGATTCTATAACTGTATAATCTGAATAATGAAGTCACCTCTCCAGGAATAGGAATCCTTCAAAGTTTCACTGTGTGTTGCAGGACAGTTTTTTGTAGGAGAGGAGAAATATATCAGTGTGTGCTGAAATAGTAAGAAAAGCAGCATCAGTTCGCTCCATGCCCCTTTGTTTGTTTTAATATCATAACCCCAGTTTTCGTTTGGCCCCATCCACCTTCATTGTGGCACTTTTTTATTTTTAAATCAGATCTGATTTGAATGCTGTCAATGTACAAATTCAGAGCTCCTAACAACAGACCCACACTTTATGATTTCTCCGTCAGACACACACACATAGAGCTGGACAGGAAAGGTACTGAAGGGTCTAGAGCTTGGGATCTCCTGACGCTGAAGTGCCCAGGGTTGTTAGGCGAGGCTTTCCCAATGCTGGCACTATAAAATTGAAAACAAAAATTATAATTTATTTGGGACAGTTTTTGTACTGCCATACAATTTGACATGAGTGTGCCTTGAATAATGATCTTCCTGTTTATTGTCTCAGACAAATGCAACACTTTTTATGAAGCATCAAATTGAATAAAAAAAAAGTTTAATTGTGTTAACCTTAACGTGTAATTTGACATTTCAACAGAATTATTTAAATTAATACAAATGAAACAATGCTGAGTTTAGGTTAAGGAGTACCCAGCACAATATCAATGTGTCTGTGTGTGTATATATGTATGCATATGTACATATAAAGGCACAAACATATATATAGATATATATTAAATTCCTCACCCATAAGGACAAGCGTCTGTCCCTCAGCAGAAAATTCCAGGAGTGGACAAAAGCCACGCAAAAAGTCAAGGAAGAGACTCGACAAAAATCAGGAAATGCAGAAACTAAAAAAAGAATTTAGTGCACTCTGTCTTAAAACAAGTTTACAGTATTGAAACAAGTACAAGGGTAAAATAATATTTGTGTGTATGTGTGTTTTAAACAAATGAGTATTTTTTCCCCAGGTTTGCTTCTAAAGTTTCCCTGAATGCCGTAGTGGCGATGTGTATATTGTTTCTTTTCTATTTCTTTTTTCTTTTCTTTTTTTTTTGGTGACGGGGTTTTAATATATATATAAATATATATGAATATATATTACATTTTTCTTGTTTACTGTAAAAGTATACCAGTATTTGTAATATTGGAGAATGCCTGGGCATTTTACAAAAATAGAAAAAAGGTTGTTTTTTATTTTTTACTTTGCAGTCCAATTTAAATTGTGGGTCTCTTAAACTGTTTTTGTCACTGTAACTGTAAAAGTCTTCAGTTTTAGTAACTTTTCTTCTGCCTTGGGTGTAATGAAATAAAAAATAAACAAATTAAAAAATGACTGAGCTGTAACAAACTTGGATTTGGTGGTGGGGTGGCTGTTGGGGTGGGGGTGGGTGGAGAGCAGATGGAGGATTTCTCCCTTCGAAATGACGGAACATTGGTTCTGCTTTTCAGGAAAAACACACTGAGAATCCTGACTTGTATCTATTTTTCTTCTTCTGGAATGGATTATTCTTCATGGATGGTTTGAAATACATGTGTAGGCACTTGCTGTCTTTCATAAGGAGCTTGTCTTTTTTAACTTGTAGGCTATGTGCATCCTTTTGTGAATAGGGTACTCTGAGTACCGCGGGACGTCTTGCTCTTATATCGGTGCAGGGGGGAGGGGGACTTCATTCCGATGACCAGACACAACTCACAGGCTGCCACGATCTAGCTCTCCTCTCATGAGGCAGGATAACTAACCTGATGAATTTGTACTGTTGTAAGGAATCTTGTTGTACAGAAGGGGCCTTTTAGTGACAAAAACACACGTCTATGTTTTGTTTCCCGCTCCATTGGTTGTACATAGTTTTCTATGACTACGCTGTTTTCATTTTGTTTGACTTTTGTTATTTCTTTTTATTTGTTTGTGATTTGTTTGTGACTGGCACTGGCAGTGACTTCCTGTGTCTGGGGGTGGGGTTGGGGGGGTTATTTTGTTTGACCTTTGTGACCTCCATGTCAGTTTTCAGGCACATGCCTCCCCCATTGATATTTCTCGGCATGAGAACAGAGCACAAATACAAGCTGTTACAATTCTACATCCTCTGCTTGTTTGTCTCATTTTGTTCTGTGAGCTGGTCTGGCAGAAAGGGACCGTGGAAACACACTGATCGACATAAACCGAAGATATTATTCACACACTCTTAAATTCTGCTTACGGTTTCAGAGTCCTGAAAACATAGGCTACATATTAACTGCAAACACATTTACTGCTGCTGACACTGACCACAAAACCCACAGTCATAAGAACAGCTGCCAATCAAAGAAGTGCCGAGATGACGAAGAAGAAAACAGCCTGACTTTTGCCCGGCCGTACTGTATATTCCATTCCTTTAATGCTTTTTACAACTCATAGCAAATGGTCGGTGCTTGGATAAAGCCCTGAAAGCTACTGAGTGTCCCATCAGCAGCACCTCTCTAAACCTCTCTAAAGTTGCATTTCATCGTTTTCTTATGACAGCAGACTTATTTTGTCAGCCACTTCCTGAAACGTTCTTCTTTCCTGTTTTTATTGGCTCTCCCACCAGGTCCTTCCAATCAAAATCAAATCAGTTCCACATTCCATATTGACAGCAGTTTGTAGTCAAACAGTAATGCTGTTTGCGATGTCACTATTTAAATACACGAAGTGACTCTATAGGCTGAGGCTTGTGTTCGCTGTGATGTCACTGCGATCAGCTGGTTACAGTAAACATGACCTTCAGACTCCGCTGTCTTCTGCTCCGTTTTTTAAAGTTCACCGCATGACAAATCGACGGTGCGTTAGTGACGCATGGAAAGCACATAAATGCATTGAATTAAACACTCGAGTCCACAGCATAAGAGTCCATTGACTACTTCAGATAGTTTGGACTAGTCTAAGCCATTCAACACATCACAATTTCCTGTTTTCCTGTTTATGACTGCACTGCATTTTCTGCATGGTGTAGTCATTAACAGGCTACTTATACATATGCGTGTATGTAAGTACATTTGAATTCCTTCTGAGCGTCTATAATTAATTATGAAATATTCCTAACACTCCTGTTTATTTATCCAGTTTAAACTACATACAATACATACACCTGAGCACATCACAAGGTAACTTTGCAGTGTAGCTACTAACACATTACTTGTATGCATACAGTGTAAGAACATTGGAATTCCTTTTGAGTGTCTATAGTTAAATTTGAAGCCTTCAGTGAAAACATTTCTAATGCTTCGGGTCATTATTTATTTATTATCGTACTGCCCAGTTTAAACCATGTACATATACACTTTGCAGTGCCTCAACAGGATGTTTTTATACGTATACTATAGGTATACATTAATTCATTTGGAGCATCTATAATTAAACCTCAGTGAAAACCTGTCTAACACTACGTTTCTTCATCAGATAGTTATGTCCAGTACACTGCATTTCAACACATCACAATTGACCTTTATCCTGTTAGTAACAGCGTTGTTGTGGACTCACTGACAGGATAGTTCTGTACATATATTGCATGTATATCTTAATTCCCTTTGAGCCTCTACTATTAAACCATGTACATTAAACTTGGACACACCGCAATTTACTGGTATTCCTTTACGGCCTGTACAGCATAGTTATCCTGTTAATGACGACACTGCATTAACAGGATATTATTACACATTTATCCCAAGTCTGACTGACTTCCTTTTAAGTGCCTATAAAAGTTCATTGGTCAGATCCTTTTGACGCGTTTAAACCAGGTAAAGTATACCTCAAGACATCCCGGTTTACTGTTATCCTCTTTGTCATCATTAACAAGATACTTTTGTATACATATTAGTGTCACTATCAGTATATTTATTATTATTCCCTTTGAGCCTGTAATTAAATCTGAAACCGTCATTGAAAACAGTTCTTAACTTCCAGGGGAAACCAGGTACAGTACGCTGGAACACATCACACTTACTGTTATCCTGTGCATGACACACTAACAGGAGACTTCTATATATATATACTGTACAGTTAGTATATTCCATTTTCTTTTTTCTACAATTTTGTCAAAAACATGAAGAACTCAGTCAAAATATTAGGAGCACACAGTTTATTTATCAGAGAGTTAGGACCAGCATCAGAACAGTCTGTTATCTTGTTAATGGCCACACTTTATTGTAATAAAGTCAATATACATATACTGGAAGTACATTTTAATTGCTTTTGGTGTCTATAATTAAATCTGAAACCCTCCAATTTATTCCGCTAATTCAAAATCACTGTGAACACAGTTGTCTTCCACAATAGCCGTCTTTTCTCTGGTTGGCTGCGCTGATTGACGGCTCTTGTCAAAATGAGTGGCCCACTTCAGAGGTGGCACTGCTACTTGTTAAAATGTTGAACCTTGCCATCAATCAGTGGGGCTCAACATTCTTCAATGACCACAATGAAAAAATGACAAGTTATGATCATTAAATTGCATTCAGAAGAAACAGAACAAGTCTTTGCTCAGCTGACGTGTGACTTTTCTATTAAAAGCAACACAAAACACACAAGAAGAGATCATTTATTGTTTTATCTCACAAAGCACAGCGTTTACAGAGAAAATACAAACATCTACGTGGATAGCACAGTCTCTAAGAAAAATGATTCTTTGCATCACCGAATTTCACCGTCTTCTTAAAAAAAGAAATAAGGTCACTCACTCTCTCATCACCTGCTTCAACATTTCAGATTTGTCTCACTCATTTTGATTTAATTTCATCTTTCCATTTCCACAGTGGAGGAGGGAAAAAATGAAATCCAGACCCACAATTAGTCCGAGGGAGGCAGGAGTGCGGAGTCGGACGGACCGGGGCGAGTTGTGATTGGGCTTGAGTTTCAAGGCAAATGGGTAATTAAGGCTTTTCCCTGGCCGGCCTGCACTTTGAAGTCCCCTACAGGGGGGATTATCCCAGCCAAGAGAAAGAAAGTGAGAGCGAAGTAATGAGCCCCAGGAAGAGGGGGAGAAACTGAGAAACAAGGAGTGAAAAAAGAGAAAAAATCTCAAGTAATTCATTTTAAAATAGCTAAAATGATGAATCATTGGACAGACCCCAAAACAAATCTCAGAGGTTTGAAATACATAATAAAGCGGTGACGTTAATACTAGTCGATTAATTGATTAGTCGATTGACATAAAGCTATTTTGATAATCTATTAATCGCTAATTTTTTTAACCAAAAATTCCCTGGTTACTGCAGCTTCGGTTTTGGTAGACGTCACCTTGCACTCTGAGAAACTGAGATGGACATTTTGTACTATTTTCTGACATTTTTTAGTCAGGATGATAATCAGCTAACAAAAGTAATCAATCGTTGGTTGCAGCCCTAGTTCCTATCCTTTTGGATCCCCGTAATGTTCAGTATTATGTTATCATAAAAGATCAGTGCTCATGACGACGGCGATGCAGTCATGTTTTAATTTGATTTAAGGATGCGTCTTTGTTCATTTGATTCCGAGTCACTGCAGTCTGCGCGGTGTCCTCCTCTCTGCCACCGCTGCCTCGTTATCAGCCCTGCTACCTGCTTTTCTTTCCACTACCTTAAACGTGTGTGTGTGTGTGTGTGTGTGTGTGTGTGTGTGTGTGTGTGTGTGTGTGTGTGTGTGTGTGTGTGTGTGTGTGTGTGTGTGTGTGTGTGTGTGTGTGTGTGTGTGTGTGTGTGTATGTGTGTGTGTGTGTGTGTGTGTGTGGGGGGGGTGGATTAAGTCAGACAGACACCTCTGGTTATTCAGAGGTATGGAATTATTTCAAGACCCTGACTGGCTGTCAGCGCTCGCTGCGCCTCCTCCCCTCCTCATTAAAAAAAGAAGCAACTTCAAATGACTTAAGCCGCTGGTCGTCAGCGCCAAAGCCACACTGTTGACAGGTACAGTAGGGTCTTAAGCCTTCAAGATCAACGCCGCTATTCTCCCTGACAAAATCCCCCCGCGGGGCTCCTCCCCGACTGGATGGCAGAGGAATGAAGGAGGGAGGTGGAGGAGAAAGAGAGAAGGGGTCAGACGAGGAGGTGTCGCCGTGTCAGGAGGTAAAGCTGGGAGGAAAGGGACAGGAGGGCCGGGGCATTTAATTAAGGCATAGGTTTCACGGCCAATCAGGGAGGAGTCCCTCGACGTGGCTGGTAATTATTAACATTATCATTCGACGGCCTTGTCCCTGTCCAATTGATTGGCATGCCTGTTTCATGGCTCTTTCCAGAAAAGCAGCTATCAGCCTCCTCTGTCTCTGCCTCGCTCAGTTTCCCCCAGCAAATGAATCTTCATCAGACCTTTACTGGGCTCAGTCTGAACCGAGTGCAGCGCTGCACACAAATAAGAGGAAGAACCGCCACTGCCTCCTCTTCAGATCCTTAATGAAGGACTACAAGGTAACTGATCGTTAGCTAAATGCTCCATACATGTAGGGACTTGACTCAACCCTTTGTTTCCCTTTGGATCTGCATATTGTTCCACCACAAAGCCTCATATTGCTGTTTCTGAAAGAAATACATCTTGGTGACAAAGCAGAAGCCATCGGTTTATTTCACAATCGCAGCCACTTAGACAATTACGCAGATGGAGTTTGTTATTATCTGAATGAATCAAAGCTTTCATATGTGGGAGAAAACAGGCAAAACAATAAAGAGACGGTGATTTCTGCTCTGCAACAAACTTGAGATTGTGGCATCTCATGTGTTTTATTCCCGCTTTAATGCGAGCGAAGTGACAAGCAGGGTGAGTTCTTTAAAAGCAGACAGAGAAAGAGAGAGGGAGATAGAGGGAAGTAGTGCGGCAGTGGTGGAAGTACTGAAGGCGTCGTATAAGAGGTGCGTGGCGTCTTTTTGATATTCAGATTCGCCTGCCTACACACGGCATTATGACACATTTGGATGATCGCATTGTAGGATTAACGGGCCTGCCTTGTCATTTTCAACAACAATGCCACGATTTAGGGATGCTATTTCTCACACGGCGCTCTGCATTAACGCCCGGCCCAAAGATTTACATAAATCTTTGTCTTAAGATGAAAGCGGAGTGGGGCTTGAGACAATGAAGTTAAGCTTTGGAAATAGGAGAGAGGAGAGAGGAAGGAGAGCCGTCACCGGGCGTTGGTGGCGGAGGGATGAAGAGATGGGAGGGAGGGAGGGAGAAAAGTTTGAGGATAAATCAACCAGTAGTCATGCTGAATTGAAGGAACACTGTGCCCCCTCCCATCCTCGCTGGCATCCATATGGTAGAAATAATTAAAAAAAGAAGTGAATAGGGAAGGAACATTTGCATTTCCGTATCTAAGAGGAGTTGTGCTGGGGGGTGGGGGGTGTTAGACAAATGGAGGTGAAGATGATGAATGCATGTGTGATTTAGTGTTGCATTGCTGAATGAGAGGCTTCTTCTTCATCATACAAACTCTGGCTTTCTACACCCCCCCCCCCTAATCTCCGGGCCTGCAGCAGTCATTGGGAAAAGTGCCCTAGATTGTTGTGCCTCCCCCTCCGCCTTGATTGGATTCATCCTGGCTGATCGGGAATCTGCTTACATTAAAGGCAGCGAGAGGACAGATAGCATCAGATGGACCTGACCGTGCTGTGAAACAGAGACGGCCAGGGAGAGGCCTCTATCAGCGCCGCTCCAGCCTCTAGCGCGCACTCTGGCCCTCATTCCAGAGACGCAGCCTTCCAGCAAACAGCAAGCGTGGCTTCAAACTGGCATCTGATCGAATGGAGCACAGAATTTGAAAATCATATATAATAATAATGATCACATAATAACAATTCGTCAGTAAAATATTAGACACATACTATAGATTCAGCATAGAGGGAACACTGGTCCCAACCTTCCATCCTACTATACAGGCAGACGCACAGTGGAAATACACACTGAGAAACTGTATACATCACAGTGGAAATACATGTCATTTATTCCACCCATCCTCAAACACATCCCACTTACTGCACACCAGTGGTGACAGTAACAAAGTCCACTTAAAGGGGCAGTTCACCCCGAAATCAAAAACCCATATTCCTCCTCTCACCTGGAGCGCAGTTGATCCATCTGGATAGTTTTGGTGTGAGCTGCCGAGTTTTGGAGATATCGGCCGTAGACATGTCTGCATTGTTTGAATATTGACTATATGGCGCTCGGCTTGTGGAGCTCAAAGCGGCAAAAAATACATTTGAAACACTCAACAGCAACGTCTCTTTCCAGAGATCCTGCCCCGGGTACTCAGGATAGTCCACAGGTTTGTTGTGAGCAGTTTCATGCGGGAACTATTTTCTCTCCACCAATAGTTCCTACATGACACTGCTCACAACATCACAACCTGTGGACTATCTTTGTTAAAGATCAGACCAGTGGATCCCAGCCTGTTCGTCCTGTGACACTACTTGGGGCCCCTTATAGCGTTTCCTCTCTTAACAAACAATCTGACATGTTCATTTAAATACATGCATACAATAGGTTACATGACCATATATTTTACAAATCGATACAAAGTCCTGCAGGGGTCTTACATGCTTGCATGGATAGGACACAAGCCGTGAAGACATAGTGTTTGTTTTAAGCGGGGAAATGTGTCACATGAGAGGGATTTATCTTTTGGTCAAACAGGCCCCTGGTTAACTCACTTTGCAGCGACTATGTAAGGGATAACGTACTGCTTCGCATCGGGGTCGTGCGTCACCCTGCCGGTCAAACTCACACCTTTGAGACTGTCTCCATTTCGCTGTTTATCTCCACTGATATGGTCACACCACGGTACGAGTTGCCCACCGCTGCTCAAGCTCCTGAAAACCCACAAAGTATGACATCACATGCAACATCGCTGAAAACCATATACCACCACTTGCTAGTTACTTAGGTCACATGATGACACCTGAGAAAGTTCCATTCGCTGAAGAAGTTCATGGGATATAGTCTAAAGGTCTGGAAAAACATAGTAAGTGAACGCTGAGTTTGGAACATTGAACACATAGTATAGCTGTTTACTACACAGAGGCCGTGCATGTGTTTTCTTTACAGTTCGAATGGATCTCAGGTGTTTATGTGTAGTGCAGGTATAGCAAGCCCACACCAACACAGCACAACATCACACACAGACATGCACACACCCCCCATGTCAACAACTGTCACCCCCCTCTTCTTTTTTCAGACCCGTCTGTCTCTTTTAGATTGCTTCTTTCTATCATTCTGCACTATTTCTCTCTCGCTCTTCCTCTGTCTCTGCTAATCTCTCTCGCCCATCTCCATCCTTCCTGCCTCAGTCCCACTATAGGAGACATCTTCTGCCCTCTCTTGTACCGCCCCCCCCAGCCTTTCTGTGGTAATAAAATAAAGTAATGGAGTTGGACTGACGTCCCACCTTGAACCAGTGGGGAGGTTATTTACATGAGGAGGGGGTGGGGGGCGACAACGGCTATAGGCCGCCTCGATCAGTCAGCTGTGACGGGCCGAGCGAGGCTCATCAGATAATAGAGAGAGAGAGAGATTCCAAGGAAGCTGAGGAGAAGAGGGGGAAGAGGATGTTCAAGTCATTCCTCTTGTCCCTTCTTGTCCTCTCCCCGTATTCTTTCCTTCCGGTTCCTCTCATGTCCTCTTGTCTCCTTTTCTTCCCTTTATTTTTCCTTTCATCACCTCTCCTCCTTTCCTCTTGTCTCCTCTTGTCTCCTCTTCTTTTCCATCCTGCCCTCTCATCACCTCTCCTCGTCCTCACTGTAAAGAGTCCAGGCAGATAGAGTCTACTTTAACAAACAGAGATGATTGCTTTTGGGGCGACTTGTTCTTCCTCCAATAATTAAGACAAAGTAGCTCATCTAGCCTCATCCAGGAGGGATTTACCCATGTTACTCCTCGCAACAATAAAACACACAAAAAATGGAGTGAGAAGAGTCTAACAAACCTGATTTATCTTCCATCCAGGAACAAATTTCACTTTACTTTTAACATTTGTACCGGCCCTGATTTGCCATGGCTGGAAAACGTGGTGGTGCTTTAGACCGGAGAAAGGCGCGTGGAGTGAGAAAGCCAGAGAAAAAGAACATAGTGTATGATCACTTTAAATGAGAGCAGGGTTTCAAACGGTCTTTGTCATGTTCTTCTCAGGGTCCAGACCTTTGAGCCACTAGAGCTGAGGTTTGCAAAATACACCATGTTCATCACACACACACACACACACACATACACACACACCAGTCTAATAGTGCATATAGAAGCTTCAAAGGGAGTGTAGAAAGCAGTTTCTCTTAGAGCTGGTCTAATGGATGGACTTTCCATGTGGAAAAGGTCATTTAAACAATTAATATCAATCAAGTAAAGCATTTCAGAATGTGTTTGTATGTCTGATCGGGTCCAAGTATCACATTTTATTTCTATCTATAGATATGAATATGCAAAGTGAAAGCAAATGGTGCAGGCCAGCTCAGTAAACACACACACGCTGTAACACACACACACACACACACAGACATCATTTTTTCATCGTGGGCTTCATCAGCAGCCATGTTTATTTGTGAACCGATAAGACAATATGAAAGGCTGTACAGAGGCCTTAGCCTGCCAGCTGGACACATACAATATGCACACACACAATACATGCTACTGTCTCCCCAATTCCCGACTTTAGTGTCAGCCAAGGCCCGCGGCAAGACAGAAACACACACACACACACAGGCAGGCAGGCAGGGAGACAGACAGGAAGGCAGGCAGACAGACAGGCAGGCAGGCAGGGAGACAGACAGGAAGGCAGGCAGACAGACAGGCAGGCAGGCAGGGAGACAGACAGGAAGGCAAACAGGCAGACAGGCAGGGAGACAGACAGGAAGGCAGGCAGACAGACAGGCAGGCAGGCAGGGAGACAGACAGGAAGGCAAACAGGCAGACAGGCAGGGAGACAGACAGGAAGGCAGGCAGACAGACAGGCAGGCAGGCAGGGAGACAGACAGGAAGGCAAACAGGCAGACAGGCAGGGAGACAGACAGGAAGGCAGGCAGACAGACAGGCAGGCAGGCAGGGAGACAGACAGGAAGGCAAACAGGCAGGCAGGCAGGGAGACAGACAGGAAGGCAGGCAGACAGACAGGCAGGCAGGCAGGGAGACAGACAGGAAGGCAAACAGGCAGACAGGCAGGGAGACAGACAGGCAGGGAGACAGACAGGAAGGCAGGCAGGCAGGCAGGCAGGGAGACAGACAGGAAGGCAGGCAGACAGACAGACAGGAAGGCAGGCAGGCAGGCAGGCAGGGAGACAGACAGGAAGGCAGGCAGACAGACAGACAGACAGACAGGCAGACAGGGAGACAGACAGGGAGACAGACAGGGAGACAGACAGGAAGACAGACAGGCAGACAGGCAGCAGACAGACAGACAGGCAAGCAGGCAGACAGACAGGCAGGCAGGCAGGCAGGCAGGCAGACAGGCAGCAGACAGACAGACAGACAGACAGATAGGGAGACAGACAGGGAGACAGACAGACAGGCAGGCAGGCAGGAAGACAGAAAGGCAGGCAGGCAGGCAGGCAGACAGACAGGCAGGCAGGCAAGCAGACAGACAGGCAGGCAGACACGCACGCAGGCAAGCAGACAGACAGGCAGGCAGACAGACAGGCAGACAGACAGGCAGGCAGACAGACAGGCAGGCAGGCAGGAAGACAGAAAGGCAGGCAGGCAGGCAGGCAGACAGACAGGCAGGCAGACAGGCAGGAAGGCAGACAGGCAGACAGACAGGCAGGCAGACAGACACGCAGGCAGGCAGGAAGGCAGACAGGCAGACAGACAGGCAGGCAGACAGACAGGCAGGCAGGCAGACAGACAGACAGGCAGGCAGGCAGGAAGACAGAAAGGCAGGCAGGCAGACAGACAGGCAGGCAGGCAGGCAGACAGACACGCACGCAGGCAAGCAGACAGACAGGCAGGCAGACAGACAGGCAGACAGACAGGCAGGCAGACAGACACGCAGGCAGGCAGGAAGGCAGACAGGCAGACAGACAGGCAGGCAGACAGACAGGCAGGCAGGCAGGCAGGCAGGAAGACAGACAGGCAGACAGACAGACAGGCAGGCAGACAGGCAGGCAGACAGACACGCACGCAGGCAAGCAGACAGACAGGCAGGCAGACAGACAGGCAGACAGGCAGGCAGGCAGACAGGCAGGCAGGCAGGCAGGCAAACAGACAGACAGACAGACAGGCAGACAGACAGACAGAAAAACAGGCAGACAGACAGGCAGGCAGGCAGGCAGGCAGGGAGACAGACAGACAGACAGACAGGGGGGCAGACAGGCAGGAAGGCAGACAGACAGACAGACAGGCAGGAAGGCAGACAGGGAGGCAGGGAGGCAGACAGACAGACAGGCAGACAGGCAGGAAGGCAGACAGACAGACAGGCAGACAGGCAGACAGGCAGACAGGCAGACAGGGAGGCAGGAAGGCAGACAGACAGACAGGCAGACAGGCAGGAAGGCAGACAGGGAGGCAGGGAGGCAGACAGACAGACAGGCAGACAGGCAGGCAGGCAGACAGACAGGCAGACAGGCAGGAAGGCAGACAGACAGACAGGCAGACAGGCAGACAGGCAGACAGGGAGGCAGGAAGGCAGACAGACAGACAGGCAGACAGGCAGGAAGGCAGACAGGGAGGCAGGGAGGCAGACAGACAGACAGGCAGACAGGCAGGCAGGCAGACAGACAGGCAGACAGGCAGGCAGGCAGACAGACAGGCAGACAGACAGACAGGCAGACAGATAGGTTTATTGCCAAGTGGGTTTTCACATACAAGGAATTTGCCTTGGTGTTGCGGTGCATAACCAACAAAATAAACACAGTAAGAGAAAACCGACAAACCAGTCAGTGGCTCTTCATTGGGCCTTTTGCGTTTTTCGTGAGTTCTGTGGCCACTGTAGTTTCTCTGAGGTGATATTCAGTTGGTTGCAATCTGCAACTTCACCGCTAGATGCCACTAAATTCTACACACTGGACCTTTAAGTGAAAAGAGCTGTACAGTGTTTAAAATGAAGAGAATGGAATGTGCAAAATATTGTTCAAATGTTCACATACAATATATAAATAAATATAACATATATATATATAAATGTATATATCAGAATCAGAATCAGAATCAGAAATACTTTATTGATCCCCGTAGGGAAACTCTTTGTAACAGCAGCTCACCTTTACGTCAGTGCACACAGGAGAAAGTACTAGCAAAAAATATAACATATACACTATAAAACAGGTCAGACAATAAATTAAGTATCCGGTGGGTATAAGTATAAGATAAAATAAGTGTGAAGTACCAAGTGGGTTTACCGGTTGATGATGATAATACAGTATAATAATACAAGGTAATAATATAAGTAATAAGCAGTGGTGCATGTAACTGTCGAGTTAAGTGCAGCTTATTGAGATTATTAAGATATTGCACAGCAGTAATGGAGGTATGAATAATATCAATGTCAATAAATAGGAAAAACTAACATGAAAACTAATATTGCACGGGAGTAGTACACAGAATATTGCACAATTATTCAAGTATGGCAGAGATGTTAATGATCAATGTCCAGTTTAGTGACTTCGGGTCAAACAGACTGACACTTAGAGGGAGGAGTTAAAGAGTTTGATGGCCACAGGCAGGAATGACTGTTCCTGTGGCGCTCTGTGGTGCATTGTGGGGGGATGAGTCTTCCGCTGAAGGCGCTCCTTTGCTTGACCAGCACGTCATGGAGTGGGTGGGAGACACTGTCCAAGATGGCGTGTAGTTCGGCCAGCATCCTCCTCTCTGACACCACCGCCAGAGAGTCCAGCTCCACCCCCACAATGTCACTGGCCTTACGGATCAGTTTGTTGAGTCTGTTAGCGTCCGCTACCCTCAGCCTGCTGCCCCAGCATGCAACAGCATACAGGACAGCACTGGCCACCACAGACTCATAGAACATCTTCAGCATGGTCCGGCAGATGTTGAAGGACCTCAGCCTCCTCAGGAAATAGAGGCGGCTCTGGCCCTTCCTGTAAACAGCCTGAGTGTTCTTGGTCCAGTCCAGTTTGTTATCCAAGTGTACTCCCAGGTACTTGTAATCCTCCACAATGTCCACACTGACCCCCTGGATGGAAACCGGGGTCACTGGTGCCTTGGCCCTCCGTAGATCCACAACCAGCTCCTTAGACTTTGTCGCATTGAGCTGCAGATGGTTCTGCTCGCACCATGAGACAAAGTTACCCACCACAGCCCTGTACTCCGTCTCATCACCTCATCACATATATATATATATATATATATATATATATATATATATATATATATATATATATATATATATATATATATATCATCAGTATGCTGTTTGTTTTGTCCAACACCTTGTTGTGGAATATCTTGCAGCCTTGATGGGCCACTAATGGGGCTTCAGACTTTGTTTCAGATGTCAAAAAATCTGTGAAAATAAACACTCATTAGTCTAATGAAAGTGGTAGACATAAAACTAGCTGCACTTGCTACTTCAAAACTGCTCTGATTGACCTAATGAGGGCGCTCTGATTAAATGTCACAATTTTTAACGCAAATGTGATCTCAGGCTGCTGCTTAGATTTTGACAAAACCAGGACTGATGGTATATTTTTGTGTGGAGCTCTGACGTTTCAGACATTCCACTGATTGGCCTGGCAGGGGATGCCTTAGTTAAAAGGTCAAAATTTTAAACTCTGAAAGGCCAGAAATGCTATGCCACCAGTCCGATTTGGAGAAACTTAAAGAGATGATGCATCTTGATTGGCCCACAGGGGGTGTCTGCATCATCTGGGGGAAATGAGGGCCTTTAAACTGCAGATGTACCCTAATGGGTGCTTCCAATGTATACAAATTTTAATAAAAATGATTATAAAGAAAAGGAAAAGCTGTTAAATATTAGTCATTGTCAATGTATTTGGTCATTTTGACAAAGCAATTCAACATTCCACTGACAAGTGTACACATTTTAATTTTACAATGATGTACCTGATCTAGAAAATGCCCGTACTTTGGTCATTCTGTGCAAAGCTGCAGTAAAAATCACACTAACTTTGCAGCACTACAGGAACACAGCAGTGTCTTGACCTACAAGACAAAGAGCGATGGTTATTCCCTTGGAGAGATAAGACAACCTGTTCATAATCCACTTCACCTGCTTGTCCACAAACACACACTCACACACACACACACACACAGCAGAGAGATTTTCAGTACCACTATCACTGGGTAATCTCTGACAGCAGATATCCATTGCATCTCAACTGGCTGAGAGTATTAGAAGTTTCTCTATTTGCAACCTACCTAATATACACCCATGCAGATGATATGAATTGAAATCATGTGAAGTTATGTATTGGGACTTGGACTTGGACTTTAAAAACTCAGCAAACAAACATTAGGAAATGCGAAAGGAAATGGTCTGATCAACTGATTACTGACCAGGTGTACTTAACACTCAGACGTAGGCACCAAATTCAGCCTTTCAGGTGAGGTATCACACCTTCAAGCAGCCATATTGGAGGCCCTCAGTGTGTGCATTCGCTTCTGTATACAGTACTGGATTTCACCACTGATATATCTGATAAGTTATGTGATTCCAAAAATCAGCTGGTAAGCATCTAGTTACTGGTAGCTGTTACTGGCCAATTTTACTCTATAAAGCATGATTATTTAGCTTTTGCCAATGTGGCAACATGTGACAATTACAGGATGATGGTAAATGCTAAAATGTATGTAACAATAGCACAAGTAGAAAAGAGTAATGAAGTCAACAAACTCACTCAGTCACTCTGTCATGCAACACAATCAATCTAAAGTTTGCTAACATTAGCCACCATAAGCTACTGGTCATACCAGATCAAGTAAGACTGTAGCAGCAAAACATATGAGTTTATTCAACTGAGCAAGGTTGTGTTTTATTGCCTATGAATTTGGCAAATATTTGAAAAAAATATGGACCCTGCTAATGCTATCTCGCTATCAGAATAAACGCTTAGAATACAATAGCTTTTTAGCATTACTAAGCTAATGTTAGCTTGTATTAGGATGCAAAGCAGCTAGCTAACATTAGCGATCAAAATCACAATGTGGAATAAGTAACTATTTGCTATCTTACATGTTGCTATGACCTATAGTTCTAAAGACTGAATAACTAAATACAATTTCTAAATCGATCTAGCTAAAGGAACTTCATCACTTGACGCAAGACTCAATGCTATCGTAGATGACATCATTACAAGTGGCTAATGGCACGTGAAGGCCACCGTAGGTTCTCCTACACGCTTGGAAGGGGAGGGGTGAGGGAAGCGCCTTCAGTTGGTTGCAATCTGCAACCTCACTGCTAGATGTGACTAAATCTTACAAACTGCTCCTTTAAGTACAAGTCAAATTACTGATTTTTAAAAACAACTTGTCACCCTCAGCAGTGGTCAACATTTAGACAAGCCAGTAAGTAGATTTCTTCTCCCACTGGCGAACTAAGGTTGGCATATTTAAAATGTATTAGTTATATATGTCATCTGTTAACATCATTCGGTTGCTTCATTAATTTGCCTTCAAAACCCAGATTGTGTTGTTGTTACTTCACCTGCCACCTCAAGTAACAAAGATGTTGTGATGTTAGCTATAGTAGCAGGAGAGTTGTGAGTATCGCTGGGAAACCGTCTCGTCCTCTCTGGCTGTTAGCTTCGCAGCAGCAACTGTAGGGACAGTTTGATAGCCCACAACCTAGCTAACGTTAGTTACATTACTTGTTGTGTTGTTGTTCGCTCTGCATCATGGCATTTGTCATGGTATTGGATTTCTCCAGAATCGCTTACCCCACCTTGAGATGATATCTCCCATCTAACATCTGTAATATAGTGTACATAGTTTTAATAATTATTAATCAGAAATGTGGAATTTAATATACTGTAGAAAAATGCAGTTCACAATTTTTTCATTTGCTATTATTTCATATTCAAGGTGATGACTATTTGTGTCTCCCCTGAAAAGCAGGAACAATGATACCAACGATACAGACACATATTGTACCTACATTGTGGCTCCTTCTCCTCACTGTCATTTGTTGATGTGTTTTTCATCTGCAGTGTCTCCGGAAGATGACGAGCGCCTTCTAATTAGTTGCTAATTTACAACCAAATGGATCTGCATCCAGGAGGTTAATGCTGCCTGATTCCACAGGAAATAACTGGCCCGGCTCCAAACAGCAGTGCCGGCCGAGGCATCGCATCTTCCCTCCCCAAGGAGAAGCGGTAACATTAGTAATTACCTCCCGTACCACAGGGCCAGATATCTGTCCACCTTTTTATGAAGTCCACAAATTGAGGTCAGATGGGAAGGGAACGCTGCAAGGTGTACGCCACTGGTTAGAGGGAGTTTTATTGTTGAAAATGCAGATGCGCATAGTAAATGTCCTCAATTAAAATATTGCATTTCAAGCTCTCCCTCTCTCTCTGTTTGTAATCTTGAATATATTTGTTATGTTGTGGTGAAACTGTTGCAATTATCTAGGAGGCCCAAGGGTTGGAGACGGGTGACACATGAGAAATCCAGCTCCATGACTCCTATTGCTTCAAGATTGACTGTCTGCTATTGACAAGCCTCAAACACTCCATGCAAACCAGTCTAAAACCAAGGCAATACAGCTAGTGCAGCCTGCTAACACCTAAGAGCCCCCAATGCAAAAAACCCACTTCCTTGTTTTACATCAAGATATGAAAAAATCCCCACTCATCCCCCACTGAAAGCTGTAATCAATGGTTTATTCCTGAGGGCACTGAATGCGTGGTGGTAGACCAAAATGACAGGCTTGTATAAAACCAGAGAGGCCTTCCGCACAGTGCTGCACTGCTTCATCATGTCGCAACCAGAACTACATCTGCCTACTACACAGCCTCTCACTGGCAACCAGCCAGGATCAGAGTCCTTTAGTGGTGATCAAAAGCTTTTGTTAAAAACTACTTTTTAAAAATATTTTGAAGGCCACCACCATTAAAAACTCTTTAATTTTGCTGGGAAATCTATCTAGTATTTTGCGTCAAGTTCAACTTTGGTGAACTTTGACATGCAAAGTTGCACAGTTTACGCAAACCATTTTGATAGAGCTGATCTTTGAGGGAAAGGGGAGTTGTAGAGTCAAAAATACAGGAAGCTATCATAGTTTATTAATTGTGACAGTTATGAAACAGGAGCCGATGACACAAATACAGCTCTTGAATAAACTGCATGAATACATTTTCCGGTTAGTGAGTTAGATAGCTTGGAGAGCTATTGTGACAGACTAGTGCTAGTATGTTCCTGACTAGCTAGCATGTCAGCAGTTGCCAGCAAAAGTAAATAGTCAACTAGCACTACGTCACCATGATTCCATTACCACCTATTCATGAGGACGTGCAGATCCCGGCTTCCCCCAGCTTCCCCAGCCCACATGTCGAAGTGTCCTTGGGCAAGACACTGAATCCCAAATTGCGCCCAAGAGCTGTGCCTTTGGTGTGTGAGTGTGTGTGAATGAGTTACTTTCTTTGAACTGATGAGCAGTTGGCAGTTGTGTGTGAATGGGGTGAATGTGATATGTAGTTAAAGCTCTTTGAGTACTTGGAAAAGACTAGAATGGCGCTATATAAGTACAGTCAGCAGCAGCACTGTGAAAAAATGCGCAGCCTTATCATTCATTTCAGTGAACCCAGATTCCATACGCAGAGGGCCCCGGCAAAAACGTTGAATGTGGCTCAATCAGATCAAATATGTGCATGCATACTATGCCCGTAGATTATCTTGTAACATTCGGAATGTTATTACATTCGGACCGTAACCTTGATAACCAGATTTGTAAAATCCTGTGTCATTGTGCAGTGTTGTGATGTCAGCTAAACCTTCAAACTCAACCCAACGCAGCTTCTTGGTGTTTTTTTGCACTATTCTGTTTTTTGTCGAAATACCCACTAATGCTATCTGGCAATAGGAATTAAAGACCAAAGAAAAGATACCAACTTGGCAGAGTGAGCATAGCTAGCATAGGAATTGAACTGTTAAAAAAACATGAATAACCATTCAGATTCCTGGAGGACCAACCCTGTAATGCACAATTGCGCAAACGTTCTGGGAACATAGGTCCACTCGGAATATATTTTAGATGATGCAATTCATAAACCATGTTCATGCACATGTTCATGTACAATTAAGGAGTGCTCTGTTCAGGTCAGAGAGATATATGATATTGTAATATTCCTGGGTAGTGAGATTAAAATAAAAAGGTCAGTTTTTGCTTTGTGGTCCTTGTACATACTGAAGATGCTCTCTTACTGACTCCCCAAATTTAACTGTTGAAGTGTTGATGGGGCAGCATGACAATACAGAATATCTACATAGTCAAGACAGACATGAAGGTTGACTGTACAATATTTTTATAGTTGGAAGAAGACAGACATCCATTAATTCTGTACAAGAAACCTAGTTTGATTTTTTTTATTTGAATCAAATGTTGAATGTGAATCTTGAATGATAGTCTGCTGTCAAGCCAAATTCCTAAATATTTGTAGGACTCAGCAAGAGTAATATGGGTGCCATTGAAAGTTTTAGTCATTGGTTGAGGTGGAGAATACCATGAACTTGGTCTTTTCTGCATTTAGAACTAGTCTGTGATTAAAGAGTGATACTTGGAAAGCATCAAAGGCAGACTGAAGACGAGTCAGGGCCTGGGCTGACGCCTGGGGCATATAAAATAGTGTTATCAGCACAAAAATGCACATTGAAGTATTGATTTGGAAGTATTATGTTATTTATGTATAATGTAAACAGCATTGGATCAAGGATAGACCCCTGTGGCAACCCATTTCTGATGGTAAGATGGCTTGATTGAGTACCAATCAGCAACAACAGTCTGCGTTCTCTCTGTAAGAAGAGTGGAACCAATTAAGCGTGGCTTCATTTAGACATGTGCTTTGGTTTCTGAATGTTGAATTGGTTTATTCTCTGATAATAAATATTGTTTGTCAGTGGAGGTCCTAATGTCCTAATAACTTCTTCACAAATACCTAGGGCGTTTCTTAGAAGTTTCCTGTAATTTAGCTGTAAATACTGTAAATATACAGTATGTAAAAAGAAACAGTGTTTAACTGGTACACTACCAATGAATTAATTCAAATTAATTGCTAAGCTAGCTTAACCAAGAGTCAAGTCAGTTGAACATCAAAAAATGTACATGTTGTCCACAGCCACGCTGTTCCTTTCCTGTTTCCAACGACAGCCAACGTTGTTTTTTTTAATTAAACAGGAATGCGATCAACCCCTAACCATAACCAAGTGTTTATTATTGTAAACATCAGAATCAGAAATACTTTATTGATCCCAAGGGGAAACTCTTTCGTTACAGCTGCTCACTATCACGTCAATGCACACTTGAGAATAGAAGTACTAAGCAAATCAAGGTATAATATGCTATAATACAGGTAACATGAATTAAGTGCAAAGTAGGTATTAGTATAAATAGTATCAAGGGCCAGGTGGGAGACTTTGGGCGGACAGCCCGGGGGCTGGACATGTGCCGAGCTGGGGACCTCAGGCGGACGGCCCGGGGGCTGGACATGTGCCGAGCTGATCTCCTGAGGTCTGTGATGAAGATTGACACCATCTGGAGGCCTGGCGGAATGCTGGTGGCACAGGAGGAAGGTCACAGGAGGCCTAGCGGCGAAGACGGAGAGTCACAGGAGGCCGGTGGCGAAGACGGAGAGTCACAGGAGGCCGGCGGCGAACACTGAGACTTTCTTGAGACCGGCGGCGAACACTAGGACCTTCTGGAGACCGGTGGCAAAGCCGAAACCCTTCTGGAGGCCAGCGGCGAACACTGAGACCTTCTGGAGGCCGGCGGCAAAGGTGAGACCCTTCAGGAGGCCGGCGGCGAAGGCGGGACCTCTCTGGAGGCCGGCGACGAAGGTGGAGCTCTTCTGGAGGCCAGAGAACCAGATCAGGGCCCAGCAACAGGACAGCGGGACAGGGAGCCGGCGACGGGACAGCAGGACAGTAAGCCGGCGATGGAGAGACTGGTAGAGCAGCTGGCCAGTGATGTCTGGAAACCCGGAGCCTGCCACTCTGGCAGAGAAGGAGGATACTGCTGCAATCCAGCAGAGAATTCAGTGGTGTGCTGTGATCCAGCAGATGGTTCTGTGGCGTGCTGCGGTCCAACCAGGGCAGGAGGCTGCTGCGATCCAGCAGGGACTGGAGGCCGCCGCGGTGCAGGGGAACAGCAGGGCAGTGGAGCAGGCAAGCAGCCACGGGAGCCACGCTTCCTCCTGGGGGTTTTCCCAGAAGGCACCAAGACAGCAACAGCCTGAGGTACCACCTGGTTAGAAGGGTGAGATGCTGACTGGAGACCAGCAGGCCGGGGTGCAGGCTGATGACTGGTGGGTCGGGAGTCTGGCTGGTTACTGGCGGGTCGGGAGTGTGGCTGGGAACCGGGAGCAGACACATAGTCCTTGGCCCACTCAGGAAAGGAGTCCCACAGCCAGGGCTTGTGGGACACAGCAAAAAGCGCGGCAGCTTTGACTGTCAACCTGGGCTGTTCGCTGCTGGCTGTCTCCCAACACTCCAGGAAACTCAAAAAGTCCAAAACGAGTTCTTTAGATTCGTCAGACATGGTCTCTGCTGGGTCCATTTTTATGGTTGGATCATTCTGTCGTATGCTGTGCTGTGTAGTGGTATGTGGACCCAAAGGCAGATGACCAAGAAGCAGTATGAGGTGAAGTAGCCGGATGGCTATCGTGTTTAATGGGGGTGATGTGGTTTACAGGCAAGTACAGGCAGACCAGTAGGCAGACAGGTAATGAACAGACAGAAGGCAGATACAGTGGGTACGGAAAGTATTCAGACCCCTTTAAATTTTTCACTCTTTGTTTCATTGCAGCCATTTGCTAAAATCAAAAAAGTTCATTTTATTTCTCATTAATGTACACTCAGCACCCCATCTTGAAAAAAAAAAACAGAAATGTAGAAATTTTTGCAAATTTATTAAAAAAGAAAAACTGAAATATCACATGGTAATAAGTATTATTTTATTTTCAGGCAGCAAATAAAAGGTTCCTGCAAATCTCAAGTGTTAAGCCACAGGACTCATTATACCAACTGCATCCAGCTCCCAGCTTTTCCTCATATCCTCCTCCCTGGTGCATAGTGGGTTAAAATCTGGTGTCTGATGTTGAAATATGTGAAGGTCGCCCTGCAGTGGTCCAGCTTATCTAGCCGTTCTATTCAGAAGAGGCCACGGAGATGAGGTCTGAGCAACCCAGATATTGGAAAAGAGGTTTACTCGCATCCACCATTAGTCTCTCTAATAAAATTCTTCCCTCCTTTTCTTCTCTTTCTATTTCTATTAATATTCAGCACGACCAGCCAGAGTCTTTTCCCTGACTCAGACCATCCCACTATGCACTGGGGCCTCTGATCTGTCTCACATAATTAGACTGATAAATAGGCCTCTTCCTCCTCCTCTCATCTTTTTTCCTCTTCTTCCTCTCTCCCTCTACTTATTCATTGTCTTCTCATCCTCTTCTTGTACTTTTTCTTTCCACTCTTTCCTCATTCACTCACTTCTGAAGAGGTGAGACAGTTGTTCGTCTGAAGACACGTGTAGCTGCCTGGTAAACCTGAGAGTCAGATGTCTGTTGCATCCTTCATTCGTCAGGTTAATCCTCACACTTTAGTTTAACAAAGCAGGTTTTGGTATGCCCATTACTTGAACTAACAACCCTGCCAAGAGGCCTTTCCTCAAATTCAAAGCATGCACATTTTTTAACAAACGCATCTTGAAATATATTGGCCAACACATTTAGACAGACTAGCAGATCACTGTACAATGTGAGCGAGTTAGACGAATTAAAGAACATATACCCAATAATAATTATTGGGTATATGTTTCTCAGAGCCTTACCAGTTGTGGGACTAATAATGTAAAGTTTGTCCTGAGGATGGTGCTAGAGAAAAGGCCACTGGGTCATTAAAATTAAAATGGTTAATCTCCTTGGGAGCATGAATGTATTCAGTGCATCTCATTAATATCCACAGAATAATAAATTGAAATATTGTTATTGTTTTCAAGGTATCTCGTGGACCCAAGTGTTGGTTGAGGAAATTTTGATCTGATGTTTGTCAGGTCATCAAAATAATTAGGAATCATTCTTTAGAGACGATGAACATCCATAGCACATTTCATGGCAACCTGGCAAGTTGTGTTGAGATAGGTTGATCTCGACAAATATGTTGGATGTAAAGATGGACCAACAGATAGCTCTACAGTGTGCATCTATCTATTAGGGGTGTAGGGTACATGTAGTCAAGTCAAGTCAAGTCAATTTTATTTATATAATCCAATATCACATATCACAATTTGCCTCAAAGGGCTTTACAATCTGTACAGCATATAACACCCTCTGTCCTTAGACCCTCAATTCGGATAAGGAAAAACTCCCCAAAAACTCCTTTTAACAGGGAAAAAAGGGAAGAAACCTCAAGAAGAGTGGCAGAGGAGGGATCCCTCTCCCAGGATGGACAGACATGTAATAGATGTTGTGTGTACAGAATAGATTCACACAGAAAGTCATAGTATATACAATTATAATGACAAAATGTAGATTGTAAAGCAAAAGTGAAGAGGATGGATCTAGGAGAAGAAGATTCAGGTGTCACCCACTAAGTAGGACCTAAGCCACAGCACCTCCTCTCCACCACAGAGACCTCGAAAGAGGACAGGACACACAAACACAGAAAAGGACAACAGCATTCACACAGCCTATGAAGAGAAGCTAAAATTGGTGTGATGATCAAATTTAATTTTCTAGTTTTAGTTAAGATGCTAGCTGCAGCATTGTGACCCATTTGAAGACTTTTTGTACTGGCACGTGGCAGACCGTACAACAAAAAGTTACAATAATCAAGTCTGGATGAAACAAAGTCGTGAATTAGGATCTCTGCATCAGCCGAGGACAGGAAAGACCTCATTTTAATAAAGTGCGTTGCGTTGGTGAAAAAGGGGTTCTTGGTGATTTCTTTAATGTGCTGATCAAAAGAGAGGGTAGGATAAACCTAACACCTTGGCTGTCAGACTTTGAGAAACCACATAGTTGTCTAGAGTTACTGTTACTTGATCAAACTGGTGTCTATGTCGAGCAGGGCCAATAATCAGCATCTCAGTTTTATCAGAATTTAGAAGCAGACAATTATGTGACATCCATTTTTTTCACAGCAGACAAGCAGGCCTCTAGATTTCTAATGTGAGTATCATCATCTGCCTTTACAGGCACATAGAGCTGATTATCATCAGCGTAGCAGTGGGAATTAATTCCAAAACTGCGTATAATTTAGCCAAGAGGTGAAATATAATGAGAGAAAAGGAGAGGGCCAAGAACAGAGCCCTGAGGTACTCTATATTTCAAATCAGAAATGAATGATGTAATGTTATTATAAGAAACACACTGTGTATTTCCAGAAAGTTAAGATTTTAACCAGGTGAGAGCCAGGCCAGAGACACCAAAGTAGTTTTCGAGACGATCTAGGAGTATGCTGTGACAACGCATTCTCATTCCCAGGGCATCAAACACAGACATTTTGTCACGCCCCTTAGCGTCGTATAAATGCAGACAAGGTACCTTTGGCGTTAGTAGGAGATGCCTTCAAGAACAATGTAATGTCACTTAAAAGTGTAGTTATGTTAACCACTTGGTTAGGCAGTAGGAAGTCATGTGACAAAAGTCACCTAAGTCATGTGACATGTGATGTAACTTAAAACTTTAAAGTCAGTGTTAACTTTTAATTTCCCACAGGAAACAAACCCCGGTCTCCTGGGTGAAAGTCCTGGGTTTGTTTGGCCCATCCAACCACCCCACCTCCTCCTCCTTTCTCGCTCTTTACATTACGTCACCTGATTTCATAAAAGCCTTCTGGCAGCCAAAGGGTACCTTCTGCGTGTTTACATGACAAAACGTTGGTATTTGACGCCCTGGGAATGATCAATGGTAACAAGAGCCGCACTGAGGTCCAATAATAGAAGTACCGAAGTGGAATTTGAATCAGTGCAGTAGCGGCTGGCCAATAGAGGGAGCTAGGTTGCCACCCTACTTGAGCCCTTGAGCCACAAAAACCCCATTAATAATAATAATAATAATCAATGAAACAAATTGTCAATATTTGTGTGTTTGAAATATAGAAGTCACCCAGTCATATGTGTAAAATGTGATAGAAAATCATCTGCGCAACATATATGCTTTTCCTACAAGTCCCCTCCGCATGTCTGCAGCTCTGGGGAGATGGAGAAATTGGGCACAGGAGGCGGGGTCTGAGTAGCAGTTTAGCCAAAGATATGAACATATGACATAAAATTTAGCCAATCAACATCCTCAAATCTAATCCAAAAAGGGCAATTAGTTTATCACCCCAAGTGAGCCACTGCTAGTCTATATACAGTCTATGGTCAGGACCTCTACTGGCGCCATTTTAACTACATGACAACTCACTCTTCCAAGACCCAAGCCTAACACGGGTAATTCTCTCCTCCAAGATCAATTTGAGAGGAGAACTTTGATGGAGAAACTAGAGAAGAAAGAGCTGGGCCTAGATCAACCTGACCTCGCAATCAGACAGAAAGTTAGCGAGAAAGGGAAGCGGTACATGCAAGGCTTCTTTTCTATTGTAGCTGGTACACCAGAAAGGCCTGGCTAGCAGGATGCAGTCATGCTAGTGCCTTATTTTGTTTTCCGTGCTTGCTTTTTGGATGTGGCAAAGCCCTACCTAGACAATTTTCCACCAACCGCCACTGAATCCATGGTAAGCAAAATGTAATTTACCACTTTAGTAAGTGCAGTTTCAGTAGAATAACAGGCCCTAAAGGCAGATTGAAAAAGTTCAAAAAGATTGCTGTTACTTATGTGAGCCGAAAGTTGGTGAGACACAACTCTTTCTAATCCTTTTGAAAAGAATGGAAGGTTAGAGACTGGTCTGTAGTTATTGAGACATCCTGGATCAAGGTGAGGTTTAGTGGTTTAACCACAGCAGTCTTAAAGCTAGTTGGGACAGTGCCAGTTGTAAGTGATAAATTACCAATATTCAGCATTGTAGGTCCCAGAGATGGCCAGAGATCATTAAAAAGTTTAGCTGGAAGAGGGTCAAGGAGACAGGTAGTTGGTTTTAAAGCTAAAACCAGTTTAGACAAGGTCTCAAGAGATTCAAAATGCGTACTGACAGCATGTCAATATTGTACGACTGATTCTGCAGAGGTAGCTAGAGATGAGGAAGTCATTTTGTGTCTTATCTATTTTACTAAGGAAACAAATCTAAGAAATCATGAGCCGTAAAGGGTGAGCGGCAGACAGACGGCTGCTTTTGAGTAATTTTAGCTCTGGGATAGTGTTTATTGTTACTCATTAAGCAAGAGAAGGGTGTTTTTGCAGCAGTAAGAGCACGCCTGTAGTTCAATGCCATGCAAGATAGATAACTTCCAGTTTTGATTTTCATCATTTATGCTCCAGTCTCCTGCAGGCCTGCTTAAAAGCATGTGTTTCATCTGTAAACCAGGGTGCAGACCTCTTTGACTGTCTATTTTTGGTAGAAAGAGGTGCAACTGAATCCAGGAGGGTAGAAAGGGCTCTGTTTAAGTCACTAGTACAATTTTCAACAGGCTCTGTTGCTCTCCAGAAAGGAGCCAAGACTGCAGGCAATTGTTCATTAAGTGCCATGTATTTGTCTTGAACTGTTTGGTACAGGTTCTTTGGTTTGATACACAACTTTCTTCAGTTTGGTTTTCAAAATGAACCAAATAATTACAGCTAAATTAACCTGAAGTCAAATTAGGTCTACATCTTAGCTTGTGCAGAACATATTATGATTGTGCGAGACATCCATCAGGGCAGCTTTTGCAGTGGGATAGTTGTTGTCTGTTAGCTAAATCAAGCTAGTTGGGTTAGCCCCTGGATGTATAGCTCACATAGCAAGTGTCATCAGTATAGCAAACACAATCTGTATACATTTTTTATCCCATTACTGCATGTTACTAACTCAACATCTTCTCTCTCCCGTAGTTTTGCGCTTTCTCGTCTCTCTTCTCTGTCCTTCTATCGCTTTCAGCAGGTATTTCTGCTTCCGGAGCTGCAGAGACTGGATCTGTGGTTGTGGACCATCTGCTGCCCCCGTGTTCCTGCTCGACAACTGCGGTTCCCTTCTCCAGCGATCCCCTTCTCCAGCGGTTCCCTTCTCCAGCAATCCCCTTCTCTAGCGATTTCCCTATCCAGCGATCTCCACGCCAGTGAGTCTTCCCCATCTCCATACCTGCACACCTGTCTTCCCATACTGTAACCTAATAAAGAGCCATCTATCTCCATATCGCTGTCTTCTGCCTGTCTGTCCGCAACATAAGGTCGGACCAATACTGAAGAACTATACCAGCACTCCCTTAGTCTCTCTGTCACCTCCCACTTCATCATGCCAAGAGCCAGACCGGCGGCCTTCTTCGATTTGGTGGTGGATGACAAAGGTGTACTGTGGCTCTATCCATCGACGCTAGACACACAGCCCACAGAGCCGAATCCATACCAGGGCACCTGTCTGGCTTGAGGTGGTCCATGCAGTCACCAGATTGCACGCCAGACTGCCAATCATCAGCTGACTAACCAGCTACTCGCCTGCACTGCTGCCCAGCTGCCTAGCCGCCCAACAGCTCGCCTGTAAAGCCGCCCAGCCACTCGCCTGTACCACCGCCCAGCGGCTGGCTAGCTTCTCCGCCGAGCGGTTCGTCGGCTCTGTCAGCCCTCTGCTCACCTGCTCCGCCGCCCAGCAATACGCCAGCTCCACTACCGTCTCCAGTCCCAGCGCCGCGGCAATCATCACTCTCTGTTGGATCGCAGCAGCCATCACTTCCTGCTGGATCGCAGCAGACAGCACCCCCTGCTGGGTGGCCGCAGCTCCTCACTCCCAGATTCTCCGTCGGACCACAGCATCTCCTCGCTCCTGGACTCTCTGCTGGACCGCAGCAGCTCGTTGCTTCTGGACTCCCTGCCGGACCGCAGTCCCCTCCTGCCCCCAGACTCCCTGCCGGATTGCAGTCACCTCCTTTCCCGGCTGGATCACAACAGCTCCCTGGACTCCCTCCCGGTTCACAGCAGCATCCTGCTCCCGGACTCCGTGCCGGTTCACAGCAGCATCTCGCTCCCGGACTTCCTGCTGGATCGCAGCAGTCGCCTCCTTTCCCAGTTGGATCGCAGCAGTTCCCTGGACTCCCTGCCGGTTCGCAGCAGCATCCTGCTCCCGGATTCCCTGCTGGATCGCAGTCGCCTGCTTTCCCGGCTGGATCACAGCAGCTCCCTGGACTCCCTCCCGGTTCGCAGCAGCATCCTGCTCCCAGGCTCCGTGCCGGTTCATCCCGTCATCAGCTCCCTGTCCTGCTGTCCCGTCGTTGACTTCCTGTCCTGCAGCCCTGTCGCTGGCTCCCTGTCCTGCTGTTGGGTCGTCCAGCCAAGGTCCTCAGCTCCACCCTGGTTCAGCTCCCAGGTCATCCACCCAAGGTCCTCCGCAACACCCAGGTCCAGGGTTGTCCGTCTGAGGATCCCAGCTCCACACCTGTCCAGGCCCCGGGTCATCCGTCTGAGGCTCCCAGCTCCACACCTGTCCAGGCCCCAGGTCGTCCGTCCGAGGCTCCCAACTCCACACCTGTCCAGGCTCTGGGTCGACCACCCGAAGTTCCCAGCTCTGCACATGCCCAACCCCTGGCCGTCTGCCCGGATCAACTGGCTCCCCATGGTGGAGGGCCGAAAACCCCCGCCGTTTTTCGGCCCTCGGGAGCTGGCCATGGAGGGGGGAGTACTGTCACGGATACGCCAGGCTCCACTGTCTGCTAATGAAGCACACCTGCTCCCTATCACACTCCTGCTCCCCATCAGCACCTAATCACAGCCAGCATATAAAACCCAGCACTCACCTCAGCCAGTTGTCCGACCTCGTTTGGTGCAAGGACTCCCCATGCAACCGTGCATATTCCCTACATCCCTTCTCCAGTGGATCCCTTCTCCAGGGATCTCCTTCTCCAGCGGTTCCCTTCTTCAACGATCTCTATGCCAGCGATCCCCTTCTCCATTAGCCCCCTCTGGCATCCCAGAACCCCCAATTCTGTTTTCCTGTTCCCTTTATGTTATATTGATGTTCTTGGAGCCCAGCAAGGATCCTTCTGCTTGAGCCATATCCACTGGCTGCTCCTTTCACCTGCCTCTGAGATTAATCTGATGGTATGTCGCAGAGCCTGTCTGTGGATTCCTAGTTCCTTCAGCAGTCTGATGGTAGAAGAGGCCACAAATCCTCTGCTTCCTCCGACTTCAACCGGATTTTGACTTTGGTATTCCAGCCACGCTGTTTTGTTTCTGCTGCCAGCTCTGCGTAGCATAGTTTCTTGTGCTCATAGGCTTCTTCCACTCAGCTCTTCCACGGGACTGTGAGCTCTACGATGTAAACAGTTTTCAGTGAAGGGGACCAGAGTACCAAATCTGGCCTAAGGTTGGTGGAAGCAATCTCAGGTGGAAAGATTAACTGCTGGCCGTTATCCACCAGCATTTTACAGTTGCAGGATTCAAAACTATCTAGAAAAAGAAGAAGCCACAGCTTAAAATATTGAAAAACTGAATCACAGTACTTTATAATAGCCATGTTTGTGGTTGGAAGCTAGGACCTTTTTTTATTGTGGGCCACATTGCTGGTCACTGAGCCACAGCTGACCTGAGCAGCCAAGTGATTCTACATATCTTAGACAATCTGCTACCAACATGTATACTTGCTTGACCATTAAGAGGCAAACAGCTGTAGATTGTTACATTAACTACAGATGTAGTTAATGGGCTAAACCAGTCAAAACCAGCAGAATTATGATCCTCAGTGTAAGTGGCCATCATCAATGTGGAAGCTTTTTGTTGTCTAAGAAGAGATCAAGCTAGCATAGAAAATGTCCAGGTGTCTCAACTACAACTGTAGCAGAGGACTTCACACTTGCAATATGCTAAATTCAGGGCCCCATGTTGGTTAAGGGCCCCTTAGCTGCAGCTGCTTAAATTGTTTTCGCCCCGGGCACTTGGGCTCTTCCACTGTTTTTATGAGATTATCTGATGCTGTCACAGTTTGATGGAATCTTTTTTTCATCCAGTGCAAACTGGTTTGATCAGCTCTCCAAATCTCTGATGCAGTGTTGTTGTTGGAAGATCTGTGTAATGGAGGGGTGGGGGTTGTTGAGGAGTATTATTGCCCCAGAGTGTTCAAGCTACTGTGTCAGACATGCAGAAGAAGAGCTTTAATTTGCATTCATCATAGTAAAATCCATGCCTGTCCCAAGGGTTAGCTGCATGCTAGAGAGGCGGACCAAGAGAGAGAAGCTTTAATATTGATGCATGTCTTCAGACAGAGTGTGTGTAAGACAGTGAGAGCGCACATTCAGCAGCTAGTGTGTGTGTGTTGCATTGTATATCCACCATCCACGTCCTGGGCAACAGGATGGTTTCCCTTCTCTGTCTGCTCCCTCCAATCCAGTTCGGGAAGCTTTGCATCCTCTACAGCAGATCTGATAACCAACATACTGGATAACATCTAGCCGCACTCGTCTCTAAGAAGTCCTTCCCCAGGGTACAACTGCCAGTGCCGATCTCAGCATTAAAATATAATTTTGCTGGTCATTATTAAGATAAGCATCGTGTTCGTCTGGCAGAAGATTACACTGATAGCGGCAGAGCTTAGAACAACTGTCCTTTCGAGGGACTGACTCGTTCAAAGTTATTTGATGAAAAGAGCCTCTCTTGGCAAATCGTGGGGCTTGTTACCAGGGGCAAGTGTGGGCGTATTGTGGTAATCCTAAATGGGGTATTTCCAGGAGTCTCCATTTTTGGCGCTACTCACTCATTGTAGTTTTCTTTAAACAATTCACTTCAGACAAACAGCATGGATTGAATAGTGATAACCTCCTCCATTTCCTTTATGTTCTAGTTCAAGCTTCTGTTAGAGTGAGAATGACAACTACCTTGTCTTTTTCTTCCAAAGAAATTAGAAACAGCAAATCAGTTACTAGCTGTGCATTAGATTATTTTTTCCACAAATAAGACCTACCTACAGTATCTTCCTACCTGGGCAGAAATCATCTAATGTAATGAGTGAAAAAAACTGCCAAATATATTCTGATTTCCTTTTTTACACAGTAATATCCCTGAATTGAAGTTATTGGGGACGCCTTGTATGGTATCAAGATTTCATTTTATGACAAAACATATCAAATATATATACTCAATGTAAATATCCATTACAGTTTATAGTCCAACTTCCTGCTTAAATTTTGACCTACTGCATGTACCGTAGTTGTGACTCGAACAGTTTTCCTGTGCAATGAAAGACTATTATCAATATTTCCGGTGCACTCACTTTCGCTCCTGAGTGGCAGCTAATCTGGCTAAATTGTGGATTTATTTACAACTTGTCTGATCGTCTGGCTACTCATGTTTCTTGCCCCATTAGACCTAGTTTTAGGTTTGGAGATCTCAGAAAATACTTTGCTGCAATGTTTTGGTACCAAATTATAATAAACAATATAATCAATGGCCAGAGCAACAAAAATAAAACCCAAGTTGTACGAAACCATAGTTTTTCCTTTAAGTTACATTGTGCATCCCTCATGAGGATTGCTACTCACATGGATAAGCATTTTGCTAATTGTATTCTCTAGATGTTAACATGCATGTATAATGGTATTTTGTTCCTGTTGTGTGGTTTATCCTGTGGAGCATCTAAGAAGCTCAAACTTTTCAAAACTTCACACAGGTTAGCATGCTAGCAGGGCTGGTTCTTTAAAATCTCCTCAAAATTGATTAGTAGCTGCTTTAAATCAGATGTGCATTGTGTTATAACATACAGGGATTTAAAAGTCTTGTTCCTAAAGAATTACATTAAAGTTACATGAGTGCGAACTGCATGAAATTTGCAGTTCATGCTCACTCAACCCTTTTAACTCCAGTGTAATTGACACCCCGATTCCCCATGAATCCACATCTCATCAAATCACTCTTAATACATGTTAACACACCATAGAGGGAGTAATAGTCAGAGGCAGCATTATCCAAATCGCCCTCATGAATAATGTAAATACATGTAAGGATGCCTGGTTACCATGCTAAAAGGTCCTTTTTGCAGCATGCAGCAGCATTAACTCTGATTAATCTGAGATGCATTTGAATGAATTCTCAATGTAAATTCACCTCAATTCTGTCTCAGAAACAAAAGAGAGTACAGGTAATTTGAATACCACTGATACCTGATGGTACACTGTTATGCTTTTTAAATTGCGTGGGTAAATATTGCTTATGAGGTCTTGAATTAATTCACAGATTATTCCCTCAGGCTTTTAATGCCAGCACCCACATAATAATTAATGGACCTGAGCTTTCATAAACCCCAAATAAGTAATCTGATCATGACAGCATGCACTTAGTGAGTTCCACTGCACAGAAAGGAACACAGGTGGATGCAGTATGGGCTAATATACCTGTTCAAATGTAATCCCTACACAGCTGATAATATAAGTAAAGGCTGTTCTCCTTGCAAAAAGACTTTTGACAAGTTGTTTGTCAAAGTAGCAACACACATATAGGACAACAACCACTGTTGCAGTGCAATGCAATAGTGAAAACTTCAAAGGAAATTGTGTTCCAACAACCTGCAAGAATCTTGTTTAGTCTGGCAAGATCCTCTGTAATTCCAGAGCAGCTTACTACTCATCATTAATAGAAGAAAATAAAAACAACCTAAGGTTTCTTTTCAGCACTGTAGTCAGGCTGACAGAGAGTCGTAGCTCTATTGAACCATGTATTTCTATAGCCTTCAGTAGTAACGACTTCATGAGTTTCGTCAATAATACAATTTTAACTATTAGAGAAAAAATTCATCATGTCCTGCCTTCAACCGGTACCGACTTATCTTCAAAATCAACTAACTTCGATTATTAATTCATCTAAGCCATCAGGCTGTCTCTTAGACCCCATTCCAACTAGGTTGCTTAAGGATGTTTTACCCTTAGTTAGTACTTCTTTACTAGATATGATCAATCATCTTGATCCAGGGTTTTAACCAACTATAGACCTATATCTAACCTTCCCTTTCTCTCTAAGATCCTTGATCCAGAATGCTGCGGCACGTGTACTGACAAGATCTAGGAAAAGAAATCATATTTCTCCAATATTAGCTTCTCTGCACTGGCTCCCTATAAAATCTTCTCTCTCCCGTAGTTTTGTGCTTTCTCGTTTCTCTCCTTTCTCCTTCTGTTGCTTTCAGCAGGTATTTCTGCCTCCAGAGCTGCAGAGTCTGGATCTGTGGTTGTGGGCCACCTGCTGCCCCCGTGTTCTTGCTCGACAACTGCTACTGCAGTTGTTGTTATTGGCTCTTTTACTAATACTGACATCATTGTGCCTCCCTCTCCCCTACCCCCACCCTCCACCAAAACCCCTCTCTCTCTCTCTCTCTCTCTCTCTCAAAACCTAACACGGCAGCGGCGGATATCCACCCACCATTGAGTCTGGTTCTTTCCAAGGTTTCTGCCTCTTAAAGGAAGTTTTTTCTTGCCACTGTCGCTAAGTGCTTGCTCATGGTGGGATTTGTTGGGTCTCTGTAAATAATATTATAAAGAGTACGGTCTAGACCTGCTCTATAGGAAAAGTGCAATGAGATAACTTCTGTTATGAATTGGCGCTATATAAATACAATTGAATTGAATACACTTAATATTCATCAGTGATTTCCAACATAGAGGGCAGGACCCTGAAGGGGTCCCAAGATTATTTTGAGGGGTCACTAGATGAGTATTGTTCCTGCAACCTCCTCTGTACATTACTCCATTATACGGATCACAACTCAGAATAATATGCAGAGTCATGGAGTAATGTAGGGAATGCTCAAATCACAGATGGAACCAAGCAACTGCTAACATCTGCCCACCAGCTGGTTGACTGCCTGTGTGATTGGTGGAACTAATGCCCACCCACAGATTTTGCACCAATCAAATTACCAGCACCAACATTGTCAGTCGGTACCAAAAGTCGGCCCTTGGAGAATGTTAATGTAAGGAAAACTATACTGATTTCTTAGCAAAAAGGAATTTTAGTTTCAGGGTTTTTAGAAATCTGAAGAGGTGAAATCATCCAGTATTTTACATATATTTAAAAGGCTTTAGGAGGCAAAAGTATCCAATATTTTACTTATTTTACCAAATTTAAAATCTGGGTACTTTCACCTCTTCTGGGCACTAATAATCCTTAAAAAGAGACAAATTTCAGAAGGAAAAATCACTGTTCACAACCCATGACCACAATAAGGCCATAACCTGTTATGAGGGATCATAAGTAGACATTCCTTCGTTTAAAAGGATCACAAGCCAAAAATGTTGGGGGCCAGTGATCCAGATGGTGTATTTGTTGAGATTTATGAAAATGTTGCACAAATAAATTGATCATAATGAGATTGAAATGGCAAGCCTTAATGGGATCATACATTTGTGTGTGTGTGTGTGTGTGTGCTTTATTTTTATACTGAGATCGGGATAGAGGAAGGCCCACATATGGTAATGCAAGACCCCACGTGGGGGGTTTGTATGTTTGTACTGTATGTGTGTGTTTTGGTGTGCACACACACACGCCCTGAGAAAAGAGAAAGAAAGCCCCTGACTCCCCCCACCCCCACTTCTTCACCTGCGCAGATGGGGTGAATGTAGAAGGAAAGGCCAGCAAATAAGAGAAGATAGGAAAAAATAAAGTGGATAGTGGTGTGTCTGTGTGTGTGTGTGTGTGTGTGTGGTGGTGGTGGTGGTGGGGGGTTCCTAATTGGCCTTTTCCTGGTCCTCAGGTTCACTCTAATTAAGGCCCTGAGAACCGGGGTCCGGGCATCTGGACACCAGCGTTTTGCCGCCACTGCCGCTGCAGCGCCGGGGGAAGACAATGATAGCCAATTATCCCTTTTTATTCGGCCAAAGGATGCCTTAGCAGGTCATCATTAAGGCATATGGAGGGGATGGGGTGGAGGAGGAGGGGGGTCTGTGTACAGGGGAATGCCAGACAGTGAGGGTGGGGGGCCAGGCAGGTGGTAAGGCGGAGTTTGTGTGTATGTAAGTGTTTGTGTGCTGGGTTTTGTTGATAATCCTGGACAGAAGATCCAAAGCGTAGCTGTGTGATAACATTCATTCTCACTGTGTGTGTTTTACCGGTTGGTTCGAATTCAGATTTAGTCTATAAACAGTCATAAAAATTAACTCCTGTAGACTTAAGGAAAAAAACTGGGGCTGTGTAATAAAGAAAATATGTGTGGCATACTGTATGTGTATACAGGGCATGTTTTAGGGCATGTTTTAGCTCCCTGGTCAGATTTTGAAGGAAATTTGAGGCATTACAGAAAATAACAAATTTGCTTTGTATAGTGGCAAATAAGCAATCAGTTTGTACCATTAATCTTTATTTAACTTCTTTCCCAGATCTGGAAACTGGTGATAGGCCTTACCAAAAGATAGAGGTGTTGGTCCCCCTCTGTCTCTATCCTCTTTATCGTCATTGCTGCAGAGGTTTGTGTTGGTCAACATTTTCTACTAGTGCAACATAGGTTCTCCAGAATCACCTACACTACAAGGGAACAGGGACAGAGACGGGGCATTAAAGTCATGTCCTCTGTATTTTTCTTGAACGTTGGGGGCTTTTGCAATGTAGGGAGAATCATATTCTACATTTAAAATCGTACGTATGGTCTGTAGTTTATAGGCTTATTCCAGTTTTGTTTAGACTTAATATTGTATATGTAGCCTTACAAAAGAGAGAGAAAAGCACATGTGCATTTGGAATATCATATGAAATACAATTGACATGTTAATCACGTGAAAAATTCAAATATACTGAAGACACGTGATTCTCGGATATTAATGCAGCACCTTTTCACACGTGATACATTTACATACAAGCATGTGTGATGAATCCACAAATCCTGTTTTTAAATTTAAGTCATATGTAGTTTTTGGACATTGCGCATGCGAAAATGTGAATATCACATGTATTCTTTTTGTAAATTCCGCTAGCCTTTGACCTATAAAAATCAATAAACAATAGTCCCTATTTATCCACCAGAATTCTATTTATGGCAGTGTGGAGAGCTTTGAAACACAATTTAGACCTTCATGTACGGAAATCAAATTTACAGAAGACCTAATTGAACAGTTAACTGAATGAAAAAAAGAAAAATAAATAATTGTGCACTGGGAGGACTTGGAGTGAATCTTTTGCTACTCAACAAAATTTCAACTCAACTCATTTACAATTATAGGAGCATGGTGTTTTATCCTCCTTCTTCTGCATTACATTGGCAGCTCCTCAGCATCACATATACTGCAGAACATTTTGAAAATTTCCTGTAAATCTGTTGATCTTCTTCAGTAAAGCTGGCCGAAAATTAACATGTCAGCACTTCAAGGCTGAAGGCTGCAAGAGTTCCACTGGTGTATGATACTTCTTCTACTACAACTATCTAGTAATTCTAAGAAGTCCTATTGATTTAATATGCATCACAGCTCGGAACATCCAAAATTCCAGCGGCCAAACAAGGCTGCAATCACTGAAACTCAAGTTTTTATGAGAAACCAGATCTCTCAAACTTGAGTTTTCTTTTCTTATGGGCTAATCTGTTCCATTCAATGGGGAAACAGATTCAGATTGAGTGGACATGCTGGGGGAACTGCCATCATGACCATGATGCTGTAGAGGAATGCAAGACTTCCCTGCCTGTTAATTTTTGTGGTTGCAGTTTTTAGCAAGTGGTTATTGATTGGTTTAATGAGCAGGAAAATCTCCTCAACATGTATGTGTATGGCTGAGGGAGGTTGAGGGTGGTTGGTTTCAATGGTTGCCTCACCTAGACATCAACAAAACAAGAAAATTATTGATTTTCCTGTGGTAAAATCAAACAGAGTATTAGTAGATGTTCATGACTGTCTGACTCTCAATCACCCAAATATAAATAAAACCACTCCTTACAGTACATATGAAAATTATCTAGGGCAATCATACTCAATGGCTCAGCTTGGGGACCTTTCGTGAATGCAAAAAGGTCAATATACTTTATTTATATAGCAGCTTTCATATACAAAATGCAGGTCAAAGTGCCTAACATTAGTTACAGAACTACATAAAACAGCTTCATAGTAGGTCTTTGTCTTTGTTTTTGGTAATGGCAAGCAACAAAGAGACTGGATTGAAGGGATCTACAATGGATTTATCTTTGCATTATACCAAAACAAAGTTCATAAATATATTTATAGACAAGTACAAGAATCTTAAGATTTATCCCAAAGCTAACTGGAGGCCAGTGCAGCTCTTTTCTTTGTTCCACTTAATACTGTGGCAGCGGCTTTCTGTATGAGCTGTAACTGATTTATAGACTTGTTGGAGCAACCTGTGAACAGTACATTGCAGTAGTTGAGCCTACTCGTAATAACAGCATGCAGCTTCTCTGCATCTCTGACAGAAAGAAAATAATTGACCTTGACAATAGTCTTTAAATGATATGTTCTAGTTATGTTCTCTGGATGGTAACATTCAGATTTCTTGCCAGAGGTGAGATGTACTGAGATAGTGTACTAAACAGTAATCACAATTTCTCTCTTTGCTGCTATGGGCAGTTTTTTTCCTGATTCACTAAGAGGACATTTTAAGTCATCCATAAACTGATGT
The DNA here is from genome assembly GCF_020085105.1 of Siniperca chuatsi. NCBI lineage: Eukaryota > Metazoa > Chordata > Actinopteri > Centrarchiformes > Sinipercidae > Siniperca > Siniperca chuatsi. Next base: position 484,467 of record NC_058056.1, read on the forward strand.
CAGAGATGCAGATTTTAAGAGGTCTCAGGTGATCAGGATTAACTGCTATATAGAGTTGGGTGTAATCTGCATAGCACCCTAAAACGATAACTGTGCTTACAGATGATGACCACTGAGGGTAACATATAAAGGCTAAAAAGTAGGTCACACAGGACAGAGTCTTGCACTTCTCCATATAATCATCTTCTCCCTGTGGTAATCTTCAGGTGTGGCCTGTCAGAATGGTATTTGGAGCTTTTTAGCAAGATTTAGGGGCGGCTGTGGCTTGGAGGTAGAGCAGGTTGACCTCTAATCAGAAGATTGGCGGCTTTCCTCCAGCCCACATGTCCTTGGGCAAGATACTGAACCCCAAATTGCGACGGCTGTGCCATTGGTGTGTGAGTGTGTGTGAGTGTGTGTGTATGAATTATTAGTTGCTTTGTTCTGATGAGCAGTTGGCACCTGCCATCAGTGTATGAATGTGTGTAAATGGGGTGAATGACGTGTAGTGTGAAGCGCTTTGAGTGGTTGGAAGACTAGAAAGGCACTATACAAGTACAGTCCATTTACATTTAAAAACTGCAATCATGTGTTTTCAACATTACAACACAAGGCAGCACAAATGTTACACTTTAATTGGTCTCATCTGTCTTAAGACCTGGTCCAACTACAAAGCTCTGGTGAAATCTGTAGTGATACAAGATTGGTGACGTAGTACTACGCATAGGGCTAGTTGGTTAACTACTGTAGCTGGTGAGCCAACCGCTACCACACTACCTGGCTGGGAATATGCTAGCAATGGGCAGTCACAATAGCTCTCTGAGCTGGCTAGCTTGCAAAATGTCAGTTAGAAAGTGTGTTAGCTCTGTTGCTAAAGGGTTTATTAAATTGACAGCTTTTTAAGAGACATGGATCGTGCAACATAACTAATAATCTACGATAGCTTCCTCTGTTTTGCACTATCTGGCTCTCTGTTCCCTCAAATGCTTGCTCATTGGATTTGTTGGGTCTCTTTAAATAATATTATAAAGGGTTCGGTCTAGACCTGCTCTACAGGAAAAGTGCAGTGAGATAATTCTGTTATGAATTGGCGCTATATAAATAAAATTGAACTGAATTGAATTGAATTGAAAGGTAAGCATTGTCAAGATGGTTTTCTATGGTGTGAATTGGCATGTCAATGCAAAAGATTTGTGCAGATTTACTTCATCCCACGAGCAAATACACTGATTGTGGCAATTCCTTTGAGATGAAATGATTTCACCGCAAAATGTCGCCATATTAAATGATGGTGTGAATGAACATTTCCTGTTATGATTTAATGGTCAGTTATCAATCCAATTAATATAATATTTCAGTATCATGTGCTGTTGGGCCAGACTTTGGGTATTTAACTTTCTCACCTATGGTGCTAATTAAAACTCTGATTTAATAAGCCACAACCTGAGTAACCGCTGTCATGAATAATATTTAGCACTAAAAACACAAAGGTGTAAATGACATTGAGAACAAAGGAATTGAGGAAAAATCTTTCATTTAAAAATGTGAAAAGCAGGAAAACTGTCTCAGAGGGTCTGAATGACACACCGGCTGCGATAATCTTTTCCCCCTTATTTTAATCATGATCAAGGCCCCAGTGTTTGCTTATGTAACACACAAGCAAATGTTAATCTGGTTTAAAGGTGCCCTCCTCGCTGGACTGTCTGTGATAACAAAATGAAAGTGGCGACTGTGATTAACACACACACATGCACATACCTGTATGCATGCACATGCAACAAAACAAAAACACACATTTTCTCTGCATTTCCTCTACATGTTGCTCCATTCCATTAAACAAGATGCCTTTTACCTCAGGTATAAGCCTGTTTGTGAGTGGAAAGGTACTGGTTCAAATCCCAAGACCACATGAGAAAATGTGAGTAGAGAAAATAATACTTTCCTTCTCATATACAATGGCTGAAGTGCCTTTTAGCATGACACACAATACCCTGCTACATTGCTGAGTGGCCACAGACACATACTGGCCACAAACTTAAAGTCAATCTGCACATTAGATTTTGATATTTTCCTTGTACTAGTGGAAACTTTGGCCTGATGACGGCACTGCAGAGGTAGTCAGAAAATGTCAGAAAGTCACCAAAACAGAGGATCCATCCCCTGGAGACCATGAATATCCACAGAAGATGTCATGGAAATCCTGCATTTAGTTTGCAAGATAGGCCTATTTTGTCATAAGTGGTCCTTAACTTAAAGTTGCAATTATCAGTATTTTTATATCAACAATGAATCAAATGACTACATGTAATGTGAGAGAGGTCGTGCATACTGATGAACCCGCAGAAAATTATCATCCAACTCTGCAGTTCCCCCCAGCTCTACACTTTTTAGCCTCCTTTAGTTCATTGTTTTGGTTTTCTGGCCCACAACTCTGCTCTCAGGCAGCTGTTTTCAGTGATAAAGCCACTGAACATGAGCTGCTCAGCAGCAGACAGCAGACAGAGTCAGTCAGAAGAGCAGCTGCTGAACATAGCGGAGCATCTAGCAGCTAAAGAGCCAGATATTTCCCTCAGGAGCTGCTGGAGACCAAACACAGAGCTGACAGAGAGAAGACCGAACTGACGTCCATCAGGTGACACAAACGCAATGCCAAATGAATGTTAATGCTGCTCTGTAACTGCTGGATGTGTGGCAACTGTTTGCTAACTTGTTCGCCATGACAACTTTATAAGGTGAAAAATATCGATGTTGTGTGTTAAGGCTTGTTCCGCTGCCGGCAGTTGGCTCGTAGAAAAAAGAAAAAAGACAAATTTTACAAATTGCAGCTTTTAGTAAAAGTAGGTGGCAGGTAACATTAGCCACCAAAAGCTACTGGTCATACCAGACCAAGTAAGGTTTTAGCAGCAAAACCCCTGAGTGTATTGAACTGAGTACAGGTTTGCTTTATAGCTTCATGAATTCAACTTTTCATTTGTAAGAGAGAGAATATGTTCTTTCACCTAAAGTACAACTACATAGGTTTTAGCAGCAAAATGTACTATGTATCAAAAGTGAACATACTCATGGTGCAGAGTGGCCCCTTTCAGAGCGTCATTGTGTTATATATATTATATTCTCATTACTGATAACCACTTTATACACTGTTGGGTAGTTTAATCTACAACAAGGCATTATATTTAATTTATTGATCATATCTTTGAATGAAAATCTGGAGTGTTGCTATACTATAGTTATATAACTATAGTTGTCAAAAAGTACAATGATAGTACAATTAGTAACAGTACTTCAAAACTGTAAATGTACTTACTGACTATCCACCACTGCTTGGCATGGACCAAAACGTTGGTGGAAAAGATTATGACCTGACAGTGGTGCTAGAGGAAAGGTCAGGGGGTCAAACATCAATTCCCCAGTAGCTACTGTTTACCTGCAGCCTCCATACACTGCTCTGACTCAACAGGGAGGTGAGTTTCTGTTGCTATAAAGAGATGTGTACAGACACAAGGGGATGGACAGCCCTTTCACCTCCTGCAAAAAGGAGCAATCTCACTAATGTAGGAGTCCGGGTGGAGGAGGTGGGGGTGGAGGTGTACCTATTTGCATTCCATTAGACTTCTACCTTGTCGTTACCTTTAAGTCCACTGGACTCCCTCCATCCAGAGCCATTGGTCAGACGTCAGATCCTCCTGTCAGGTTCAGGTTGTGCTACGCTGCTGTACTGTTAACTTGCAGAGAGTACATGGATGGTTGGAGCCCACTGCTTGCACGTAAAGGCACATCCAGCACTGTCACTCAGTTACAGGATGTGGCTTATGAACCCAAATCTATGTGTCTTCTGCTGGTGGATTGGATGCATGCACTCGTTTAGTCTTTTCATTTGTTTGAACTAAACATCCTGTGTTGACAAACCACAGCTCATGGCAACAAGTTGCCAGAAGAGCACCTGTTCTAACGGTTTATTACTGGCAGGGCTTGGCTCTGACTTTGTGCCGGTATTCATCTGTCTATCTTTTAGTTCGACTGCCAAACGTTTTCATATCTAAATCTATCACCTTGTAGGCTGAGAAGGTAGCTGTAAAACGTGTGTAGTTTCCCCATTGATGGATAATAGCTTGGTTTCATTTATTCCACACAGCAGAAAAACACATCAAAATGTATATAGGAGCACACACTCATGCAGCACAATCCACATCTCCACTGTCAGTTTTGATTAAATAAACAGATGAGCTGAAAGAGAAGCTTTCAGAGCTGACACGAAAAGCATTGTATTTAGCAATATTTTAGTACAAATATGATAAATATGATATACTAAAAGAGCTTCTGCACACAAGGTGCAAAAAAATATAGGAAACTGAATGCAATCTAAACATCTGCACACTTATCTCTTTTAGAAGCACCAGTACATCTGTAACTGCTGCCTTAAGTCCAAGCTGGCCACAGCCACTTTCCACCATAAGTGTGGAATCTTTTTACAGCTACCTCTCAAGACTACAGCTGGCTGTGTGTGTGACACTGGACAGACTTTGGGTGGAGTATATCTTTACGTGTCTGGGCCCACCAGAAAGAGGCACAGGGAAATTGAGCTGCAGGTCCTTTCACAACAGGTGGTGCTACAAGCTTGGTGACATTGTGACTACTTGCATTTGTGGAGCAGTTTATACTCCATCAGAGCAGCGTTACATAACATTGGATGGTGCGACACAGTTAATTTGATAGCTTCCTCTATTTTGGACTCCCCAGGTCTCCCCATTCCTTCAAAATCAGTCACTGTCATGGAACAAATTTATGTGTCAGTTCACTAAAGATGAACTCTATGTGACAGCACATCTAAAATGTATTTCACCTCAACAAGCAAATTTACTAATTGAGGTGATTCCACTGAAATAAATTGATATTGGTCAGAAATTTCACAGTTAATATAAAATATTGCATTTTTTCATAGTCATAATACCACTGGCAAAACATTTGGGCCATCACTGTAGACTAGAGACTGAAAAGAAATATTTTTGGGATAATAACCCTTTGAATCACAACAACCCACCTATTGAATCGAAAACTCATTGACTTTAAATGATAAACACTTCATCTATTATCTATACATGCTTGTCCTCTGCCGGGACGCCGGGGGCTGGAGCCTTATCACAGCTGACATCAAGCAAGAGGCTGCTATGTCCTGGCCTGGCCTGGTGACCCAGGACAGGTCACCAGTCTATCACTGACACCTACTGTATATACAAACACAATTCACAGTCACCCCTACACATGTAAAGTTACCAGTTAACCTAACCAACCTGCATGTCCATGGATTGTGTGAGGGAACTGGAGCACACAGAGGAAACCTACTTATGCATTTGGAGAACCTGCAAACTCCACACGCCTCTGACTGCACTGATCCAACCCTCTCTGGTATTTCTGTAAATGGCAGTAATAATCCATATCCAATAAATCCATCACCATTTCACCATCAGCTGATCGTAGCATTCTGCTTTGTGGCTCCTTTAAGTTGCTCTGTAAAACTTTGCTTGTGTTAAGTGTTAACTGGAGGAAAAAGCGAGCTGGCTGCTGATGTTCGGGGAGGGGGGGATTTGAATGAATATCATGATAAAGCCTTGCTAATCTTTCATTCCAATCTGATTCTCAGTAGGATATAGCTCTTATTTCTATACTTAGGTGACCCAAACCGCTTCTTTTGTGGATGTTCGGTTCCGCGGGATCAGTGGGAAATTGGAAAGAGATGTAGTGCGCGTGTGCCACCTCAAATTGGATTGCATGGTGTCTTAAATGAAAGCAAATAATTTCACGGCTAATGGGCTTAATTTCAGGAAATAATTCCAGATTTCCACAGTTGGCTATTTTGCATGTGATTTCTGCAGAGGGCTTGCCACTTTTGGGGAGCTTGTTTTTTTTTTTTGTGTGTTCATCGAATGTACTGAAATTAGAGAGCAGAATTATGTTGTTTTAGCTGATCACTTTTAGTGCATCCAAAGTTGATCAAATGTCTGACACTCTGCTTTAACCACTTTCCTTTGAGCTCCCACTAGTTGTTGTAGGTGGTGATAGGACCAGCGCTGCTGTTCTCTCCCAGCTTTTATTCACAGGGACAGAACAGAGGAACAAAGTTATTACCAAAAGAAGGATAAAAGAAAGAAAAAAAACTGACATAAACAAGAAGTAAAAATGTGATTGCCAACAAAGAAGTGATTAAGCCTCACAAAAAAGTCTTCAGTGGTTAAATAAATAAAGAAATAGCTGTAATTAAATAATGAATGAAGGAATCAGTCCATAAAGCGTTGATTGATGTCCAGGAAAGGGGGTCTTTCTAATGGAGGCTGGCTGACAGTGATTGCGAAGGCCCATTTACCAGCTGATGTTTTGTTATGATTGGACATGTCAGTCTTCCTCCTCTGATTAAAAAGAGAGAGGGGGGGGGGATGCGCCCTGCATCCTTTTCTTTATGTTTTTTTTCCTATTCTCTTTCCATCCGCAGGCAGAAAGCGATGGGTGCATATTATTTTGTCAATCCGCTGGATTGAGGGTTTGTAAAGATGCCAGCTGCCCTTTACGTCTTACCTTGAAGACGCCACTTTCTCCGAGGAACTTAGTCATGTAAAAGGTGTTTGAGCTGTTCGGGGCAAACAGGTTTCAAATGGATTGTTTTGTTTTCATACTCAAAAGATGGAACTGCTTACTGTGAACAGGTTTTTGTAGTTTAACACATCACCCTTAAGATACTTGAATAATGCATACAGTACCTGACCACTGGGTCAAACACAAGCTGGTACATTTTGTTCTAATGCTGGCTTGAATTTTTTTAGGTGTTATATATTGTTTGTTCTCCTGGTACGCATGATAAACAAGATGTTGTCATATTATTATGACTCACTTGTCACTAGTAGAGTAGAACCCTCCAGAAAATCCTGAGCAGGGTAGTAGCAACCACTGTGGACACTGAGGTCATGTCCCCAGTAATATACTAGGGAATTTGAGGGGTTAAAGGACATCAAGGAGTTTAAATTCTATTGTTTTTAAGCAAGAAAACTTAAACATAAATTAAATTAATTAAATTACAAGGGATATAGAATTCTCCAACATAATTATGTACGCAGCATGATAGAGAAACAGCATTTAGACCAAATGTGGGGAGATAGTAGAAAATTTACAGAGGATACAATATAAAAGTTTAATGAATAAATATGTAGAATTTTGTGATACCCACCAAATTTTACAGTGATTTCTACTTAGGTGGGTGGGGTTGTGCTGGGGGACTTGGATTCGTGACACCAGTATTTCTAAAATCTGGGGTTGGCCCTGCTCCTGAGTATATTTCTGATTATAATCTCCTTTAGTATTTTGGCCTTCGGGGTTGCACAGCAGCTTGTTTAACATGTATAACACAGAGCCAATTAGGTCAGACAGCTGGTTCAAAGCAGGATGCCAAGTGACACACTTCCCACTGCATGAAACCACTAAGAGGTCTAAACCTAGGGGAACTGTCAGATGACACCCAAAAAGTTAAGTATAGGAATGGACGTAGTTATTGCATTGGCACTGTGTCCAAACCTTTATTAATCTTCATTGGATGATGTTACCATTCCACCGATATGGTCACCTCACGCCCCATGGGGACTTACATTACCTGTGAGTGCCCAAGCTCCCAAGCATTCACATAATTGCTGACAATGCAGATGTCTCTATTAGGGATAGAAATGAATTTGATGATTCTGACAATTAAATATTTAGTCAATTCCTACAAGACAAAAATGGAAAGCACACAGATTTGAATGAATGAGAGAGAACAATCATGCTCTACAGGAAGAGAAACGTCAAACGGCAACTTCACCGAAAACCAGAGATTTACCAGGATGAGTAGACCCACGTCAGGTACAGATTTTGAATGAAAGAGTCTGAAACAGCTCAGCTCAGGCCAATGTGCACAATAATGGAAACTAAAGGCCTCAGCATGCTTCTAACTAAGTGCTTATTGCAGTGTTATTGCAAGTGCAGATTATCTAACAGTAAGTGTGTTTCCATCCCCCTGTTTTTATGCAAAGAGAAGGCTTCTTTTTACCTTGAACGACTGTGTCCATTGGTAACAGGTATACACATCTTTGCCTTTAGAATGACTAGCATGTTTATGCATGTTTATCAGTATGCTGAGGCCTTAAAGGCTCCACTCAGCAGGTTGATGTAGATGTTGTCAGCTGTAGGAATAAGCCTCAGATTCATTCTGCTTGACACATACAATTAAAGGTCCAGTGTCACATTTAGGAGGAGCTATTGGCAGAAATGGAATATAATATTCATAAGTCTGTTTGTGTCATTAGTGTATAATCACCTGAAAATAAGAATCGTTGTGTGTTTGTTACCTTAGAATAATTTAATTAAATTCAATTACACATTGAATACATTGCACTTTTCCTATAGAGCAGGTCTAGACCATACTCTTTATAATATTATTTACAGAGATCTAACAAATCCCACCATGAGCAAGCACTTGGCAACAGTGGCAAGGAAAAACTTCCTTTTAAGAGGCAGAAACCTCGAGCAGAACCAGACTCAATGGTGGGCGGACATCTACGGCTGCCGTGTTAGATTTTGAGGGAAGTGGGGGGTGAAGCACAATGCAAATATCACCTAGAATTTGTATGTAATGGTAGTGGTAATATTAATATTAATAAGTTAATAATAATAGGAATGACAGTCATAGGAATAATAATGACAATAATAGTAACAAAGCCAATAACAACTGTAGTAGCAGTTGTCGAGCAGGAACACGGGGGCAGCAGGTGGCCCACAACCACAGATCCAGTCTCTGTAGCTCTGGAGGCAGAAATACCTGCTGAAAGTGACAGAAGGAGAGAGGAGAGAAACGAGAAAGCACAAAACTACGGGACAGAGAAGATATCGAGTTAGTAACATGCATTAATGGGATAAAAATACAGATGGAGAGGGAGAGAAGGAGAGAGGAAAGCGGTGCACCATGGGAAGTCTCCTGGCAGTCTAGGCCTATAGCAGCATAACTAAGGGATGGTTCAGAACTCAGCCAAGCCAGCCCTAACTTTCAGCTTTATCAAAGTCTTAAGCCTACTCTTAAACGTGGAGATGGTGTCTCCCTCCCAAACCCAAACAGGGACATGATTCCACAGGAGAGGAGCTTGATAACTGAAGGCTCTGGCTCTTCATTCCATTCTACTTTTGGAGACTCTAGGAGCCACAAGTGTCCCTGCATCCTGGGAGCGCAGTGTTTTAGTCAGGTAATAAGGTATTATGAGATCTTTAAGATACGATGGTGCCTGGCCATTAAGAACTTTGTAGGTGAGGAGAAGGATTTTAAATTCTATTCTGGATTTTACAGGGAGCCGGTGCAGAGAAGCTAATATTGGAGAAATATGATCTCTTTTCCTAGTTCTTGTCAGTGCACGTGCCGCAGCATTCTGGATCAACTGGAGAGTCTTAAGGGACTTATTCGGGCAGCCGGATAATAAGGAATTGCAGTAGTCCAGCCTAGAAGTAACAAATGCATGCACTCATTTTTCAGCATCATTTTGAGACAGGATGATGTTTGCAATGTTACGTAGGTGAAAGAAACCCTTGAAGTTTGTTTCATGTGGGAGTTAAAGGATAAATCCTGATCAAAGATAACTCTGAGGTTCCTTACGGTGGTGCTGGAGACCAGGGAAATGCCATCTAGCGTAACTATATGTTTAGATAATGTGTCTCGGAGGTGTATGGGGCCAAATACAATAACAGTTGTAACAGTTTAACATTAGAATATCGCAGGTGATCCAGGTTTTTATGTCCCTAAGGCATGCTTGAAGTTTAGCTAACTGGTTAGTTTCATCTGGCTTGATCGATAGATATAATTGGGTATCATCTGCAACAATGAAAGGTTATGGAGTGTTTCCTAATAATATTGCCTAAAGGAAGCATATATAGGGTGAATAGAATCGGTCCAAGCACAGAACCTTGTGGAACTCCGTGACTAACTTTGGCGTGCACGGAGGACTCACGGTTAACATGTACAAACTGAGATCAATCTGATAGATAGGATTTTAACCAGGTTAGTGTGGTTCCTTTAATGCCAATTGAATGTTCCAGTCTCTGTAATAGGATCTAACAAGACAAGTACAGAGACAAGTCCATTGTCTGATGCAATTAAAAGGTCATTTGTAATTTTCACCAGTGCTGTCTCTGTGCTATGATGCACTCTAAATCCTGACTGAAAATCCTCAAATAAACTATTGCTATTTAGAAAGTCACACAACTGATTGGCGACTGCATTTTCAAGGATCTTAGAGAGAAAGGGAAGGTTAGATATAAGTCTATAGTTGGGTAAAACCCCTGGATCAAGAGTGGGCTTTTTAAGAAGCGGTTTAATTACAGCTACTTTAAAGGATTGTGGCACATAGCCTGTTAATAAAGACAGATTGATCATATCCAGTAAAGAAGTGCTAACTAAGGGTAAAACGTCTTTAAGCAGCCTATTTGGAATGGGGTCTAAGAGACAGGTTGATGGCTTAGATGAATTAATCCTCCAAGTTAGTTGAAGAAGCTCAATAGAAACAAAGCAGTCAAAATATATATTGGGTTTTCTAAAGTTCCTGTGTTTGAAGATAAATAAGTCCTTCATATCTACAGAGGGAGCGGGTCCTCTTTCACGGAGGTCGCCATGTTGCATCACCATGTTTCTACAGTAGCCCAGAACAGATAAACCAATCACTGGCTCTAGATTGGGCAGTTTTCACGGCCACCGTAGTTTCTCCTACACGCTTGGAAGGGGAGGATGAGGTGAGTGGTATTCAAATGGTTACAAACTGCAATTTCATTGGTAGATGTTACTAAATGCTACACACTTGGCCTTAAATCTTTTATTGAAACTACATTTACTGGCATAACATCATACACAACATTATTCCTTATCTGAGCCTTAGCAAATTTAAAAACACAATTATGTAAAAGAGAGTGATAAGGGACATTTGGGTATTACACAGCTGCCACTTTAAATACATACCAACATGGCAAAAACATGCTTGTATCCCAAAGAGTTTTAAAAAATGTTGTAAACAAAACAAAAGTTCCTCTTTCCTTCCACACATAGCATTTGACTTGAACTGTGGTGTATTTCGGCTCAACGCTCAGACCTTCTAACTCCCTGCAGACTCTCATTCACTGTAGCGTACCAACCAGCTAATACGGAGTGCTGCTGATGTATGGTCCCTCTTTCTTACAGTGGCGACCCCTTTCAAGCAGCCATATGGAGGAACGAAGCGTCCATCTTTATTGTCCCCCATCTCTGCTGCTCTCTGCAGGCTGGCAAAACAGTTTGGCCCGACTCCCAGAAACTAAGTTTAGGCAACTTTAAGTTTATCAGTGCTGACTTCTTTTGTGGCCCCTGAAGTTCAGTGCATCAGATGCTGCTGCACCAATGGGAGGAGCACTGCGACTGTGGAGAGATGGGGCAGCAACAGATGGAGGTCTGTGAAGGTCACTCCTCCAGGACCATGCCTTAGCAATGCACTTTGAGGATTTTAGCAGAGCAGAATGGCCCTCAAAGTCTCTCAATGAACATTAAATGACTCAACTATGACATGAAACTGCAAAAAAACCTGAAGGGCGGCTGTTTGGAAAAATAAACACATGGTGAAACTGTTCTGAGGTTGACAAGTTGAGAGCGGTTTACATATTCAAATGTTGGAGGCTGGAAAGTGCTCTGCAGTGTAAGCGCTATGACTTGAAATCACCTTGTACATGTCGATGCAGGGTCTGCTGAGAAATTAATTAATTGTTTGGAGGGTGGAAGTTTTTGTCACACTGATGTAATTCAAGTTTTTGTCAGGCTACAGACTATTGAAATCAAGCATCACACACAGAGCTCTGCACTGTTTGCTTCATTTCATATTTTCTTCAGTGACAGCTCTGTTGTCAGTCTTGTCCTGCTGAAAGTGAAAGAAACATTTAAACTGAGGCTGCAAAGTAAAAGGACAAAAGAAGAGGGTTTGTACACACTGTGGTGTAGAACAGCTGGTAGGTCAAGTTCTGCAACACAAGTAATTCACTTCAAGTCAAAGTTCTGACCATATTGTTCATTGTACAAATGCTGAAAAGAGGCAGTGCAGAAACACCACAGCAAAACAAAAATATAGCATCAATTAAATGAAAATATTTAAACAATGCACAGGAAAACTATGAGTGCGCACAACTATGGTAAGTAGGTTGCACCAGGAATTTTTTTTTGTAAACCGTGTAACCGGGTAATAATTCTACTGTTCACCTTTAGTGTCTTTTCCAAATAAGTTTGTCTAACCTGAGGGTTTGTTTACAACCTGTCTGATCATCTGACTGCATATGTTACTACTCATTTGACTCATTGTAGCAACGTAGCCACAGCAAGTACTTTAGTGAGAACAAATATCATAGAAACATTGGTCAGAGCTACACAAATAAAACCAAATTTGTAAATATATGTGATGGGGTAAGTAAAAAAAATCTAAAATTAGAATCCTGTGAATTGCATGAACATTATCCATTAGCACCATTTGGTTTACCTGCAGCAGTGTTTGCATGGTGACCAGGCTGTAGGTGAAATAGGCCACACACTACAATTTACTGACATGTGTGAACCACATTTTAAAAAGCACTAAGACATGGCAGCACAATCATATACATTCTCCTGCAATGACTACTTGATCCTTTTTCCTCCTTTTCACATACAGTGGTGTCATAAATATTAGTCACAGATAAAACAAGTAAACACAAAATGTAGTTTTTAAATGAAGGTTGTTATTATTAAGGCGGTTCACTGAACCCTTCTGGAGGCCGGCGGCGAACACTGAACCCTTCGGGAGGCCGACAACGAACACTGAACCCTTCGGGAGGCCTGAGGCGGGGACCCCCTGGAGGTCTGCGAATCAGCTCAGGAACCCACGACAGTACAGCAGGGTAGGGGGCCAGTAAAGGGACGTCCGGACTGAGAACCAGCCTGAGAACAGCATGACATAGATTCAGCGACGGAGGTGCAAGACTGGGGACCGGCGACGAGGCAGCGGGACTTGGAGCCGCCGACGAGGCAGCTGAACTAGGAGGCGCCGGCATCTGGGCCTCACAATGGGGTGCCGGCGTCGGAACATCACAACGGGGAGCCGGCTTCTGAACAGCAGGACAGGGAGCCGGCGACGGAGCATCAGGACGGGGAGCCAGCATCGGGACTTCAGGGCTGTGAGCAAGGAGCTGCTGCGATCCAGCCGGGAAAGGAATCGACTGCGATCCAACAGGGAGTCCAGTGAAGAGTCCAGGGACTGAGGGCTGCTGCGGAGCAGGTGAGCAGCTGGGCAGCGGGGCAGGCCAGCCACTGTGGGAGCCATGCTTCCTCCTGGAGCGTTCCCTGGAAGGCGCCAAGACTGCCACATGCTGAGGTGCCTCCTGGCTAGCAGGCTGAGGTGCTGACTGGTGATTGGCTGGTCAGGAGTCAAGCCGGGAACCTGAAGCACACACAAAGATCTTGGCCCACTCAGGAAGGGAGTCCCACAGCCAGGGCGTGCAGGAGACAGCAAAACGCGTGCCGGCTTTGACGGTCTGCCTGGACTGCTCGCTCCTGGCTGTTCCCCAAATTTCCAGCAAACTAGACAGGTCCAACACCAGTTCTTTTAACTCATCCGATCTGGGTTCCACTGGGTCCATGTTGGCCAGATAATTCTGTCGTAAGTGCTGTTTTCTGAACCCAAATGCAGAAACTCATGGGAAAGAACTGGGTGTAGTTGAACAGTTTTTATTGTGCAGATGATTGCAAGAGAACGAAGAATGGCCTCCCGAGGATTCGACCGGACCTGGTCGGAGACGAGACTGGTGGCGCTCTGGACGGAGACGAAGTGGGCTGGCTCTTGGAGTTACCACCAAGGCGAGAAACAAAACCGAAACTTCACTTATCTTAAGTGCAGCAGGAGCCGTTACGTGATGCGAGTACGGAGGACGATCTGGCATCGGTAGTGTGGAGGTGCCTGGTATATAAACCGTGTCAATCAGCGATGATTGAAGCCAGGAGTGCCGGTGATCAGCAGCAGACAGGAGACCGGGAAGCCAGACCAGAACACAGACACACCCACACACACACACACACACACACAAAGACGGACAAGGGACAGCCAAGAAACACAAGGAGAGACAGGTACACTGAAGAACACAAGGACCGGGGGGGGCCCGCGGCCCACCATGACAGTTCATGCTCAAAAACTCACCAATGTTGCTGAATTATAACAATTCTGCAAAGATGAGTGGGCCAAAATTTCTCCACAGCGCTGTAAAAGACTCATTGCAAGTTATCGCAAACGCTTGATTGCAGTTGTTGCTGCTAAGGGTGGCCCTACCAACATTAGGTTTAGGGGGCAATCACTACTTGTGTTATCTTTGACTAATATTGAAATTTTTTTGATGATTTGAAACATTTAAGTGTGACAAACATGCAAAAAAATAAGAAATCAGGAAGGGGGCAAACACTTTTTCTCACCAATTTATATCTTATCCAAATATTACTGATAAATATAGTACAATTTAGTGTTCAAACTTTAAATGGAGGGTTAAAGTTGGGGTTAATCCTGTCCAATAACACTGATAAGCAACATATCAGAATATTCCCATACACACACATGTACACACACACACACACACACACACGCCATATCTTAATGTAAGCTGAGGTCATGAGTAATGGTCAACACCATTACAAATGGCTGTAGCACTAAATACATCAACAGTAGCAAAAGAGGAAAGAGCACATTAATTCAGGCCAGTCGATGCTTGTTAGCAGGGCCGGCTAATAAATAAGCCAGAGTTTGGTCCGGGGTTGGCCTATGTCTTTCAGCTGCCTGTGGCATCTTAATGTGCTGTTTTAATCAGGGCCAGTGGCTGCTAAAGGGCTTACGCTAGCACATTGAACTGCTACATTTCCCCACACGTTCCAGGGATTTACATAGAGGGCCAGTAAACCATCACCAGAGCCCCTTGTCCTGCCTTGTTATTCCCATTCTCATTCCCTGTATCAAAACCTCACTGCAGCTCAACCCCCTCCATTCTTTTTTCCCTTTTTATTGTTATTATTATTATTTTTTACAACATTAAAAAGAGAAATGTTGGGTCAGGGGCAGTAAGGAAGGCTTTGGTAGGTAATGATGTTGGAACTCCCATTTTACCAGCTTTTATCCTGTTAGAGTTAAACAGCCCTCTTTGTGCTGGTCTGAGATGTGCAGCAGACGGGGGAACAAGCAGCAAAGGGAGAGCCGGGCGGAAGTTGGATGTTAATACAGATATTGTTCAAAGATTATAGCAGGTTCGCTCAGGTTCAGCTGGCAGATTTAAGTTGCTGCCTTTCTGCACCGGTAACCATGCCAACTGCACTGGGAAACTATTAAAACAGCTCTACATCACAAATAGGGACACCCCTACGAAAGAAGCAAAATGGCAGTCTATTGGCCCACAAACCCAGGATAAGCTTCTCATCAGTTTGGGAACAGCAGGCTGCTTATGTGACAAAACACTTTGCAGAGAAGAGGATTTTGACTCATATTTGACTCATACATGTTGTTTCCATAACTTTTGGGGCTGGATAAGCTAATGGCAGCAGCAGAGTTTTTCAAGTCATTGTTTTTCAGCTGAATTCCTTTAATAATTGCACCCTGTGTGCACTGTGGCTTGTCATTTCAGTGCAACTTAAATTGTCAGATCTGACCTAACACATTAGCACTATACAGCAGTCATGTCAGATTTAAAGGTAGGATATGTGGCTTTTTTTAATAGGATCACAAATCTAAATTTAAAATCTTTGTGTGTCAACACAGGCAGCAACACTAAACCAAATCTATGAATGATGCTGATAGTTAATGACAATAAAATATATCAGCTACTTCCCACCAATATAATCCACTGTACCAGTAAATACCCAGTGTAAGAAAGAATTCCACAGTTTCGCTTACTTGCTTTCTTGCCGAGAATTAGATGTAAATGATACCACTCTCATGTCTGTAAACTAAATATGAAGCTAGAGCCAGCAAGCAGTTAGCTTAGCTTAGCATAAAGACTGGAAACAGCTAGCCTGGAGCTGTTCATAGGTAGCAAAATCTGCCTACCATAACCTCTAAAGCTCACTGATTAACGTGTTATATCTACTTTGTTTAATTTGTCCAGAAACTGAAATGTAAAAAAGACAAGTTGTTGTTTTACTGGGGGAGGTATGAGCTGGAACCATTTCTCTGACTTTCTGGAGTCTTGTTGTCAAGGTGAAGTTGCCAGTGGACACTCAGGAGGAAGTCACTAGTCTGGCCAAGAAATAGTCCTGCATGTAATCGCCTGTGAAACTACAAGTTTAATTTTAAGATTTTGGTTTGTGTACAGATTAAACAAACCAATTACAATGTGTTAATTAGTGAGTTTTTGAGGTGGGCAAATTTTTTAACTTAGGACAGGACCAGGCTACCTGTTTCCCCCTACTTCCAGTCTTTATGCTGTGCTAAGTTAACTGAATTGCAGCTCCAGCTCCATTGTCAGATCAGACATGAGTGGTATCGATCTTTTCATTGCACTCTGAGTGAATGAGTGCATTTCTAAAAATGCTGAACCAACACGGGGAGGTTGTGGCTCAGGAAGTAGAGCAGGTCGTCCAATGATCACAGGGTTGGCACCTCCTCCTGTCCACATGTCAAAGTGTGAAACACACTGAACCCCAAATTGCGGTAGCCCGCTGCCTTCGGTGTGTAAGTATGTGCGTGACTGGGTGGATGAGCTTCAAAAACCTTGTAAAGCGCTTTGGATAAACATGTTATATAAATAAATAATGAATAACAAATTAACATTTATTCCTTTAAAGTTAGTTTATAATGTAATCTAAGTTCAAATTGTCCTACTAATTGGTGAAGTGATATGAACAGTGTTGTGGAAGTTCACACTTCACAAGCGTTAGCTCAAAATTTAGTTCACACAGATTAAAATGAACTAGTTTGCATTCATTTCTTCTGTTTTTTTCCTTTACAAAATGTTGTGATTTTGACTTATTACTTGAATAACATTAGCCTTATTACTTGAGTGGAGGAGCTTTGTGGCTATGATTTCTTGTGATCATCATTCACTTGCAGATATTTCCCAAGAGGTCGGATGCTTCAGCTCACTGTGTCGTTTCAAAAATCTGTGACGCGTCAGATTCTGTGACCCAAAACACCGGCATGCCAAGTGCCGTAAAACAGTGCGTGAGAGTCGTCAACGTTCATTAGTTGCAAACGGATACGTTCAGTTCACCGTTCACCAAAAACATGAGCACGTTCAATAAACGGCGCTCTTTGAGCGCGTTCATGCACAGCACTGGATATGAAACATGTTGACCATGGATATTTGGAACATTACTGATATGATTTGTTCGAGAACACACATTTTCTTCTATCCACAATCTGAACACACACACTTGATTGTCTCTTTCTTTCCGAGTTAGCCAAAATGTTTTCAATTTTACTTGTTGTTATATTTTGTTATATATATATATGAACAAAGTGTCTTAGAAACGTATCATCTTCATATATCACCTTGTACACATTACCAGATCAGGTGCGTGTAAAAAGCTGAGCTTACCAATATGAAGAGAAAGAGAGTGGGTGCCACATACACCTCTGAGTAGTTGCCTTTAAATGTTTTTAAATGTGTTTATCTGATTTAATTCATATGTATTTTTTATTATTTGGAATCTGAGGGTGGGGTGAAGATCTTACAGTGCTTGAGCCCCTCCAGAGCTGTAGCCTTCTCCCAGTTTACTCATTCAGTGACGTTGGTAGTTAACTGGTTGATTGTGTCTATCTTAAAAACACATCTTCACATCTTCATCTTCAAACACCATCTTCTTAAACATGACTCCTTTTCTTCCTATCCCACTCTCCTCTCTCTTTTCCTTGCAGCACAGTGTGAGCCACCAGCTGTAAAACAAGTGAAACAGTGGTGGAAAGTGTCAAGCTCTTTACTCTTATCATAAATCACAGAGCTGTGTTGTTTCTGATGGGGATGCAGGGGTGGGGTGAGGGGTGGTGTGGGTCACAAACTGGCACTCTCTTCTTTTGTTATCCCTGATCAGGAGAGCCAGGCAACAGATGTCAAGCTTTTGAACTGGCTCCTGAAACATGACTCCAGAGGTCAAGGTCCTACACCCCCAACCCCCAACAGCCCCACACCCACTGCCTATACACTGCTTGGGCTGCATGCTGCACAGGGCTGTTAGTGTGGAGACCAACCCAGGGTGGACATTCTAAGTGCAGGTTAGGGTATCGTTAGTATTGTTAGGAAAGTTACTCAGAAAGAATACTCCTTTAATAATCACTCCTTACTCTCTACTCTCAACTGAAGTTGTCAATATTTACATTCTAAGTGTAGCATATGGTATCATTCATACAGTACAGGTTGAGACTGTTTTCAGGTTCCACTGGCCTCCAAATTAAAAGACAAAATACGTTCTTTGTCTTTGCCCTCTAGAATGACACAGAAGTGTTTTCTGATGTGACGCCCCTATCAGCATGACCCCATCACGTGTCTGTGGCTTCCAAAACTGTTACAAATCACTGTCACATTTTAGGAAATGACAAGACTATGGTTAAGGTTTGGTTAGATTTAGTGAAAGATCTTGGTGTGGGTTAAAATGACTAATCAGGGGACCTTCGTTGTCATCGTTACAATAATAACCACACGGTTTGGGTTAGTGAATAATGGCAATCATGGTTAAAAGAAACCAACAGTGACTATCTCTTTGAAACGGGAAGTGACCAGCTTGTTAAAGTCTGATGTTTTGTTGACCTATCCATCCACCCCGACCTCCTCCCTCTGTGGACTGACCTGACTTCCTTCTTTGCTCCCGTCACAATTACAGCAGCTAGAGGACTTTGTCTTAAACAGATGTTGTTTAGGAGCACTTGTTTAATTAAATTAAATTCAATTCAGTTTTATTTATATAGTGCCAGTTCATAACAGAAGTTATCTCATTGCACTTTTCCTATAGAGCAGGTCTAGACTGTACTCTTTATAATATTATTTACAGAGACCCAACAAATCCCACCATGAGCAAGCACTTGGTGACAATGGCAAGGAAAAACTTCCTTTAAGAGGCAGAAACCTTGGACAGAACCAGACTCAATGGTGGGAGGCCAACCGCCACTGCCGTGTTAGGTTTTGAGAGAGAAAGAGAGAGAAAGGGGGGGGGCAATGCAAATTCCACCTAGAATTTCAAAATAATAATAATTTAATGGTAGTGTTAATATTAATAAATTCATAATAATAGGAATTACAGCTATATGAATAATAATGTCAGTAATAGTAACAGAGCCAATAACAACAACTGTAGTAGCAGTTGTCAAGCAGGAACACAGGGGCAGCAGGTGGCCCACAACCACAGATCCAGTCTCTGCAGCTCTGGAGGCAGAAATACCTGCTGAAAGAGACAGAAGGGGAGAAGAGAGAAACGAGAAGGAACAAAACTACGGGAGAGAGAAGATGTTGAGTTAGTAACATGCACTAATGGGATAAAAATGCATACATGGAGATGGAGAGGGAGAGGAGGAAAGAGGAAAGAGGTGCACCATGGGAAGTCTCCCAGCAGTCTAGGCCTATAGCAGCATAACTAGGGGATGGTTCAGCACTCACCCAAGCCAGCCCTAACTATAAGCTTTATTGAAGAGGAAAGTCTTAAGCCTACTCTTAAATGTGGAGATGGTGTCTGCCATATAGTGATGCTGACCTTCTTGGAACATGGAAACTTAAGTTTCAGTCAGAGACACACAGTTACACAGTCAGATTTGGTGAAAACGTCTATGGTCCTTGTAGGAGCTCTCAAAGAATCCAAGCAGCAATGATGATTCTCACTTTTAAGAAACACAAACATGAACATTAGATTTATTTAAATCGACAACACCAAAAGTTAGCACATGAGGGGGCAGTGGAGTGAGCTGCGTCAATGAAGTAATAGTGTCAGGTTATAATGGCCACTGCGTACACCAGTATCAATATTGGATGTTACAGGTCAGCTGGTAGCCAAGCAGTTGTTAATGAGCCAGTGATGGTGAAGCATCAATGAATAGGGTGATGCCAGTCTGAAGCGCAAGCTGTTTTATGAGTCTGTGGTGGCCAGTGCTATCCTGTATGCTGTTGCATGCTGGGGCAGCAGGCTGAGGGTAGCGGACGCCAACAGACTCAATAAACTGATTCGTAAGGCCGGTGACATTGTGGGGGTGGAGCTGGACTCTCTGGCGGTGGTGTCAGAGAGGAGGATGCTGGGTAAACTACACGCCATCTTGGAGAGTGTCTCCCACCCACTCCATGACGTGCTGGTCAAGCAAAGGAGCACCTTCAGCGGAAGACTCATCCCCCCACAATGCACCACAGAGCGCCACAGGAAGTCATTCCTGCCTGTGGCCATCAAACTCTTTAACTCCTCCCTCTAAGGGTTAGTCTGTATGACCCTAGGTCACTAAACTGGACATTGATCATTAACATCTCTGCCATACTTGAATAATTGTGCAATATTCTGTGTACTACTCCCGTGCAATATTAGTTTTCCCATGTTAGTTTTTCTTATTTATTGTTATTGATATTATTCATACCTCCATTACTGCTGTGCAATATCTCAATAATCTCAATAAGCTACACTTAACTTGACAGTACATGCACCTCTGCTTATTACTTATTACTGATTTTATTACATTGTATTATTATACTGTATTATCATCATCAACCAGTAAACCCACTTGGTACTTCACACTTATTTTATCTTATACTTATACCCACCGGATACTTAATTTATTTTATGACCTGTTTTATAGTGTTATATAGTGTATCATATTGTTTGCTAGTACTTTCTCCTGTGTGCACTGACGTAAAGGCGAGCTACTGAAACAAAGAGTTTCCCTACGGGGATCAATAAAGTATTTCTGATTCTGATTCTGATTCTGAACTTCAGGGCTCTGCCTGAAATAATGCTATGCTCCTCATGTACACCACGACACACCAAAGAAAAAGCTCAAGAATCAAGGGATCAAAAATGCACTATAAAGAATCAAAGTGAGCGTTATGGCACAGCCTCCATGTTTACCCTTCTTCATGGCTCTTTTGATTTCGTCATCCATTGTTTGACTGACAGAAGAGTGAGGAGAGGAGTGTAGGTGTAGAGAGAGTCAGAGCAAGACAGACAGACAGACAGAGACTGGAGTGTGTGTGCTGCATGGCTAAAGCTGCTCTCTCACCCTGGGAACAGCAACATCAATAGAGCAGAGGGGGGTATTAGCCCGGCCCAGGCATAGGTTACCCAGGAATTAATGAACTTTCAGTCTGACTTCTTATCCCGTCGTATTGACAGGATGAAGTCGGAAAGCCTCGCCGGTCCTCAGCGCTCTGCTCCCGAGTGGAAGAACAGAGAGGGAGAGTTTCCTGAAATGAAAAAGCAATGGTTCTTATCTCTGAGACAGGTTGTAAGAAAGGCCGGCGAACTAGGCAGAGGGCACACACACACACACACACACACACACACACACACACACACACACACACACACACACACACCCACAGTGAAATCTCTAAGTGAGAATGCGCTCAGCAGGCCTGACCGCAGTGTGTAGAACACTTGGCTCAGGTCAGATAAAAGCAGTCTGGAATGAATCATTCTCTCACTGCTGCATGGGTGATGGAAGTTCTGTGTGTGTGTGTGTGTGAGGATGGTGGGGGTTGGAGGCCACAAGATCCACATCTCTCTGTTCATGTTGTTTGTGTGGAAAACACTAGTCTCATATGTGTTGAGATCACCTTTCTATACTTTCATTTCATGATATTTTTAAAATGTTTGTGTATAGAGCAGACTCAGCATTTCAGTCCAGCCAGACAAATCATCCAAATACAATAACAGTTCCAGTTAATGACATGACTTACTGCCCCGTTAAACTCCAAGAACATATGAAGAACTAATCAAACTAGGTGTTGTTGATGTAAAAACAAATTAATCAAATTTACTGAGACACTTTTGGTGGATAGTGTATGAGGAATGTTACATTATTATGTAAATGTAATGTAAATTTGGTGAAGGGCGCATAATAATGGATTACATTTATATAGTGCTTTATCTTGAATACTCAAAGCAGTGACAGTGAAGGGGGAAAACTCAGCCACCACCAACATGTAGCACCCACCCTTAGTTTTCACACAAGGTCTCTCATCCAAGAACTAGCCAAGCCCACACTTGCTTAGCTTCAGTCATTCAGCAGATACAGAGTACATGTCGGTATGAAGAAGAAGCCAAGTGCATTGTAATGAAAATTTAAGCAGGTTTGAACACCGTCAACAAACAGTTTAGTCGGTATTTGCAGTGAATAGCCATCATACTGTCTGTGAACCCACCCACACTCTGTGCTTGATGAGTTCAGTGTCTTTTTGTTGCATTTTGACTGTCCTGCTAATGGAAAATTGACATTTGGGAAGCTTTCATGAGAAAAAACATTCTAATCTCTAACCTTTTTTAATGAAGCCAAAAAAAGACAAAAAAAATCTTGAGTGGCAGGGAAAATGCTTAGCGTGTGTTGTGTGATCCTTTGCCCACTGCAAAGATATTAAGACTTTTGAATGAATAAATTAGCAGAAGGAAGCAGACGCCAAATCCTTTCCTTTGTGATTAAAGAAACTCCATCAGATTTTTTATTAGAAGGGGTGTTGCAAAGAAAAGAAAATGGCATTCTTTTGGGTGCCCTGCTCTTACACACACACACACACACACACACACTCCACATGCACATACACGCAGTCACCTCACAATTCTCCCGCCTTGTACATTTATTCAACACATTTCTCCGGGGCACCATTGCTATTCTGTCTGTCTGTGGCTGCACAAAGATTAGCCCTCTGCTGTGATTTAAAAAAGACCAAGTAAAAGAGGAAAAAAGGGTAATCATACTTCCACACTTGAATCATTTCTGAAAAGAGAATTTCCTCTAATTCTCCACATAATAATGGGTTTATAGCCTTTATTTGTAAGTGGATGGGTCGGCCTTAATTACAGTCATTGGAGACCCTACACTCTGCTCTTGTAATCTCCCGCATATCGGTACTTGATGAGATGACTGCTTAATAGATGATAATATTTCAATTTTCAAAGTGTGATAACCCTTTGTTGATATCAATTTCTATATAATACAGTGTCTGGTGATTTGCAGAAATACAAAAATTGAGTCGTAATGAACTCACATTTTAATATCCACATTTTAGTAATTATGACAATTCACACTTTTCTCTTTTTTGCTGCATAATGTCCCAATCACTACAGCACCACGTTCTGTGACAGAAACAACAAAGATGAGTTAATATATAGTAAATGAACAGCAGAGGGGTTGGACTGTAGGGGGATCATGAGACCTCACAGAGATAAGACAAAGTTGTGGAACAGTGAACAAGACTACACTACAGGGTTGTACTCCTTACACTCACTCTCTCCACACACACACACAGACACACACTGTACTTTTTGACTTATTTACAATAAACTGTTGAGTGTGGAAGCCAAGTGTATGCTGGGATAGTCACCATGAAATGGGAAATGTATGAATGAATGAATGAATGAATGGATAAAAACTGAATGATGAAAGGAATTGATGGACAATTGATTCAATGAAAGGGATGAATGTAGACAGAAGAGAACATACAAAAAGATTCTAAAAAAATCAATGGATGGGTGTATGAATGAATGAATGAACATTTCCATGAAAGATTGAATGTTTTGATGAATGAATAATTAGGATTATGAAAACTTTATTGTCCACAATGTGAACATTTGCCTTCGGTTTCACCACAAGACATGCCATAAAAACAAACATACAACAATAAAGAGGAAATACAAAAGGCAAGAAAAAAAGATGTCTCAGCAATGCATTCATAAAAAATACAACTCACAATACACAAGTCTATGTTCAGGAACTTAACCTACTGTGCAAAAAAAAATAAAAAAATGCAGCGAAGTCTCAGGAGCACCGCCCTACATCATAGTCTTAGGAGCAGATCCTAGTTTCATTTATTACCTTAACAGCACAAAGGATTCCTTGTAGATATTTCTATTAGCCATTGGTAGTCTATAACATCATCCTGAGGATAAAAGTTCAAATTCACTATACAGTGGGCGAGAATGAATGATTGATTGAATGAATGAACGAATCAAAAGCAAAGCAAAAGAAAAAATGAACGAACACATAAATGAACTAGAAGGGCACTCGGAGAGAGCGCAGACCTCAGCCAAGGCCAAGAGTCCAGTCTTCTATTATATGCAAATCTGCAAGTTCAACCACTATATATGTCCGAATATATTTCCAAAGCTAGTAGAATTACAGTATGTTAAAATATGGCTGTGCCTAGCTGAAGCCTCATTGTCTCAGCTGTGCATTTATTATGTTCTTCTAAATTGGAAATATTTCACAGACTTAACATACATACAACACTTTATTATCATGTACATATGTACAATATCAAATGCTTAGACTGAAATAACATCAGAAACATGGCAGCTTGTTATCAAAAACAGTTGTTATGAAAAATAATATGTTCACAAGGAAGACAGTTTTACTTGAGTCAAATTTAAAGTTGCATATAGAAAAAATACCTTATTAAACAAACCAGTATGATTTAGCAACTTAATATTTACACACATAGTGAAATAATTGTAGTATCTGTCACACAGTGTAGAAATCAGAAAACATTATGTTAAGCTACAAATATAACTACAGATATATCAAATGTTGAAACAACAGAACAAAGCTGTATTAACACACATGAAAATCAACTGACCTATCTCACAATGTTACCGTAAGTGAAAAATAATTTGTGTATCCACCCTGTGATTCAGATCCGCTCCAAAATGTAATGGGTTCTTCCTTGGCCCATGCTACACCTCTCCACCAAGTTTCATGAAAATTGGGTCAGTAGTTTTTCTGTAATCCTGCCGACAGACAAACGGCACCGAAAACATAACCTCCTTGGTCGAGGTAATGAATGAATGAATGCCCTTATGAATGGCTGAATAAAGGATTCCTTCCTTCTTTCAACAAAATATTGAAAAAAAATGAATCAGGCAACTTATTAAAAAAGGAATACATTTTGCGCTTTCTAGCAGAGATTCAGGGGCAGGACCGCACCTCAATCACACCACTTCGGCATTCCCATAAATACCCACCTAAAACAGCTCCTCCTCTTTTGCTCTCGTATTCTGCACCAGAACTGAAAACATGCAACATCGCCCCGAGCACACTCAGAAAAGTGAGTTAACGTTACTACTTCACCCTACGAGCAACTTCATCCAGCAATCAGCAGCCAGCCTTAGCAGGGGAACCTGGCACCGGGATCGCTCCCTGCCGCCTACTACAAGCAACCGCAGCAGCTTGTCTCAGCTGGGGCTCCTGGCTATGACCCGTTTTGTTACCCAAGCCCATTTTGTGACAGCCATCAAAACACGTACCATCAAAGTTTACCCTAGCAGGTGTAGCATCTCTAAACCCCTAACCGGCAGCCGAGGTCTGGCCTCCAGCCATCCTCTGATAACTTCACTTCTCAGAAGACTTCCTCGTCAAGAGCCAGCTCAAGTCCTCGCCACCTTCCTCTTGCTGCTGACTTCCACACACCATCCACTCTGGATACAGCATCCCCAATGTTGCTCAAACTGTAGAAGCCATGTTCTTGCTTGCTTTCCGTTTCCTCAGATGCTCTGGAGTTACCGGCTCTAGACTTCACTTCGACCCACGCCGTCATGCCTGCATTTCCAACTCGTCTAATATCTCAGACAAAACCATGGTATTTACTTAAAGCGAACCAAAACCAACCAATCCAGTCAATACTTTCGAGACCCTTGCAAACTTCTTGCAATACCCGGAAATCCCACGTCATGGTTATGACAGATTCTCTCTGAGTCCAGAAAAGAGTTTCTGGTTCCAATAGCACTTTCACCACGGACTCTCTCCCATCCAGTACTCTGGTGTTCACTCCTTCAGAATCATAGCTGCCACGTCGCTTCCCGCAACGGCATCCCCGAGCCCTTAAAACAAATCATGGACCGTCATTCCTCTCAAGCATATCACTGCTTGCTAGTGGAAAATGGGTTAATGAATGAATGAATGAATTATATTTTGATGAATTAATTAATGTTTTGAAAAATATACAAATAAAGGGAGGAACAAATGGTGGTTTGGTGGTGAAGGAATGAATCAAAGATCCCTTCCTTTTCTCATGTATTCAATAAGACATTAAAAACAAACGAATGAATGAACATTTTTAAAACAGAGTAAATGGATGAGTGAGTGAAATGATGAGGCAAATAAATACTGGCAGTTTAGCTTCTGGAAAGTAACACTGAAACTAAAACATTTTTACACAGAAACATACATTTACGCAATTGACAGTTGCATTGAATTGCCTTTAATGCATTATCATTTCTAATTTTTCATTTTCCTAAAAATGTATGCTGCTCTGTCTTCCAAGTGTAAGCTGTGGTGAAGAGGTGAGGTCTCTGAAACGCTTCCTTCACTTGTCTTATGCTTTAAGCCATCCTGCCTTCTTCTGAGGTGCTTTCCATTTTCATATGAAACAGGAAAGCCCCTGGTCCTCCCCAACCAAACAGGTCACTTTGCATCCACTAGAAGTGAAAAACAGGAGAGGCTGAATAACCAGCAGCCACGTTTCAGCAGAACAAAAATTCAAACAAATTGAAAGCCCGGTGTGTCTCATACAGATGCTAAAGGGTACCTTGTTCGTCTGAATGAGACGCCAAGGGGTGTGACAAAATGTTGGTATTTGACAACACGGGAATGAGAACAGGTTGGTCATACTGCATGACTGATTGAAAAAAAAAACTAAGTACAATAAAGGAGCTTTGTTGCTATTCATGAGAGTTTATGTTTTTAATTCTTTGTATCTGTTTTTATGTAATTTATAATTGCCAGGCATTTCAAGCCTGTTAAGTGTAGAGTAAGGTACAAGACCCATTATAAGTTTCTAGGTCAGTCAAGCTAGTTTTCTTCATTCCTGTGTTCAGTTGTTTTACTGTTGGGTGTTCTCCTTAGGTAAAGAGAATTCGCCATAGGTTCTTTGAGCAAGTCAGCAACTTAGTGACAACTGTGGAGGAATTTTAAAAGGGTCTATAACCCAAGTTTTGTTTTCTGTAAAAAGGTACAGTTATCAGTAGAAGCGTTCCAATTACCGCAATAAATACCTCAATATACCTTAATTTCAGTACATTTTCTGATACCTGAGAATTAAATGTGAAAGCAACATTAAAGGCTATCAACCTGAGTATCACAAGAGATTGAAACATTTATTTCAGTTGATGTATTTTTCAAATATTCCCTTCCAATTTATTTTTGGTTTTGCAAATAAATTCACCCTCATTCTGCCTGCAGTAAGAGTTGATGCTGATTTCTCTGATTTACATCTGCATCCTCTTTAGAGTAGGGACATTTTCCCCTGTGCTTGCTAGAGAAGGGTAGTGAAGGAAAGCACCAGGATTCGTTTTGCTTATATTCCAGTCATCAAAATATTACTCTCACCTGGCAGATAACTCCAGGTTCGGTACATACGCTTCTATCCCAGTTCTCTCTTCCTTTTCCTTCCAACTCAATCACCTGACAAATCAGATTTTGCCACAGCCTCTATGAGCCAATAATCCCGTTGCTGTCAAAGTTTAAAACTGTTCCTTTCTCTTCTGCTATCAGCTGTCATTTCAGTGTCAGATTGATGCAACCCTCCTCCTGCCCATTCAGCTCCAGTTTTCATCACAACCAGTCTTCCCAGTTGGTCCTTCTGGTGAGTTCATCAGAAGTCCTGCTCCACATCACATCCATCCAGAACTCAGCTATTGCTCTTTTCACTCCTTCACCACAACCACCAATGTCCAGACTCCATCGGAGGGATATTCCTGTACAGCTCATGGTGTGACTCCCCCATAAACATATGATGTCACGATGGGGTGTAATCGCCAAAGACCCCTCACATATCTTTTCAACTTCTTCTATTGTGCACTGTCAAATTAATTAATTAAATGAAATTAAATTACTCTTTAAGCCTCTCTTAAAATTAAGGCTCTCCTGACTGAAATACAGTCAGTACAATAGGTCAAAATTGTACCATCAAATAATAATGAATTATCACGTAACATATCACTATTGTTGCTTGCCCTAATGCACTCCATTGTAAGTATGTGTCAAGTGGAGTCAGCTAACCCCATATCTTTACAATTTCAAGTAACCTGGAGACTAAACTGTTATACCTAATAGGAATGGCAACAGAACTAAAAGAAAAGAAAAACATAACATTTGTAAAAAACTATAGAATTTCCCTTCAAAGTTAGGGAACAGCACTGGTGATGGTTGAAACTAACTACTTGATGTCTCTAGTTGTGTTTCTTAATCCCATGTGGTAGGAAAACACATTTCTTTCATGCCTCAAGCGCAGAAGCACATCCTTCTCTTTTCTCTTCATACATTTTGGATTTTTTATCCAATCAAATGTGATTAGTGGTGATCAGTTAACCAAACCATGTGTGATCGTTAGCTTGTATGTCATAGTGGCCAGCAGAGAATTATTAGTATCAGAATCAGCTTTATCGGCCAAGTATGTGTACACATACAGGGAATTTGACTCACAGGAAGATAGAAATAGATATACAGCTAAAAAACAAGTACAACAAAGCTGAACAAAGAGAGGTTAAAATAAACATAGAACTATTATGAACATACAAGTAGGTGAAAAAATAGGTGTACATATAAATACATATAAAAAGCAACAATGACCAACAAACAATGTCTATATACAGTACAAGTCAAGTGTTCTGGAAATTGATATTAATCATGCTGTCAATATTTAGGTAAGTAAAGTTGAACTTGGTGGCCTTGTTTTGTTTCTACAATGAGAGTCTGTGGTCGCTAATTCTCCCACTTTTGAGCAATAAAAATTAGATTCCTGAACTCTTGTAACTATACTTCGCCCACATATCCTGCTAAAACAGAAGAAATATGTCACATTACGGAAGCATCACTCTAACTGCTGTTTCACTGGGCCTTTAACTTTTACACTAAAATATCTGTGAAACGTCATTAGTGTTTCTTAAGCAAATAGCTAATTGGACTGGTTATTTTAATAATTTTGTGCATTGATAATTCGTTTTGTTTTACATTGCCCTCAAGCTAACACATGGCTGTTTACCAACTGGTTACTCTTAATCATAGCTAGACCAGCTGTACACACAAAAGTACGTACTGTACTTCTGGTTTTGGACTAGATGTGGAAGAGAACAATAAAACAGTAAACGCTTCTAAAGTTATAAGGTGGTGCTGACAGTACAGGTGAAACAAACAAGGCGTCACAGTACAATGCAATTCAGTGAAAGCCTGGGGGTGTAACTTTGCCAGCAGTGGATTTCACAGCGGGCACAACGGTGGCTCAGTGGTTACGACTTTTGTTTGCATGTTCTCCCTCTGTCTTCAAGGGTTTCCTATGGATGCTCCGATCCATCCTTTTCTCCCCGGCCTCAGATGCAGTATCCAGGTCTCATCATATTTTTAATCATACTATTAGGTCTCCTCCTCTTCCTCCTGGCATTACTCCTACAGTTACTCCTATGGGCCTCATCTTCTTCCTCCTGCCTGATCCTCCAGGCCATCCTCCTCACTTCTTGTTGGCCTCCCACTTTTGTTGGCCCCAGACTCCTAGTTTCCTCTAAGTGTCCTGGTCTTGGATATCCTACTGACCACCTACTCCTCCAGATTCTTCTCTTCTCTCTTCCTGGCCTCTCACTTGTCCAAGCCTTTTCCCCTGTAGCTCCCATTCAGGGCTCACTTTCCTTCCTGGCCTCTCTGTGCAACAGCCATCTCTGCTATCACCATAACTGGCAGATTCAAAGGGCAATTAACGTCATGGCTGATGGCTGTATTTATGTTAAACTGGCTATTGTCAGATTCACTCCATTATTCATAAAGGCAGAGGGCCTGAATTACTGTCAGATTGAGAAATCATATGTTATGTCTATCCAGGACAGAGGAGAGAGAGGGAGAGGAGAGGAGAGGAATGAGAGGAGTATGATGGGAGTGATAAATTGAGGAAGGAGGGATGAAGGATAGCAAGGACTGTGAGGAGGGAGAATACAGACCAAGGCAGTATTTCAAATGTATGTGCTTGAGAACAAGAATTCTCAACATTTCCTTCACGTCATATTGTCTGCATGTCACGCATACATGTTTACACACTAAAACAGACCTTTTCACCAGACAGAATGTTGAAACTGTATGATTCTGACTCAGGATTGTGTTCAATGACGGGACACAAACTCGGGCCTCCTGCATGAAAGTTGTGCTATGCTACACGCTAAGAAAAAACACTGTTCTTTCCTGACAGCAGAAAAGTTCAACTGCTCACCACTACGCTAGCCAACTGGGAACATGATTACACTAGTCAGTCAAAAATAGCTTAAGCTAGCTGGCTTGCTAACTATCAGTCAGCAAGACAGCTTGTTAGCTGCTGTTAGCTTACACAGGTTTTTCAAGAGATGCATTTGTACCATCGATTCCTGTCTCATAACTGTCTGTAGACCATGACTTTGTGGAGCAGTTTATGGTCCAGCAGAGCAATGTTATATAAAAGTGGATGGTCAGCTAATAGGCTATGATAGCTTCCTCTGTTTTGGACTCTCTGGCTCTCCAAATTCTATCAAAGGTCAGCACTCACTGTCAAGAGAGTTTGCTATTAATGTTAATGGTGCAAATTAGCAGGCCAAGATCACGCAAAAGATACATACAGATATTCTTGGCCTTAGTCCATTAAAATGAACTGATTTCACTCCGAAATGTTTAATTTTTAAATGCTGCTCTGACTGGGCCTTTGGGAGGGAGTTGGGGTTGGATGGTTGGGCATACAAGACGTCTGACTGATACCTTTGACTATGATTGCAGTTCACATCCTACCAACACTCAATGTTGGTTTCTGTTAACCACGACCACTATCCTAACCTTAACAAATAGTTTTAGTTGCCTAAACTTAACCAGACTACTAAGTGGCAGATCAGAATACGCTCATGTGAATTCTTTTTTGTAATGGTTGTTTAGGAAGGCACAAACAAACATCTGGGCATGAATATTTGCTTTGTTTAGAAGAAAAAATACAAAACTGAAATAATCAGCTTTTTATATAAATCTTTTCCTATTTGAAAGACTAGCTGTGTACACAGAATAATATAATGATGACAGGACAACATCTGAATATATTTGTTGAATATGCTTAATCTTGTGAAGGCAAATTACTGAACATACCTTTAACAGGAGCCAGGCTCAGTGTGATGGGGCTGCAGTGGGCCTATAGGGACCATCAGTTGTCTCTGTGCTCTCTAATGCAGAGCAGCCATTGTTTTTCCTCCTCCTCCATTCAGCAGCTCCTTGAAGGCTGTCAGCTGGTTGCGGTTTGGATGGGACTGCTCCAGTTTGGCCGTGCTCGCCTCTCTCTGTGGCCAGCTTTTACAAGCTTTGGTTAAGCAGAACAGAGACAGAGAAACAGAATGAATAAAAAGAGGAAATAAATAGATTTTAATTAATTGTCCATATAAAGGGTAAAACCCCCATTGTGGTTATGTTTTTTTCATTTCTCTTTTTCTCGCTGTTCAGCATCACAGCATCGTTCAGTCGCCGGCTGGCCGGCCAAGCCCTCACAGAAACACACAGCATATGCCAATCCCACATTCCACCCTGCTCAATCAGGGTCTATCTCTCTGTTTCTCTCTACTTCTCTATCTCTCTCGGCCACCCAGCAGTGGCAGGGGGCTTGAATCAGCCACTCATTAAGGTGAACTGTGCCAAGGCCTGTGCTGCTCACTGCCAAGGCTTTAGTGGCTGGGTGTATGATGGTAAAATCAGTGCGTGCATGTCTGTGTGAGCTGGTTCCAGAGGATTCCAGGTCGGAGGGAGGGCCTTGGTTCACCTCCTCCTGGGACTCCTCAGTAGTAGCTCCAGTGGGGAGGGATGGATGGATGGGAAGGAGGGCAAGTTGGCAGCTGTGTAAGAAACAAGGAGACTCTAGGATAGTTTGAGTTCTCACAAGAGAGTCTCTTACCATTCTAGGTGGTGAGTGACCAAAATTCATCACTGGGTTTGAGAATGTTTGTCATCTCATCCTTAAAAAAGATTACCTTTATCTTGTATTCATTTGGCAGACCATAGTTTTACCCGAAGTACCATCGCCTCTAAACAAAAAACTAAGAGTGTGTTTGGTCGTACAGTACATGTGCTTAGAAGTGCTAGGTGTGGAAGCACCAGTTGTGAAACTTTTGCACATGTGCACTTAATTCAGCACAGTAGCGCTTGACTCTGAACACGCTAGCAATAGCAGATATACCGGGAGCCGCTTCGAAATATTCTTTAACGATGGCGGAGGGGACTTATTACCTTATTAAATGTTGTTGCCGTATTGTAATAATGTCTGTGTCTGAATTACTTTAAAGAACTTGATGTAGTATAAAGAGCGACCACGTAGGGAGGAGGTCGTGGTGGACGAATGGGTCAAACACAGGACTTTCACCCAAGAGACCGCTGTTTGTGTCCTGTGTGAAACCAAAAGTCAATGTTGACTAATTATTTTTAGACTTTCTTGACTTATTATTTTCAATATTTTTTTATTATTTATGTTTGTGAAAGGCTTTCTGGCAGAAACCCCTGAAGAAACAACACGTTCAAAACTTGCGAGAGTTTCGCCAATCTAGGGTTACCATCTAAACACGACCAAAAGCCCCCTTAGTTATAACTTTTACCTTGTTTGTTGATGACTTTTCAATGTGCAACCAATGAGATAACCTGAAAGTGACTAGCGATGGACGAAAAGGATGAAAAAGGGGTAATGCACACTAAAAATTTAAGTTAAACTGAAATACGTAATTCACAAACAGCTTTTTCCTGGTTTTATTTCACAGCATTCCCCGCTACCTGGCACACATTGATGACGTTAACCTATGCCACACTTTGAAGCAATTTGCCTCTGCACTACTCTGCTTCCCACTTTGCAGTGAGCACAGCTTTTGTTGTTAAAATCCACTTTAAGCACCTAGGCAATGTACACTATTGACTGCACAGTCAAGGATGGATAGGAGAGGAAGTTGTGTATATTCACAATATGAAGTGTACTCGTGAATTGTATACAGCTATGATCACAGGTTTATGAGTATGCATTGCTTCATAACTATGTCTAAGAATGTTTGCGTACAGAGACCTCTGTGTGTGAGTGTGTGTGTGGGTGGTGGGAGATGTCACATGGCAAGCTTTAAGTGTGTCAGTGGGGTGCACGGCAGATAAAATAGTCCAACTTCATCATTACACACCAGATTCCCTTTTCAAAAGATGCCTAGCCTCCAAATGAATATTTTCATTCTGTGATATCTGGGCCAATTAGGTGCTCATACACACTCACACCTTACACTCATCTGTCATATTTAGGACACCCACACACACACACATACACCCTTACACCCCTTTATATTTTTCTGCCAATTCATAACAGAAGTTATCTCATTGCACTTTCCCTATAGAGCAGGTCTAGACTGTACTCTTTATAATATTATTTACAGAGACCCAACAAATCCCACCATGAGCAAGCACTTGGCGACAGTAAAAGTGAAACCTTTTATGGTCTCACGGTTACTATAGATCTATAAGGAAACACACATACATGATTACAACCCAATATACTGTGTTGTATATTGGATGGAAGTGTTTCTGAGCTGTGGGTTAACAGCAGGGACTCAAACAGCAGATCTGGGAAATAAATTGGCTGTAAAGAATAACGTAGAAGCTATAATAATATGTGTATATATAAATGCAGTGCAAACAATGGCAAGATTGAAAGGTATATTTTTAATTCAGGTTTATTGAGCCAATATTTATGATCAAATTATCTTACAAAACTAAACAAAAACTTGGCAAATGTCTATATATTTTTTCCTTTAAACAAGTGACAGTGACATGAATGAAGTGAAATGCATTAAAATGACTACAACTAAAATATCTAACTAACTAAAAAACAACTAAAACATCTTAAAATAAGTGTATAAATGCACAAATATGCAGTGAATACACGCACACCCGCATTTACACACTCTTTTACATGTGCATGTTGAGTAAGTGTAATAAAAATATAACACATACCATGTTAGCTGCAAGGATGCTTTGTTTCTCTCTCATGGAAATATTCATATGAATATAAAAGGAACAGCTAAATATTCAAGATAATATTAATGTGAAAAGCCTATCAATATCACCATTTAGGCCTGTTTGGTGAACTTTGTATTTTATGAATATCTTTTATGCTTCTCTGTGATTCATAGTAATTATGCTTCTTTAGCTGCTGCAATGTTGTAGTGTAATTTTATCAATCATCGCATCTATAATGAGAAATCTCATCATAATGTTCACCCAGTTTTAAGGCCATATTGCAGGAAAATTCCACCTGGACATAAAGAAAACATAGATCTAAGGTGTTCTTCATGTCGATTTAAATGTTATTCATAAGTAACAGCAGCAGCGGAGAGCGAGGCAGTTACTGTCTGACTTTGAGGAAAAGTCAGGAATCATTTAATTAAGCAGAATCATTTTTAAAAAGCGAGTACAAGCAGAGCTAATTTATGGAGTGAGCCATTTGTTTCTTAATTAGCAGCATTGTTTCCTCCAGAAAGAGATACATTGTGAATTAAATGCAGATCCATGTGTGTTAATGAATGAACAGTAGCAGAAATTAGATGCAATGTACAAGTGTACTGCAGCCATTTACTTATACAGAGTTTCTTTGTTTGGAAGCATGTACATTCTAATGCTCTTTTAAAAACATCTCAAAACACACACACACACATGCACACTCAAAGTTGTACAAGAGAAATTAGCTGTATTGTGCAGATGTAGATGTATAGCAGGCTTGTTGTTGTTGTATTACTATTAGGACACAGCTTTGTTTGGACACATTTGTTTATATTGCAGTTTCAAATACTAATGTACTTAACTATGTACAGTGGTAATGTAATAAGTAATTTAGTGAAGAGGATCTAAGCTTTACGCTCTTTAACAACGTCTCTCTGACTTCATTCAGAAAATAGAGATGGCTCAGACATCAGCTGTCTGCGAACTGGTCACACCACTGGTCACACACCACTCTTCCCAGAGGAGAATGCTCAAGGAGGACATTCACATCTGATGCCAGAGACCATCTTTGAACAGAGACAGGAGTTATGATATTCTGTCTATATACTGTACAACCACATTATCACATGACAGAAGGGACCTGGGACTGTTGTCTCTGTAAAGAAAGTCTGGACAGAAAAAGAAGGTGTCATCAGATGGTGATGGAGGTGTAATCCAAAAGGCCTGCACATACCTCTGATGTGGAGAGACGCTGTCTGCTCTTAAGAAGAGGAGAGTGTTGCTGTGGAAATTATATTGAACATGTCACTTGTTCACATGATGGTTTGGGAAGACACTGACAAGGACTCTTGATCCAGTGTTGATTTAGAGAAGGGACATTGCACATGAACATTTTTCCTTGCAATCAATCTGACCAGAGATTATCACTTCTTACTGACTTTTGCTTACAAAGGAAAAGTACCACAGAAATCCATTACAAAAGTTATTATTACTGACATTTTCTTGTGCATACACATACAGTTTTTCAAGTAGATGGACTTAGTAAAAGGCTTAGTAAACACTTCAGAAAACACTGGCAAAGCACTAAGATACTTTCATAAACATCAGACAACACATTGCTTGGTCTCTGTAATGTAATCAGAGTACTTTGAGCCACTTAGGGGACATTCATCCAAAATGTAGACTGCCAGTTGACACACTGACTTGTGCTTTTACAACCTTCATGTACAACCATAACAACCATATCAAAGTCAAAATGGTACATTGGTAATATTTCAATGAATAAGTGAGACCATAGTCTCATCACTCAAACTAGTTCTGTGACATCAATGTAAACCCAAGCAAGTCTACATTTCCCATCATCCATTGCTATGCATTCTCCTTCCTGTGAACAGAACAAACTTGCTGGAAAATACTGACTTTGTACCTTCTGCCATTGCCAGTAATGTTACAAGTTTGACCTCGTTTTTGCTTTGAAAGATCAGCTCGTTCTTCTCTTGAGTCAAAAGCAGTTGATTTCCTTATAAATCCTTCAATAAAAAAGTAGTTTAAGAGGCCGGTCAAGACTGAGTCTTCTTGGTGATTAATAGATAATAGAAAATAGATGCATGTCTCAGAAATAATATGGTGATCAATTGCTGTTGTTAAAAAATGCCACATGTGGCATCTTCACACATAGTTTGAAGCAAAAATATACTCGAAATCTCTTCAGACAGTACTGGAATTCTTTTATGCTGGACTGTCAGACGTGCACGTTTATGAGTCTATACCTCGATGATGGAGACGATTGTCACTCTGTTCGCCTTTCATTTTGGGCTACTTTATAAGGGAGTTCAAAACAGGTAGTCGTCAAACTGGGATGCAAAGCCAAAAACCATCCAACTCCACACGCAGATTTCCCAGCAGGCCTTGTATGCTTCCACTCGTTCCAACCAAAATTACACCTTTATCCGTCCTCCCCCACCTGCATCCCTACTCCACCATTTCACTCTTATCTGCTTGCCTCATATCTCCAAATCCCTTTTTATTGGGATTTATCGAGGCTTTTATCACTTTTCATATAAAAAGGACGGGGAGTATTTCCCCTCCTTTTTGCAATGTTGCCCATTTACGGCAGAGAATTGGCGCAATTTCCGATCTCTCTACTTTTCTTTCCTGACAGTCACATTAGCATGTCATTACTGGGGCTTTCTCTGCCCTCCCAGTGGATCTGAAGCTCTGAGGACCAAGCGCTGGAGAGACAAAAAGCACCAGCTGCACCCACTTCTCATCATCCATCTCTTTATCCCTCCCTCTCTCCTCATCCCTCTTTTTCTCTCCATTCCACGTTTGGCGTGACTTGGCGGCATCCTGACATTACCAGTAGGTTTTGACTTGGCCGGCAGCCGAGACTCTGCCGATGGTGGCATCTGATGGAGAGATTGTTGTTTTTCATTTACATCCAAGCCTTTAATTTCTCATTTTGTATGTGAGATGGTATGTCGACAACATATGTGATTAGGCCCATTCAGCTGTTAGAGCCTGTGGTATTTGATCGCTGATAATATGGGGTTTTGATTGGTGAGGCTCAGAATGGGTGATGTGGTGAGGTTGAAATGAGAATGAGGTTTAAATGTCAAGGACCTTCAAACAGACATATAAAGCCACACATGCCTGCTTTGGGGAGATCTGAACCAGGAAGGAGTGAATGAAATTAGAGTGAAACCCCTGGAAGGCCCTGATTGCCCCGGGAACCACCCCAAATACTATTGGATGCCTCTGAAAACTCTCTCTAGAACCCTGCCCAAGGACCTGCAAAATCAGTAAGTCCTGAAACCTTTTCAAGACTCACAGTACCCTCCTCCTGGGATATTTGGAAGCCCTTCAAAGACCCCTCAGGGCCTTACTGAAATAAGTTCCCCCTGGAGAACTCTCAAGGACCCTCCTCATTGGTTACTGGAACCCGTTCAAGAACCATTGTAGATCCCTAAACATCCACAAGTACCTCAGTGAATCCTTGTACCCTTTTAAGACTCATGGGACCCTTCTCCTAGGATCGTTTCCTAGAGCACCCTTAAAGACCTCTAGTGGCCTTAGTGAATTAAGTTACAGTGAAATCCCTAGAAAACTCTCAAAGACACCGGAAAGTCCCAGAAACATCTTCAAAAACCCACTGAGATCCCATAGATGAACTTCAAGCTCTTGGAAGTCCCTCCCTAAGCACTCGTGCATAATGATACCTAGATGTCTCCGAAATCCCCATGAACCTGGATGGCCCCCAGAACCTTCTCAAAAACCCCTGGATTACATCAAGGACCCATGGAATAGGGAAGTCAATTTGAAAACTAATATGTCAAAAGATGAAAAATAGTCATTCAGGAAGCAGGGGCAAGTGACAGCTTTACTTGCCGACACAGTCTGACAACCCGATCATCATTCATGTCACTCATCATTCCAGTAGGACTAAGCCCTATTGTTAAAACCTGTCAGTCCAATGCTGGACCGGCTTAAAGCTCAGAGAAAAATCCCTCCCTTCTTAACCAGTCTGACCAGTCACATCTCCATGTATGAATATGTCACATTGCAAATCCTGGGACAGGGAGAGCCTTTATAATCCACTTTTTATTCCTTAATCCATAATGTGTCCAATCCCATAACCTGTCTGACCTGCCATGTTAGAGGAGGTTGACGAGATCAGTGTAAAAGTTAGACGTTCTTTAGGAAATTCACTTTCTTCTCTGTAGCGCTGGAGCTGCCTTTATGTGCTCCGTGTCTGTCCTCTGCTTTGTCAGAAGCTCTACTGGGTACTATATTACGCTTACCTGTAATTTGATTTATGTTTGGTATTGGCAACTGCTTGGTATTAGGCCTGAACTTAACCCATGTGTTTTGTTTACATTTGGCTTTACTTCCTCATTGTTTGGGGTCCCACAGACCCCACTGCTGTAGGTCTAAAAATATTAATAATATTTGCAAAATCAACCATTTTTTTCCTTTAAATATTTAAAAATATATATATTCTTCTGACCTTATAATCTAATATGTAGAAAAATATTGAAATGGTGACCCTTCCCTTTGCCACAAACTAAGATCGTACTTTTGATGAAGGTGACAAAATACAGAAATTACGAAAGTGTTGTTGTACTCCAAATAACGGAATAGTTCATATTTATGTTATATGTGCTATATATGGAAAAAGAAATGTCTTAAATTTGCCAAAAAATAATTCACAGACAATGTACAGTATTTTATACTAGTGAAATTATGGTTAGACTCCAGAGAGATGTAACTGCTACTACAGTTGTTATTACTGGCTCTGTTACTGATGCTGACATTATTCTTCCTATAGCTGTCATTCCTATTATTACTAATTTATTATTATTAACACTATAATTACTATTCTAATATATAGAATAGGTTTCTGCATGTTAAAAGGAAGTTTTTTCTTGCCACTGTCGCCAAATGCTTGGTCATGGTGAGATTTGTTGGGTCTCTGTAATTAATATTATAAAGAGTACGGTCTAGACCTGCTCTATAGAAAAAGTGCAATGAGATAACTTCTGTTATGAATTGGTGCTATATAAATAAAATTAAATTGAATTGAAGTTTATTGGGGATTTGGGAGGGGTAGTGCTGTGTACAAGTCACTAATAGTATTTTCAGTCACTGTTCCGACCTTTTTAGCTTATTACCTTATTCAAACAAAGCTCTGTCTACTTGTAAACCCCTCGTCATCGTTTCCACATGATACTTTCAACCAAAGAGTGATTTTTCCCTTGTTTCATTTCAATAATTTGTGTTCACTCCAGGGGCGTTTCTAGGGTCAGTGGACATCCGGGGGTTAGCCCTGAAATCTTTGAATGAGTCTGGTGTCGCTGCTCCCAGGCTTTGGAACTCCCTGCCCCCATGCATTCAACAGTCTGACAACACAACAGCATTCAAATCCCACCTCAAAACTCATCTGTTCACACTGGCACACTTCTCATTATAATTATCATTGTACTGCGCATTTAGCTAATATATCCTTACAGTGTTACTGTTTTATCCCCCCACCTACATGTGTCTGCTCACTTTATGTCCTGTTTTGTTTAGTCTAGTTTAGTTGGTGTTTTGCCACGTTTCACTGTTTTTGCCTGTATGAGTCTGGTTCCTTTTTGCCTCCTTTAATATATATGAAGCAATTTAAAACATAATTTAAATAAGAAACTCATCCTAGCCTGTAATGTGACTGAATTGCCATTAAATTGTACTTCATTGATTTAAGGTGACGTACCTTATGGAACAATAACTGCCATTAAAATACATGAGAAAAATCAACAACAAGCCACTAAGCACATTAGAATAGGTACAATTAGTATCTGCCAAATTTCATGGCAAATATAACAAAATGCCTCATCCAGTTTTTAACAAATATTCCAGACACTCTGTATTTAAAATAAGAGCTAATAAATAAACAGTTATTATCAGCTGCCACAGAATGAACAAACTGGTTATCATTATGTCTCTGCAGGGCTCTGTCATCTGGCAGCACTCGTCGTTTGGGATCCGGGGGAGGGAACAAGTCTGCAGGATGGACTCAGACCGGACAGGATAACTTCACTTCATCATTGTTATCAACATTTCCAGGGACAACGTGTCACCTGTTAAGTCTTTCACCTTTCTGACACATTTTAACATCTGGTACTTGCTCTCTATAGTGTCAGCCTGCACTACAGTAACCCTTGACCCCTCCGGTTTATCTTGCGACCCCTTGTGAGGGTCTCGATTCCCGGATTGGCAACCATTGTACTACAGTATAGTCGTATATGGATGATGTTTATTGTAACTTGAAGCCATTTTTAAGTTAAAAGAAAATCTAAATAATTTTATTAAGAAAATCACATTTTCTTTTGAAAGGCAGGACCTTCATAAATTTTAGCTTATTCCGATATGAAGTAACTAGTTGAGGTAGCTATCACAACACACATACATTTTTCAAATGTACATGTCCAGAAATGCCAGATTGATGCCCTCTGAGAGAGGCAAAGTGTTCTGGGATACGTGCCATACTGCCATCCCTTCCACCCTCCACAGCCCCTGTGGTGCATGATGGGAAGGATATCACTTCAACTGATGAAAACGATACCCCATCTCAGGGCATTAACTTGTTTATCTCTCAGCCGGTGACGACAGAAAGAGGAAAAGTTTCAAGCCTGGTTGCTCATTGTGGGCCAGGGAGATAGAGGCAGAGACATGGCAAAACAAAAGGCAGCCAGAGAAATTTGCATGGTGCTCAATTATACATTAGCGAACATCACTTGGCAATCTGTTCATATCAATTTAATTGGATTTTAATACTGCCTGTGATCTTGTTTCCTAATTAACAGCAGCGGCTGGCAATAAAGTAGAAGCATGCACCCAGCAACACCTTTGATCCGGGCCATATGGACTTGTTTGGAGCTCAATGGTAGGGGGAGAGAAAAATATCAGTCACCTAAATATGGGCCTATGACAAGCCAGCGGAAAGGGTACTTCAGTGTGTGTGTGCATGTTGTTGGTTCTCATCGTTGTTGAGCCCTGTCTGTGTCCACGCATGTGTGAATATGTGTGTGCTTTTCTCACCGCATGTCTGTATATATGCTCCCTGCCCATGTGTGTATGTGCATATGTGTGTGTATTCATCTGTGTTGGACCTTGGATGTGAATGTGTACATGTCCGTTTGTGTGTGTGTGTGTGTGTGTGTGTGTGCCTGCCAGGGGGTGGAGGGATCAGTGCGACCCCCAGATGGCGGATATCTCTCCTGCCTTGCGCCTTCATTGATTAATTTCTTCCCTGATTGGTTGTGATTACTGATAAATAAAACATGATCTGGGGATCAGATGCAAATCAGCTGGGGGGGCTGTTGATTGCTTTTTAAAATCTGTTTATTTCTTGCCCCGCTGCCCTCGACTCTGGATTGGAGGGCAGAAAGACAGTAGAACTTGTTTGTGCTGTAACACATGCTAACTCAGGACGGCCTCTTTGATCATCATTTTTTTCTAAACACATTGTCTTAACTTATTTATCCATCTATCTAAATTAATTATATACCCTATATACACAATATACCCTCTTACAACAATACTGGAAGTGTGCTGCACTTAATCAGTTGTTTGTACTAAACGTGTGCTTTTGGCCATCTTAACAGAACAAGAGTTACAAAGTATTTGCGCTTTATTTGAATAGGAATTCTGGTGTTTTGATCACTGATACAATTTATTGATTTTAATGCTGACCCAATTTGGGTTTTGGACTGCTGGTTGGACAAAACAAACAATTTAAAGATGTCACCGTAACAGGCTGAATTAACCCACTAAGGCACAGGCCAAACTAAGCTGTGGGCCTGTATTGAGTCCCTGTTTGAAGAAATTTGGTTACACGCAAATGTATTTAGGAATATGCGCCATGTACATTTTGACACATGGCCTCTTCTACAAGGCGGATAGAGTAAGTAACGTAAGATAAGTAAGATAAGCCTTTATTTATTCCCAGAGCGGAAATTCAGGTGTTGCAGCAGCACAAGGACAGAAATAATTACCCTTAGTTACCTGCTTAACTGGTTGGTAATCCAGCCTTGCACTTTGTGCTCTAGGACATTTTGATGGGGCATTTTTCTTTATTTTTTGATGTTGTATAAATGACAAAAATGATCCAAAAATATTAAATGTCTCATGTCTCACAAGGTGGTGAATGAGATCATGATAGTTTAGTTTTTGCTCAAAATATAGGACTATTCTAAACTGGTCAACCAGTTAAACCAGTATTTACGGTAATGATCATGACCCCTACTGAATATAACGATCTTTATAACCATGTCAGGCAGATGCCACATGACAGCCAGCCAGCCAACCAACCTGCATGATGGCTGTTTGCAAGAGCTGACATCAGAGGGTCAAATTAAACAAAGTTGTGTCTCCTCCTCCTTCTTCAGGTGCAGTATTGTCCTGGGCTGTGGAGACATGGCAGGTATAGAAGAGGAGGCTCCTATGTGTCTGACTGGGTCCTTTGGAGCAGCATCAGCCAACACCAGCTGATTCAGCTGGAAGCCTGGGTCTTAATTTGGAAATGTGGGTCTTCTATGTGTAGAATTCTAATTTGTAATTAGGCAGATTAGCTAAATCTGGGGAATAGAGAAGGGGAAAAAAGATTATTGACTTATATAACAAAATAAACAATGCAGGTCCTCGGTTAAATAATCTTGGACGGAAATCAGCTTGTTGGGAATTAGACGAGCAGCGTGGGTTAGGCAGCAGACTGTTGATGAGATCCAGGCAGGGAGGATGATCAGCACACTGCAGGGATATGGAGACAAACCTGCTAAAATTTCACTAACGGATGAAGCTTTGCCCCTCTGCTGATGTTGTAGCAGTGAACTGGTTATATCTGTTTTTCAGTAGTCCTGGTATAGCCTGCTTTAGTCGAACCTTGCCAAGTTGGGATGGGATTACATGCGTTTCCACTGTGGCCTCACAGCAGGGTATACAGTAACTGTGTTGACCTACACTGCTGTGGTTCTGCTTGGTAGCAGGGCTGATGGGGGCCAACATGGGACAGTCTCCTCCAAGCACTGTCTTGTGCTAAACTGATCAACATGTGTGTCGCTGTTCCTCGGACTAAAGAGAAAGTGCTACCTTTAAAATCTGTGTGGTTCTTTTACCTTTACCGAACAGTTCATAGTTTCTTTTACGTGTTAACTGATCACTTTTGGACAGTTAATTACAACATAGGTTTCATTTTTGAAGCTATTGCCATCTGTGCTGTCGGCCATGGTAATATTGTACTCACTAAAGTAGTTGGTGAGATCTCAGAACACCGTGACAAGATAAATTCAAGTGGTCAGACTATTATACATGTCAACAAACCAACAGTTTAGCCAGATTAGCCACCACATTATTTGGAGAAATCACTGAAGTACCCCTTTAATTTTAATTGCATGGTATATGGCAGATGTTTTAAAAGTGTTTGTTAATTGCAATAATTGATATTCATTCGAGTGTTTCCCCCACCCCACAGCCATTTATATGCAATATTCACAAAAAACAC
Source organism: Siniperca chuatsi (assembly GCF_020085105.1). Lineage (NCBI taxonomy): Eukaryota > Metazoa > Chordata > Actinopteri > Centrarchiformes > Sinipercidae > Siniperca > Siniperca chuatsi. Next base: position 528,165 of record NC_058056.1, read on the forward strand.
ACAGTTTGGCTTGCAGAGGATATAGTTTGCATTGTGTATCATGTACCTGCCTCTAGTCTACAATGTGCACTTGATTTCCCTATGCAAAGTTTAGAGAGTTTAACTTGACATTATTATCCCAGTTTAGAGAGGCCTCTATATGCAAAGTCAATTAAGTGGGAGTGGAAGGATGTGGATTCATAGAGAGAGAGAAAAGGGTGTTGGAGACGAGAGTGGGGAAGATTTCAAATACAAACAAGCCCTTTAACAAGCACACCATTGCAAAGAATTCATTTTAAAGACAATGCATAAATCTACATCTAAATCAGAAATCTGTCCCTCAAAATGTCATACTTCCAGGAGCCCATCCAGGGGTTCCCATCCTGAGAAAATAGTGTATTTTACATGATAAATAGTATCATTTTACAGAAGCCAGTGTCTCTATACATGGATGTGTGTCCAAAATGCACAGGGACAGGTGGAGATCCTTCATCTTTGTCATACCAGGTAGGTGGATGAAACTCAAGCCATTCTGAATCACAGGGATGGTAGTGAACACATTAACACTTGAGCACAGCACAGCAAATTATTTTGGTGTATGTGGATGATTATTATGATTAGGGCTGGGTGATATAAACTATATAAACACTGATGGAAAATGATTGATTGATGATGAAGATATTTCTCACCAATTATATGGCAGTGTCATAGTTAGCCACATCTCTCCTCCTATCCTTGTGTACTCTAGTGTTGTTCTCCCCTCCCTGTGTTCCTTGTCAGTCCTCTGTCCGTCTCTTGGTGTGCATGTGTGTGTGTATATGTGTGTGTGTACGTGCCTGGGCGGGGCGCTCTGGTTTCCCCTCCTGCTGAGGATCACCCAATGAACTCCCAAAGTATATCTACCTGGCTCTACCATGTAACCGGCACCAGATCGTCTCAGAACACCAGTACGGTACCTTTGCTTCGGCGCCAAACCCGACCAAAAAAAGTTCTTGTTGCTCACTGTTGTTGTCTCCCGTGTAACCGTGTCTCTGCCGCAGTTACTACCTGCCGGTGATCGCAGCCACCTTGTCCTCTCCGATCTCTGCAAACTGCCTTTCCTGTTCTGCCTGCCATGCTGCACCAGCCATCTCCAGAACCCACTCTCACCATCTCCGCCCCTGAGCCCAGATGGTTCTCCACGGACCGTGTAGGCAAACCTCACTACCGGCTCCAGCAAACTACGCCTGACTCGTCCGCTCTGGAAGAGCGTTCATCGACCAGTGATTGTTTACTGTGTTACAATAAAGACTGTTAAAACCACTATCCAGCTCTCCACCTCGCTGTGTTCTGCTTTTAGGTCCTTAGATCATGCATTACAACAGGCAGTCCTCCAGAAATGGACAGACCACTTCCAAAAATAGGCACATCAGGTTTGGTTGCGTTAGGTAAGCACATCACATGCTACTGTTTTTTTATTATATATCATAAAGATAGACGTAAGAGACAAGCACTCCCTCTTGGCACTTGGAGAAACTCAAGACAGCTCAACAGTCGTGTGGTGATTCTATTTAAGGTGAGCCTACTGTATGTAACTTTTGTTGAACAGCGGCCACTGTGGCATTACAGCATAAAGGTAAATGCTAAACCGTGTAACAGTAGCAAAACTAGAGAATAGTTATTAAATCGGTTACCACCATAAGCTACTGGTCATACGAGACCAAGCTAGGCTGTAGCAACAAAAGGCCTGAAAGAATTGAACTGAGCAAGAGTTTGTTTTATTGCTTATGAATGTAACTTTTCTTTTACAAGAGGAAGACTTTTACTTCTTTCAAAAGTTACATGGTCTCAAAGCATCATTTGGCCAGGAAGTTGGTGAGACAATCCCAAATAGAGCAAGGCTTCTTAAACTCTGACACAAAAAAGACCAGTGATGTATGTTGTTAACTCTGCCAAAACCTGGGCACTCAAAGAAACAGCCCAGAAACAAACCGTAACATTACTATCTGCTTTTGTACAAACATTCATGGTCACAAGGCAATGGATCCTGCTGACTTCCTCCTGATGATACATGAACTTTTCCTCTAGTGCCACCATGAGGTTGACATTTTGGTTTTGGTAGTTTTGGTAGTGAAATGTCGCAACGACTATAGGATAGACAGGGGAATAGAAAACATTTCACCCTCTACTAGAGGTGGAGACATTTTCAACTCATTGAGAGGCCTATTGGACTCTTAACAGAGTGGAGCCCTTTGGCCTAAATGAAGAACTGAATTCGTCATGTTTCCCCTAATTGGTTGCACTTGATGGATGCAGCACTTGTACTTTCTGTACTTTTATCTTTGTAGCATCAAGTTGTGTCTGTGTTCTTTAGATTCTGATGTGGTTTTAGTCCTGTTCAACCAATTATCCAATGACAATTGAACACCTGTTCAAGGCTGACTATATATGTTGTTTGCCTCATGTCTTTGTCCATTTTGACTCGGATGAAGACACAGTAGTGTTGCAACATTTGCAAAATTAAAGACTTCAAATCAATCAGTGTGCGCAGAGAATCCTTTTTCATAAAGACAGGATGTGTTACAACGAAAGTTCATTTTGGAGTATATATTTAAACCCTTACAAAGGGTACCTTTAAAGTGGTACTATGAAGCACATACCCTTTGAACCATGAGATCAAAAACACCTTAGTGCCATTTAGCTAGTAGTCTATGCTGAATACTTTGTAATTTCAATTCAGCATTGTTTTGGTATACAACAGATGGTGAAAATATGGCTGAGCTAATGTTATATGTATGTAAATGAGTAGATCTTATGAGTCACAATAAATCAGCCAATGAGCAGTAGTGGCAGAGACTGAGCCAAAACAGGATTGAGTTTGGACCCAAAGCTTGATGTGAGCGCTACAGCCGCACTACTGTTCATATCGAATACTGGGACTGATCAGGACAACCGGCTCTCTAGCTGGTTAACTCTGCTGAGAGAGAGCGAGTGCGAGACAAACAGCTGGTGGAGATAGTAGTATAGGTTATCCAGGGTAGTGTTGGGCTTTGGTTGATGGGATTTAAGGAAAACTGTTGGGTCTGGAGGTGTGTGTACATTTATGTGTGTTTGCTGGCTGGAGCTCTGCTTTGCTTTTGGGAGTGAGTATTGGCTTCTTTTTGACAGGGCCTGTCCATTGACTAGGGATCCTTTTCTCATTAAGCCCCATCTCCCTAATCCTCCCTCCTGTTTGAAACCCAGTCCTCACCTCTCCTCCATCCAGAAAATAAAAAAGGCTGTTTGTCAGAAGATGCTCTCGCTCTCTTTGCCTTTACTCTCATGCCCCCCCCCCTCTTTATCAATGAATATACCACTCTTGACACTAAAGACTTAACATCAAATGAGCTTGGAAATCCATTTTCACACTTTTGGCTGCCCATTCCACAGCTTTTTTTTTTTTTTTTCTATTTCAGAAGAGGCGAAGGGGAGAGAGGCTCACAGACACAGCGTTGCCTTTGTTCGTCTGCCCTCTGGCCCTCGGTGCCCGGGTAGCCAGTACCACCGGGAGACGGCTTGAGGAGATCAAACGGGTATGCCGGTACCTGGCCCCTGAAGATGCCTCCTGGCACTCGCAATTAAATCAGCCAGCTCACAAAAAATGTCCTGGTACCGTCAATCAAAATAATTTACCCGGGCTCGGTGGCTTTCTTAAAGGCGCACCGCTGCTTTTCTGACGGGGCCTGTCCACTTAATTTCAAAGCTCTTTATTCAAATCAGGGCAGAGGAGGAAGTGCCGGCAAGCACCGCAACCAGGATTCTTATCCTCTAGCCTGCAGTTGTCTTCAAAAATAATGTGAGAGGGGGGGGATAGAGGAGAGAGAAAAGAGGCACCCGGTGAGGCAGCATGTCATTTGAATAAAACGCTGGACACTTTCAATCTTCCAGAACATAAGAGGGAACGTTTTAATGCGTGGGGGTGCAAGGAAGCACACACAGTGCCCCTGGTCGCCTCGGTAGAGAGCAGTTAAAAAGACGTGTGTCGAAGTCAGATGGAGGTTAAACTCAAAAGTTGTGGTGACCAAAGTGGGCTGAATTTGAAAACAACACCCCCGCTCCCCTGGGTGTTTTGTGTGAGCGTGTGTGTTTGTTGAATATGTGTCTTTTCAGGTTAGGCTTGTCTTCTTCATCTGAAATCATGTGGTTTCCACTGTAAACATCATAAAAAAAGACAACAACAAATATCATTTCCACTTTCTGTTTGCTACATCATACATAATAAAGTATGTGGGAATGAACAAGAATCTGTGTTACAACATGTAGCCATGCAAAATATGTATCCCTTCTCTTGCCTATGAGGTGTGTGGCCCTTAATCAAGGCTGTGTTGATTTGTGAGTGATGACCAACAAACACCTCACAAAGGTATTGTACCCTGGAAATCAAATTTGGTCTCTCTCCATTCATATTACCTGCAATAAGTGACAGCCATCTCGCCGTTCAGCGGCTCTCCTGCAGCCCTCTTTATTCTATAGAAGGACTCTGGCCATTGTTCTATTATACTGTGTCCTCACGGCATAAATCATAAGACGTCATCCGCCCGTACAGATCCTTTCTCTGAGAATCTTAGAAACAGCAGGGTGTATCTTAAAGGCTTTTGTGTCTGCCTGACAGACAGCAAGGTATTGTTACCTGATTTAGACAAAGGTGGTTTTTCATGTTTTCTGTGTATGGTGTTTTTTCTCCCTTCCTCTGACTGCTAGAGAACATGGAGGCTCATTGAGATTGCTGAGTTGGGTGAGCAGGGGAGTGAGGGGGAAAGCAGAGCTCGTGTGCTACTCTGAAATGCTTGCCAAGTCAACATAAACATGCCTTGTTGTCACCTCACTTTGCATATAAACCCCTTGACGGTGTGTTTTACAATGCGCTTCAAGTCTGCAAGACAAGTTTTCCAGTGACCTCTCGTTGTGTCCTCACAGCCAGTGGAGAAGAGAATGGAGTGGCAGTAATTGTTGGGAACGTTACAGGCTTGTGGGCAAATATCCCAGGGGGAAAACTTGAAATAATGACCAAAATATTTTTTGACATGTTAATTAAATGTCAAACCACAATGGTGAATGTGCTGCAGCTGGTATACTTTCAAAGCAAGGTAGAGTAATCAGATTCTTTTGAGTTGGTCCCTTTTTCTTACCGTGAGTGCCTTCTTTTTTTTCTTCTCCAGAGGAAATAACAGTGCAGCCAGGCCGGCATTTTTCTTCTCCCTGTGAGTAACTATCAAAAAAGAGAGATTCATCACTGACACGGAAAACAATGAACTCTGCGGCTCGGAGACTATTTTTATCTAAATATACACTTAAATACATTTAACTGACCAGGAGGGGAGTATGCAGTGGCTTCCAATAAACCAAGATAAAGTACTGCAATGGTACTTTGATTTGAGTGTCTTGGAACGGAAAACAAAATAGACTCTTCTATAAATCATGATAATGTTTTGACTGTAGGGAGAAAAAAGAAGGGGGCGGTTATGTGAATGCAATAAGAGATAAAAAGTAGGGCGTTAAAAAAGTGAACTCCATTGTCATGTTATGGAACAAAAGCAAAGTCTCAAGGCAAGAGCGGTTTGCATACATTGGCAAGAGATCGGTATGTCTTTGGGAAGGTATCAACAGCTTGTCAAAGCTGAGCTATGAGCTTCAGAGAGGTGGAACTCATGACACTGGGCTGGGCCTTAAGCGAGTGCCCTGGGGCAGCCCTTGGCTCAGACATCAGAGCCGCTGGACAAGGCGGTGAGACAGAAAACCTGTCTGTGGTCAAATAAAAGCCACCAATGTCAACCTGGCTCCGCTGTTACAGCTGGGTGTAATTAAGTGTGTGGCCAGTAATTATAGATGTGGGGTCATTTCTCCAAGAGGTGGACAGCTTTGGAAATGTTCCACCATTGACTGTACAAGGAAATTATCTGCAAGTGGACATAAATTGCACTTTGTAGTGGCAGCTTTGTGTAATCTTTGACATACTGAATAGAGGATATAAAAAGCCCTCTTCCTTAAATCAAGTCAGTGGGTTAAACAGGTGGTTAGCAACCACACAAATAACGAGAGAACCTTTTTTTCATCCTTACATAAGAGTGAAATGATACTGAAGTAGCATATACAGTACCTTTTCCCTTGAGGGAGTGAAACTCATTATGTGAAGGTATACACAATATGAATGACGACAGTGAAAGGCCTGTTGTATCAGTCAAACTTGTGTGGCTGTCTGAATCATGTTGAGAGAAATGAGAACTGTACTCTTCTTTGCACACCGTTTAGACTTCCACTTTTATGAAATCAAAAGGGACAAACTGAGACCATGCTTGGGTCCATTGGATTAGAAATCGTTCATAATTTTAGCACATTAAAAGCCAAAGGGATCACTCTAAGTATGATAGGCTGGGATCACTGTTTTACTCCCCCATACCTAAGACCTAACCAGCATCTTTTAAATATTTTACAATGGAATTGTTATAAAAAATGTTATCATTCCAGTAGTGTTATATTTGACTTTTATTTGTGCCTGTGCACCACAAACTGCATCCTTAGGATGTACAGTAGCTACAGGTTGAAGTGAGGACACATTTTGAGCCTGTAGGAGGAACGAGTGAGGTCATAGGTGCTGGAAATGAAAGCTTACAAACAGCAGACCATCGTGCTGCGATTTATAAGGTGTTGTTCCCCATTAAAACCCTCTCCTTGAAGCTGTGGGCAGAGAATTTTGAGATGTGATGGCAAGTCAGTTTCTCTATGTTCTACGATAGCTTTAAAAGGCCAGCGAGGTGTGCATGTGTGTGTACAAAGAGGGGGTGGGGGATCATGACCGTCTGAGCTGAAGCCCACTGTGCCTTGATGCCTCAGAAAGGGCAGGGTTGCTGAAGCATGTTACTAATTAACGGAGAGCCAAAACACTAGTGTGCGTTAGCACAGAAAGAAATCAGATCTCTCTGGACTATCCATTCCTCCTTGTGAGGGCTCACTCAAACAAATTTAAGACACCTTGCTGAACCAGTCACACTCCAATCTATTGGATGTGTGGATCTATAGTACTAATAACATTTGGGGTGTAATCATGCATACAGCCCTAAAATAAGCGGGATGGAGTTGTAGCAGCTAATGTATTCACAGTCAGACCAACTGCTGTTCGCCACAAAGAGGGGAAAAAGCTGGACTTGCTTGAGTAACTGTAATAATTGGAAAATGATTTTGATAGCCTGAAACAATCTAATATATTACAGAATTTTATTAAAATAATATCAAATCAAATTAACTGCTATTCCATAATGAATTAGGTAACAAGTTAGGCAGATATTAATCGCTATCCCCTCCCTTAGGCCAAAGCAGACTGGGAGACAGGATGAGAGGGCGATGAGGGAGGGGTATGAGGAGGGATGATGGGAAAGCGGGATGGAAGGATGGAAGAGAGGGGGAATAGGGGTTATTAACTTGGCTCTTGCGGCTTGTTAGAACTCAGTAAGGAAGGCAGCAAGCAAACTCCTCCAGGAGTTTTTTGCCTCTTCCTCCCTCTGTTTTCCACAGTTTCATTTGTCGTAATTTCATATGAGTTCTTGCAGAAGAGGCGTACCTCTGCGAGAAAGGTATACAACCGTAGCCTACCTACATCCTCCTAGACAAAATTTGATTGGCTGGTTGAAACAAGCCCCCTTAAATGGACCTGTAATTTGTGTTTTGGCGTGCCATGACTTCATCCAGTACGGCTGTTAGTGACTGTTGCTCCCCTTACTGGCATCTCTGTGGATGCCTTTGGGGGCCTCGCAGGCCGTTCATCTGGGCTACGTGGTTTTTAATCAAGTCCAGGTCCGAGTCCTTTGAAATCATAATCAGATGCCGGGCTGGCTGAGCCATGCCAGATATTTAATGTATTAGGCCCGTGCCAGCTCTCTCTTCAGCACGGCAAGTCTCCCCTTAATTCCATCACGCCAATCAATTACTGTTCTCATGGACTGGGCCAGTGAAATAACCAGTTGCAGCACTCTGCGCGCAAGCTTAATGCCGTCTGCTCTGATATTATGGCTTGATGCAGTGTTTTCACAGACCCAACCACATGACTTTATGAAGAAATTACCTAAAACTTTAAAGGGAGGGAGAACTCTTTGTCCATCTTGCATTGCTGTGTCTGCGGGGATTAATAGAAGAAGATAACCAAAAAGACGGCATTGCTGATGACATTCTCAGGAGTGGCACAAGACTGACGAACCCTTATCCCAAGCTACTGTAGCACTAATAGATGAGGCTTAACCTAGTCCAGAAGATCCAGGGGTTTTGTCAATTTAGGATCACTTTACCAGGATTTCAGTGGTGTGGCAGCATGGATTATCATTTGTGGCCCGCATGCACAACGGGGGTATCTGCCCTCGAACCCGCAATAATGGGGTCTGCTCTCCCAAAGGAGATAAGACGAGCTACTTATCAAAGACATTGCAGGTGTTCGCAAAGTCAATTGCGGGTGAAAGGCGAACAACTAGTGGGGATTTCGTTGTCGTGTGAGACGCTCTCCCGTTGAGTCCTCGGCTGACAAGATTAAAAGTACCCAGCGAAGACTCGCTGTATCACACGTCAGCAAGAAGCAGAATTTAGGCACGTCGTCAAACTTCCCAAAGAGAGGAAAGCCCACGAAGAAATTTCTCCTTTAACCACACTTCAAAAAAGATTTGAGGACTTGTGAAATACGCATCACCCCTGACACCTGCAAAAGCCATCCTCTACTCCCAGCCTGAGGTAATATGCCAAAGAAATACAAAAAATCCCCACTTTTTTATTTTTAATTACTAATTATTTCAGGGAGGCTTTAATGGCTTTATTTTAGCTGTCACAGTCATGAGAGAGAGAGTGAGCGACAGAGCGATGGAAAGAGAGGAAGAGAAGGAGGCAGGATTAGGTTTCTCCTGGGGAAAGCAGGGAGGAGGGAGGACAGCTCGTTCCTGATCCAGGGGGTTTTCAGGCCAGGGGGGTGACAGCTGCACTGTCTTTAGCCTGGATTTGAATTTGAATTCTATCTAACGATGCAGCGCCGGCGAGGACTTGGCAGGGCAGTCTGCTAATCTCCCAGACACAAATGCCTGGGCTTTTCTTGTGTGCCCTCGCCGAGATTTGAGTAATTAAAGTTAAATTGAAGGGAATAAAAAATATCCTTCTTGTACCCGGGCTGTCTTGCTAATGCCAAGTGTGAATAGCCAGGTTTGTCCTCAGAACTATAATCCCCAACGCTATTTCTCTTCTCTCTTTCTCTCTCTCTAAAAAGCGGAGGTGCCGCCAAGTTTTCACAAGCTCTAAAGACAGTGATAAGGCGAGGGCGAGGGCCACAGCCTTTCATCTTGCAGGCATCTTTAAGGAAAAGAGGAAGAAAAGAAGTGACAGAGGGAGGGAAGGGGGAAGTCTGCAAGGAAAAGTGGAATTGTCCAACTGTTACCTGGACAGCGTCCATCATATAGGGAGGAATTGGCTTGAGAAGTCCGGACTTGTCAGAGTTAAGAGAGTTAAGCAGTGAGACAGGCCTCCCTGGCATTGAATTAGATTGAATCGATCGATTCGATTAGTATGACCAAATAATCTTAACAAGGTCCACTTACAAGGACCACTTACTGGCTTTTTCCAGAGCTTTCAGTCACATCTCACAGTCTTCATCAGTGGATTGAAGTTGCTCAGTATCAGTACTGAGCAAACTTACATTCTTCATCACTGATAAGATTATTTGGTCATACTAATCGAATCCAATCTAATTCAACCATAGTCCCTGTAGTCATAAAGCCCTGAGCAACAAGCTTATATATGACTTACAATTGGTGTGGACAGTCACTACATGCATCTACATGCACACTAGTACCAGAGATTAAGATTGGGTTTTGAGTGAGTGATTATGGGTTTAAGGATCAAGAATTAAATTTAATGCTGAACTATCATTACATACATTAGATTAGTACATATTATATACATTTGATTAGAGTAGACAAAATTAGATGGTGTTTCTTAGATAAAAATGTATAATTCTTTTTTAGACATACATTTACCCTTTTCTTTAGCTGCACATCTCTCAAATGTTTCTTTGAGCACATTGCTTTTTGTTCAGTTTCAATATAAATGTTGTTCTGTATAAATAAAAAAGCACCAGAAGTGTCAATAGTTACAGAGCCCATTGAAACACAAGATGATATTTTTTGAGAAAGGTGAGGAATTAAAAGAATTCATGCAAAGATATTAATATATGCAAAATATGACATTGTGGAATACATTCATACTAAATATAGACTGGGGATGTTTATGCAGGTGCATTTAAATGCATCAACACTCCTTCCCCTTGTTTAAGATTTACATTGTCCTCTCTCTCCTCCTGTACTCTCTCTCATAGAGTGTGAACCTCGCTCATCCTGAGCCTCCTGTAGGTTTGGTGATGGATCAGTCATTACAGCAGGGACTGGCGACGCAAACTGAGTCAATAGAGGAAGAATTAAGTTCTCCCGTGGCCATCTGTGTGATGATGATGAAGGGGAGCTGCCACCAAATTAACCTGGGACTATATGGACAACTGCTTCAGTATGTGTATGAGTGTGTGTATGCATACATAATATTTGCAGCGGAGTGTTTACAGATCAGTGTATGCTTTACGGTATGTGTGTGATGTGTATTATCGTCTGCGTCGGTGTGTGTGTGTGCAGGTCAAGTGACAGTGTTTTCTGGGCCCTTTGTTTCCACTGCTGACTCACAGGCCGAACTGCCTGAAGCTAATACCTCTGGAATGCTGCGCTCTATCTATTCTCGCTCTCTCTCAGGCTCTCTCTCCCCTTTTCTTTTTTTCCTGGTAATTGGAGAAATGGGAACAAAACTCAAGACTTGATGACAAGACTTGCCATCCTTACCACTCCTCCCTCTCCCATCTAGCTCTCAAGGCTACTGTTTGTTTCTCTCTCCCCCAACAAGAGGTTACTGAACCTGAATACTTTTTTGGTCTGTGGCACCAAGTATCGAAAACTTTCTGGTGCTGACAGCTGACACTGAATTAATTTGTTGGGTCTCTGTAAATAATACTATAAAGAGCACGGTCTAGACCTGCTCTATAGGAAAAGTGCAATGAGATACCTTCTGTTATGAATTGGTGCTATATAAATACAATTGAATTGAATTGAAATGGAAAAAAATATTTGTCGAAATAACAGCTGTTTTGTAAATTCTCACATCCAGGGAATATGCATTTGTGGGACGAAGGCATAGCTAGCTAGCAACCTGTAGGCTGTAGTAACTAATGGCAATGTCAGTAACTCTTGATTAAGCGGGTGAACCACTGATGCTAATGCGCTCTAGTTATTATAGTGTTAGGGGAGGGGCCATGCTCAGTGGCTCCAGTGTGTCATCGAGCCATGACATTTCTAACATTTATAATGTGTTTAGAAACAAATCTCTGAATTTCCTTTACACGGAGTATAAGTGTTGCTCTGGGTTCATGGGAGGCTTTTAAACCAACTTTTGGAGATAGTTGAGCAGTTTTAGAGCTGTATAATAAACCACCTGATTCTCCTCCATAGGGATGCAACGCTTTGAAACTGCTGGATGTTTTTCCTTTAACCTCAACAGGTTAGCTGTAAACCAGTTGACAACCAGACGATAAAAGCTCCAAGCATCCATGTCGAACTTTACAGCAGATAAACGCAGACTCTGTGCCTGAGTCATCTGTCGCTTTATGTCCACCGCTCTTCTGAGGCTGTGCCTATATTGAAATGCCTCTCCCTAACAGTCTGTAAAATCACACACAGAGTCAATGGGTGCTTATTCGCCATGTGCATCCTGAGTTACAGTTTGATATTACAGCCCAGGCTGCAGTTGTGCTGTATTGATAGGCCCATACATCAAGCCTCCTCCAGACAATCGCAGATGGCTAATTGGGACTTTTTACAGCCTCCCAGTTAATGCAGGGATTTTGATATAAATTAACCACACAAGCCAGCGTCCCCTTTCATTAAGCTTTACTTGGACAGGGCCTCATCTGATGAATACCTCCTTTTATTGGCGCAAAGACCTCCAAGGCTTCGGTGAGATGGAATATTGTTTTTAATACGTACCTGTCTGTGGTAATTAATTACGGTTTGCTGTATCGCCTCCAGTCAAACTTGGAAGAAAAACTCTGCCTTCATCTCCCAGCTTTCTGCTTCTCTCTCTTTCTTCTTTCCCTCCTCTTGTTTTTCATTCTCCTGTTTTCCCTCCCATGTTTATCAGTCTCTGCCCCTCCCTCCATCCAGAGTTGGGAGACTCAAAGCCCTATAAATGTGCACACACACACACACACGCACACACGCACACACTTTATTAGGTACACCTATTCAACTGCTTGTTAACGAAAATATCTAATCAACCAATCACATGGCAGCAACTCAGTGCATTTAGGCATGTAGACTTGGTCAAGAAGATTTGCTGAAGTTCAAACTGAGCATCAGAATGGGGTGAAAGGTGAAAAAAAGGTGATTTAAGCGATTTTGAACGTGGCATGGTTGTTGGTGCCAGACGGGATGGTTTGAGTATTTCAGAAACTGCTGATCTACCGGGATTTTCACGCACACGTTCTGAAAGGGTTCTATGAGCTTGAGAGGTTATAGATATTTATCAGACTATAAAGAGGCATGCAGCTGTAAACATTAACATATATGTTTTTTGATGATAGACTGTCGGGGGACTTCCCATGATGCACCTCTTTCCTCTCTTCTCCTCTCCCTCTCTGTCTGTTTGCATTTTTATCCCATTACTGCACTCGACATCTTCTCTCTCCCGTAGTTTTGTGCTTTCTCGTCTCTCTCTTCTCTCCTTCTGTCGCTTTCAGCAGGTATTTCTGCCTCCAGAGCTGCAGAGTCTGGATCTGTGGTTGTGGGCCACCTGCTGCCCCTGTGTTCCTGCTCGACAACTGCTACAGTTGTTGTTATTGGCTCTGTTACAATTAGTGTCATTATTATTCCTATGACTGTCATTCCTATTATTATTAATTTATTAATATTAATATTACCACTACCATTACATTGTTACTATTTCACTATTCTAGGTGGTATTTGCATTGTGCCCCCCCTTCTTTCCCTCTCTCTCTCTTTCTCTCTCTCTCTAAACTGCTCTCTCTCTCTCTCTCTAAACCTCTCTCTCAAAACCTCTTTCTCTGTCTCTCTCTCTCTCTCTCTCTGCCTCTCTCTCAAAAATCCCTCCCTCTGGTTTCTGCCTCTTAAAAGGAAGTTTTTCCTTGCCACTGTCACCAAGTGCTTGCTCATGGTGGGATTTGTTGGGTCTCTGTAAATAATATTATAAAGAGTACGGGCTAGACCTGCTATATAGGAAGAGTGCAATGAGATATCTTCTGTTATGAATTGGAGCTATATAAATAAAATTGAAAATTGAATTAAATAGAAAGTCAAATCCTAGGCTGCCTCCAGGATCACATCATACCAGGGGGCGGACTGGCAACAAAAAGCAGCCCGGGAATTTGCTGTCAAGTGGCCCCAATTTGATACACTGAATTTGGACACAACATGTTTGTCAATCAACGAATCATTAATTTATAAAAACACTATCTTTTAATTTGTATCGTTTGTGTTAGGCTAATATGTAAAACGATGAAACAAATTTTCCAAGGTTTATCTCCCCATGTTTATAGTAAATAACTTGAATGAAGTAGTGCAACGTGATCATATGAATGATGTATTGCGCTCTAATTCACTTAACAGTCACACAATAACATTCAATAGTGCACCTCTAATTGGATCTGTGCTGGTTCCTGCTCCCTCTTCTTCCATCCTTTCCCTTTCTTGTTCAGAGCCATGTTCACCTGTAAAATATTTAACAAATCATTTGTATTGCTGGGCTGGCTATCAAATATTAGGCTATATGCCTTATAGGCTATAATATGAAAAATAATTAATGAGTAGTCTTGAAGAAAATGATCAAATTTCGTTTGTTTTACCCATTTCCGATCGAAGTTGATGACCTTTTTTTTAACACTATAGAGAAATGTAGCGTAAATGTCTTTAAAAGTTTATAAACTGAGTCTGACTAGCTAAACCTTAGAAATGGTCAAACCTGCAGCGGGACTCTAGCATTGAAACCCCGAGGTTAACAAACACATTTTGTTCTTTAGTTAGTTAATTTTACTTGTTCATATAACATGTAAGCACATAACATGTAAGCATGACAAAGCACCTGCTCCCTGCTTACTCATCTTTGATGTTTCTGCCTCTTCACCACTGTCCTCATCATCACCCGCAGACTGCTTAAATAAATCTGTTATGTTTTACATAGTTTTAATGAGTGCTAGATTCTAACTGCCCAAGTGCTGGATACTCCAGTTTCAGTTGTGATAGCAACTGCTACCTGTTATTACGGATTGCACCAGCCATGTCGCTGCAGCTAAGATGACCTTTTTAATATCTGTATAAGCTGTATAATACCAGTGTTGGGAAAAAAAGACTGGCCCTCACAAGACCGGCCCACCGGGAAAATTCTTGAACTTCCTGATGGCCAGTCTGCGCCTGCATCATATTTCTTTTTACTTGCTCAAGTTCAGCTTTATTGTCTGTAAAATGCAGTTGTAGACCCTCCATGCTACACAATTTATAAAGCTTGTATAAATTAAAAAATATATACTTTTATTAGTTATAATAATAATAATAATAATAATAATGATAATAATAATAATAATAATTACTGTTATATATTTAAAATGACAAATTGGAATAAGATTAAATAAAAATAAATACATACAATTAGAACACTACAGTAAGCACAACAACAACCACAGATGCTGTATAAAGTGACATAAATCCATATTTTTAAAAGTTTTATCTATACTTTATTATATATATATTATATTTTCACATTAGCTCCATTCACTCCTGCTAGCATGGCTAACATGCTAATCCAGTGGTTCCCAACCATTTTCGACTGTGACCTTTAAAAACAAATCAGTCCACTTGCGACCCCCCTAAAGCCATACTGTCACAAGTTACAGTATGGCTTTATTGTCCATACTATTTCAGAGTAAATTGTCTCATTTAAAGGATTATAATCTAACACTGTCTCTGAGGGAAGAACTAGCTCCTCCACCTGAAACTGACTGACAACTCAGAGATGCAATGATGCTTTCTTACATGACCATTTTTCCACCAACCAGCATCTTAGTTCCTCCTGCTGGGAAAATACACATTCTGGTAAATCTACCTGGAACAATAATGTCAGCTTTGGTTAATTATTGTTTGTCAAAAATAAGCACTGAGTTCTACCATTTGCTAAGTCACTACAGAAGAGAGAACTCTACGGAAGATCCGGGGGGACATGCACTTTTCATGTTTTGCTTTCTCATGATCGTCAAGTATTTTGCAATCACAGTATAACAATATTGTTTTCTTGACAAAAAAATCTTTCATTATTTTCACATTCCCATGAAAGAGAGAAAAATATATTCATTATGTCCTCACAAAATTAACACCCAAAATCAGCACACTGCTATTTTAAGTGACTAAGATTCTACATGCTGTGAAGATAAATCTACTTCACATCACAGACAATGTGTCTACTTGTAGCGATATTCCTTTAACCCACAGTATGTTTCCACCTATAATGAGGGTTCTACCTGCTGTGTGGTGACGTTTCTAGCAGGAATTACATTTAAACTCATAATGATGCCATTTCCATTTGCAGTGATTATGTTTTTACCCAAAGAGACATTTGAAGTGACATTGTGAACTGCAGTGACAATATTTCCACCAATAGCATGGCCGGATGAACTCACTAGGGGACCATGAGAAAAACAATTAGTGTGGGGCCCCCATCAATCCTTTTGTGGTACTTTGGTTTAAGGGGTACTCCAGCAAGTTTACACATGCAGTGTAAAGTTTACGCGTTACGGGGAGTACTACTCAACCTGTGAAAACAGTTGAGGAGCTTTGTCAAATCCAAGAAAATAACCCTGATGATGTTATACTGATGTCATCAGGGTTATTGACTTCAGTTTGGAGACAACAAACCAGAAAGTCTGTGATGCAAATGGACACATGGAGTTTGAAAGACATGGGTATTTATCTTACAGAAAACGTTTAAAACAAGATGCTATCAAGTTGCATCATGGGAAATAGAGGATCCGGTATTTTTTTTAGCTTGACCCATAAGATATCTCAGCCTCTGCTTCTTTGATTTTGACCATTTAAAAAAAAATCTGTCTCTTGCAAGTCCTCCAGCTTTGTTGAAGAGCAATATTAGTTTGTTGGAAAACCACTTTGAACAAAATATTATTTAGGAACATGCAGCATGTAGATTATTACACAGGATCCCACTGCAAGACAGGAACTCAAGACAGGTACTGTTTTTTTGCAAGATTCCATAAGAGGAGCTGCACCAAGGATGAGCTCCTGAGTACATCTCAGTTAGACCTAAAAAAGTACAAAATAACCTTCAGAAAGGACTCCAAAGAAGAGGTAACCGCATTAATGAACAACAACAGAAGAGGAAATATCATCTTTGGATATATTTTTTAAATCAAAACAACTAGCTAACTGTCAAGGTAGCAAACTAGCTGCCAACTGTTAACTTATTTTATGAAGACAAGAAGAAAAATTACAAGGATCCTTGTTGGTAACATTAATATATCTGGTAAACTGTACATATTTCAGTTTTTTTGCCAGCGTTTGTAGGCTAGAAAAGCTAGCCAAGTAAATAGTTAGCCTAGCTCCTCTTGGAGTAAACAAGTGGTCGGCATGTAAACCAGGCAGCACAACACAGCACAATTATGCATATGTATGCAGCAAGGTCATCAGCTCAGGAGGCAGATTAAAGATCTGTAAAGATGAACACCTTGACAAGGATGACCCTCTGCTTACCATCAAATACTACACCAAAGGAAAGGTTATGGTCCGAGGGAATGAAGCACACCTGGAGTTCTTTCAAGAGGCAATTCCCCTGTTGAAAGCTGAGGTGGACACCAAGGGGATCAATGTCCCCTCTGACAGTGATGAAGATGATGAGAGCCCTTTAGGGAACCCCACCACCTTGTCCATCTCTGCTTCTCCCACACCTGCCAACTCCACCAACCAGCTGAAGGAGAGAATGGCCCTGCTTGAGCTTCATGCTTTGCTGAATTCAAAGAGCTGACCCAGACCAGGCTGTCTGAAGAGCAAGTCCCACAGGTGGTCCTGCTGGCTGATGCCATGTCATCCATTACATTATTATGGAGCTCAGAAGAGGATGTGCCACCTTACACATTGTCCACCTGGCCCTCCACCCAACCATTGGCACCTGGCACATCTATGATGGACTCCATCTACACAGAGAGAGGGTGAATATATTTGCAAAGACCCCCAAAGACACAGCACTCCCACCCCCTCCTCTAGTAGGAGCTTTAGAGACCATCCCAGAACTCTTCCCCATCACCACCCCAGGATCATCCCCCCTCCTCTGGGGAGACGCACCAGTTCAGCTTGGGCCTCCCACTCCCCACCACCTCACCACTGTGAAGCACAACCAGAGGTTACCTTCCCCTCATTAGACCCTGTCCACCAACCCCCTTTACAGCATCAGCAGTAGAGATATGCAGCAGCACCTGTCCATTGTCCACTGTCCATTTTTGAAGCTCTCCTCTCAGAAATTGGCTATTTCCAGGGAAATGTGCTTCTAACTGGATGGATGAACAGGAATCAAACCTGATGTCATCGACCCACAGGGCAACAACAATGTGTTTGGTCAGTCTCCCCTGTTTACCACACCAACCATCAGCCATCGGAACAACCTTCACTCTGAAAAAAATCTAAGTGGCAGGGAGGTAGTGCATCTCTGTTGGGCCTTAGGCCTATTCATAGTTAATGGTAGGTTCAACGGGGACTCTTTAGGTAGATTCACATAGTCCTCAGCTCTTGGGTCTAGTGTAGTAGTGCAATTAATGACATGGACCCCTCCACTATCAGTGCATTCACTGTCAGACAGCAATCCCCCCATTCAGACCACAACCAAATGTGTTCTTTAACCCCCTGGGGTCACCAAACACATCGGAGCGTTTACTCAATGTTTCTATTAATATCTTTGCAATAATACAGCACAGAAATGTGGTTCAGATATTGTCGCAATCTGTAGACTCTCCGACTTCAAGCCACTATTCTCGCGTGATCGTACGTGACTCACACAGAGAGCTAGGAGGAAGAGAAGAGAGCTCTCATCTGTCTCTCACCGTACGTAATTTGTGGGTTCGTGTGTCCATCTGCATTGGCTGAAACAAGCCAATGGAAAATCAGGAAATCACTAAGGACCCGCCCGTCACCTTACACTGCAGAAAAACACTGCAGTTTTCAATGAGTTGACATGGATAGGAAAGAGAAAGTCCACAAACTTTGACAAAATTGACTGTCCATTAGTATAGGTTTACTCTGTATAGAAATTATTTCTTTCTGTAAGAGTGCGCTTCACTTACAAATAGTATAGATTAGAGGTTTTCAAAGTCTGCGATGCTGGGCCTCCCCTCAGAAAAAGAAAAAGGCGTATCCTCACCCCCACTTATTTTACTTGCTTATTTTAATATTTTTTCACTTCCATTCACACTTTGAAAACATGCTTTGGCCATTGACTATTTTAGCATACTGTTCTGTACAGATGATACTTTGTCTTTCATAGAATTGTATTTATTTATGTTTGTGATTTTATACTGAATGTGAAATTTCTGGAAATCTCAGTTTTCAGAATCAGAATTAGAATCAGAAATACTTTATTGATCCCCAAAGGGAAACTCTTTGTTACAGCAGCTCGCCTTTACGTCAGTGCACACAGGAGAAAGTACTAGCAAAAAATATAATACAATACACTATAAACACTATAAAACAGGTCAGAAAATAAATTAAGTACCAGGTGGGTATAAGTATAAGATAAAATAAGTGTGAGGTACCAAGTGGGTTTACCGGTTGATGATGATAATACAGTATAATAATACAAGGTAATAATATAAGTAATAAGTAGTGGTGCAAGTACTGTCGAGTTAAGTGTAGCTTATTGAGATTATTAAGATATTGCACAGCAGTAATGGAGGTATATAATATCAATATCCATAAATAGGAAAAACTAACATAGGAACACTAAATATTGCACAGGAGTAACCAGCATCCTCCTCTCTGACACCACCGCCAGAGAGTCCAGCTCCACCCCCACAATGTCACTGGCCTTACGGATCAGTTTGTTGAGTCTGTTGGCGTCTGCTACCTTCAACCTGCTGCCCCAGCATGCAACAGCATACAGGATAGCACTGGCCACCACAGACTCATAAAACATCTTCAGCATTGTCCGGCTAACGTTGAAGGACCACAGCCTCCTCAGAAAATAGAGGCGGCTCTGGCCCTTCCTGTAAACAGCTTGCGTGTTCTTGGTCCAGTCCAGTTTATTATCCAAGTGTACTCCCAGGTACTTGTAATCCTCCACAATGTCCACACTGACCCCCTGGATGGAAACCGGGGTCACTGGTGCCTTGGCCCATTGTAGGTCTACAACCAGCTCCTTTGACTTTGTCGCATTGAGCTGCAGATGGTTGTGCTCACACCATGAGACAAAGTTACCCACCACAGCCCTGTACTCAGACTCCTCACCACCGCTAATACATCCCCCCCAGCAGAGTCATCAGAAAACTTCTGAAGGTGGCAGGACTCTGTGTGGTAGTTAAAGTCCGTGGTGTAGATGGTGAAGAGGAAGGGAGAGAGGACAGTCCCCTGAGGGGCCTCAATGTTGCTGACCACGCTGTCCGACACACAGTGCTGCAGGCGCACGTGCTGTGGTCTGCCAGTCAGGTAGTTCACAATCCAGGACACAAGGGGGGCATCCACCTGCATCGCTGCCAGCTTCTCACCCAGCACGGCAGGCCGGCTGGTGTTGAAAACACTGGAGAAGTCAAAAAACATGATCCTCACCGTGCTTGCCGGCTTGTCCAGGTGGGTGTGGATGCGGTTCAGCAGGAAGATGATGGTGTCCTCAACTCCCAGTCGGGGCTGGTAGGCAAACTGAAGGGGGTCCAGGAGGGGTCTGCCCATGGGCCGCAGCTGTTCCAGCACTAGTCTCTCCAGGGTCTTCATTATGTAGGAGGTCAGTGCCACCGGTCTGTAGTCCTTGGAGCCACTGGGACGCGGCGTCTTCGGCACAGGAACGAGGCAAGATGTCTTCCACAGAACAGGGACCCTTTGAAGACACAGGCTCAGGTTGAAGACATGTTGAAGGACTCCACATAGCTGAGGGGCACAGGCTTTTAGCACCCCGGGGCTAACGCCATCGGGGCTTGCAGCCTTGTTTGAGTGGAGTTTCATCAGCTGTCCTCTTACCTGGTCAGCAGTCAGGCACACAGCAGAGGTTACAGGTGGGGGAGGTGGGGAGTCATTAGTGTGAAGAGCCTGATGGGTAGGGGGGAGCAGAGTACTCAGAGGAGCTTGTGGGCCGACAGCAGATGAGTTAGAGGAGGGATGAGCAGGAGCCGATGTGTCGAATCTGTTAAAGAACAGATTAAGTTCGTTGGCCCTGTCCAAGCTGCCTTCAACTCCTCTGCTGCCAGTCGGTCTGAAGCCAGTGATGGTCTTCATGCCGCTCCAGACCTCTCGCATGTTGTTCTGTTGGAGTTTCTGCTCCGGCTTCCTCCTGTACTCTTCCTTGGCCTCCCTGATTTTCACCTTCAGGTCGGTCTGGATTGCCCTCACCTCCTCCCTATTACCATCAGTAAAGGCCCTCCTCTTGGCATTCAGGATGTCCTTGATGTCCTTTGTTACCCAGAGGTTGTTATTTGGATAACAATGGACCATCTTAGTTGGGACATTGCAGTCCACACAGAAATTAATGTAGCCAGTAATGCACTCAGTGAGCACCATCAATGTCCTCTCCATGAGGCTCACAGAGTGCATCCCAGTTTGTCACCTCAAAACATTCCTGCAGTGTCCCATAGGCCTCCTCTGACCATCCCCTCACTGTCCTTGTGGTCGCGGGCTGACTTTTAACCAGAGGCATATAGCAGGGTTTGAGGTAAACCAGGTTGTGGTCTGACCTACCCAGAGGGAGGAGGGGGGAAGAGCTGTATGCGTCCTTAACATTAACATACAAAAGGTCCAGTGTCCACTCCTCTCTAGTAGGACTTGGTGAAATTAGTCAGTGTTGTTGAAACACTGACATGGTTGAAGTCACCCGAGATTAATATGAGTGCACTCGGGTGTTGAGTCTGGAGCTGTGCTATGGCGGTGTGAATGGCGCTGCACACCGATGCCGGGTTAGCAGAGGGGGGGATGTAAACAGCCACAACAATGGCATGTGAAAATTCACGTGGCAGATAATATGGCCGGAGTCCCACAGCTAACAGTTCAATGTACGGGCTACAGATACTCTGCTTGATGGTAACGTGACCAGGGTTACACCATCTGTTGTTAACCAGAACAGCAAGCCCACCACCTTTCTGCTTCCCGCTTCCGGTGTGATCCCTGTCGGCCCGGACAGTCTGAAAGCCATCGATGGAAACGTTATGGTCCGGGATATCCTGGGCCTGGTTTTTCAAAAGGTTTAATCCGGAAAAAATTGATCCGGATTTAGTAATGCTTTTTTTGCGATCCGTGATCATGTAATCCAGCATACTTTTGGAGCCAGTTTTTTAAAGCAACATCGGATTGGATCAATCTGATCCGGATAGGAACTTTACAGGATCACCAAATCTGGATAACCAGTGCTCAAACAGGATAGGAAATCACAATGTAGAACTATAGATATGTAAAGAGCAACAAGTAGAATAGCCAGTGTGGGGTCAATATAAGTTTATTTTTATTTGAAATGAAAACACACACATTTAAAAAAAAACTAAAAACAAGAAAAACCCCACCCCATCCTCTTCCAGCAGTCCGCTCATCTGAGACCTACAACACAAACACTGTACATTGCAGAGCAAGATGTGCAATTGAGCGTTTAAATGGAGTTCTTAAGAGGCGCTTTGCATGCCTTAACTACCTGAGATTGGAACCACAGAAAGCATGCAACATAACCCTTGCCTGTATTGTCCTGCACAACATCGCTACTAAGCACAATGTCCCTCTCTGTGCTGACAATGATGCACCTGAGCCCCTTGGAGACCCTAACCAACCTCCTGCATTCTGCCAGAACGAGCAAACAGGACGTGCAACAAGGGACGCAATAGTTAGACACTATTTCTGATTTGGATTTGTTTTGGATTTCAAAAATCAGTGATTGCCATTCTTTGCATTTTTTTGGTTATTCTGTAATCATTGCATGCATCACTAATAATATTCTAAATACAAAAAATTTGTGATTGTGATGAATATATATATATCAATTAGTGACAGAATAAAATTTATTGTTTTTGCTCAATTTGACAGCTGTTTGGGGGATTATTTTATGAGGCTAAACTCTTTCTACTTTGCTGTAGGCCTATACTGAAAGGCTGAATACGTTAAAGCCTACCTAATCACTGTAGCCTGACGGATGAACAAATAAAATTAAAACCTTATGAATAAATAGGATATCTTGTAAGATACTGCATGATCCAAATATAGTATTATTTGATACATTTTTAAAGTTTTCATTACATTTTGGCCATGAAATCCACGCTGAATCCACCCTTCTGATGGGATCAGTTTAATCCAGATTTTTTGGATCAAAGTGATCCAAATCCTACAAAAAAGTTCTGAAAAACCCAAACTAAAGGTTTGATCCGGATCAAAACCAAGATTGGATTACGTGATCTAATCCGATTATGTAATCCGTTTTTTCTTTTGAAAAACACATTTTCAAGATTTGATCCAATCCGTTATCCAAAATCCTAGTGGATTACTTTTAAAAAACCGGGCCCTGGTGTAGCCATGTCTCAGAGAAGCACATCAAACTACACTCACGAAACTCCGTCTGACTCCGGGCTAACGCCGTTAGCTTGGCAATTTTATTCGCCAGCGATCTCATGTTGCTCATGATGAGAGAAGGCAGACATGGCTTAAATCTCTTGTTCTTAAGTCTCTTTTGTCTGCACCCCTCTCTCTTTCCTCGCCACTTCGTTCCACCTCTGCATCCTCGGTGTGTTCTCCTCCAGATCTTAGTGGGGACATCGGTTGTCCTGGGCAATCACCTGTTCCCTGGTGTAAACAATGTGGCCAAACAGCTGATCTGCAGCGGTGCCCTGACCAAGTAGCAGGAGAAGAAGTTCCACGGTGAAAAAAAGTACTAAAACACTTTCTACCCTCATTTTCGCAAAGAGCATAGTTTAAATTATACTTACACCCAAGTTACTTACGTTTGGAAGAAAAAGGAAAGCTAAAAGTTGGAAAAAGTAAGACGACGAGACGGAGCTACGGCAACAGGCAGCATGCACGTTGGCGCATGCGCACTACGCAAAGCAACTCCATTTGGCATGAATTACTCTATTACAGAGTTCTACATTGTGGCATTGGGAGCAAAATGTATGATCTGGTTAAATCAATGTTTGGTTACCTATTTGGAAAATAGTTCTGCTATTAAAATTAGAGACAAACAAACTGAATTCTTCAACCAGAAAAGAGGTCGTTGTAGTCCCTCATTCGTCCAGGAGTGTTCAAGACGTAGACAGATGCCTACGACTGAAACCTTTTCTACGACAGAAAAGAGGTGTTCATCAGAGCTGCAACTTAAGCCCGACTTTATTTAATGTATATAAATGAGCTTGCTTGTTCAGTTGGATTAATGTGCTGCTCCTGGCCTCTCCCTCCTAGATAGAGAAGTGAAGTCTCTTTTTATGCTGTTTTAAGTAAGTAAAAGACAGTTTAAAGAAAATTAAAACTCAAGTAAAATCAGGAAAGGCTCTCTGATAAAAGTACGTTTTAAGAAGGGACTTAAAGAGATCACTGACTCAGCCGACCAGATTTCCTTGGGCAGGCTGTTCCAGCAGGGAGAGAGGCCATGAAGTGCCTTAAAAATAATCAGTAAAATCTTAAAATCTATTCTAAAACATACTGGGAGCCAGTATAAAGAGGCTAAAACATTTGAGTTAATGATCACGTTTCTTGGTTCTGGTTAAAAGCCTGGCAGCTGAGTTCTGTACAGTCTGGAGTCAATCAATAGATTTTTGGTTCTGGCAAGTAAACAGGCTGTTGCACTAATCCGGGCATGATAAAAACACCATTGCACAAGCTTTGTGGTGTGCTGCTGAAAAGTTAAATTATTATCAAACTAGACGCCAAGATTCTTTGCAACAAGCTTAATGTGATCCGATAGTGAACCAGCAGTTGGCAGAATTAGTTTGCCATGTGCTGGGAACCCATGTCAAGGATCTCTGTTTTGTTTGGGTTCAGCTGCAGGTAATGTTTTGACATCCAGTTTTTGACATCACAGAGGCAGTTGTTAAGTGAACTCAGCATTGCAGGGTCTATGGATCTAACAAGCAGGCACATCTGTGTATCATCAGCATAAAAATGAAAAGAGACACCGTGTCTATGAATAATG
The DNA here is from genome assembly GCF_020085105.1 of Siniperca chuatsi. NCBI lineage: Eukaryota > Metazoa > Chordata > Actinopteri > Centrarchiformes > Sinipercidae > Siniperca > Siniperca chuatsi. The sequence goes on from NC_058056.1 coordinate 552,579, forward strand.
TGCCCAAGGAGAAGCATGAATAAAGAAAAGAAAATTGGTCCCAAAACCAGCCCCTGAGGGACACCATACTTAACACAGGAAAATGAAAAGACATAGTTGAGACACAGAACCTCTTATTCGACAGGTATGATGAAAACCATTCTAAGGCTGTACCTAATATCCCCACCCAGTGCCTCAGTCTGTCTAACAGGATGCTGTGGTCGATCGTGCCCTTTGAGCAGGGCAGTCTCAGTGCTGTGATACTTCTGGAAAACCAGATTGAAACTTTTCAAAAATGTTGTAATTTTCCAGAACAGAAAGAAATTGTTTTGACACTTATTTTTCTAAAACTTTTGATATAAAAGGTAACTTGGAAATTGGTCTATAGTTTTGAGGGAGGGAGGGATCTAACCTAGGTTTTTTTAGTTGTGGGTTCACACAAGCAGTTTTAAAATAATCAGGGACACAACAAGTAGACAAGGAACTGTTAAAAACAGAAAGCAAACAGGGCCCGACAGATTGCATTACTTTTAGGAAAAACTTTGTTGGTATTACATTAAGAGGGCTGGAAGGCACAAAAACCTGAGGATAATGATGAGGAGGTGGATGAACCATCATGCAGAGACAAGCCCCTGCACGGCATGTGCCAACGAGAGATAGAAGAGGTGGCTGATATCAAGAAATCCTACCAGTGGCTAGAAAAGGCTGGAGTACAGGACAGCATAGAAGCACTAATCATGGCAGCACAAGAACAGGCACTCAGTACAAGATCAATAGAGGCTGGGGTTGACCACATCAGACAGGACACCAAGTGCAGACAGTGCAAAGATGCCCCTGAGACAGTTCAGCACATAACAGCAGGGTGTAACATGCAGGCAGGAACAGCTTACATGGAACGCCATAACCATGGCGCCGTAACCACCTCTGCCGCCAAGTGGCTGGCAGAGTGTACAGTGCAATGAGATAACTTCTGTTATGAATTGGCGCTATAGAAATAAAATTGAATTGAATTAAAGAGAACTGTGTGAAGAGTTCTGAAAAAGTGAACTCTGCAATCACAGAAATATCAATATGACTATAGATTTTTAATAAGTAAACACTTCTGCATTAAATCAACACATTTGTGCTCTCAGACTGTTGTGCACACAATGAAACCAAATTCCAGTAATACAAGACAAGACTATACATATTCACTATACATACTTGTATAGGAGAGCTACAGATATAGAAATACAACAATGCTAGTCAACCCACAAGTTCTCATTCAACCCATTCTCACTCCCATGTCGTCAAATACTGAAGCTTGGTCAGTGTCCCTCCGCTTCAAAATATGATGCCGTAGGTACCCCTCTAGCACCCTTTCTGGATGTGCCCGTCCTCAAAGTTGGGTGACGTAGGTTAAGTGCGAAAAAGTCTGCATATGGTGGTGGTGGTTTGAGGTATGGATGGTGCAAACAAACACAGGACAGAAACCAAATGTAAATGATTTCTTTTAAGTAAGGTACGTGACGTAACCTACGTAACGTACTTAAGTCACTTGCCCCCTCTCCTCACCTGGCACAAGTCTTTCATAGAGGTCATCAAGGAATGAAAATAGGCGCCCAGTGTCCCAATTAAGAGTTTATGCCTTTTTATTTTATTTTTTAGTTCTTTTTAGTTATGTTAGGTTTTGATCGTAAATGACAAAACAGTTTTGACAATAGTATGTAAACATGCAAAACTGAGTGCAAATACACAGAGGTTTGGTGGTGGTTGAGTTTGAGTGAGAAAACAGTTGATGAAATTTGAAAGATGTGGTCATCGAATGCATTTAGTAAAAACAATGAAAAGTGATCCACAGTTTAATCACATTGACTTCTGCTGTGCTGACTGTGTGAAGTGAACTTGAAAGAGAAAGAGAAATGTGACCTGAAATTTGTAGGCAGCCACAGGCTAAGGTTCAGTAGGCCTGCTAGTTCAGAGGGAGGTGTCCTGGGCAATAGCAGTGTGTCCCCAAAACATGCGTACATGTATACAAGCGTAGGAGGAGGAGGAACAGGGCCCATGTGGCCTGAGAGATGCAGCAGGTGGAGTAACAGCACTCAGTCAAGAAACACAGTGGATCTAAAAGAAAATCCTCCTAAATGTGTGGAAAATGGCATGTAACATGTAAATACAACTGAAGTTGTTAGAAGTTGTAATTTGTCACTTTTGACAGAGCTAGGCTCACACTTTCCTCCTGCTTCCAGCCCGTGAGCTAAGCAAAGCTGAACATGTCACAGTCCTATCTCTGTACAGGACACACAGATGGAAAATTAATATTTTCATTTGACTTGTTATAAGACAGGAAACACAAGTACTTTCCAGAATGTAGGACCCATTCTTTAAATGTACAAAATTTGCATACTATAAGCATAAGAACTGAAGTAATTCACATATTTGTTGTAATATGTAAAAGTATCACTCTCAAAGTGAAAGTACTTAGCACTAACGTTTGACGAAAGAGACGATAGATATAATTTGATGTAGGTGGTCTAACTACTCCATACAATCTTTAATATCTTAATGAGAAGGACATACAGTAGTGTGATGAGACACATGGGCAGTGCTTGCCATGGTGGATTAACCTACTAGGGGACCTAGGACTAGAGAATGAATTGCTGGGCACCTGTTAACTCCATTAATTGCCATCTATTTTAATAATATTCTTTCACTTTTCAAGCAACACTTCCTGATACCAGCTTCTTAAATTTTAAAATTAACAGATTTTCACTGTTTTATATCATTGTTAATTGAGGTTTTGGACTGTTGGTCAGCAGATTAATCAATAATAAAAGTGTTGCCGACCTAAAATAAGTCTTAAAATTAGATTTGGAAACAGGGCCTTTAGGGTCAGGAAATAAAGCAAGACCCACCTTATGGCCCTTATCATTTTGCTATAGTGGTGCATTTTTCAAAATGATTTTCAAAGAAATTAGCAATTCAATTTTAAATTTTTATTTATATAGTGCCAGTTCATAACAGAAGTTATCTCATTGCACTTGTCCTGTAGAGCAGGTCTAGACCGTACTCTTTATGATATTATTTACAGAGACCCAACAAACCAGTTGACAAACAGTAAACCTGGAGTTTTGGGATAGTTAAATGCTTTGAGTGGTTGTTAATCCAGCATAGTGTTTGCCTTCACAAACACTATGGCCCTTTAATCATCACACAGTATACTGAATGTAAAGGTTCCCTGTATAGGCATTACTAATGTTTTATCAACTAATGATAAAACAATCATCCCCAATTTAAGCCCAGTTTGAAATCAGACAAGTTTCCATCACTGTGTGGATATTTATGTAAGGGATAATGCCTGACAAAAAGTCCATTATCAGGAATTAATGGACACTTGCCAAAGAAAAAAAAAATTAAGACCATTCATTTATCTTTTCATGCATTTTGCAATCAAAATCTAAAGTTTTTCACAAGCCATAACTTGGTTTCCATTTGACTAATACCTGGAACAATCATTACCTTCCTATAGGGTTCTTAAGCAATGGAAACGTTGTTCACTACTCCAGTAAATAGGACGCACCTTTGATACAACTTGGCAATGGGAGATATTTCTAGTCCACTTAGCTCATAGAACACTTGGTAACACGTTATGCTAACAAGATTCTAAGTCAATAATATCGCGTACGGTTGACAAACAGTAAATCTAATTTGACAGTATGTTTAACAACAAGACTAGCTAGCTATCCAGCCATGTCATCAAGATTTTCACAAACAAATGATAGGCCATGTGTACTGTCAGCCACAGCCTGAAGTAGCGAGTTAAATAGCGAATGGGATGTGAGATGATCACTTATGTGATACAAAGTATCAGTAAGTTCAGAGAGGCAGTGTACTTCCTGCAGCGTATGTGTTGCAGTCACCACCCTGTGGTATTGAAAGGATGAGGCACTAATATTCTAAAGAGTTCGGTCTAGACCTGCTCTATAGGAAAAGTGCAATGAGATAACTTCTATTATGAATTGGCACTATATAAATAAAATGTTATTTAGTTGAATTAAAGGAACTCAATGTTATAAATACGATATTCCGATTTTTAGAAACACAGTTTCACTGGAACTACTTAGTAGGTGTCCATGAACACATAGCAGCCAGTTGTATGGAATGGAATGCAGTAAGTCAAATCTTAGTACTTCAGAGGTGCAATTAAGTAAATGTACTTAGTTTCTTTCCACCTGTTTGCAAGACAGAAGAAGAGAGAGATGCAAGCAGAACACGGGAGCGATTCTGGCTTGTTTAGTCCATAATGGTTGGCTAAGTGTCAGTATTTAGATTGAGTTTAACTGAAACTGTGTTGTGCTCATTGGTGCCAATGTGGGTCACAGCCTGTGAGAGATACTTTGCATGATGGGATGCAAAGTGCCGGGGTGTCCATGCCAACGTTATATTGACGATCCCGCAACAACTAAATCTTAATGAGATCTTTTTATGTGTTTCCCAATCTCTAACAGGATTATGAGTCATGCTGCAACACGATGACTTGCCACTCAACATGCAATAGACGTCCTGTTTGTAAATCATTATTGAAAAAAACCCCATTAATCTCACCCCAGACTTGTATTATTTGGACCAGAATAATTGAAAATATTCATGTGTACCAGTGTAATTTTCATCCGCATAATCGGCTGTGTTGATTACTGTGATCCCAGCCATATGCGAGGATAAGGCTAGTTTTAACTGTAAAGGGATTAAACATGTTGGATTAGTGCTAAGGCAAGGATCTATGGCAAATTACAAAACATTTTCTAATATTTCCTCATTTGTGGAAAATTGAACTACAGGGATCTTTTCATGTTAATGCAACGAGTAAGTGATGGAAAGTTTCTGGGTGTTAGTCGGTCAAGGCAACAACAAACAAGTGTGTGACAGTGTATGATTTAATCCCTGATTTTAATTTGCTAATCATTATTCAAAGTAGAAAAAAGGGGGGATATGTTAAAAATCTATTTTGGGTGTATTAATAGTGATCTACATGCTTGGACAGAGCTGGAAACACTGCCTCATAATTTCATCATTTGCATACATGCATAATACATGAATGCATAGCACAGTACGTTGGGAGCATATGTGCATTTAGAGGTTTTTTTCACCTTCCCATGGGTAAAACTACGGCAGTGGCTTTACTGCAAAAGGAGCAACTCTCCAAGTTTATATCTATTCTTTAAATTAAGTAAACTAGGTCCACCAGGGTCCATAAATCCAGCCCAGAGACCTGAAGCGGAGTGCCTTTTCTTCCCCTCTGGTCAGTGGATTTACCACGGGAGTAATAACTGTCAGGCCAAATGCCTGGTAAAGTGGAGGACAGGACCAAATGGAGGGAGAGTATTTATCACGGTATTGACTTTGTGACTGCCGTGTCGTGAACTCTTTTGTCATAAACTGGAGCAGCACTGCAGATCGATCCGAGGAAAACTGCTGTCAGCTCGACTCCCAGCGAGCATTGCTTTTCCTACAGCCACTTAGAGGCCTGATAAATGCCCCCACCCAACCTGCTCGCCTGCCTGCTGCAGCAAGGAGAGCATGGTCGGGGACACTTACACACACTCGCAGGCCGTCCTTTTGCACCTATACACAGTCCACATATACACTTGAGAAGACGTCAGAAACACAGTGCACACTTTTTTCACACATACTGCTAGCAAAAGGAAAAAGTAAGTATAGAGTATAGAATTATGTCATGTTCAATCAGCAAACAATTCAGAGGCCATTAAGTAAGCTTTAGCAAGTGCCTAATTCCTATATGTGTCAGCCAAGATAAATACAGATTTTATTGCGCAGAGGAACCTGCATCTGTATTACATGAGTGTGGAAGCTTGTATGTGGCTGGGAGTTTGCTCATCCAATCTACATGTGTTTTGTGGACTTGGGAGAAGACTTACAACCTGAGGGGTGCTGCAAAGGTATGGGGTACCGGGGCTGTTGCTACGAGCCATTGGGTCCTTATATAACCAAAATGAGAGCTGTCTCCAAATTCTCGGCAGGAAGTCTAGCACGTTTCCATGGTACTCTGCTGAAAAACCATGGATTAATTCCTCCCAATTGGGAGTGAGTTGCTGCCCCAAGTGAATGAGCTCAAGTATCTCTGGGTCTTCTTCACGAGTGAGGGTAAAATGGAGTATGAGGTCAACAACCAGTTTGTTGTGGTGTCAACAGTTAAGGGGCATTGTACCAGACTATTGTGGTGTTATATTGATGTTTTTCTTCTTTCCTTCAGTAATGGCTATTTTAACATAGATAAAAACAGTATAATTATACAACAAATGTATTATTTACATTTGAAAGAGTTTAAGAATAATTAAATGATTAAAACTTCTGTTTAGTCGATGTCCCCACAGTGTTGCATGACAGGGGAGAATACTGTTGGAACCATTTTCCCCCCCAAATACTTTTCGATTTTTAATTTGTTTTCCAGTCCAGAAAAGCGTAAGTGACCCTGACCCATTTTTGAACCACAACTGTGCAACTGGGCTCTAAATATTTTGGGAACCCGTTTTTCTCTGTCCTGAGGTTAAATAAATGCTATTGTATCTTTTAAAGAGCAGTTGCCTGTGGTTATTGTGTGTACATGTTGTGATAAAAGCTGGTTGTGACAGTCAGTGCATAGATCTCACCCTTCACTTTTAATGTAATGTAATCTTAAATATCAGCATTTTTAGTTGGACAGCCACCTTTGAGACTATTTTTTTCACGTTTGGTTAGTGGTCCCTGACCCCAGGGTGGTACCCCTTAATTATTAATCTATATTTAAAAAATTTATTAATATTCATAAATATATTTGATATTTTTGCTAATAACCAAACCTGCCCTACCTGAATCCCAACAATATGCTGTCTGCAATTTACAAGTTCAGCTTCAAATCCTGAAGATGGTATATGTACATTTGGTGGCACACTGTCACAGTGGCAGTCATCAATGCATGGAACCTCAACAGAAGAGACTAGAGGAAACTGGAGCCCCGGATGAAACCCATGGACTTGAGAAGGTTTCAGGCTTCTGTTGGAACTTCTCTCACAAGCGCAGGAAAAGGCAAAATCAAGTATGGTAGACCACTATCTCCAGATCCAGATGCAATCCCCCTGTAAAAGATTTAACTCCAGTGTGCCTCCTGATGTGAGAAAGGATGGCAGTGATCATATCCCAACATGGGAAACCCGATAGAGATGCCAGCACAGCACAGGCAATCACTTCTCACATGTCTGCTGTGGGACCTGTAAAGTCCATCTTTACATGAACAAGGACAGAAACAGTTTTTTTGCCTAACACAAGGCAAAATGAAAAGATTGTAAATAGGTTACTGTTTGAAAAAAAGAACCAAACCAACTGAAATGTTCCTAATGGTCTAAATGCAATATCTGTTTGTTTTTCTAAAATAAACAGTGTTGAGATAAATGTATTACCATAAATACCTGATGAATCAAATGTAAATTACAATTTAGATTCCAATTGATTTTTTTTGTATTTTGTCAAAAAGTCCAATAAACTCTTCAATTTAAAAAAAATAGAATTTTCTGGTGATTATTTAATGTGTCAGGCTTCACAGTTTGGGATAAGAATGCATACAGATGGAGAGGGAGAGGAGGAAAGAGGTGCATCATGGGAAGTCTCCTGGAAGTTTAGGCCTATTGCAGAATAACTATGGGATGGTTCAGGACTTACCTGAGCCAACCCTAACTATAAGCTTTATCAAAGAGGAAAGTCTTTAGCCTACTCTTAAATGTGGAGATGGTGTCTGCCTCCCGAACCCAAATTAGGACCTGATTCCACAGGAGAGGAGCTTGGTAATTGAAGGCTCTGGCCCCCATTCTATTTTTGGAGACTCTAGGAACCACAAGTAACCCTGCATCCTGGGAGCGCAGTGTTCTAGTCGGATTATGTGGTATTATGAGCTCTTTAAGATACGTTGGTGCCAGACCATCAAGTGCTTTGTAGGTGAGGAGAAGGATTTTAAATTCTATTCTGGATTTTATAGGGAGCCAGTGCAGAGAAGCTAATATTGGAGAGATATGATCTCTTTTCCTAGTTTTTGTCAGTATACATGCCGCAGCATTCTGGATCAACTGGAGAGTCTTAAGGGACTTATTCGGGCAGCCGGATAATAAGGAATTGCAGTAGTCCAGCCTAGAAGTAACAAATGCATGCACTAGTTTTTCTGCATCATCTTGAGAGAGGACGTGCCTGATTTTTGCATTGTTACGTCAAGGCATTCCTTGAAGTTTGTTTCATGTGGGAGTTAAAGGACAAATCCTAAGTCTAAGGTTCCTTACGGTGCTGCTGGAAGACAGGGCAATGCCATCTAGAGTAACTATATCTTTAGATAAGTTGTCTCAGAGGTGTTTGGGGCCAAGTACAATAACTTTAGTTTAACATCAGAAAGTTGAAGGTCATCCAGGTTTTTATGTCCTTAAGTCATGCCTGAAGTTTAGTTAACTGGTTAGTTTCATCTAGCTTGATCTATAGATATAATTGGGTATCATCTGCATAGCAATGAAAGTTTATGGAGTGCTTCCTAATAATACTGCCTAGAGGAAGCATATATAAAAAACTGAGATCAATCAGATAGATAGGATTTAAACCAGCTTAGTGCAGTTCCTTTAATGCCAATTGAATGTTCCAGTAATAGGATGTGATGGTCAATGGTGTCGAATGCAGCACTAAGATCTAACAAGACAAGTACAGAGACAAGTCCTTCAGTTAGAAAGTAATTTGTAATTTTTACCAGTGCTGTCTCTGTGCTATGATGCACTCTAAATCCTGACTGAAAATCCTCAAATAAACTATTGTTATTTAGAATGTCACACAACGGATTGGCGACAGCTTTCTCAAGGATCTTAGAGAGAAAGGGAATGTTAGATATAGGTCTATAGTTGGCTGGAACCCCAGGATCAATAGTGGGCTTTTTAAGAAGCAGTTTAATAACAGCTACTTTAAAGGATTGTGGTGCATAGCCTGTTAATAAAGAAGTCTTACCCTTAGTTAGGGTTAGGGATGAATTTCTCTCTAATAATTAAAATTTTATCATTAAAGAAGCTCATGAAGTTGTTACTACTGAGGGCTACAGGAATACATGGCGTTAGTCATGCAGAAACTCTTGTACATGCTTTTATCTCCTCACACCTTGATTATTGTAACAGTCAGTTCATTTGTCTTAATCAAAAAACTTTGAAACGACTGCAGACTATACAGAACTCAGCTACTAGGCTTTTAACCAGGACCAAGAGGTACGATCATATCACACCTGTTTTAGCCTCTTTACATTTGCTCCCTATTTGCTTTAGGAGTGATTTTAAGATCTTATTGATTACTTTTAAGGTTCTTCAAGGCCCATCAGGGCTCTGGAACGACCTGCCCAAAGAAATTAGGTTGTTTGAGTCAGTGTCAAAATTCAAAATGTTTGTTTATTTTATTGGTTTTTAATTTATTGTTATTATCTCTTATTTAGTTTTTGCCCATCATGCATTTTATCATTCACTGTGGTATTTTATTTCTCTCTCTGTTAAGCACTTTGTACTTTGTTTTGATAAGTGCTATATAAATAAAGTTTATTATTATTATTATTATTATTATTGTTCAATAGAGCTGTGACTCTCTGTCGGCCTGGCTACAGTGCTGAGAAGAAACATGGTGTTGTTCTTATTTTCCTCTATTAATGATGAGTAGTAAGCTACTCTGGCATTATGGAGGGCTACCCTATATGTTTTAAGACTATCTTGCTAGACTAAACGCAATTCTTCCAGATTGGTGGAACACCATTTCGTTTCAAGTTTTCCCGATGTTTGCTTTAAATTTGTGAGTTTGGGTGTTATACCATGGAACTAACCTTTGTTTTATTATCTTCTTTTTTAAAGGGCCAATAGAGTTGAATGTCGTTCACAGTGAACCTGCAGCACTATCAAGAAGATGATCAATTTGGGAGGGACAAAAGTTAGTACAGGAGTCCTATTGAGACAGGGCATTGAATTAAATACAGATGTAGGGCTGGACTGGCCATCTGGCAGACCAGGCTGTGTGAAATAGCGATTGCCCCCTAAACCTAATAACTGGTTGGGCCACCCTTAGCAGCAACAACTGCAATCAAGCGTTTGCGATAACTTGCAATGAGTCTTTTACAATGCTGTGGAGGAGTTTTGGCCCACTCATCTTTGCAGAATTGTTGTAATTCAGCCACATTGGAGGGTTTTCGAGCATGAACTGCCTTTTTAAGGTCATGCCACAGCATCTCAATAGGATTCAGGTCAGGACTTTGACTAGGCCACTCTAAAGTCTTCATTTTGTTCTTCTTCAGCCATTCAGAGGTAGACTTGCTGGTGTGTTTTAGATCATTGTCCTGCTGCAGAACCCAAGTTCGCTTCAGCTTGAGGTCACAAACAGATGGCTGGACATTCTCCTACAGGAGTTTTTGGTAGACAGCAGAATTCATGGTTCCATTTATCACAGCAAGTCTTCCAAGCAGCAAAACAGCCCCAGACCATCACACTACCACCACCATATTTTACTGTTGGTATGATGTTCATTTTCTGAAATGCGGAGTTACTTTTACGCCAGATGTAATGGGACACACGCCTTCCAAAAAGTTAAACTTTTGTCTCGTCAGTCCACAGAGTATTTTCCCAAAAGTCTTGCAGATCATCAAGATGGTTTCTAGCAAAAATGCAAAAATGAGATGAGCCTTAATGTTCTTTTAGCTCAGCAGTGGTTTTGGTCTTGGTCTTGGCCATTTTTGCCCAGTCTCTTTCTTATGGTGGAGTCATGAACACTGACCTTAACTGAGGCAAGTGAGGCCTGCAGTTCTTTGGATGTTGTTGTGGGGTCTTTTGTGACCTCTTGGATGAGTCGTCGCTGCGCTCTTGGGGTAATTTTGGTCGACCGGCCACTCCTGGGAAGGTTCACCACTGTTCTATGTTTTTGCCATTTGTGAATAATGGCTCTCACTGTGGTTCGAGTCCCAAAGCTTAGGAAATGGCTTTATAACCTTTTCCATACTGATAGATCTCAATTACTTTCTTTTTCATTTGTTCCTGAATTTCTTTGGATCTCGGCATGATGTCTAGCATTTTAAGATCTTTTGTTCTACTTCACTTTGTCAGGCAGGTCCTATTTAAGTGATTTCTTGATTGAGAATAGGTGTGGCAGTAATCAGGCCTGGGTGTGGCTAGAGAAATTGAACTCAGGTGTGATAAGCCACAGTTAAGTTGTGTTTTAACGGGGGGGCAATCACTATTTCACACAGGGCCATGTAGGTTTGGATTTTGTTTTCCCTTAATAATAACAACTTTCGTTTAAAAACTGCATTTTGTGTTTGCTTGACTAATATTTAAATTTGTTTGATTATCTGAAACATTTAAGTGTGACAAACATGCAAAAAAATAAGAAATTAGGAAGGGGGCAAACACTTTTTCACACCACTGTATAACTCCTCTTCTGTTAACTTTTGGTTTTATTATTTTAAGTGGTGGGGGGGCAGACACCGTCACTAAGGACTTTTGGGTGGGTAAAGCTCTGGAAGCGCAGAGAAGCGTGTAGGACTGCAACTCTACCTCCTGGTCCCAACTCTGAGTTGTCATGGTTTTGGTAAACTAATAAACTCGGTCAGATTTCTGGATATGAGAGGGGCTCCATCCAAAGTGGGATGAATGCCGTCTCTCCTAATCAGACCAGGTCTTACGCAGAAAGTCTGCCAATTATCTACAAAGAATGAAGACGGCTAAACATGTCATCACTGTTAATCTGATTTACACCTCAACTCGTTGGAATCTTAACAAAACACAACACAGAACGTCCTGAAGCTGCTCACTGCATACCAGGAGAGATTTTATAATGAAACGTTGGAAGGTGTCCAGGTTTTTTGTTGTACTCAATGTCCCAACCTTCCTCATCTCTTTTGCAGTTAATCTTATGATTGCATTGCAGTCTGAATACAGCTCCTGCTCTTGCTCTTTGATTCTGAGGAACTATGCTGGTAATATCTTCACATGGATCATGGAGTCCTGCTCTGGTTCAGTTACCTGCAACAAGTCCATGTAACAGATAGAAAAAATAAATAAATAAATCATGGGTTCGAAATGAATTTATATATGGGCAGACCATGGGTGAAATAATGAAGAGAAATGGAAAAACAAGAAAAACACAAATACAAGAAAAAAAAAAGAAATTAAACTAATGTCCACTGTTTTCAATTTTCAAAATGTTTATCTTTACCTGTGTAGTGTCATCAGTCCTAACAGTCAGTGATAAATGCTATTATCTTGCTATTTACAAAACGCCAAATGGCATTTGGAGATTTTCGAGAGGTTTGGAGAAGTAAAAAAAAAAACTCACCTGCTATACTTCAAATAATCTCACTGTATAAAGTTGGAAACGGCTCACCAGTGTGTGGAAAGGCAAAGAATGTCAATATGGACATGGCTCATTTGTCATCACATGACCTGAGTGTGTAACTGACATTGATGACATTGTAACTGATGCTGACATTATTTTTCCTATAGCTGTCATTCTTCTTATTACTAAGTTATTAATATTAACACTACAATTACTATTCTACTATTAAAAAAAAAAAACTGGAGTGGTTTGCTCACAGCATACACTGAGAAGATGTCAAAGGTCATCAACCAGGGGTCAGTGGATGACCAGAGAAAGATCAAGGAGGACAGTCACATCTGACCCCAGAGACCATCTTTGAACATCCTTCATTGTCAGTAATGGACACCTGACATACTGTATGCTGTCGTTTGTATGACAGGTAGATACATTGGAGAATTCAGCCCACTTATTTCAAAGCACCCTAAAATTTACAACATATACTGTATTACATTTAAACCCAGTTTTCTCGGACAGAAACTTCATAGAGGCGTCAGATTGTCATGTTAAAAAGACCCATTCATGCAGACAGCAGCAGTCAGTGGAGCAATGTGCTCAACTCTTTTCCAGTGGCCTCTGCACACTGTGTTAATGTCAAGAAGTCTACTGTGGGGTGCAAAAATAATTAATTTCATCATCAGAACAATGCGTTTCAGATGTCTCAAACATTTATCCAAGCACCAGAAAGGAAATTACAGTGATTCTTTTGAAGTTTTTACATTAGGTTTGATCACTGCCATTCACTGATATGCTCTGATGTCGACATTATGTCTCAAATTAGAAGCTAGAATGTACTTTTGAAAGGCATTACTTTGATAACATATATAAAAATTTTGTCTGCATGTTCAGCAGTGCTAGTAGAATAGTACAACTGTCCCACCAACAGTGATTCTCAATCCTTTTAATCCAAAACAATGTTAGTCATAGTAGGACAAAAAAAGCATGTCAGACTTTCTGTGTTCTCTTATTTATTTTTTATTATTTAGTTAGGGGTGACAGCCAGGTCGCTCTCCTGGCATTTAAGATTGGTCAGTCACATTTTGTAGTTGTTTGTTCTTTTTTAAATGTTTAAATCAAACCTCACAAAGAATGCACACAATCAAAATGTACACCCTACCATTGAAAGACCACAACCAACAAGAACACCACAAACAAGATTTAGTGCAAAACCAAAATATTCAAATATTTAAAGACATTCACAAAACAACCCAAAATCCCACAGTCCTAAAGTCCACAAAACAAAGGATATTCCAACTTCCACTATGGGTTTTCTTTCACACTTTTTTTTTTTTAGTCCAGATACTTTCCATTGCCCAAAGAGAAAAATAAAGATTAGGTTCAGTTCAGTTCGTGAATGTAAACAAAGTTAATTCAGTTCAGTTAATGAACAGCAACGAAACAAGCAAAAGAAAACTTCAAGTAAATAAAAATAGTTTGTGCGCTTACAAAGTCAGTCAGTCAGTCAGTCCAGTAGTCCAGTCAGTCTGAGCATCCAGTCCAGTTTTTTGCTGCTGGGTTGTGGATGTTTGTCTGGCTTCCGCAAACAACTAAGCAGTGTAGGTATGGAACGATTCAGGAGAATGTCGACGACTGACGGTGGCAGGATGAAAAAACGATTCGCAAGGGATTAAACGACCTTCCTACTGTATGTTTTTACCGCATAATTGAGCGTGTTGCTCTGGCCAGTAATCTCCCACTCTCCATTCCTCCTCCAAAAAATGCCAGATAAACAAAAGAGAGTTGAATTGTGGCGTGAGCCGGGAACAAATCGGTGAGTACCTGTGCTTCAAAGTTCAAATCAAACCTGCATCAGATCCATCTTTTACAAAGAGAACATTAAAATTGAGACCAAGGTCAAACTCTTGTATGGCCTGTTTCATAGTGGATGTCCAGTTCCAACGTTCAGTGCCAATTAGAGGTGTTCAGTACATGTACAAACAAATCTTTAATGCCAAACCTGATTTGAGGCTGAAAGTGCCATTGTCAGCTCAGCCATGATATACAGTATGTTACCTCCGGTTAAAAGCTTACTGAAAGATCACAAAAGCCACAGAAACAATCATGATGTGATAACTGTTGCAGATTGATGGTTGCTGAGTCATTAACCTAATAAACATTATCTGTCAAGGCCTAGTTTTGCACTAACCTGAATGTAACAGTTTGAAACACCAACAGACTTAACTGAAGACAGTTAAGGCTGCCTAACATCTAAACCTTTTGAACAGTGATATGATCGCTTACTGATGTATGCACTCAAGTGCGATTGCTTAGCTCGGAAGAAAATGAACAAACTCCATAGTCATTAGAACTCCACGTCTTTTAACTGACCTGAACAAAACCATTCAAATAAGCAAAGTATTTTTAATTTCCACGTTTAGTGTCAATGTAGCTGCCGTCAGAGGCAACACTCATATATTGTAGTTCATAATATGCACTTTATAGTTAAAAGGACAATAAATAGTTAAAATCTTCAAAATAATCATAAGAATAAGTAAGTAATATATTTTTTGTTAATACATGTCAATTCATTTCATATTATTCAGCTAAAACTATAGAAAAAGGGGGAACCTATTTCCTTTTGTTCAGCTAGGGAATTATTTAATTGCTGCTATCAGGATATTTTGTTCCGGTGCACTACATGTAGAAGAGCACACGAGGTGCTGTACGCATGACATGTCTGCAAGAGTTATGCCTATAAGAAGTGCTAAGAAGTTATATTGTCTTTTTGTTTAAAGAAGAAGAAACTGTAACCCTCCAAGTTTATTCCTCTTGAGTTAGAGAGGTCAATGAGGTATGTATTTTATCGTGTTAATTGCTTTGCCGTATGCGACCGTGTGTTAATGTATAATTAGTCAATTAAGTGTATTTTCTTATGTGTTGAATGTGCATTTTATTTATTCATTTTGTATGTATTTTTCGTTTATTATTATGTGTAAAACACCACATTTAGAGGGTTAATTTAAGTTTTACTTATTTCCTTTCATAGTTCTGACGGCATTGTTGGGACATAAAAGGGCTGTAAGACTAACATGTACAAGACATGTTGAAGACTTGTGTCCGAATAAATGTCAATAAATGTTAAAAATCAAGAACGACCTGAGCCTTTGCTTCAACTCGAGGGGAGTAATAGTCAATGCAGAAAGTAGTGTGTCTCTTATGTGGCAAAGCGGGAAGTAAGGGTGTGTGTGACATTCCAACAGTTAATTGTGTTTTTAACCATAACCCTAACCCTTTAACAAGTGTAAAAGTACGCAGCCTAAACCTAAACCTTGCACTTCCGGTTCAAGCGAGGATCGAGGAGCAGCTTGTTTTAGCGTTATCTGTCACTTTAAGGTTATTTTTAAGGGCTTTTAGCCAATTGATCGGAATTTGTTTGAGCTGTTTTACTAGTCTTTTATTATTTTATCACAGGTCCTTTGGTTTTACGAGACTTCCCAGCTTGCCTTCTTATCAAATTACACTAAGCTTAATCTGCTGGCCTCTGCTTAGCTGGCTGGTTTTTAGCCTGGTGCCTAAGCTACGCCCTGTGAGGACTGTGCTACTCGTGAAAGCAAACAGAAAGATTGCTGACCATAAGGAGAATATTCAACAGCTTTCTGATGAACTGCAGAAGAAAGACTCTCTCAGCTCAGCCATCCAAGACACAGTTCTGTGGGACTCTTTCACTTGTCCACGGATTTCCTCCTGCTCGACACCGAACCATCAGGCATCCTGAGCCGAAGTGGTGGTCTGTGGTTGCAAGAGAGACCTGAACTACGCTGCCTCACCCCCTCGCATAAGCCTCTCCAACCTCTACATGGTCTGACAGCACTCCGGTCCACCCAGCTGATGCTCCTATGGTTTCAACTCATCCTGTTCTGGACCCTTCTCTGTGGACCGCGCCTTCTGACACTGCAGCTTTCCCTCCGCTGGTGGCTAGAGGTGTTCAGGTGGCTCGTCATTCCATTGTGGGGCCAGATCAACTGCTGTCATCCCGGGCAATGACCTCTGCTTCCTATTGAAGAAGCTTCAAAGAGGCTGTGCTCAGTCGCTCTGGAGGTCTTCCTTGCCCTGTACCAGCAGGGAATCCTTCGCCCAGGTCTGACGTCGCCACCTCGCCACATCACTCGCCTTCTCGGACACCTCATCCTCAGTCAGCAACCTCTTCACACAAGTCAAGTCATCTCTTCTCCCTAACCACATTAATAGTTGGAGATTACGTAACCTGAAACATCCATTTCTTCAACACAACTCTTCTACTCACTGCTTCCCTGAAGCCACAGTCCCTGTCATCCTGGACAAGCTCCTGGGGCTGCTGCGCTCGCTCCCGTCTTCTATTAATCGAGCGATTGTCTATGTGGGGACAAATGATGCAGCACGTAAGCAGTCTGAGCTGACCAAAAAGGATTTTAACGACCTTTTTAGCTTTTTAAGTACTTGTGGAAAGTCTGTTTTTATTTCTGGTCCTATTCCCACACTGGCCGCATCCACATTTGGCTCTAGTCTGCCTGCAATGCTCACAATATAAGTTTTATTGACAATTTGAATCTGTTTTTTTCTTCAGGACTGACGGAGTCCCAACAGGCTGGGTAGCTGAATGCTAACGGCTAACTTGCAGCACGCTGTACAGTCCGCTGCACGTGACTAACTGTTTACATCACATACCCCCTCACTGGAACTTCCATCTCCATCTCCGCCCACAGTGGCAACTCGGCTCACTGTTCCCCCTACTAGCTCCCCCCACCGGCCTCATGTGTCATTACCCCTCTCACCAGGAATTCTCCCCATACGGACCATTATTAGGCACAGAGCCTCCCATCTACAATGCATATTTAGAGATCTTCCTTTCCAGCTTCCCCGATATGGACTGCCTCGTCTCCATAGAGGTGGAGTGAATCTACGGTACCTCCGCCCGCTGTATCCCAGTCGGCCTGCGACCCAGTTTTAATCAGGTTGGCTCTGATTAACGCTAGATCGCTAGCAAATACGACTTTTTTTCTCAATGACTTCTTTACCTCCTGACCTCTGGATTTTCTACTTATGACTGAAAGCTGGTTGATTGTCTGTGAGTTAGTCCCATTTTCTGAACTCGTCCCTCCTGATTGTAATTATTTAAATTCTCGTTGGACAACCAGTCAGCGGAGGGCTGTCGTCTGTTTTTAAAAACAGTTTAAACTGCCAGCAGGTAGCGGCTGAAGTCTAGTCCAGCTTTGAACTCCAACTATTTCAAATGGATCTATCTGGTGCTGTACGCTGGTTTACCAACTAAGACTTCTCTGAATTTCGGGCAGGAATCATGCCAAGATATGATGATTTGTGTTTTAATTCTGGGGGATTTTAATATTCATGTCTACTGTCCAACCAAACCTCTGGTGAGGGACTTTTTAAACCTTATTGACTAATCTTGTTCAGTCAGTGAAAGGCCCCACACATGAACGTACTTTGGACATTGTTTTATCTAGTGGCCTACCTTTCTGTAACATTGAAATATGTGACAAGTAATAATTGAGATTTCTCTGCCATGTCAATCTGTCAAACCTCAGCTTCCCGCACACTGTTCTCACATTATTAATTCTGCTACTGCTGGACATTTCTCTACTGCCTAGCAAAATACTTTTCATGTTCTATCTCTGGACAGGCCTCCTTCTCACCTCACTGCTGACCACTTACTCTGTTTAATTACACCTGCTCAAATATACTCAATTCAGTAGCTCACCTCAAAACTAAGCGCTCCAAACCTAAAACCAAGCCTTGGCTAAATGATGTTACCCATTCCCTCAGACAGGTTTGTAGAAGAGCCGAGCGCAAATGGAAAACAGATAAACTTCGGGTGTCTTTTGAACTCTCTGTAAAATTATCAGAAAGCCGTCAGAGCAGCAAAAACGAAATACCTATCAGATATCGTCACAAACAACTGTCACAGACCTCATGTTTTATTCAGTACTATTAACACTGTCAGTCCCCTTGCTACTGCTTGCTTTATGGAGCCTCCAGCAACTTGTGAAAGGTTACTTAAATTTGTTGTTGATAAGATTATCAACAACAATCATTATAGTGATTAAATATCTGCTATAAACTTACACTAGTTCTACTCAAGCACTCAAAGCTCTCTCCTTCTTTTAACGACTTTCTCGCTAATCCTACACGCTATTTATTTTTGCTAGCTACCATTTTTTAGCTTAGCAGCTTGCAATGGCTTCTCTCACTCCCTCTCACTTTCCTGCTCTCTCCTGTTCGGTGTGTCAAATGTTTATTTATTCCTCTGCCTCCTTTAGTGATAATGGTACATGTAATAAATATAGTTTATTTGTAGCATTGGAGGCGAGGCTTAGTGAATTGGAAACGCGGTTCCGCACCATGGGAACTCAATCATTAGCTGCTGTAGTTAGCCAGCCCCCAGTAGTCGGTGCGGACGGACCAGAGGTAGCTCCTGTTAACCGTCAGTCGGGAAACCAGGGAGGCTGGGTGACTGTCCGAAGGAAGCATAGCCCTAAGCAGAAGCCCATGGTTCACCACCAACCTGTTCACGTTTCTAACAGGTTCTCCCCACTCAGCGACACACCCGTTGAGAAACCAACTCTGATTATTAGCAGCTCTATTTTAAGTTAGCGACACCAGCGACCATAGTCAAATGTATTCCTGTGGACAGAGCAGGCGACATGAATCCTATTTAAAACTGCTGGCTAAGGATAAACGTAAATACAGTAAGACTGTTTTTCACGTCAGCGGTAATGACTCACTAAAGTTAATGTTGAGTCGGTGTGTACATGTGCAAAGACAACTCCGTAGTTTTCTCTGGGCCCCTGCCAAACCTGACCAGTGATGACGTGTTTAGCTGCATGTCTTCATTCTGTCGCTGGCTGTCCAGGTGGTGTCCAGCAAACGATGTGAACTTTGCAGATAATTGGTGGACTTTTTGGGGAAGACCTGGTCTGATTAGGAGAGACAGCAATCATCCCACTCTGGATGGAGCACCTCTCATATCCAGAAATCTGGATGATTTTATTAGTGGACCAAAACCATGACAACTCAGAGTTGAGACCAGGAGGCAGAGTTGCAGTCCCACACGCTTCTCTGCGCTTCCAGAGCACCCAAAACTCCTTAGTGACGGTGTCTGCCCCTCCACCATTTAAATTAATACAATTTAAAGTTAACAGAAGAGGAGTTATAAATAAAAACCTAAAAAAACCCAGCTGAAATAGCACAACAAAATAGGAGAATTAAATGTGGACTCTTAAACATCAGATCTCTGTCATCTAAAGCTGTACTAGTGAACGATTTAATATCAGAGTATGATATTGACTTATTTTGACTTACTGAAACATGGCTGGGTCATGAAGAATATGTTAGCCTAAATGAATCCACTCCACCCAGTCATATTAATACTCATATTCCTCAAGGCACCGGCCGAGGAGGTGGAGTTGCAGCCATCTTCGACTATAGCCTATTAATCAACCCTAAACCTAAACTAAATTATAACTCATTCGAAAGCCTTGTCTTTCACACCCGACCTGGAAAACACGCCAATTCTATTTGTTATAGTGTACTGCACTCCTGGTCCTTATTCTGAATTTTTATCTGAATTCTCAGAGTTTTTATCAAGTTTAGTCCTTAAAACAGATAAAGTAATTATTGTAGGTGATTTCAATATTCATGTGGACGTTGAAAATGATAGCCTTAGTACTGGGTTTATTTCATTTTTAGATTTGATTGGCTTCTGTCAGAGTGTAATTAAAGCCACTTACTGTTTTAACCACACCCTCGACCTTGTTCTGGTATATGGCCTTGAAATTGAATATTTAATAGTCTTTCCACAGAATCCTTCATTATCGGACCATTATTTAATAACTTTTGAACTGCTGTAACTGGACTTCACCCAATTATGCAAAAATTATTACTGTCTACTATCTGATAGTACTGTGACTAAATTTAAGAAAGTTATTCCAACTGCACAGGGCTGGACAGGAAATGAAAAATGGCCCTGGACTTTTTGACTCAGACCAGCCCACCAATATTTCAACATTTGAAAGTTTACTGTAGCACGTCAACAGTTTTGTAATGTCCCACCCCATCCAGACTGTGATTGGCCAGTTCACGAAAAGTGACATTGACGAGCGCATTGACTTTATGAAAAGTTGAAAATATTTCAACCAAAGGAATCTGATATACTGTATCTAAATTGCCAGCTGGCCAAACCCAAACTTTGCTTATCTTATCCCTATTGTCATTTGTCTTACTGCTTCAGCTGCAGAACATTTGAACTGGTATTGCTGGGCTCAGTGGGCTGCTCTCTCTCTTCTCTGCTGCCAGTGCCTTTGGACTCACTAAGCTGAGATGACTGACTGGTAATGGCGCCAAATTAATAATTTGCCATTTTTAAATTTTTGGCTGCATCAGCCTCAAGGTAGTTGAACCTTCTCTCTCTCAGCTTTTCAGCACCTCCTTTATGTTTTTTCTCTTTTTATTTGTCCATCTCCACTCCTACTTTTGTCAGAGTGTACATGAAGCCACTCACTGTTTTGATCACACCCTTGACCTTGTTCTGGTAGTCTTTATAATAGTCTTTCCACAGAATCCTTCTTTATCGGACCATTATTTAATAACTTTTGAATTGCTATTACTGGACTACAAGCCATTAGGCAAAAAGTCTTACTCTAGATGTCTATCTGATATTGCTGTGGCTAAATTCAAAGAAGCGATCCCATCTGCATTTAATTCAATGTTATGTCACAATATAACAGAGGACTCCTATGCAAATCGCAGCCCCTCCCAAATTGACCATCTAGTTGATAGCGCTGCAGGTTCATTGTGAACGACACTCGATTCTATCGCTGCTCTAAAAAAGAAGATAATAAAACAAAGAAGGTTAGCTCCATGTTACAACCAAACCCGCAAATTAAAGCAAACATCATAAAAACTTGAAAGGAAATGGCGTTCCAACAACCTGGAAGAATCCCATTTATTCTGGCAAGATAGTCTTAAAACATATAGAAAAGCTCTCCGTAATGCCAGAGCAGCTTACTACTCATCATTAATAGAGGAACAACCCCAGGTTTCTTTTCAGCACTGTAGCCAGGCTGACAGAGAATCACAGCTCTATTGAACCATGTATTCCTATAGCTCTCAGTAGCAACGACTTCATGAGCTTCTTCAATGATAACATTTTAACTATTAGAGAAAAAATTCATCAAGTCCTGCCATTAACCACTCCATAAACTTTCATTGCTATGCAGATGATACCCAATTATATCTATAGATCAAGCTAGATGAAACTAACCAGTTAACTAAACTTCAGGCATGACTTAAGGACATAAAAACCTGGATGACCTTCAACTTTCTGATGTTAAACTCTGACAAAATTGAAGTTATTGTACTTGGTCCCAAAAACCTCCGAGACAAATTATCTAAAGATATAGTTACTCTAGATGGCATTGCCCTGGCCTCCAGCAGCACCGTAAGGAACCTTAGAGTTATCTTTGATCAGGATTTATCCTTTAACTCCCACATGAAACAAACTTCATGGACTGCCATTTTTCACCTACATAACATTGCAAAAATCAGGCACATCCTGTCTCAAAATGATGCCGAAAAATTTGTGCATGCATTTGTTACTTCTAGGCTGGACTACTGCAATTCCTTATTATCCGGCTGCTCGAGTAAGTCCCTTAAGACTCTCCAGTTGATCCAGAATGCTGCGGCATGTGTACTGACAAAAACTAGGAAAAGAGATCATATCTCTCCAATATTAGCTTCTCTGCATTGGCTCCCTGTAAAATCCAGAATAGAATTTAAAATCCTTCTCCTCACCTACAAAGCTCTTGATGGTCTGGCATCGTATCTTAAAGAGCTCATAATACCACATTATCCGACTAGAACACTGCGCTCCCAGGATGCAGGGTTACTTGTGGTTCTTAGAGTCTCCAAAAATAGAATGGGGGCCAGAGCCTTCAATTATCAAGCTCCTCTCCTGTGGAATCAGGTCCCAGTTTGGGTTCGGGAGGCAGACACCATCTCCACATTTAAGAGTAGGCTAAAGAACGTAGAAAGGGTTTCAGTCGTAGTCATCTGGACACTGTTTTCAGAATCAAGACGTTTCGGCTCCCATCCGGAAGTCATTCTCAATTGTGAAAAAATTGGACGGGAACTGGAAATTTAAGCTACTCTGAGTTACATAAGCCCTGCCCTCAAGGAATCTGCCTGAGTATCTGTTAATAGCTAGTTTCACCTGAAACTGACCTAATAGTTTCGAGATGGCCCAGTAATCAGTAATCAGGCCTATTGTTTTCTGGCTGCATCTACTTCAACACTGTTAAGTGCCTGATTAGCATGTGATGGGCGTGACCAAGGTGATAATACACAGAGTACTTAGAGTAGCTTAAATTTCCAGTTCCCGTCCAATTTTTTCACAATTGAGAATGACTTCCGGATGGGAGCCGAAACGTCTTGATTCTGAAAACAGTGTCCAGATGACTACGACTGAAACCCTTTCTACGATAGAACACTCCTGGACGAATGAGGGACTACACCGTCTTATTTTGAAGTAGGCTAAAGACTTTCCTCTTTGATAAAGCTTTTAGTTAGGGCTGGCATGGATGAGTCCTGAACTATCCCCTAGTTATGCTGCTATAGGCCTAGACTGCCGGGAGACTTCCCTTGATGCACCTTTTTCCTCTCTCGTTCTCTCCCTCTCCATCTGTATGCATTTTTATCCCATTACTGCATGTTACTAACTCAACATCATCTCTCTCCCGTAGTTTTGTGCTTTCTTGTTTCTCTCCTCTCTCCTTCTGTCGCTTTTAGCAGGTATTTCTGCCTCCGGAGCTGCAGAGACTGGATCTGTGGTTGTGGGCCACCTGCTGCCCCTGTGTTCCTGCTTGACAACTGCTACTACAGTTGTTGTTATTGGCTCTGTTACTATTACTGACATTATTTTTCCTATAGCTGTCATTCCTATTACTAATTTATTATTATTAACACCACACTACCCCTCCCCTCTCTCTCTCTCTCTCTCTCTCTCTCTCAAAACCTAACACGGCAGTGGCGGATGGCCGCCCACCATTGAGTCTGGTTCTGTCCAAGGTTTCTGCCCTCTTAAAGGAAGTTTTTCCTTGCCACTGACGCCAAATGCTTGCTCATGGTGGGATTTGTTGGGTCTCTGTAATTAATATTATAAAGAATACGGTCTAGACCTGCTCTATAGGAAAACCGCAATGAGATAACTTCTGTTATGAACTGCCGCTATATAAATAAAATTGAATTGAATTGAAAAAGATCTCTGGTATTAGGTCGCAAATCACACCCACTGCCTGTGACCCATTTGCCCCCCCTATATGTTTAGCTGTTTTTGACCACTTTGTGCCTGTGTCTCTTTCTTGTCTGGCTAAAGTGGTTGGTCACTTGAACCCTACAACTTGCTCCCTGGACATTGTTCCCTCTTGACTTCTCAAGTATGTCTTTGACACTGTTAGGCCAAGAGTTTTATCTATTATGAATAGCTGTCTTGTTTTTGGGTTTGTTCCTGCCGATTTTAAGCATGCTGTGGTACAGCCTCTTATTAAAAAGCCAAACATGGATCCCACACTTCTCTCTAATTTTAGACCAATTTCTAAATTGCCTTGTCTTTCCAAGGTACTGGAGAAAATTGTTATGTGAAGCTCCAGAACGTTTTTGATGATTATGGTGTTACTGAAGTATTTCAGTCTGGTTTTAAAGCACTTCATAGCACTGAATCTTTAAAAGTTCTTAATGATCTTTTATTAATAATTGACTCTTGGGATTATGCAATTTTGGTACTTTTAAATCTAAGCGCAGCATTTGATACCATGGATCATGGCATCCTCTGTCAACTGGAGCAATGTGTTGGCTTTGAAGGAATTGCCCTTAAATGGTTTAAATCATATTTAACAGACAGAAGCTTATCAGTTAAATTGGGTAGGCTTTCATCCTCATCATCTCCCCTCAGCTGTGGGGTTCCCCAGGGTTCCGTCCTTGCACCAGTCCTCTTTTCCCTTTACATGCTTCCTTTGGGTTCTATCTTTAAAAAAATATGGTATCTCATTCCACTGTTATGCAGACGACTCTTAGATTTATCTACCACTGAAACATAACATCACTACCCCTCTCAAATCTTTAATGGATTCCCTGAATGATTTTAAAACCTGGATGGCACAACATTTTCTTAATCTAAATGAACAGAAAACAGAAATTGTGACGTTTGGAAGTCCTGACCTCCTCAATACCCTTAGTTACAACAATTGGCCCTCTGGGTCCCTACAATAAATATTATATAAAAAACCTGGGAGTGATTTTTGACAGCACTTTCACATTTAATAAAGAAATAAATGCAGTTGCCAGAGCCAGCTTTTTTCAGCTCAGGGTTCTTGCTATGATCAAGTCCTTTCTCTCCTTCACTGACATAGAGAAGGTGATTCATGCCTTTATCTCATCCTTGACTACTGCAATAGTCTGTACTCAGGTGTCAGCCAGTCTCTCTGCTTTCTCACCTACAACTGGTCCAAAATGCTGCTGCCGGCTCTTAACAGGCACACTTAAGTGTGGTCACATCACGCCCAGTTCGTTTTAGAATTGATTTTAAGATCTTATTGTTTGTTTTTAAGTCATTAAATGGGTTGGTGCCTCCTTACATCACTGATATTTTCTCTTTGCACACTCCCTCGAGATCACTGAGGTCTGCTGACCAGATGCTTCTGGTCGTCCCAAGGACCAGATTAAAGCACTGGGGAGATTGGGCTGTTGCTATCGCTGTTCCTAAATCATTGCACTGCCTACCACTCCACATCAGGACCTCACCTCCAGGAGACACTTTTAAAACTGGTTTGAAAACCCATTTTTATTGTTTGGCTTTTAAAGTTTTGACATTTTGGATTATATTTGTGTTGTTTATTATATACTGTATTCTCTATTTATTTTGCATTTTGAAAATATTTTAATCTATTGTGTTATTGTTTCATATAATAGATATTTTGTCTCGGCTGTTTACAGCCTGTTTCTTTTGATTTGTGCAGCACTTTGGTCATCATCTGTTGTCTCTCATAAATAAATTTGACTTGATTAATCATAATTTCACCCTTGTTTACTTGTCATAACTACAATCTTCCCCTAGCCTTAATCATACTGTACCATATGTGCCATGCACAGATACTGTAAAAATATATAATTTTAAATAATGTTGGCATTGGATGTTAAAAACATAGTCACTGAACCTAATCTGGGGTTTGGCAAAATCATCCAATATCAACTATCACTTTAAAATGACCTTCTTAGTGTTAAATGTATCAGCTGGGAAGTGCAATATGTGTTCATTGACTGATCTGAGGTGTCACATTCCAGTTGAGATGATGAACATCTTCTCCTGCAGAAAGACAAAATAACAACAGTTTTGGTGCATTTTACAGAACTGAAGTGTGCGGTGGAGGAAGGAAAACAAGTTTTTGGCATTGAATTGACTTTATAGATTTTAAAGGATTAAAATAAGCATATTTTTTGTCTTTTGAACTTGTCATAGTTTGATGTTTTTTCATGTTTCCTGTTTTATTTTGTAGCGTGCTCCTCTCCTCGTGTGTCTTTTAGATTTACTTCCTGTCTTTGTTTGCTTTCCCTCTAGTTTTGAATGTTGGCCCAACCTTGATTGTTTGCACCTGTGTCTCGTTGTCTCCCTTACCTTAGTGTATTTAGTCCGGGGTATTTCCTTTGTTCATTGTTGGGTTGTTGCCCTTATCATGTGCATTTTGGTTGTGCTTTGTTCCCGTGTCATGCATCCTGGATTTTGCTTACCTGTAGGTTTTGTTGGACTGACTCCTCGTTTCCTTGGACCTTGCCTGTATTGTGGACTTTTGTATTTTGCCTGCTCCCTGTCGGATTTGTTTGTTTTTGGACTTGTTATCTGCTTTGACCGCTGTCTGCCATGTTACACAAGCCATCTGCCCTTCCTGTTCTGCCTGCCACGCTACTCAAGCCAAGCCAAGCCAGAATTACACTCCCCATCTCCGTCCCCAGAGCCACGCCACTCTGGAAGAGTTCAGATCCCTCTGTGTTTAATTGCAGTATATAAAAAAACAAAACAAAACAAAAAAACGGTTGCTACCTCATCCAAATACCACTTCCTTGTGTTGTGTATTTGGGTCCTTAGACTGTGCACTATAACAGAACTACAATAATTCATCATGCCTTTTTAAGATTTCTTAAACAAACCTCATAAAAAGTCATAGATTTGGATTTTATAGATGTAGACAAGCCCTGACCCTGAAGACCTTCCACTGAGCTAATCTCACTTGGGTATTGTCACGGCAAAAATGACAACATCCACTTGGATAGAAGGAATGTGCTATGACAAAACCCTGGACCTGAGCTTGACCCCGTAAGATCAGAAGAAAAATGTATGTCAAGGTAAAATAATGTCACTGGAACTTAATTTGGATCTGGGTCCCTGCAGTGGAAATGCACTGCGTTCGATGACACTACAGGGAAAAGTTAAGAAAAGCTCAACTTTATGCAAATGTCCTCTGATGCAATGCGAGTGACAACCAGGCGCAAATTGCGCTTAATTTAATGCCCACAGGACAGCAATACTAATCAGTTATGTCAGCTCAGGCTCAGGAAACAAATTGTATAACAAGAGATGAAAAACCTCCATGTGTATAGTACGGCGGCTATGTCAGAAATGTCCAGAGTATGTAAATGACATGCTCAGTGCAAAACACACAGAGATACAGCTTCATGAGAGGCATGAGACTGCCTATTACTTTATATGTGTGAACACAGCATAAGAGTACATCGCACAGGCTCTCAGTGGAGCTGACAGCTGAATCTCAACAACATGTTGTGCACCCTGCACCCCAAACAAGCTAATTGGTTGATCCAACTGCTTGTTGGGAAGTGGATTCGCAATGGACACATTATACCCAAAGTAACATAGGACAGCCACATGAACCTCTTCATACAACTCTTCTGCGCATTCACTTACTTGCAGATGGAGAAACTTCTTCCAGCTTTAAAATATACAGGCAACATACAATGGCCGTCATTTGACAAACGTTACTTGACATTTGTAGAACAAACTTGACGTGCCATACAGAAAAAAAGAAGTAACTGAGATGTTCCACAGTGGGTGCAAATGTGATAAATTTGCTTCTGTACCAGAGCCTTGACAACTGGAACCTGGTAAAATTGGACAGTTGCATAACTAGACAGGGCAGGGCGCATCAACCATTGATGACACTGGTGGTATTTCAGCTTTTATAGAAAACAATAGGCACAGTTGTTTTGATGCTACTCAAACACTGCTGCTGTGTGTTGCTCTTATTTTAACTATTCATTATCTTTAGACATACTAATTTCTCCAGAAACACGCTATTTAATTTCCCATTACAGCTAACTGCATTTGCTTTAGGAAAAATCCTGTAGTGTAATTAAAGAATCCATGTACCTATGTTGGTCTGTAATAAAGCTACAGACTATAATACTCAAACATCAACCTAAAATCCAAAAGACCATAGTGGACACATGGTTTTACTGCCAGGTGATCTCTTAGAATGCCCACAATGAGCATTATAGATGGCAACAAAATATTTAAAATGAAGAACTCACAAATGTCCACTTTGGACTGATTTATTCTGTAAGCGGTGTTCCAACACACATTCAAGAGAGGACAGAGAGAACATCTCCTTCTATGCCTCTGTAAGCGTGAATCCCCTTTGGAACAATCGAGTCTCCTACAGAGAATTATAGAGATATCACCACGCCCAGCATAAAAGATGACAACTCTCCCTTTCCGCACTTAATCAATGGAGTTGACCTTTGCTGACAGTGCCTTGCTGAGTGATTAAAGCCAAGTTTCAACACAGGTTGTCGGGATCGTGGAAATAAAAACATGCAGATGGTGAAGGAGAGGAGACCTCCAGCAGCTCGGATTCCACCATCATTTCCATCCATCGCTTTCCAGCACATCGCCACCACATGAGCATCCTGGTAACCATTCCTCATCTGAAATAGTAAATAAAGACCTCATTCTACCGCACTCATTTTACCTAAAGATGTGACCAGTGATAATTGCAGAGATTATTGATGTTACTTTTATTGACTCTGATAGATCTCATTTTCTCAATCTCACACATAGTTTGGTGAAACTACAAAACTTGCTGTACTGATGGCTGTTATGAGTTTTTGGCACACATTTCTTTTTCTGCTTTTGATTCATTATCTGTCTCCATTCCTGAACATGACCACACAAAATTTATATCACCATATATGTAAATTACATATATAGTAAGTATTTAATATGTTAGTCACATATATGTACCACATATTTCAAAGGATAGTAAAAATGACCAATATATATTTACAGATATGCATATATTTTCTATAACATAAATGTTCATATATGAGGTATGGAGATTATTCTTTACATTAATTAGACATTCATCCACCTAGCTGGATGACCCATGACCTTGTCTTGTAAGTCCATGTATTTCTAACTACATTAGATTGGCTTCATAATTGTGTGTAAGTAACGCTAATTAAGTAATTGAACAAACATGATTACCTTTGCACACCTTTTCTATTGATTTAAATGTTGCAGCTTTCTAAAAAAAGCTTTTTTCCCTTTACCTCTGTGTAACAGAAAACATATTAGATTACGAGACAATTTTACTTTCAAATATTTTGCAAAACAAACTGAGAATTGCATATGATGCTTCAATATCCTTGTGGGCTACATATAGTGTTCACATAGTGTTCACATATTTTTCATAATTTAACAAATATGTTCATATTTGACCATAGATTTTTGTACAGAGAGGTGGAATCTGCAGATGAAGATTTTCATACATTTTCAGCATTAACTTCAAATTTTGCTTGGCTAAATCTCAAAGTGACAAACTGTATCCAACTGTATCCATGGTGGCAGAATTTTCAACTAAAGTCTCAGCAAATATTTTCGTGAAATGCAAAGGTTGAAGTGAAATTCATCCAGGTTTTCATACAGTAGCAACTGTGTGCAAATAGATGTAGGTAGTGATGATCACTTTGGTGATTAGTGGCTCAGAGGCAAAGTGTAAAACACCATTAAGAGCAAAGAGAAGTATGTACACCAGCCATTACAGGAAGCTCAGGTGTTCAAAAAGTGTGTATTTTTCTCTCTCTCTCAGCTTCTAAATGTATTTTTATTTGAATCTTGAAGCACCTACTGACTAGTTATGAGGCCTTTCTGATGGTGTTTTGAATCTTTTCTCATATGCCATTTCAATATGAGGTGAGAAATTATCTGAGAGGTTTGAAAAAGGAAACAAAAGGACACAGGCGCAGGTTTGCCTTGGTCGGCAGCGGTGCTGTAGCCGCTTGGTTTTAATTCACACTTCATTCCTGTTAAACCTCTCGATACTCCCGGAGTGCCTTTCCTTGGCCCCGGTCCAAAGCACTCTGTAACAAAACAGACAAAATAAAAAATGGTGGATGAATACCAGCAGAGGAGTGTCACAAGGGTGAGAGATTTATAATGTGAATGGTACAAACTCGCTCGTAAATCAGCGCAAAAGGCTTTCAGGTAGGGGAGCTGGCATTTATGCAAGACGAGAGAGGGAGAGACAGAGAGAGAGGACGAGGGAAAAAAAGAGACAGGGAGAAGATTTGAATGAGGAGGTGTTAATGATCAAACAGCCAACAGAATCATGCTGAGATTTATGCACATCTTGGAAAAAACACCTCAGTGACTGATTAAATGTATTGAGACACGTAAAATGAAAAGGCTACTAAAAGCACCAGAGTTAAAGGGTCAGTTCACCAAAGTTGCAAAAAACAAGACAAGACGGTAAAAGGTAATGTCAGCATGCTAAAATGCTCTCAGTGACAATGTTTACATGCTGATGTTTAGCAGGTATAATTCTTACTGTTGGGTACAGGGAGGGCAGGTGTGATTATTAGCAAAATATCAAAGATATTTATAAATATTAATACATGTATTAATTTTATCAAAAATATTAATATGAATGAATAATTACGGGGCACCACCCTGGGATCAGGGACCAATATCCAAGCGTGATAAACAGTCTCGAAAGTGGCTGTCCACCTAAAAATGCTGATATTTAAAGCACTATCTTACATTAATAATGGTGGGCAATGAAGGGTGAATCCGAGCACTGACCGTCACACCAACACACAGAAAATAACTACAGGCAACTGCTCCTTAAAAGTTAAAATAGAGTTTATTTAATCTTAGCACTGATCAATAATCAACAACAACAACCACTATCGTCTATTCTAAACACAATGAGCACACAGCAATCAGCAAGCATGTTCAATTACAAATTCAATCGGGCCATTTTAAAACCAGGAAATATAGATGGGCCAGACATCTTCAGGGCCTATTTAAAACCTTTTGTTTAGTTTTTGGTAATGACACATTTTAAACAAATGCAAATGAATGTAATAAAACAAATAGCAGGCGTTTGGAGATGGCTGATGACTGACAGTTTCAGGGTTGACAGAGATATATTTTCAGTACTTCCTTACTTGTGACTGTCGACAGCCAGATGTGTTGAAAAGCTGCTCAGCTGGTCGGAGCTCACATGAGGAAACGTTGATTTGCAAAAGATATGATTGGCGGTGTTGCTACATCCGTAAACAATCTGCCCGATCGGTACTGAGCATGTGCAGCTCTCAGCAGAGATGAGAAGGAAGCGAGATGGCGCACTCGTTAGCTGCTTGCATACACTTTATATGTAGTTTGCTTATTTTGTCATATATCAGATTTATGTACGCCGGGCCACTCGGAGGCTGCTGCTGGGCCGGATGTGGCCCGTGGGCCGCCAGTTGGATAGGCCTGACGTAAGGTGTGTGTGTGTGTATGTGTGTGTTTGGGACAATAGAGAAGTGGGGAGTGAGGAAGGTGGCGGATGTGACCACGTGGATTGTCATCATGTGCAGATCTTAAATGGCAGGCAGACCTGCAAAAACTCAAACAAAGGGGAGAGCCGAAATGGAGGACACATTCTAGTTGTCCTCAAGATGGTGTGGAGCGTAACTAGTTATGCTACCACGCTATATGGGTTGTTTGAGATGTGTGTGTAGGCGTGTATTTGTACGTGTAAAGGCATGTGGGTTAGTGGAGAGGAAAGAAAAAGAAAAGCACACAGAGTAAGGCACAAGAAATCTCAAATGCTGTGGTAAAGCATAATAGATGCCCCTTTATCACACAGGAAACTTGTTCAACAGCCGTGTTACTGGACCTTGGTCTGATGAAGCAGTTATTAGTCTCCACAGTGGTTACAAACTAACACAGTTAAACAGCCCAGCGGCGTGGTACCGATACACAAAGGAATGTGCTAAACACAAAAACAGCAAAACAGGACACGGCGGTCCGTTACTATCCACAATAAGCAAAGCACAATTCACAACAGTTATAAAATCTATCTCTGCCCAGACACAAGCCTCTTATATTTGGATTATCCGGCGAAGTGCTCTCATGCTCGGGTACTGACGGAGCTGGGTAACGTTCGTTAACGGCTCCAGCGGTGAAACTGTTCCTTCGGGGGCATCAGAGGGAAGCAGCAGTCAATTTTTAAGGGGAAGAGAGTGGGGCTCCGCAGTTGTTTTTCTCTCCATGAAGGAAATGGTAAATCCGTATATCCCTTCAGCAGGCAAAGATTGTTATGTGGAGTATAACAATCGGGATCCAAAAAGTGTTTCAGCAAACACAAAACAGTCTGTTGCTCTTCCAGCGAGTTAAGATCTTCCTAGGGAAATAAAAGTTCAAAGTGAATGTGTCCCCTGAAGCAACCAAAGTTACAGTGGAAAGATGGGGTTTGACCAGTGCGCTGTGAGTTTATAGGCGTGATGACGTCATCAGGGCTTCCTGTGCTCCAGTGACAGATGGTCCAGTAGGAATCCTAGGTTTGGATTCAAGCTTAAATCTTGCACCCAGGTGTGAATTAACACCTGGTGGAGATTTGGCGCAGTTTCTATGAGTTCAGGCTTTTGGTTTCTCAAGGGCCTCTGTTCTTTTTTCTCCACATGTAGTGAGGCCCAACTCTTCACCATTTTAGTTTAGTAGCATATCAGCATCCAAACATTTGCTAATTAGCAGTAAACACAAAGTACGTAGGTTTTGCAAGTGTTTGGTCATAAACCAGAGTATTGGACAAGTGGAAATGTTGAGCTGATGATGGTGGGGGATGTGGAGGGGTACAGTAAAAGCCAGAGGAATAGAAGTTTTGGTACCTGCTAACGAAGCAAGTTTGTTAAAGGACTATAAAGTAAATTTTAAGCAAATGATGATCCAACTCTCACTGAGCCAAACATCACAGGTACCAAAGCAAAGACAAGAAAACATGATTAAGGCTGCTTACTCTTTTGGGTGAAATGTATGTTCAGATTCTAGCTGTTGAAGTTTTTAAATGACAAACATCAGTTATGAACCACAGACACTGTGTAGGAAGCTGGTGTTTTGTTCCACAACAAGAAATATCTGGCTCTAGTATGACTTTAACATCCTGTCACAAAATGTGGACAAATGCACTGTTGTTTTGTGACCTGTAGTTTTCTGGCATTCTTTGTACACTGATGTGTCAACAAGGATGGGGTCAAATTTGCTGGAATGACTAGGACACCATTTGTGACCAACTGTGATGAAAATCGTCCCTTCATAAATATCACAAAATCAAAAAAGTGTTAAGGCAGAGGAAGTTCAGTTTGCTGTGATCACTCCTCCCTCACTCCTCATTCCTTCCACATTACATTCATTTGATCCTTTGCCATAAGGTCACATATAAAGAGCTTTCTTTGCCATTGCAGGCCAGCTG
The DNA here is from genome assembly GCF_020085105.1 of Siniperca chuatsi. Taxonomy (NCBI): domain Eukaryota; kingdom Metazoa; phylum Chordata; class Actinopteri; order Centrarchiformes; family Sinipercidae; genus Siniperca; species Siniperca chuatsi. The sequence continues at coordinate 585,740 of NC_058056.1, forward strand.
TAAATACTTGAATAAACACACAAACTTTGTTGTGGTCTGCTCTGATGCTGGTTAGGAGTGCCTTTCTCAAGCATACTCTCATTAAATTGCAGTGTGCTCCCTGAAAGCTGCTCCTTAGACCTGCTAAGTGATGCAGGTGGCTTGCTTTAATATGCTGGAAAATGTATTTTTCTCTCCTGGAAATCCTTTTAACACCTGCTAAATATTACAAGTGTTTCTTAAAGAACATTTGCCTGCCTCTGTCTTAAAAGGGTCTGAAGAAGCCCAGTTATGTTAAAATGTTATCTCGGGTGTTTTATGACCCTTTTCAATAGAAATACTACCCTCAAGGTCACAGTTACAGAAGAGATACAGATTTTTTTCCCCTTACACTTGTAAAACACTTGTATCACACACCTGTGCAACTTCTGTGCATGCTTCCCACTGGCCATGAGATATCTGGACAGTCGTGTAAAAGATGTGAACTTCAGACTGGGAATAAACTTTATAGAAACATACCACCATGTATTTTCTAAAATGTTTCACAAATTCATTGCAATACTTTACCAAACCAGGAAAGCAATATATTTTTACGTCATTAAAGTGTTCCAACTAAAATGGCAGGCACACATTGTGATTGTCAAGGTGATTATAGTTATGATTTTGGCGTCATGACTGATCAGACCAAGACTGGTGTAATCTAGGTCAGTTGTTGACAGTTGTGAGAAAAAATCTTATAGTTTGTGATGTTTAAGTATTCCATCTTTCATGTTGGTAAAACATGTTTCAGGACTGTTGACATCAGTGGCGAAGAGATGGGCTGAGGCTGAAAACAGCAAGCAAATGGAAAAAAAAAGTTGTGGTGGTGAGTGCACTTGTCACTGACTAGAAAGGAGGGAAGAGATAAGAAACCCTAAACATCACATACTTTATAATTTCACCTCTGGGCTGTCAACAGCAGCTTGCCCAGGGTGGAATGGACTTGGTTTAACTAATAAACATATTACACCAATCATGCTATATTAATGAGTATTCTATACACATCCCTCTTACCCTTAACTGGGTTACCTGTCAAATTTGGTGTTTTTTTTAAAGTCTTGCATGCTAAGGGTCATGCTTATACCTGTTATCTACTTAAGATCCCTGCCAGTAGTTCCTAAATCTTTCTCTACCAGGCCCTCCCTGCCTGAGGATATTTGGCAGGCAAAAATCAGCGTCTTCTTATATATTTGACAAAAATTTTTGACTGTTTGACAAAAATTGTTTTGAAGATGGCTATAAATTTTAATTCTAATTTTTATGTCTTGAAATTTGGATTTTATTTACCTTTAACTGGAAGTTACTGTAGTAGTCCACATACTTACATACACACACAAAGGATTCCTCTTTTGGTTATACAGGGACACAACAGACATGGGTCGACTCTGCTGTATTGAATGTTATATGCTTTGTGGTTGTGCCCTAGATGCTCAGTTTAGCATTTTATGTTAATTTTTGTTAACATTTGGAGGGTAAGTAGCCTCGTACAATTGCCAAGAGAGCAACACAGACTCTTAGCGACATCCTCATTTTCAGATTGGACCATCTTCTTTAAGAACAAGCACAGCAACTATGTGTCTCTTTTCTTCTTGATAATCTTTCCTTTTCCATTTTTATTTTCATCAAGCTTATCTCCTTTGCTAATTCAGGTTAACAGGTGCATCACAATGAGGAGGATGTTAGCCAGCTACTAGCTAGCAGGAGAAAAAAAGCACCTGATTGGCCGTTTTATTGGGTTGTTGTCCAAGAGGCTACACTGTAGCTACATTGTAATTTCTGATAATATCTAAATCAAAGCCCAGTGTTAGTCATCGGCTGTGTGAAAGGCATATTGCATTGCATGTAATTCTGCCTGCGTGAAAGTGTTCACAACACTGAGTCTGCATCCAATCTGACCACAAGAACAAACTTGTTAGCAGGAAAATTTGGCTTTTGAACAGCTGCCAGAGAAAGCCAAGAGGGATGCATGTGGAAACAGGGTGAAATGGAGAGGAGGACAGATATCTCTTAGCCGGAGAGAGAGAGAGAGAGAGAGAAGCAAGAGGCTAACGCTAATCCACTTATTAAGGCAACAACTGCAAGCCTGGAACCTGCGCCAGATATTAATACCTAATCATGAGTTAATTAAAGGAGGGTTAGTTAGCGCCTAATCTGCTGTGATGGGGGTGACAGAGTGTCCTGAGGGTGTGGGGGGTGGGAGGGAGGCCAGCTATAGTGCTAACACTAAGTGGTAACACCAGAGCTGTGGACTGGAGATCTAATTAACTTCAAGGTGCCAATGTTGCATTCATTTTTTTAGACTATTTGAAAGAGAATACATTAGCACATTTGGAATTTTCTAGGTGTGAGAGATGATTACTGTACCATAAGGCCAATATATTGCGGAACTACATGATCTTGAATGTGACACACAAAAAGGTGAACCCACAGGCCTACAGATCATAGTATCCAGCATTTGAGTGCACTTTTTTGGTAGACTTACTTTCTAAATGATTGTAAAATCATCTGTCTGTGAAGAGTGTGAGTGTTGAATTCGGTATTAAGTCAGACTTCTGCAAAGTGGAGTTTACTGAAATCCAAACCCAGACCGCACCTGAGCCCTACAGACCCGATCTAACAGACCCAACTGTTACTGCTAAAATTGAGACCCAAACCCTACCTGCACTTGAAGTTTTAGCTACAAAATGGCCCAAAACCAACTGAAACCCAATATTATGTGAAGACAGGTCAGGTTTGGCTAGAGTAGTTGAGACCAGTTGAGACCAGGAGGCAGAGTTGCAGTCCTACACGCTTCTCTGCGCTTCCAGAGCAGTTACCCACCCAAAACTCCTTAGTGACGGTATCTGCTCCCCGACCACCTAAATTAATAAAACCAAAAGTTAACAGAACAGGAGCTGTACATAAAAACCTAAACAAAAATGCTGAAATAGCAAAATAGGAGAATTAAATGTGGACCCTTAAACATCAGATGTCTGTCATCTAAAGCTGTACTAGTGAACGATTTAATATCAGAGTATCATATTGACTTATTTTGTCTTACTGAAACCTGGCTGGGTCATGAAGAATATGTTAGCCTAAATGAATCCACTCCGCCCAGTCATATTAATGCTCACATTCCTCGAGGCACCGACCGAGGAGGTGGAGCTGCAGCCATCTTCGACTATAGCCTATTAATCAGCCCTAAACTCAAACTAAATCTCATTTGAAAGCCTTGTTCTCTGGAAAACACAACAGCCAATTCTATTTGTTAGAGCGTGGTTGAAAGCTTTGGATAAGGAAGTGATTAGACCTTCAGTTAAGTTTTATAAAAAGAGTATATAGTAAATAGGCTATACCATGAAAAGTAGCAATATCATAGCAGTGTAGTGGACTAAAACCACACAGAGGTGAACCTTCTAGTCACAAAATTGGTCATGGTCTGAAAATGTTTTAAAGGATTTTTTAAATGAATTGATGGTCTGATCCCTATGTATGCAAATTATTGAATTAAAAACAAAAAACTTATATATTATATATTAGTTGTTATTTTTTTCAAGGTTCAATATCAATAATTCTACTTTCAGTTTCAAATTGAACTTTTCATTTACAATTAGCAAATCAAAATTACAAAACATTTTGGCCCTAATTTGTTTCCATATTTTTCTCTTTGATGTGTTGATAGAAGTGAGGTTGAGGAAGAAATCTAACATCTAACATTCTATCTCTATCCACCTTCTTCACCACTCCTTTTCATTTATCTCTTCTTCTCCCTTCATCCTTCACTTCATTCTTCTTTTTCCTGGCCCCTCTTTTTCACCATTGCACTTCTCTTTTTCTTTTCCACCTCTTCTTGGTTCACCTTTTATCCTCGATCTCTTCATATTTTTTCTCCTCCCGTGCCGCACCCTCATCCTCCACCTCCTTCCTCTCTTCCTCTCTTCCTCTCCCACTTCCACCTTCTCTATCTTTTATCCTTTTCCTGTCCTCTCCTCTCCTCTGTCTTCCTCTTGGATATGTGTTTTAGAGAAAGTGTCAAATCATCACCTCTCAACTCCCCCTTGTGGCGCTGCTCTCATTCATAAGCACACCCTCAAACACACACACACACACACACACACACACACACACACACACACACACACACACACACACACACACACACAGGTAGACTTGCATACACACAAACAAGCACATACAGCCAGAGAGAGATGTATACACACTCTCCCCTCCATTGTAATGAGGATGTTGAGCAATAAAAGAGGAGTTTCCAGCGTGATGGCAAGAGTGTGGGCATTAGCATTTGAAAGGAGCCGAATTAGCCATCGTTCCACAATTTCCAGTAAATGACTCTGGATGTCAGGCTAACGTGACTTTTATTGAAGGACAGATTCACAGCGGAGGAAAAACAGGAAGGTGCGGCAGCAGAGAGAGAGGCGAAGGCTTCCGAGTCTAAACACTATTCAAATGCAGCTGCTGCTAGAAAAGACATGGCAGCTCTTCCTTCACAACAATCCCCAGTGGGCCCGGACATGGCGTTATGTTTCATTTAGAACTTGTTCTGTGCAAAAGAAGTTCCCTGAACCCTGTCTACTGACTCGTTAGCTCCCACAAAGAAGAAGAGAATCAAGGAGGGAGATGTTAATCCTGGTGAGAGGAGAAGAATAGAGAGGTGGAGGGAGTGATAAGAGGAGAGAGAGAGAGAGAGAGAGAAAGAGAGAGAGAGAGAGAGAGGGGTCAGCGAACCTTGGCCGCCCAGAAATGACAGAAAGGTCACAGAGAGAGAGAGAGAGTAAACAGATGTAAATTCAGTGATGGCAGCATGTTTTTTCCTCTCTCCCATCTTCATTTCCCTCCCCCCCTTAAGGTCGAGATTAATTTGCCTGTTATCTCTCTCTAATCGAATTCAGCGATATTAATTACATGCCGAATGGTTTGTGCAATGTCAAATGTACAGTGTAAACATATAAACATGCTCAGTGTGGAAATGAACAGAGGGGTCGTGCCAAAAAAAAAACAATAAAGCCAGTTATATCAATAATGTGTATGTTTCATGCATACATGTTCTGTGTATGGCTGTACTTGCCAGTATACAGTTTCCATTTCACACCTCACACGTTGCATGAGACGGAAGGCAAATACAGCTCAACCTCTGCATTCCCACTATAGGCTATCCAAATAAATAAATAAACAGCACTGTACATGTAGAGGTAACGTAACCCCACTTAACTGCCTATGGGGAAATTATGTTACATTAACATAATTAAATGTATAGCACTAAAGGGTTCTGATAAACTCACTATTGCTTATTAATGTATCCTCTAAATAACTATTTGTATTTTCCATTACTAACTATCTCTATGTACTTCCTGTAGCTGTACGTATATATCCTGTTTTGGTGTGCTCCTTCCTCTGACTCATAACCAGGACCAGTGGTGGCTCTGCTGCTGCTGCTGTGACTAATGAATGAATTTGATGATCGACAGAAAATTAATCAGCAACCATTTTCATCATTAATTAATCGTAAAAACATTTTTTAAAGCCAAAATCCCAAACATTCACTGGTCTCAGCTTCTCAAATCTGAATAAATGCTGATTTTCTGAGAGCTCTGTGACAGTAAGCTGAAGATCTTTGGGTCTTGGACTGTTGGACAAAACAAGGTATTTGAATATGTCAGCTTGGGCTTTGGGGAATTGTGAATTGTGTGTGTAAAATATAAATAAATCTACCATTTAAGAGTAAAATCATAAGTAAAGCCATATTTCAACAGTAGCTTCAATTGATTTCCTGGCTGTAAAGGACTCAAAGACAGTCATCATACAGACATTTCAAGTCAAATTGCCAGAGGTGTGGAACTGTAACTGTGACAACATAAGCTATTAATTTTAAAAGAAATATTTTCAAAATAAAATATCAACACCTTCAGTTATTCAGGATGAGTGACATTGCTACTGCAAGCAGATGTGTTGATTTAAAAACTATAGCTGAGTGTGGGCACCAAATCACATGACTACAGTACTTTTACAATTCACTGAAAATGAGACATCTCACCTCAGGGTCCCCCTGAAAAGCCCTTCAAATATCTGTTTCCAGGAAACAAAACAAGTGTATGAAATAGTAAGTGAGAGTCATGGTAAAGTCACCAGCATGCTTTAATGCATTACACCTCACTAAAGGAATACCATATAAATGATATTTATATACATCCAAAATTAAAAATATAAAGCACAGTGAGGTTGTGAGAATCTCACATTTGTACACTACAGACACACTATATTTTACCATGGGGATATTAGGAATATTATTTACTTATATACTACACTATTAGAGATGTGAAGCACCACAGTGAAAAATAAGATTGATGTACACTCACAGTATACCAGAGATACCATACGGTAGGTCACTACAAATACCATATTGTCATTATAACTGAACTATTATGTGTCACAGAGACCATGTCAGAAATATTATATAAATACTATAACAGAATATGATGACATCATTAAGTCTGCACTTTATACTGTAGTCATTACAGAGATATTATATGAACATTATACGGATATCTTGATTGATTAGTTTACCATAAATTCCCCACTGAATACCACTGCCACATAATGCCTTTAAGAATACTATAGGAATTATAAAGCAATGTAAGTAATGTCAGAGGAAATAAAAACACCATTACTTATGTCACTTAACGTTTCAAAAGCAGTAAATATATTATAAACGGTAATAAATTAGCCCATAAACCCACTATTCAGTACAATAGACAGGGTAAGGACCTACCTAGAAACACAATATTCTACTCAGTTGTGGTCACTGTTGGTCTCTCCATCCATCCACGGTGGATGTCTGTCCATCCCCACATCACAGAAGCAAGACTAACGCAGCCCGAGGCTGACGGAGGAGGTGTGGATTGCTGGTCATTAGCAGTAGCCCAGGATTAGCCTGAGTGGAGCGGCTAGCCGCAGCTCGGATGAGGCTAATTAGATCTGTCTATCTGAACACATCCATCTTCTGCTCATCCCTCCTTGCCCCACCCCCAAATAAATTGCTCTTTATTACTCTATCATTCAGGTTATTGCCTATGAAATAATGAGACACTCCTGGTCAGGGCCAGCATAATTGATTTTTTTTCTTTTTTTTTCTTTTGGTTTGTGTGTGTGTGTGTGTGTGTGTGTGTTCAAGGTATTGTTATTATTAGCCGGCCAGGGATTACTGAGAAGATTAGCTGGTGCAAATGATAGATGAAGAAACAAAAGCAAAACAAAGATTACAAAACAAATACACTGACAAATCGTTTTTTTTTTGTCTCCAATTTTCTGTGAAATCATTTGAATTTTAAAACTGCCTTCCCAGAAAAGTAATGTGGCTTTTCAGCAAAAGTTCCAACCATTTCACACAAATGTCATCCATGTGTAAAGTACAGATTTGTACTGTAGATACTGTTCAAAACACTTTCTATAAAGGTGTGGACATGTTGCCTTGGTTAAAATATGAACTTCTCAAATATCAATAACACTCCATTGATCCTTTTACTCTCTCTTCCTCACACACACACACACACACACACACACACACACACACACACACACACACACACACACACACACACACACTGAGATCACAGACAATACACAAGGGCTGAGGAGGAAGGAGGGGCCGCAGTATAAGTGTTTCATTCCTCCTGAATGGCAGGTTAAGTGAGGATACGATAATACTGCCGACAGTAATGGCAACTTTAATTTCCTTTTCCTATTGTGAAGATTTATGTGGAGAAATTAAATTCCAGCAGCTCGCAGGCCTCAATAATCATTATACAGTGCAGAGAGTGAAAAGAAAAGGGAAACTGTTTTCATGGTCACAATATATAAAAGAACCAGGGTTAAGCACCAGGGGAAAGAGAAGGTAATCTGTGAGGGCTTAATAAACACAAAAGACATTATACAGATGTTCAAAAAAGTCTCAGAGCATTGAGGAATATTGGTTCATAAAAGAGCTAAGGGCTATCATGAGCTCAAACAACAGGGGCCGAGTGTAGCTGAAACCAGCTCCATGCTGCAGAGTGTCTGTCTGCTGTTACCTCCGCTCCCAGACACCGACTCAAACAAATAAGTCTCCCCTTTAAATACAGTAGCTTTAAAGTGAATCTCATCAAATAGACATATTCTAGATGTCAGGTACATTTCCCCATGGTACAGCCTTTATTAGGGACCTTTCAAAGCCTTATAACCTTATAAGTTACGTACATTTGAAAACTTTGCGTCTACATTATATATGGACATAAAAGTGGTACCATCAGTGTTGAAGTGCACTGTACTCCTGGTCCTTATTCTGAATTTCTATCTGAATTCTCAGACATTTTATCAAGTTTAGTCCTTAAAACAGATAAAGTAATTATTGTAGGTAATTTCAATATTCATGTGGACATTGAAAATGATAGCCTTAGTACTGCTTTTATCTCATTATTAGATTCGATTGGCTTCAGTCAGGGTGTACATAAAGCCACTCACTGTTTTAACCACACCCTCAACCTTGTTCTGGTATATGGCATTGAAATTGAACATTTAATAGTCTTTCCACAGAATCCTTCTTTATCGGACCATTATTTAAAAACTTTTGAACTCCTATTACTGGACTACACGCCATTAGGCAAAAACTCCTAGTCTAGATGTCTATCTGTTATTGCTGTGACTAGATTCACTAGATTCAAGGATGTCTATCTGTTATTGCTGTGACTAGATTCAAGGAAGCAATCCCATCTGCATTTAGTTCAATGTTATGTCTCAATATAACAGAGGACTCCTATGCTAATTTCAGCCCCTCCCAAATTGATCATCTTGTTGATAGCGCTGCAGGTTCACTGCGAACGACACTCGATTCTATCGCTTCTCTAAAAAAGGTTAGCTCCATGGTATAACCCCCATACCCGCAAATTAAAGCAAACATCATGAAAACTTGAAAGGAAATGTCGTTCCAACAACCTGGAAGAATCTCGTTTAGTGTGGCAAGATAGTCTTAAAACATATAGGAAAGCCCTTCGTAATGCCAGAGCAGCTTACTACTTATCATTAATAACAGCACTGCAGCCAGGCTGACAGTGAATCACATCTCTATTTAGCCATGTATTCCTATAGCCCTCAGTAGTAACGACTTCATGAGCTTCTTTAATGATAAAATTTTAACTATTAGAGAAAAAAATTCATCAAGTCTTGCCTTCAACCGGTTATCTTCAAACACAGGAACCTTAGAAACAACTGTAAAACCTGATATATATTTTGACTGCTTTGCTCCTATTGACCTTCTTCCACTAACTTCGACGATTAATTCATCTAAGCCATCAACCTGTCTCTTAGACCCCATTCCAACTAGGCTGCTTAAAGAAGTTTTATCTTTAGTTAGCACTTCTTTACTGGATATGATCAGTCTGTCTTTATTAACAGGCTATGTACCACAATCCTTTAAAGTAGCTGTTATTAAACCGCTTCTTAAAAATGTGCACTCTTAATCCAGGGGTTTTAGCCAACTATAGACCTATATCTAACCTTCCCTTTCTCTCTAAAATCCTTGAGAAAGCAGTCACCAATCAGTTGTGTGACTTTCTAAATAACAATAGTTTATTTGAGGATTTTCAGTCAGGGTTTAGAGTGCATCATAGCACAGAGACAGCACTGGTGAAAATTACAAATGACCTTTTAATTGCATCAGACAATGGACTTGTCTCTGTACTTGTCTTGTTAGATCCTAGTACTGCATTCGACACCATTGACCATCACATCCTATTACAGAGACTGCGACATGTAATTGGCATTAAAGGAACCGCACTAAGCTGGTTTAAATCCTATCTATCAGATCGATCTCAGTTTGTACATGTTAATGGTGAGTCCTCCGTGCACGCCAAAGTTATTCATGGAGTTCCACAAGGTTCTGTGCTTGGACCGATTCTATTCACCTTATATATGCTTCCTATAGGCAACATTATTAGGAAACTCTCCATAAACTTTCATTGTTATAACTAACCAGTTAGCTAAACTTCAAGCATGCCTTAAGGACATAAAAACCTGGATGACCTGCAATTTTCTGATGTTAAAGTCAGACAAAACAAATTGAAATGAAATTATTGTACTTGGCCCCAAACACCTCCGAGACACATTATCTAAAGATATAGTTACTCTAGATGGCATTGTCCTGGCCTCCAGCACCACTCTAAGGAACCTCACAGTCATCTTTGATCAGGATTTATTATTTAACTCCTATATGAAACAAACTACAAGGACTGCCTTCTTTCACCTACGCAACATTGCAAAAATCAGGCACATCCTGTCTCAAAATGATGCCGAAAAAAATAGTGCCTGCATTTGTTACTTCTAGGTTGGACTATTGTAATTCCTTATTATCAGGCTGCCCCAATAAGTCCTTTAAGACTCTCCAGTTGATCCAGAATGCTGCAGCACATGTACTGACAAGAACTAAGAAAAGAGATCATATTTCTCCAACATTAGCTTCTCTGCACAGGCTCCCTGTAAAATCCAGAATACAATTTAAAGTCCTTCTCCTGACCTACAAAGCTTATAATGGTTAGGCACCATCGTATCTTAAAGATCTCATAATGCCTTATTACCCAACTAGAACACTGCGCTCCCAGGATGCAGGGTTACTTGTGGTTCCTAGTCTCCAAAAGTAGAATGGGAGCCAGAGCCTTCAGTTAGCAAGCTCTCCTGTGGAATCAGGTCCGCGTTTGGGTTCGGGAGGCAGACACCATCTCCACATTTAAGAGTAGGCTTAAGACCTTTGATAAAGCTTTTAGTTAGGGCTGGCTTGGGTGAGTCCTGAACCATCCCTTAGTTATGCTGCTATAGGCCTAGACTGCCAGGAGACTTCCCATGATGCAGCTCTTTCCTCTCTCGTTCTCTCCCTCTCCATCTGCATGCATTTTTATCCCATTACTGCATGTTACTAACTCGACATCTTCTCTCTCCCGTAGTTCTGTACCTTCTCGTTTTTCTCCTCTCTCCCTCTGTTGCTTTCAGCTGGTATTTCTGCCTCCAGAGCTGCAGAGACTGAATCTGTGGTTGCGGGCCACCCCCATGTTCCTGCTCGACAACTGCTCCTAAATGGTAAATGGACTGTACTTATATTCTGACTACTCAAAGCGTTTTAACTACATAACACATTCACCTTTTTCATACACTGCTCATCAGCTGAAAGAAACCCCACTGAAATTCCTGCCTACAAAGCTCTCATTGGTCGACTGTTTCTTCAATGGGCGAAAACTACAATCGTTGGGTTCAACATCAGACCTACTTGAATTGCTGAATAAATTGGAGATGAAGGTGGCAATTCAGAGGTTGTGAACCAGGCTATGTTTGTTCAACATAGGGAGATAAGTATATGATATACTTGGATTTCATGTGGTTAAACTTGTGAGAAGCTTGGACTGTTGCTAGGCAAGTAACAACAAAAATAAATTAAGTTCATGGAATCACCACAATCAGTCGATTTGCTTTTGGAAGCCAAGTAGATTAGCATGGTCATTATCAACTTCAGTGAACTTTCCCCATTGACTGCAAACTTGACCCACTAAACACAGAGAACAAGAGTCGAAATTGGAGGACACCATTATATTAGCTGAGTAACAAGTATGCACTGTTGATTGAGAGGGAACACCACTAGAGCGTTTCCTTTCATATTCATTTTGCCATGAACAAAACTAGACACAACCAGCTGTAGGCACTGCACGAACCACAAGTAGGAAATACATCACCAAAATTAATAATGCACCTACTTCATGAGGATGTGCAAATGAATCTGTTGTGATACTTTCTGGTATGACTGTGCGCTAAAACTGTCATCCATTGTTGAGGCGTAAAAAATGCAGAAGTGACAATTTCTGTAAAACTAAATAAAAGCTGGAAAGTGAGCAGTGAGTCATTAGTATTGTAGCCCAATCAACTCCTGCAATTATGTTTTGGTCATTTTTGTGATAGGAATAAACCAACACCTGTAAAAGTGAGACTGTCCTCCCAAGAAAAAAACGACGGCATCAGTTGTTTCAGAAAATGCCCAAAAAACCACACATGTTTATGTTCAACTGACAGCGCCCGACAGTTCAAGTGACAGCGCCCTCTAGAAGCTCTCTATGACTCTTGTCCGTCAGTAGCAAAGGAGGAAGACAGGTCACACTATTAGACTGCTGTTCATCTCCTGTTTCCTACCAACAGCCAACAATGTTTTTTTTTAACCATGACCACCATCGTCCCACAATCTTAACCAAGTGGTTATCATTGTAACCATGACAACAAAGGTCCCCTAACCTTAACAAAGCACTTGTTTAAACCCAAACCATCATTTTTCCCTTAACCTAACCAAGTCTTGTTTGCCACCCCAAATTGCTCCTGAGGGCTGTGCCATCAATGTATGAATGTGTGTGAATGGGGTGAATCTCTTTGAGTGATCAGAGTGGTTAGTGGCACAGACTAATGATGTCATCCTCAGATCAGAGAACGCTCCATATGTCATGGTGGAAGGCAGTTTCATTAAAGGACTTGTTGGTAAAAGTAATGGGGTCAAAACTCCAGCAACGGCTGGATGTTAGGCTGCCTAACATTAAAGTTGTATATATAACAACTTTAATGTTAGACCAACAAGTTTCGGCTTGTGGCCTTCTTCAGGGTCATCATGGAACACATTACAAACAACATTTAAATAGGGTAGGTATGAGTAATGGGACAGAATTTACAGTTAGGTTCACAACTACATTTCAGGTATTTGTCACTATAATTTTGCCTCACATTTGCTGTTTTGGACATGCCGCCTTTTGGCATCAGGACTACTGTTCACTATTTGGCCACCACTGGCAAATAGCCCAGTCATGAAGCTCTGAACTGCTGCGACTAATGATAAATGTGAGGATAGTACTGTTTCTGACCATGAACACTGTGTGGGTGATGAAGGAATTGTCGGTCTGATGCCGTGCTGTGCCGTGCAAACAGGGGGTTAAACTGCTGCATCCATCTTGGCTGCTTGTCCCTCATTTATTAAAACCAAACCTTATCAGATGACAAGCGTCATTGAAGTTTGACATTGATAGAATAATCTGCCCTCACAGCAGCTGCCTCACTGATTGTGTGTGTGTGTGTGTGTGTGTGTGCGTGTGTGTGAACTAAGTGCTAAACAACTCTGAGGCGAGTAATATTTACAAAAGAAAGCATCTGACAAGAGTTACATTAAAATGTTTTCTTACTATTTAAATCCTTCATTGATTTACTCATGCATTGATTTATTCATGTTACAGCACTACCCACATGATTGTGAGGTGATGTCAAACACGGAAACAAACAACGGACAAACAGAAATTTGTACATTAGTTTCAACAAGACTACAAATCTACAACCATGTTAGTGGCCCTATGAGGCTGTACATCTGCTGCATTCATGCAATGTTGGCAAAATGGGAAAAGCAGGAAAATCTCCCGTTATTCCAACTTGGGATTGTTCATACGCTTTACGATGCTAGCCTTGTAGTCACACCGGACGGAGAGCATAAATGAGCTACCTCTGTCATGTTTGTATTTGTAGCCATTCACAAGCGGATACATAACAGTGTAGCCTATAGCTCATTTTAAATTAGCCATATAGATTCTATTAGTGTTAATACTATACTGTCAATGCTGTCAGTGATGAAGGTTTTGCAACCACGTTGCCAACAGTTTGTTGACACTGCTGTAGTTCTTTCTGTCAATTGTTAGATATTGTTGCTGTCAGATATTCCGGATATTTACGGCCATCATGGAAACAAAAGGTCAGATTCAGGTGATACTAGGCAGGGTAAACAGCATGAACTCAGGAAGACGCCTTCCTGAGGGCAGGGCTTAAGTAACACAGAGTAGCTTAACTTCTCAAGAATTCTCAGACCAGTTTTCACAATTGAGAATGACTTCCGGATGGGAGCCTTCTTGATTCTGAAAACAGTGTCCAGATGACTACAAATGAAACTTTTTCTACGTGGAACATTCCTGGACGAATGAGGGACTACACCGTCTTTAGCAGGTAATGTTTTCTATGTTCACTATCTTAGTTTAGCATGTTAGCATGCTAACATTAGCTAATTAGCACCAAGCACAAAGTATAGCTGAGGCCAATGGGAATTAGTTTTGCTGGTATTTGGTCATAACCAAAGTATTGGACTTGAACTTTGACCTGATGATGGCGCTAGATGGAAAGTCACCAAGGAACACTTGGTTATAGTTTATCCTGTGGGGAACATGCAGCCATACCTAATTAAATGGCCATACTTCCAATAGTTGTAAAAATATTTTACTCACACCTTGCTTGTGGCAAGAATAAAGACATTAGACAGACAAGACAAACAAGACAGACAAGATAGGATCAGATAGACAAGACAGGACCAAACAAATAAGGGTAATAGGACAAACTTTTTGTTAAAGCAAAAGATAACAGATTAAAAAATAAATAAAAATAAAATAAAAAGTAAGTAAAAGTAGTAGAGAATAATAATACTTATAAATATTATACTGATGTGAATCATACATTAGGAGCTATTTATGGAGAGACAGAGGAATCAGCGCTGGAGGTACTGCAAAAAGGGGGACCAGGTATTATCATAGGATGTGATGTTGTTTTTCAGAGATGTTGTGATTTTCTTCTAGATTTGAGTGGTCTGTGAGTAGACTGAGCCATTGGGATATGGATACCTTAGTTCTGTCTTTCCAAATCAATAATATGATCTTTTTGTCAATGGTTAATGCTAATAATATGAATGGTTTGAGATGTTTAGGAGTATGTAAAATAGAGACGTCACCGAGTAATGCAATGATGGGGGATTGGGGGATACTGAGGCTGAGAATATCAGATAGCCTGCTCACGACCTCGGACCAGAAGAGCCAGAGGGCATGGAAGTAACTATCAGTTGTGGTCGGACAATGTGAACATGTGTTTACTTTAGCTGAAGCCCATACAGTTGAGTTTGTAAGTGGTGATGTGGGTTCTATGAAGAACTTTATATAGTATTTGTTGGGTTTTGGAGTTCTGCTGGAAGATTATTGATGTCTGTGGTCCATTTATCTGTGGGGATTGATAATGTTAATAGTTTATGTGTCTGTGATAAAATCTTTTGAGGTTTAAGTGATTGTAGCTTTAGATAGAGGGGGACTGTGATTAGTGAAGGTTGTAGTGTTGATGTTTTCTCTTATGACTTCTTTTAACTGGATATACTGGACATAGCAGTGGTCTGGTATAATATATCTTTTTTGGATGTGGTTGAAGGTCATGAGCAGGCTGTCATTGAATAACTGTCCCAGACTGGCTATTTCTCTCCTATTCCAGGTGGGGAAAATAAAGGGTTTGTTGTTGATTAAAAACATGGGGTTATGCCATAGTAGGGTGTGGATAGATGGTGAGAGGCTGTGGTTAAGAATTTTGTTTGCCTTCCAACAAGCAGATAGAGTAGTGTTGATCGTGTTGTTATTTTGGAAGCAGATAAGAGTTTTTCTGGATTTGTCTATAAATGGGAGATTTTGGATGACTAATTCTTGAGCTAAACTGTTTTCAATTTCTAGCCAGGGTGGATTGGTGTTATTTGTCCAGTGTCGAATGTACAGTAATTGGTGTGAGCAGAAATAGTGGAAGAAATTTGGGGCCCCAAGTCTTCCATGTTGTTTAGGTTTTTGGATGGTGGATAGTTTAATTTGTGGTTTTTGTTTTTTCCAATAAAAACCAGTGACTACACTATTAAGAGAGGTGAACCAGCCTAAGGGTGCGGTGACAGTGGTCATGGCAAAGAGATAATTAATTCTGGGGAGGATATTCAATTTCATGGTGGAATTTCGGCTAATTAAGGATAATGGTAGTCTATTCCATCTTTCCAGATTGTCTTTTATTTCTTGTAGTAGGGGGGGACTGTTAAGTTATAATAATACATAATTAATTTATATTGGGAGAAATGTGTATTCCAAGGTATGTAGTAGATTTTGATATTCTTGTAAAGAAGGGATTCCCAGCCCCAGCATCCCAGTTGAATTTGGTTATAGGCAGATCTCTGATTTTGTCCAGCCAAGTTGATCTTAGTGGGAATTGTTGTGCAATGAGATAACTTCTGTTATGAATTGGCGCTATATAAATAAAATTTAATTAAATTGAATTAATGATGAAATTACTGATTTGAGTCTAACTGATAAGGCCTTTCTTACAATTTTTGTGTCTGTGTTAATTAATGATATGGGGCGAGTTATAAGATGACCAAATGCAATAGGATTCATCCTCTGGGAATCATGAATGCCTATACCAGAATTTGGGCTGATTCCTCTAGAAAACTTGTTAATGTATTTTGCTGGATAAGTGAAAACTATTTATTTAACCTATTGGTGGTGCTAGATAAAAATGCAGGGGATCAACAAAGTCTTTAGGATTCATCCTCTGGGAACCATGACTATCATGATAATCCAACCAATAGTCATTGAGATATTTCAGTCAAGACCAAAAGTGTGAACCTCATGGTGGCCTCAGAGGAAACGTCAGCTGATCCCCAAAGTCATTAGGATTAATCCTCTGGGAAACATGAATACCTGCACCAAATTTCATAGCAATCCAGTCAATGGTTGTTGAGATCCAGCCAACACTGCGTTAAAAGCACACCCAAAAAAGTCAGTTTTCCTCTCTTAACAGCCACACAGCTGTACACTGACAATACTTTTATTTAAAACCTCAACAGCTGATTTGATCCTTTCCCTCATCCTCTCCAGTTATTGTCTTACACGGCACATTCAGCATTTCCTCTGCATTTATCTCAGCCAGGTCAACACTGTGTAATGATGCAAGCTTGACGCAAGCTGATGAACGCACAATTAAATTAGGGGCAGAGAGACCAAGAGCAATGAAGAGAAGAGAGTTTAAAACAATAAAGGGAATAAATAAAAGGGGCCTCACCCTCAGGAAAATGTCCCTCTTAATATTCATTAACAGAGAACAGCAGGGAGACTGTGAGAGTTGCCTCCCCGACATGAACACAAGGATTGAAATATTTAAGGTATGATGTAGGCCACTCTCCACGGAAACACTGATAGCTCTGTCTCTGGTACCTAAACTTTTTGTCATCATTTTACTCCGTAAGAGACACTGATGATTTGTCACAGACTCAGTGTCTCTCTCTGGAGTGTAAAAGGCAACCAGTTAACCCCATACCACACACATATATGTGTGCCATACACAAAGTCCTCATAAATCTACCTCTAACTGCAATGAAAAGTTAAAGATGTTCCTCTCCGCAGCTAGCTCTATTAAAAGCGTTTGAGCATGCTGGACATCTCCTGCTGACTGTTCAAATTATAGAGTCGGAAGACAAAAGTGCTGGAATAAAAGGATATTTCAGGCGTAATTCATGCTAAAAAATGTTACACTCAACTGATGTCAGCAGCTTGGATAAATGGGCTAACTGCGTGAAATGTTTGGGCACTGGAGAGTGTGCTGAGGAGACTGCAGGCTACATCAAGTGAAATGATTGAAAGGAAATGTCTGCTTGTATATGTGACAGATATATTAACTAAATGTCTAAAACCCCACTAGTGGCTACTGATGGCTACAATGTTCATTATACCTCACAACACAAGAGGTGAATGGAACAAACAACATACTAATGATTTTATCATTGTTAAAGGCAATCTACACCAACAGCATTTGAGCCTTTCTGAAGCATTTGAAATGTTTGATTGACAGGTGATCTTAAACACAGATAGAGACAAATAAACAGGACTTACATCCATGTACATACATCCATGTTAGCGGCTCTAGGAGGCTGTACTTCTGCTGCAGAATTGGAAATGCAGGAACCCCCCTCCCTTTTCTAACTTGGGATTGTTTATGCTTTAAGATGCTAGCTTTGTAGTCACACTGGATAAGTAGCATAATGGCCATCATTTGTCCATCTCACTGAAAAGTTACACTTAAAATGAGACTGGAATATCCTGATAAAAATCAGATTGTCCATCCACCATGACATTTTGTAAAGACATTCATGGTTCCCAGACAATGAATCCTGATGACTCTGATGATCCCCTGACTTTTGAATTATTTGGTTCAGTGTCTCAACAGCTACTGGATGGATTGCTGTGAAATTTGGTTCAGACTTGTTGTTCCCTTCAGGATAATTTGTAATAATTTTGGTGATCCCATTACCTGTCATCTAGCCCCATCATCGGGTCAAACATTAACTTCAGTTTTTTGGTTTATGACCCTGATGATGCATGCATGATACCTGCAAAACCAAAGACAGTCCCTCAGACTTTGTGTTTAGTGCTAATTAGCAAATGTTAGCCTGCTAACATGCTTAACTAAAATGGCTACCCTGGTAAACATTACACCTGATAAAATTGATCATGACAGCATGTCATTTTTAGCATGTTAGCATGCTGATGGTAGCATTTAGCTCAACAGTCTCACAGAGCTGCTAGCATGGCTATAGACTCTTAGACTTGCTTTACACTCCTAGCCTAATTTTCTCATAATATTTAAGTCAGGTTTCACACATTTACTGCAACATGTGGAAGGTTGACATTTTGTCTTGATGGTTGCACTACAGAAAACTTTACAGGGTGTCCAGAATGTAAAGGGTTGCAACTTCCATGGCAATATACATGCACTACTACTTATTACTTATATTATTACATTGTATTATTAAACCGTATTATCATCATCAACCGGTAGACCCACTTGGTATTTCACACTTATTTTATTTTATACTTAAGAAAAAAGGAATGTCCACAACATATTTCATGGAAATTTCAACCTTTGTTTTCTGAGATACCTTGTATTCGCCACAGTTTAAGTAAATATAATTTTTTGACCTGATAGTGGTTCTAAAAGAGAAGTCGGGTGATTCATATTGAAATTTCATTGCAATCTGTCCAGTAGTTGTTGATGTCTCACTTTTGACCAAAGTGTTAGTGAGATTGACTGTGACTGTCACTGTTATTTCATTATTGTCACTTTCATTATTGTAGAGCTTGTTTGTTCTCTTTAAAATATCAAATCAAATCAGAGAGTTTATGTGATATCACTGCAGGTATGTGCTGACATGGCTGTCAACTCATATTTGCAGCTTCTTCACAAACACTCTGGAAGGTGGATTCCATGTTGCTTGGACCACGGCAAGCGTTCTCCTGATTAAGTCTTGCCCGACATACTCACACCTCACTTGCTGTACCTGCTAATGAGATATGCATGCTGCCCTCTCCTTGTGAAACCCAACACTCCTCCCCTCAGCCATAGGGCGTAAACCACAGCAGTGGTGACAATAGCACACACACTGTCACAGAGGTAGGAACAATAACAAAAAGGTGCATCACACCTTTTGTGAGAGCTAATAACATGAGGAAGGGAAGAGGAGAAATTTTCTTCTATAAATACATGTGTAAGACAAGAGGTGGTAACATGGTAAGACAAAGCCCCAATCATGTTCCTATCAAAGTGTGGTCACGTTGGTGATGGGCAACCCAAACCTGCTTTCGCTTCTCTTCCTTCTCTTCCTTTCTTCTGCCCTCACCACTCACTCATCTGAGAAACCTTGGCAGAAAAGAATGGAGGAAAGAATGCTCTTTGATGAGTTCCTCTTTTCTTTTGCTTTTTGCGGCGGTAATGAACTACAGAAAACATGACCATGAGCCCGGATGCTGGCACACTGCAAAGTTTCAAGTAAAAACAAAAGCTAAGGCCATTGAATGGATGACTTCTGGAGTAATCAAGCAAACAGCTCTTCACGCTCAAGGGCAAGGCCATGCAATCACGACATTCTGACACTTTGAAGAAGCAACAAAGGCAGCGTACAGAAAAGCATCTCACACACAGCAGGTGTGAATGGCTCTCGAGAGCAGCTTATGTGAAAGCCAGTCAATACCACTCTGGACAGAAATGGGTTTCATTCATTTCATTTACATAATCCTGTTGGCTATAGCTGAACATTTATGCCACACACCACACCACTGCATCCTTAAAAAGCGTGCACCAAACTCTCATGGGTCACTTTCTTGATATATATGGACCATAACCTCTTGCTTTGCACAAGAAATCTTACAGTATATAGTTGAGCAATTTAAAGGTCCAGTGAAATGGTAAATTTCTGCAAAGTGAGGGATCAAGTGTACACCTAGTAAAATTAATAAATTGTCTACGAGCTACAAACCTTATCTTCTCTGAATGCCCCAAACATATACGGGAATTAGAATGGCATTATTTGATGTTTTGTTCTAGTCCCACTTAATCCCTAAGTGATGGTAGTCTGGCCAAAACCTAATTTGAGAAATCACTTCTAAAGCCACAAACGTTATCTACAAGGATGGCAAGCCAAGATAATGGTGCACTGGTGCAACAGTGTATGTATTGTGCTCCAGTTTAACACTTGTTCGGAAGGCAATTTACAATATTTACAAGGCATCAAAACAATTGGTCCTACTCTTACTACCAAAAGTTTAGTGAAACAGTCTGCTGAGCCACACTTTCAGAATAGTTCTCCATCTCTGGCAAATGGTTTGCAATTATATAATTAACACCAAAATAACTAGGGATGCACTATTCTGACTTCTTCTGTCTTGATACCAATTCTGATGCCTCAACTCAGGATATCTGCCGATACTGATTACTAATCCAATACCAGTGTTCCCTTTTCCCTCAAATGTAAAATCTGTACACCTCACTGGGTGGAACTCATTGGACTCATTCTTTTGTAAGGTAGCATGATGCAGGGATTGCTGTGGCGCTTAACACTGAGTTGACATCCCACTGTGACTTAGAGTTTTTTACAACTGCTAACTCACATTTCTCTATAGTTTAGTCTATAGCATAGAGTTCACTTTTTCAGAACTCTTCACACAGTTCTCTTTACAGTTCATCTCACATCCAAAATGGACTAATGCACTTCATACACATCACAGGATCAACTCTTGTACCAGAACACGGACAATAGTTGTCTGCCAACAGTAACACTTTGTCACTCATTATATAGAGACCAATTAGTGTCACTATTGTCTTTGTAAAAGCATCTTTTATTTATTTAGTGTAAACCAACATTCCTTTACAACAAGTGCCTTCTGCATTTGGTCTTCTCATCCACATCACACCTTATGTCCTCTCTTGCAATCCACCTGGGAAAGGATCTTCAGTGTCCCAATTAGGAGTTATGCATTTTTATTTTATTTTTAGTTATGGTAGGTTTTGAACGTAAATGTAACAGTTTTGACAACAATGGAGTGTAAATACACAGAGGTTTGGTGGTGGTCATACTTAAAAATAACTTGGACATAAGATTTAGTCACTACAATATAGATATCTAAACAAAAATCTTAATTTGGCTAAAAAATGGTTAGGTAAGCTACAGAAAATAACGAAATAGTTAAATATATTTCTGTAACTCAAATGATTGTATGATGCTTATTTGGTGGTGGGAATAAAAATGGTTGGTATTAAAATGATCAAACAAGTCGAGTGTGTGCACCCACTAAACCAACCGCTTAGTACTTATTTTCTCCATGTGATTTTAAGTACTGCCAATAACAGAACGTGTCACAATGTGATCCTTTTCTAAAATGTCTGCTTAAATTAAGCAGGTACTGTATCGCACTCAGTTTCATGCTTAGCGACAAAACTTATTCTCACGTTCAGTTTCCAAACACATGGACTGAGGACCTCTCATAATGAATCTAAACACATTTTACTGCACACATCCTGTGTTATCAGTCCATGACCTTAAACAGGTCACTGACTAATGATGCTCTATATACTCTTCCACAGTAACATCTGTGGTGTGAGCCACTTCAGAGCTTGACACCTTTTTTTCCTTTTGCTGCTCTTCTTTAACTGACTCCTCACTCTTTCACCCTGGTTTTTATCTTAACTGACGTTTCGGAAACATTGTCACCGGCTCGCTTTTGCCGCAATCATCAGATTTGCTTTCGCACCTTGGGGCCCACTTAGTAACCACCCACTTAGCAATGTAAACCCTAATCAGCACCTAAACCCTCCAAACACTCTCACACAGACACACACTTACACACAGAGATATACACACCAAGCCGAAACCATTTTCTCACCTGCTAATACCACAAAGAGGACGTTAGCCAACAGCAGCACTGATACTCATCAAGCCTGCAGCCTCACTAACCACACTCACACACACACACACACACACACACACACACACACACACACACACACACACACACACACACACACTGTGTGTACAGTACACTCACACAAACAGACATTTATGCACATACACACAAACAAATTCCATCACATATATAGATGCACACACACTCTTTACCTCCTCCTAAAAACATCATGTCTGAGGTTCTCTAGCTGAAGTAATAATAACCCTTTAAACGTTCTGCTCTCAGCACAGTGCCAGGTAGTGAGAAGCAAAGTCCATGTTCTCTGATTCTGTCATAACGTGCGTACAAGACATCAGCTTAGCACAAGCAGCGGTAAGAGATTTAACAAAACTTGCTGTTTGCCAGCTTTTTACAGTCCACATATCATGTCATGTGGAGACTATCTGAAATACTCTCCACACACACACATACACGTATGGAGCATTTTGAGAAACAAAACCTGGCATTTGAGCATGGAGATCCATAAATGATAGAGATTTGCAAATGGATGCTGTTCTCTCCTCCTGGTCGCCCCTCCTCACATCCTCAGGCCTGCCACTGAATTATGGAGGGAAACACTTTTCCTTTGAAAATATATATCAATCAAACATTCATGGCTGAGGAAGTCTCCAGACAATGGCACTGTGAAACCAATCCTACAATACTCTCAGTGTGTGTGTAGGTGTGGGTGTGTGTACAGAAACACATGCACTGGTTTGCCAATTAGAGCAGAAGCTGACCAGCTTGTAAATATTTAAATGGGCATTACATATCGTATACATGAAGTAGCAAAGCAGCCGAGCGTGCTGCAGAACTCTGCAGAGGTCATGGACTTTATCTTTAAGCATCGCTCTAATACACATAAAACATGTCTACTTAGGAGACCTGCAGCTTAAGGAGGATCACTGGACAGCCTGGATTCAAGGTACATTATGCCTGAAAGCCAGTGAAAAGATTACAAGAGGAAGAATTTGTAAGAAGTCCACAATCGCTTGATCATTTCATATCAAGAACTAGAGGACAGTTTTAGAAGAAGGAAGTCAAGGCATGAAGGTGAAGAATGTGGTCAAAAAGGGTGCCCGTTGCCTCCAGCTGCACCCACAATGCCTTTGGTCCAGGGGTCCTCCTGCAGGCTGAAGCCTCACATCGTCCAACAGAAACTATCCACATGGTGTCATTTAAGAGCAGGTCCTGGCCAATGTGTCCTCAAGCTACAAATGCATTTTTAAACCTGAGCTCACTTTCTCACCAGCTTTTTGGGGTTTCTGTCTTTATTTGACTCACTTTGACACTGGCCTCTTCTTCTGCACATGTAAACATAAAATAAAAACAAACCCACAATTTTCTCTTTGTTCACATTAGGCAGGTTTTTGAGCAAAAATGTGTTCACCTGTGGTCACCTAGTTGCATATGTGTGTGAGGAGATACACAGTGGTGTGAAAAAGTGTTTGCCCCCTTCCTGATTTCATATTTTTTTGCATGTTTGTCATACTTAAATGTTTCATCATCAAACAAATTTAAATATTAGTCAAAGATAACACAAGTAAACACAAAATGCAGTTTTTAAATGAAGGTTGTTATTATTAAGGGAAAACAAAATCCAAACCTACATGGCCCTGTGTGAAAAAGTGATTGCCCCCTAAACCTAATAACTGCTTGGGCCACCCTTAGCAGCAACAACTGCAATCAAGCGTTTGCGATAACTTGCAATGAGTCTTTTACAGCGCTGTGGAGGAATTTTGGCCCACTCGTCTTTGCAGAATTGTTGTAATTCAGCCACATTGGAGGGTTTTTGAGCATGCCACAGCATCTCAATAGGATTCAGGTCAGGACTTTGACTAGGCCACTCCAAAGTCTTCATTTTGTTCTTCTTCAGCCATTGAGAGGTGGATTTGCTCTGCCATGCAGGCCATTTTTGCCTAGTCTCTTTCTTATGGTGGAGTCATGAACACTGACCTTAACTGAGGCAAGTCAGGCCTACAGCTTTTTGGATGTTGTTGTGGGGTCTTTTGTGACCTCTTGGATGAGTCGTCACTGCGCTCTTGGTGTAATTTTCGTCAGCCAGCCACTCCTGGGAAGGTTCACCACCATGTTTTCGCCATTTGTGGATAATGGCTCTCACTGTGGTTTGCTGGAGTCCCAAAGCTTTAGAAATGGCTTTATAACCTTTTCCAGACTGATAGATCTCAATTACTTTCTTTCTCATTTGTTCCTGAATTTATTTGGATGTTGGCATGATGTCAGGCTTTTGAAGATCTTTTGGTCTATTTCACTTTGTCAGGCAGGTCCTATTTAAGTGATTTCTTGATTGAGAACAGATGTGGCAGTAATCAGGCCTGGGTGTGGCTAGATAAATTGAACTCAGGTGTGATAAACCACAGTTATGTTTTAACAGGTGGGGCAATTACTTTTTCACACAGGGCCATGTAGGTTTGGATTTTGTTTTCCCTTAATAATAACAACCTTCATTTAAAAACTGCATTTTGTGTTTACTTGTGTTATCTTTGACTAATAATAAAATCAGGAAGGGGGCAAACACTTTTTCACACCACTGCAGCTGGTGTGTGTAACATGGGGAAAGCAAGACCATTTAAAGGGTTATTATTATTTCAGGTAGAGAACCACAGACATCATGTTTTTTTGGGGGGACAACTGTCTAGAAAAGTGAGGGTACCACTGCAAAGTTCAAATCAGACAATAGAAAATAAGAACTTGACTCTCCATTCACTAGATTGAAGATTATAACCAGCTAGAAGAATGATGTTCACGCTAAAGGCTGTTTCATTGGATTCCTTATCACAGGAATACAAGAGGCTGAAATCTGTCCACAAGAAACTAAACTAAAAGTTCAAAGCTCTTCAGCGGCCATAAGCGGCTACAGTGTTCATTATCATTGTTGCATGGAATGAATAATTAAGTATAAACTATTAGTTAAGATCAAAGTCAACAGTACCATGATATGTTGTGGCCTGCTACTTTGCTGTAGGTGTAGTGTACTGAGGCATAGTTGCATCCATGCAAGTTGAAAACATTTCAATTTGAGCAAAGAAATTGCACTTAAGACTCCACTTCATGATTGTACAGAAAAATAGAGGGAAAATTTGAGAAATTGGAGGAAAAAACACAGAAAGAACTGGAGTTTCCAGGTATTGAGATCATTCACACAACCTAGGCCAGACTTGTGCACACATGGTCGGTACCCATGCTGATTGGTAGCTCCACTGCGGCTAACATCTGTACAGCTGGTCCATTGGCTGTTTATGGTAAAAAAGACAACTGCACACACAGTCCAGCAGTCAAATTCACTTGAATGAGGTGTGGAAATTCACTTAACATTAGAACAACACTGATGAGAGCGGTAACACTGACTCAAAACTGTAAAACCAAAACAATGAGTTGAAGGACAATAAAAAGCTCTGTAGCGCTGGGGGGAACTGCAGTTGGTGATAATTCTCTGTGGGTTTGTCACAAGAAGCGATACCTTTCACATTACACATAGACATTTGATCCACTGTTAATATCAAAATATGGATTAGTGCAGTTTTAAAGGTGGTGCCAAAGGAAATCTCAAAATTAGAGGGGCTCATCCTCTGGGGAGCCTTAAGGTCCTAACAATTTTGCATAGCAATCTGTGGACTGTAGCACACCTTGATATTTATTTTGTACAGGTGTAAACTTTGATCTGATCTTGATGCTAGATGGAAGGTCAGGTCAACAAACATAGAAAATGTCCTCTGAGGACTAGATAGTTTGGCCAGTAGACGTCTGGCAACTATCTTGCTCTGGAGCAAAGTGACAGATGACGTAACCACAGACAGACATCACAACTGACAAGATATACTGTATTCGTATAGTCGAAATATCGGCAATAAGGAATCCAATTACGCAAAATTTAAACCTAACCTAAACAATAACTATACTATACACAACTATACAAATTGCAGTTTTAACTGTACACTACATACAATTATATGGTAGACTATACTATATACAGTATTTGCCTACTCTGCTATCAACCACTATACTGGAAACTATACATTACAATAACCCAGACTACACTCACATTACACACTGTACTATCAGCCACAAGACTTATGAAGGATTACCTTACTCTCATTGGACAGCAGACAGAAACCAAAAGGTGCTACAGAGACAGTGAGATCGCATGTACCTGAGGTCCCAGGCCAGATTTGATCCCAATGTTGTCACACTTACCCAGCATGCTCCTTAGCCGGCTGCAGCACCCGGACAGCCCAAACACATCAATCTATATCAGAGGGATTTTTAATGAGCTGCCTTATCCTGTTGATGTGGATGGTTGTGGTGCAGGCTGCTCCTCCAGGCCAGCCTGCTGTCCCCAGGGCCTGGCCATCCCACCAGCTCATTGTTAGGTTTCATATTCCTGCATCTGCACACACACACACACACACACACACACACACACAGACATAAACACCTCCATAGACAAGTATCCCCATAGCGCACACAGCACTGTCTCCTGCATATACATGGGATATAGAAAACAGAGATGGGGAGGGAGTGCTAAGTGTGTGTGTGTGTGTGTGTGTGTCTGATGCTTGCAAGTGCATGAATACATGTGCATGGATGTATGGGGATCCTTTTGATGACTTGACCTCCCCCCTCTCCTCCGCAAAGACATTGATTTCCGACCTTCCTTGTCTCAAACCACATAAGTGTGTTGTACATTCAGTTATTTCTAAATAAGTGTAAGTGTGTTTTCTCACAGTAGTGAGTACTGTAAAATCGGATTCTTGCCTTTATTTATCTTAACTGCAAGCAGAACTAGACCTTTATTTTAAACAGGCTTATTGGAAGTTAATATTGGGAGAAATTCCTGTTTAGGACTTGCGAGCACTCACATCATCTGACAGCTCAAGACATTTGTATGATTGATTGTTAGTCGTTTGAGGGTTAATCAAGGTTTCCCAGTTGTAATTACGAATTGGAAGTTAATGTAAACGCCATATGCAAGTTGGAAACTAGTAATTGCAGTTAACGCCCATTTGATATGAATGCAGCATAATTTCATCAGTTCACCAACAGAATCATGTCAAGCCATTCTGCAGCTCTGAGGTTCTATTTTTAACATAACTCTTCTTGCTCATTACATCGGTGTTAACAGGCGCTTAACACAGATGTTTTGCTCTTGTTTTGCACAATATATACATAAATTAATTCCGGACATTGACATGCTGTAACTCAGAGTTTTTTTTCATACCGGAGACATACAGGTTAACTGTAGATTCAGACGGTGAACTTCACACACACTGAGGCTGTGCAGTCTGCATTACTACAGACCAATCGCAAGCAAGCATGTTCATCAATCAATAGGAATACTTGATGCTATATCATGGTTATACTAATGCTGTTAACAAATCCCAAAAGTATATTCCATGTGAATATTACAGCTAGCGTCAATGAAGTTCAACAACTTCCTGCACAGATAAGTCACATAAAAAGCCTTCCTGTGAATAAAATGTCATAAATCTGGCAGGCTTTTAATGTGAAATGTCTGCAGGAAGGGTTGAGTTTCATTGACAGTAGCTTAACACCGATCAACAAAATGGCAAAATAGAAAAAAAATAGAAATACTGTGCAAATGTGAGTATGATATGACTCTGTTGTTGTACTGATGGAATTAGTGCTATGAAAAAGTGCATTATGCAGTTTTCACCATTTGAGCCAGTGTTTTTTTATTCTGCCTTTATTTGGGACTGGCTTTTATTTGTTTGTGCTGGACATAACCTATTATTAGCCCCATTGCTATTATTTATTATCAGCCACAATTTGAACATTAGTCTTTATTTGAGAATTTATGGTATTTCTGTCATATTGCATTTCATCTTTTTGAACCTGTAGATTGCATTATGTTGTTTGGAAGCTGTAGCAGTGACATCCAGGCCTGTTCGCTCTTCTGTCTTGTTAATGCCAACCTGTTCATGACCTTTCTTTCTTTGCTAGTCACTTTGATCTAAAAGGGGAAAAAGACACATTCAGAATAAAAATATATTAATAAAATTATTCCCCAAAACAAAATATCCTTCCTGGAATCTCTGCAGAGTTAAGATAAGCAGCGCAAATGTCTCTGAGATAGAAAAGATCGCCTGTCAAAAGTCTTGAGAATGATGAGAGAATTGGAGAATATGGATGAATAGAGTATAAAAATAAGATCTAGGTTTTAGGTAGTGATGGCAAATCTGCCAATTTAGAGGCCAGGGATGTTATCTGACCATGTTCAGACTTTCTTTTGTTTTTTTCTACAAAGACTGAAGAAGCATCAGCGCTCACATTAGAGTCTGTAACAAATGGGAGGAGAGAAGGAGATAGAGAGGACTCCCCCATTCCCTCCCCGGCAGTCTCTGTGGCTCTCTGGCATTCCCTGATGAATGTTAGCAGAACATCGGGAGGGCTTGAAGAGAGAAATAGAACCACAGAGTGACCAAAAGGGAAAAAACTACAAGGCTACTACTACTACTGAGAGCAAGACAGACTAGCATGACATTGATTGATGTCTGAGCGCTCTCCCTGATTCGCTGATTAAACCCATCAATCTATATGCAGAAGAGGTGTCCGATGCAAATAGGCCCAATCAGGCAGGACAAAATGGTTTTGTCAGGAAGTTATGGAAATAACTATAGGTAGGGCTGAGAGAACCCGGCGAGCAGGCGGAGATCTGACGCCGTGATGCTCCAAATTAGGAGATTACATGCTTGCTGCTCCCCTGCGCTTGGTCCTGCTCTGACGCTCAAATTGTTCTGCCATTCTTTCTTTTCTTTGCTTAGTGGTCAAAGCCCGGTGGCGGCATACTCTGCTACACAACGCAATTGCCCGGACCACTTCAGCTGCAGCAGCAGTAAGGTGGGAAAGGGGAACATTTAAAAAATAAAACGTGGTTCGCTGCTTCCAGACATTATAGGGGTCTACCTCTGAAATTAGGTGGTCATCAACAGTTGTTCTTTGACAGATAGTGGAATTATGAGTCACGTTTGACCTTTCTCGTTCAGTCACATAAGTGAAAAGCCTTGTGTTTGTCGACGGGAGCAGATTTCTAACATTGAACCATGGCGGTGAGAGTTCCACAGCAACCTCAGGAACCTGACCTGCCAGCAGCTCATTTGAATAAAAGTAGAATAGAAGAAAAAAAAGCACATTTGTTGTCAAGGAAAATGCATTTCTCTTAAGAGCAGAGCGAAAAAAAATGTTTCACCTCTGAAGGCGTCAAGTTGTTAATTCCAGATGGGTCCTGTTGGTTTTTTTGTATTTTCTTTTTCCACCTTTCTTCTTTTGTTGCTCTTGTCTGCAAAGCCTGACCATTTCAATATCTCAGCCTATCTAATAACAGTCATTCCTCTGTGGATTCTCTCTGCCTCATCTCACTTCCTCTGCCCCTGTGTGTGTGTGTGTGTGTGTGTGTGTGTGTCACGGCCAGCCTCTCTCTCCTTCACCCCCCCCCCCCCCCCAATTGCGATCAGAATCAGTTTAATTAAGTAACAAATTCTGTTGGCATAGTAACAGCCCAGCTAATTTATCATGGGAAATAGTCTGTTAGACACACAGGTTGCTTGGCAACAGCCAATGGTGGCGTGAGATGCGGCGGTGACAAACTGCACAGGATGCAGATGCAGGTGACAGCGTGCTGCTGCGTTTGAGTGGCGTGACTGTGTGAATGTGTGTGTGAGGAGATGCTGAGATGTGGAGATGCCAATCAAGGACACACAGACATTTCCTTTTACTTTTGATCAGCATTCATGAGCAACATTCATTCCATAAACTCAACTTTCCATATTTGCCTTGAACCAGTGGTTCCCAACGTAGAACAAGTTGATTGAAAAGAAGAAAAAAATTTTTAACTTTTTGCACTGTAATCTTTTCTTTTTTGTAAAATATTAGATAGTTTTCCCTCTAACAATTATTCAACTAAACACTGAGACATTCAAAGGAGAAATCACTTTCTCGTGTTCTTTGACAAGCTGTGACGAAGGTCACTAGAAGACACTGCTTCATTTTGTGGGGTCACAAGCCAAAAAGATTTGACCTAAACTAAAATTTCAAAAATCCAAATCCTAAACCTAAATCTTCCAACTAACAAAATTCTCCCTTTTTTCTTTCCAAATAAACAGCCAACATTAACGCATCACTGCTTCCTGTGCAATTTGTTTTTCTTTCCAGGAAAGACCTCGCAGACACCGGCTGTTTACACCAGCAGATTTAAAAGCTTTCATGGACCGGCTATAGGTTGACGTCCTGCTGTGTTATAGCACTCAGTGACAGAAAAGCAGCAACACTGACATTTATTCATATGAAAATGTCACTGATTATTACTTTAAAAGTTGTTGGAGAAGACAAACATGCGCATGTGTAGCTGTGGCGTCTTCAGTGAAGCAACAGTAGCCGTTTTGCATGAACCACATTTTTCCGCATTTTTGAGACTTGGTGCTTGTGGCCAGTGCTGGGACAGTGGAATTGTTCATTTTATTATGCGCTTTGGTTGCTCCGTTCTGGTGTTCTTGTTCAACAATTTATCAGACAAACTCAAGGCAACACATGCCACTGTCAAATTAATGACCTTAGATGTGATTTAGAGTGGTCACTATAAAACATCAGATTAAATGTAAATAACCTCTACCTGAATTGGGCCACCACTCACCAATTTGTTAGATTTCTGTCCAACTGTGTACTTATTACTTATTAATTTCTGTTTTGCTAATGAATGTAACGACTCATGGTGTATGTGGATAAAATAGTCCTTTTTCCTGCTCAAACAAGTTGTGAGAGCAGTTGTGTATCTAGTTCAGTTGGAAAACTGCTGGCTAAGGACTCAGATTTCTCCTCCTCTGTCCATAAATGGTGTGTACAGAGTTTGGCATACTGGTAAGTATTTTTAGTGTTTTGACCTTTAAGGACAGAATTTTGTATTTAGAAGAGCACTCCACCAACTTTTTTTCATTGTCAAACTTGTAGTCTTCAGCCCCAACCAATGCTGAGTCAAGTGACATCACTTGAGGACATTTATCAGACTTCACACAGCTCCCTCTGAGACACCAAAGGCTTCATACTATGTGTTTCACATATGCAGTAGAATTCCCCAACACCTGGAAACACACTCACCATTGAGAGTTTATCAAACCAAATCCACACAGCCCTGATGAAGCAGATTAGCTAGGTTTTTGGTGTTTATTTTTCCAAAACTTTTCTAACTATATTTTGTCAATATTTGATGTTGTGGAGAAATACTACAGGACAGTTAATTGCTTTTGGTGATACACATGAAAGTATGACTTGTTAATGTGCATTATTAATGCAGAGGGGCTTTTTTCAATGATGGAGATATAAGCTTTCGATGTCTTTTTTATGCAATATTGAATATGTTTCTATATAGCTGACCTTTGACCTTTTTGTCTGCTTATATCTTGGGCAAGGTTGTGTGCATAATTGATTCTCATGATGTTTCAACTGTACTGTCATCTGTACTTTGCTGCAATCACTATCTATCATTTTCATCCTCACACCATAGTTAAAGAACCTGAATATCAGTCCCATTTACTCTAATGTCAAGACACAAATTCAAAAGAGAAAAGTACAGCTTCCTAACAGCTCTAGTTTTTCATGACAATTGTCACACAGAGTGTGTGGGGCCATTTCCATTTGCAACAAAGATGTTTGGTGTAATGCATATCCTTGATATGTTGTCTCTCTCCAGTGCACAGTCCTATCATAAACCCTAGCGGCCCTAATGAATGGCACACTCACTGGACTATGTGGGTACATGATGAAAGTTATTCATCACATTTGAATTATTCTAATCAATTTGCTGTCAGGCTAACTGCTGTGGCCGTCACAGTGACGCCGCCGTCAAGCACCGTTTGGTTGCTGCTCGGCGCTGCCCGTGAAATTTATACTTTCCATAAGTACTCGTAAAACCTTCAAAGCATGACTGAGCGGGGAGAGTCACCCCCACCCCGACACCACCCCCGCCTAGACATCCTAGTCAAGATGACAGCTGCAGACAACAAAGTCATTCACAGACAAATAGACAGAATTATGTACAGAGCTCTGCAATAGCAGAAAAACAGCTTGCAAACACAATAAAGAGTCGTAGGCATCATTTTTCCTTTTCCAGCACACAAATAAAGACACTTAAGAACGAGATCTCAATCGCCGATTACGACATGACACAAGGCTGTTCCTCACACAGGCCTCGCTCATAACAGCTGAAAGCATCCGCTACCCTGAGTTACTTCCTACATTTAACAGTGAGCATAAAAGCTGCTTAAACCCAAAACAACAAGCCAGTCAAACCCACCATGAACGCTGTAATCACCCAATGAATATGGAAAACCAAAGCTTCCAGCAGGCCAGAGGCAGACGGATAAATACAGGCTTTCCCTTGTCAAGGCTTTTATCATCTGATCATGCATTAAGTGCGAGGTCTAGACTCACAAGAACAGCCCCTTACAGACGTGCTTTTCTAAATGTGCGGAAACTGCAACTATGTGTTCTCATGTTTGAACAAGTGTCAGTCACTTTTTGTCAGTCACAATGGTAATCTTAAAAAGTTGAACCTGGTAACTCTTTTGTAACACTTCCAACACAGTCCAAGTCTGAATCACATGCTGTCACATTAACATAAAGGTAGAAGCCGTACAAGTTTAACCCTGTGGGGTTTTGACCATTTTTGTCCAATTTGTTTCCTCAGATCTCTT
Organism: Siniperca chuatsi; assembly: GCF_020085105.1. Classification (NCBI taxonomy): domain Eukaryota; kingdom Metazoa; phylum Chordata; class Actinopteri; order Centrarchiformes; family Sinipercidae; genus Siniperca; species Siniperca chuatsi. The sequence continues at coordinate 618,612 of NC_058056.1, forward strand.
TCCACATAAATATTTCCATAAATTCAGTCCTGTAACACAAGAAAGAGATGTATGCCTTTGTTTTTCAAAATATTCAAAAGAGAGAAATGGCTACCACACCAACAGTACAGTAGTTATCTGTATGGTCCATAATGGAAAAAAAATGACACAAAACATTTATTGATCAATTTTATTTGTTTTCAAAGGTGTCAAAAAATACCACAGTGGGTCCGGTCCCTGTGGGTATCTGTTGGCTTGACCCTGCTTGTGGTTCATAGGTTCAAGGCTCATAATTAATAAGCAGAAAGATTTTAAATGCACATCTTTTTCCTTGTTCCCCTTCTTAAGAACACTGTAATAAATGTATTTCTTAATTATCATCTCGTATGCACAAAGACACTAAAATCATTTTGATTAATCACAAATGTTTAGTGTACATATATGCCAACTGCTTTCAGTATGAATATCTGGCTAAACGCTTTACATACAGCATATGAGCAAATGAGCCAAGAGTCAACATCTTGTCACTTTTAACTATACTTGGGCGGTGTTTGGCTGTATAACATAGGCAGCTCACCTCATGCTCACAATGTTCATTAATTAAGGGTTCTTCTGCAGAATACAGTAAGTTTTAAAATCCATCATTGATGCAGCCTGTGAGTGAACTGAGAGCACTCTTCTTTCATATCAGCAGTTCTCCAGTTCTCTGTCCTGGCATGTCTGAGACCTGTGTTGGAAAGCCACAAGCCATTACTTTAAGGTGGGGACACACATTAGGACTGTATCTGCGATAATGAATATGATTTGGGCATGAAGCCTGATTGGACCAAGCTGGGGACTGGGTCTCCAGTCTGGGTCAGTTGGTGTTGACAGTCGGCAGATAAAATCATTCCGTGTGTGATAGCTCCGTGTTTTACCACGATCATCCCCAGCAGAATGGTGACCAAACTGCTCGACCTGAGTGTCAGTCAGCACACGTGCAGATGGATCAAGAACTTTTTAGATTGATCCCATTCAGGCTGAGAAACCATCACTCCCTGACCCTGACACTCAGCACTGGAGCTCCACAGGGCTGCATGCTGAGCCCTCTTCTTTACTCCCTCTATACCCATGACTGTGCACCAACTCACAGCACAAATACAATCATAAAGTTTGCAGATGACACCACTCTGTTAGGACTGATACACAAAGGTGAGGAGTCTGCCTACAGAAATGAGGACTGCAAACTGTCAGAATGGTGCTCCATCAACAACTTGACACTCAACACCTCCAAAACAAAAGAGCTGATCATCAGTTTCAGGAAACAGAAAAAGGAACCTGCTCCCTTTTACATCAAAGCAGACCAAGTGGAGTGACCAGCTTTAAATTCCTAGCTACACACATCTCCCAGGACCTCCCAGGTGTCCAATTGCTCTGTTGAAAGCATACTCACTTATGGCATCTTAACGTGGTATGCCTGCTGGACTGTGGCTGACAAAAAAGCCCTTCAGACAGTCATCAAATCAGCACAGAAAATCACCAGCACTCAGCTACCATCACTTGAGGACATACACAGAACCCGATGTCTATGCCGGGCCACAAACATCATCAAAGACTCCTCCCCCAGATCCAGTCGCTGCCAGTCACTCTCACAAACATTTTTAAACATGTTTAATATTTGTCGGCCGAGGGAGACATACCTGTAAAGAAACAGCTTTACCTGAAGTTAGCTTCGTTTTGCAAAGTTCACTCACCTCCAGTTCCTTCTGTGGGCTCTACAGTCCTACACGCCTCCATCCAGGATCTCACCAAACTCTGAGCTTTATTCCTCCTTTTCTCGCATTTTCAACACAAATGTTGCTGCAAATAAACAGTTCAAGCTGCTGGTTGGCGTCCATCCATTTTGATACAAGAACACCTGACAGTTGGTGTTCTAGCAGGATTTGCAGGGTCGTCTACCTCCAGAGCTCCAGTGGTTACTGAGCAGTGGTTCAGTGTGTTGTCTGGTGGATTTACTCAGTTGTCAGGTTTATGCTCCTTCCTGACTGTCAAAGACTAAAACATCTGTGCAAGTTGGTGGAAATAATCTTTTTGTGTGGTTTGTCCAGTCTTTGTAGCTTTTAGCTCATCTTCAGCTTTGTCCCAAGCTTTAACAGGAAAGTGGCTTCTATCTATCGCAAACACTCCTTTAAAACCAGATGTGGAAGTGGTCAGGTATATACTGTGATCTAAATTCTACATGATCTGGACACAGTCCAGCTCCAAAGGCATCACAAGCTATGTAAAGGGATGGAGAGTGACCCCTATTTTAATAATTCAGCCTCAGGAGAGGCTGGGCAGGCCCAGTGTAGATTTAAAAGCAGCTCTGCCTCATTAAATCAGATTAAAACTCATCTTTAGAGTCAGATTTCAAATATCACATCAACATGGGAAGTGTAACTGTAGTCAAAAAGGACAGACAGCAGGACGGACAGCTCTGCCTTCATCTAATGGGTAGGATAACCTCCCACCCTCCATCATCACCTCCTCCTCCAAAGGTGAAATAAGATTGTCACTCTGATGTGTCCGCTCACTCTTGATGAGCTTGGGAATAAATATGCAAAAAAGAGGGCTTCATGCCTTAGAAAGAAGGGAAGGGAAAAAAGAGGCAATCAAGGATAGCTGCGGTCCCCGGCTGGACTATAAATCTCTGTCTGTTTCAATCGCCGCCGTGGCTGAAACGGTGTAAAATTCTAGCGGGGATGTCATCAATTTCTGTTAGCTCCTCTGTCCCTTTCTGTGCCGGTCGGCGGGCGGCCGTGATGGATTGATTTTGTCACTTGTGCTCAGTTCACAGTATGTTAACATGGAAGGGCAGAGTTGGGTTATGGAGAGAGGGTTATTAGTGGTTCGGCTGTGACTGGACTTTTCTCTCTCTCTCTCTCTCTCTCTCTCTCTCTCTCTCTCTCTCTCTCTCTCTCTCTCTCTCTCTCTCTTCTTGTGAAGGTCTCTCACTCTGTCTCCTATCCCTGTCACTCTGCCTTACACTCAATATACTCGCTCTCACATTTATCACACCTCATTCCCTTCCACATCTGCATCCACTTTATCTCTGCATACCTCCACCTATCCCCTCTTATCTCTGCCTAACTCTGCCTATCTCAACCAACTATCTCCACCTACTCCACCTAAGACCTGTCAACCTATTTCTCTCTCTTCACCCACATACTGTATGCCAACCGTTTGTCTATTTATCTACTTCTACTTATCTGCAACTATCTTCCAGCCTAACTTCAGCCAACCCTTATCTCTTACCACCATTCCTTAACATCATCTGTCAAGCCAAGTCTCGTGTCTTTTTTGGTTAGTTGTCTCTCCAGTCTATCAATTCAGACTATACCTATTACAATAGGACAATAATGGAAAAAATGACAAATCAACTGAGTCTTCAGGCAGTTATGTCTCAATCAGAATCAGAATCAGAAATCCTTTATTGATCCCCGAGGGGAAACTCTTTGTTACAGCTGCTCGCTGTCACGTCAGTGCACACAGGAAGAGAAGTACTAAGCAAATCAGAATATGATACACTATAATACAGGTCAGATAAATTAAGTACAAAGTGGATATAAGTATAAAAGATAAAATAAGTGTAAGTACCAAAGTGGATTTAGAGGTTGATAAGTATGGTACAGTATAATAATATAATGTAATAATATAAGTAATAAGTAATAGTGCAATAATGAGTACTGTCAAGTTAAGTGTAGCTTATTAAGATGATTATGATTGATCATGATGATTATGTCAAGTCTAAAGGCAGACAAGTTCAGGTCGAGTTGCAAATCTTCATTATTGTGACGAGTCTACAGCTCTGTCTTCAACCTAGGGGCCCACTCCTCTCATCCCATCACCTTTACCTCTGTCTTGGTTTACCTATCTTCATCTACTGTATTCCTGCCTCTACCATCATCCATCATCCTTCACCTATCTCCAACCATGTCCTCTAATCTTCATCTACCCCCACATAAATACTCCTATCTACCTGATTTCAACCAGTCTTCCGACATACAGTAACATCCGCCCATCTCTTTACCAACCCCCTCCCTCTGGCCTCCACTCCTCTGTGAGAGCAATGTCTGCATCAGACAGGAGCTAGTCCTCTGGGAGATGCTAGGTGGAAATCCAGCCTTGTATTATGCAGAGACGACAGGACTTTCATGATGAATAAAGTTGAAAACTAAACTGGAGAGGCTCATTATGCATTGCCCTTACATCTTTATCAGGGATTGGTCAACACAATCGAAATAACGCTGCACCTTCTTGACTTGTACACCCTGGGATCGTTTTCACTCAAGTGCCATAATTACTCGGACGCTCGAGGACACAATTAAATTTTATAATGTCAAAAGCTGACCTTTAGTAGTGGCTTATGGGTAAGTCCATCAGAGCTGAAATACTGGATGAAAACCAGTCTCTTTACCACAGTGCTGGAGAGAAAAGCTTCTGTTTGGAGTTAATGCTGATACCAAAGCATTAACCCTCAGAGACCCATGGGGACGTATACACTCCCAGATATAATGTTGTCTTTAGAGCGTCATTACTCCTCAACGGCTTGAGCTAGAGACATACCATTTTTTTCCTGTTAAACTACAGAAATTAAGCTAACCCTTTTTGTGCATGTGAGTAATTTAATGCTGTTAGTAAAACTAATATGAAGAGTTGTAAAAAACATGGATAATCTCACCTTCTGCCCAGCACTTTGCTCATTCTTTCTGCGTTTATATCAATCAGTTCTCAACCACCATCTTTGTTGGTGATGTAAGAGTCACATGTCTGAATCGGACACTTCTACTGGCTACAGTGGATGACATCACAGCCAATTGGAATGTCTGATTCAGAGGCTTGGCAGTGTTGTTGTGTGTATATCGCAGAGACGTATCGTTGGTAACACAGAAGCAAAGCAGAGAGGGAAAGTTTGTAAGAAACAAAGAGATACAGACAGATACAAAGATACAAAGACATGGCAAACAAGACATTTAGTGCAGCTGATGCACTGGAGCTTATTTTTCAAGGAGATTGCGAGGACAATGACAACAAGTCTGCACCCAAGTCGTGCTATTCAGAGGATGAGAGAAATTTTGCAGATCTATAAATCCTTACGAGGGCAAGTAGGCCTAAGTAATGCTGTTCATTATAGCATGGTAAAGTAAATGTATGGTATTGATATTTATTCATACCTCTATTACTGCTGTGCAATATCCTCCGTCTCATTATAATCTTAATAGCTACACTTGACTTGACAGTTCATGCACTATTACTTTATACCGTATTATTATCATCAACTGGTAAACCCACTTTGTATTTCACACTTATTTTATACTTATACCCACTTGGTACTTAATTTATTTTCTGACCTGTATGATAGTGTATTATATTGTTTGCTCAGTACTTCTATTCCTGTGTGCACTGACGTGACAGTGAGCTGCTGTAACAAAAGAGTTTCCCCTCGGGGATCAATAAAGGATTTCTGATTCTGATTCTGATTGAGACATAACTGCCTGAAGACTCAGTTGATTTGTCATTTTTTCCATTATTGTCCTATTGTAATAGGTATAGTCTATTACTGTAGAATAGTATAGGGTGGATGTAAATAGTATGTGAAATAAACCAAATACTATTGTAAACTGTTTTAAAGTATATAGTTAGCCTATATAAATAAACATATCATTATTATTATTATTTCAGTAATTTCAATCCATCCAGAAGGTGTGTTTTGATGGGGGGAGAAGAGTTAGGCCACTGAGGAAGTGTGGATGCTGACAAGCAGGGCCACCAAACAGAATGGAAGGAGGAGGAGAAGGAGGAGAAGGAGGAGAAGAGGAAGGCCGTCTCCCCCCGACCAACCACAAACATCCCCTCCAGGACCAGGAAGAATACCCCATTCTGGTGCAAGGTATGCCAGATGCCTCTGTGTATGACTGTGGACAGGAACTGTCATAACCAGGACTGAGAGGTGTGACCACATCACACCTGGTTCAGCCTCTTTACATTGTCTCCCTGTTGGTTTCAGGATCGATTTTAAGGTCTTACTGATTACTTTTAAGGCTCTTCATGGCTCCAGACTATATTTTAGACCTTGTAATCCCTTATGAACCTTCACGTAGTCTGAGATCTTCGGGCAGGGGTCCCCTGTCTGTTCCTGAGTCCAGGATGGAAACTAAGGGGGACAGAGCTTTTGCTATCAGGACCCGAGGCTCTGGAACAACCTGCCCGAAGAAATTAAGTTTTCTGACTCAGTGTCTTTGTTTAAGTCTCTTCTCAAGACACATTTTTATCTGAAAGCAGATCCTGATTTTACCTGAACTGGCTGTTTATTTTATTGTTTATTTTATTGCTTTTGTGTATTTTATATTTCATCATTCACTGTAATATTTTATTTCTCTTGTTGTGAAACACTTTGTACTTTGTTTTGATAAGTGCTCTATAAATAAAGTTTTATTATTATTATATATAACTGCCATGATGCAATCAATTTTTAGGGATATGCATTGGCAGGGATAACAATGACAATTCCTGTCAAAAAACGCCGATGGACACTGCCCCAAAAATGGGCATAACTCATAAACACAAGATGCTTGTCAGAGAGCCAACACAGACACCACCAGCTCCACCCACTGCAATCAACAGATCTCACTCACCTGAGTACTGATCACACACCTGCCACTAATCATCAACTCCACACTATATAGTCTCAGTCCCCCGGTTCACTCACTGTCTGGTCTCAAACCTCTTATGAGATTCTACCCGACCACAGTATCTCCTGACAACTCCCTAAGAACTTTGGACTCCTCCGTTGTGTGTGTCGTCTCCTCCTGGCTCTCCTGTTTCCCGTCTGCTCCAGTGGATTGAACTACCTACTCTACATCAGATAAGACTCATAGACTTTCCTAGCTTCAGCCCCTCGCATCCACCGTCATTGCTTTTCTCTGTCTGGATGTTCAAATAAACTCCCTCGTCATTGTACTAACCTCTGTGTCCCGTGTCTACCTGCTGACAATGCTAGAGTCTTCAAACCACTTCTAGCACAATCCAAACTAATGTCTGTAACTTTTATGTTGTTTTCATTTTGTTATTATGGTTTTCAATAAAATAAGTAAAAATTCAAGTTATGTTTTTTGTTTTATGGGCTAATATCCCCCATTATAGTGAATAGAAGTCTTTATTGATTGATATATATCATTATCTAAGGTTGTACTGACTCTGGGAATGTTGAAACTTTGTATACTGTAAAAAAATGACAATTTTATAAGGCAAAACACAAAGACATGCAAAAACGGAAAGGTCTTAATAGTAGACTTTAGAGTGACGTCAAACCCTATCGCCAGACAGATCGTTGATATTGGACGACTGCAAAATCATTCATAATGTCCAATGCCAACATTTAAAGAAATGTCTTTCTACAATATGTGCATATTGTGGTTAGAGCAAACAGACCATGCTTATAGAAAAGACCATATCTATGGTTATAAAAATGTCAACTCCAGTCTCCTGCATGAAAGTCAGTGCTACATTCCCATTTTTAATTGCATGATGTAAACAAACTTTTTGGGAAGTATCCCTCAAATTTGGTTGTTGAAGAGGGGTGAGAGCTATTAAAGAGCTATGTACCGAAGAAGGATCTTTTAAAAGTATATCAACTAAAACTTAATATACATACAGGAAAATGATTGTAACCTCAAATCAAGAATAATTAGGAGCAAATGCTGTGCACATAAAAATACAGCTTGTTAAATATAATGACAATGATAAATAACATCAATGGCCATACCAAATCATGTGGGATTAGGCACTGATATTCACAGTATCAATGGTGTTTTTATTATTAATTTTTTTTATAGCTGGTTGTGTGCAATGTAAGATGGGTGACAAATGAAAAGAAATACCAACATAAAGTGTCTCCGTAAGCCTCCAGAATAACTTCAGTGCTCAAAGATTCTCCACGTGTGTGGAACTCTGTGGGAGGGATGAACAGCCTTTTTCCAAAAGATATTGCCTCATTTGGTGTTTTGATGATGGATGTGAAGAGCAGTAGCCCAATACAAGATGCTACTTGCCAATAATTCAGTTGCTAATAAACCGAAGAGCTGAGATGATATTAAAGTTTATGATGGTGTTGCTCGGTTGCAGTTCTCAGACTTCATGTGTTGATCAAACAGTGTGGATATTGTGGTGTACTGATGAAGTTTAAGTTTCTGTAGGTGATGCTCATTCCTTTGTCTGATCAGTCACACTGGCAGTTCCTGCTCAAAAGAACTAGCTCATAATAAAAATAAGTTCCCCTCCCAATCACAAACTGGCTAACATGAACACAATGTCAAACTGAATGGATGAAATGAAACAAAATAGCGATTCAGTCTGATTATCGGGCTAATTATTTGTATCCAAGTCTGGTAGCACACACACACACACACAGTGTACTGCTGAAAAGCCAAATTGTACTGTTGAAAACACAGAAAGTTTACAAAGAGCAGGTCCAGAGGTGCTGGCAGCAGGGTCTGCCAAACACATGGCTTGAATATGTGTGTGTCTATATTCATGAGTGTGTGTGATGTATGTTTGTGTGGGCATTTTGGTATTGGGCTGCTAGTTGTAGTGTGTGCCCATCACCTTTTGTTGCCCTACTAATCCTGTTTGGCATCCTTATTCTGTGGCACACACACATTCTCCTCCACACACTCTCAAGCACACATTGTTGATTCTCCCCATATTCCTCACTTGCTCTCTATTCATACTCCGCTAGTCTGCTATCTCTCTTTCTGCATTTCTCTTTCTCACACACACATATATTTCCCCTCCCTCCGATTTACACACCCATGATCTCTCTCTCTCTCTCTCTGGCTGTCCTTCACACATTATTGTGCTTACTCAATTCATTTCACTTTAATGTGTTCTATTGGCATAGAATGTGAAAAAAAACCTGTATTGTCAAAGCATCAGTACAGTGTCACTTCATGACTGTTCCTCATTTTCAGTGGGATACACTGTCACACATACATTCACATACTCACAACAGTAAGCTTGGCACTGTTGTGGCTGGAACTTGAAAGGTTTCAGAATGGACACAGAGGTGGCTACTTTTGCTTCACCACTTTCAGTCAATTCTGTAAGTAAGTAAGTAAAGTTTATTTAGTATAGCACCTTTCACAGTGCGAGGTCACAAATTGTTTCACAAGACTAAGATTATTGAAAACTTGTTACGGTATACCGGGCATGGACCCAAAAGCACAACTAGGACAGTAGAAGTGAAGCAGTAGGTTCCGTAAACACAATGAGGAACCAAGAGTGTGGAGGTAATGCTGGAAACTGTTAGACCAGGTGCAGACAGCGGGCCAACACGAGGATGGGGAGAGCAGGCAGGCGGAGGAAGAAATGTCCTGGCTACCAACAGTACCCCCTCCTCAATGGGATCTTCCTGACGACCCACCAGGTCTGTCAGGATGTAGCCGGTGGAAGTCCTTGATTAATTGGTTGGCCATTATGAATGGATGGGGAATCCACAAGCGTTCTTCTGGACCATATCCCTCCCAGTCCACGAGATACTGGAGGCCCCTGCCTCGGCGGCGCAGGATGGTCGTTGATGATCCGGGCGGGTGGAGGGGAGCCGGAAGGCGGGCACAAAGGACTGGAAGACACTGGTTTAACCTGAGAGACATGGTATGAGGAAGCTTTAATTTAACTGCTGAGGGGTTGATGACTTCCTCCATCACATGGCCAATGAACCAGGGAGCCAATTTTCTTTTTTTCTTTTTTTTATTAGGAGTGCAAAACATACAACATAGGGTGAACACAAAACAACAAAACACAAAAACAACAATAAAACAGCAATGATAGTAACAGCAATGAAAAAATAAGCAGAAATGACAAACAGGTAATAGTAGAAGTATTTAAATAGTAATAGCATGTATAATAATAATGATATTTTGAGATGATGGCAACAGTAATATCAGTAATAATAACAGTAATAATAATAATATCGATAGTAATACTAAAGATGGTGTTGATAAAAAGTTGTGTTGATGGCAATAGTAATATCAATAATAATAATAGATAACATTGATAATAATAACAATAATAACAGTAGTGATACTAATACTAAAGATGGTGATGATAATATTTTGTCTTGACGGCATTAGTAGTATCAATAATACTACTACTACTACTACTACTAATAATAATAATAATAACAATAATAATAATAATAATAATAATAATAACATTTATAATAATAGCAACAGTAATAATAATAATAATAATAATAATAATAATAACAATAGTAATACTAAATATGGTGATGGTAATATTTTATATTGACAGCAATAGTAATATCAATAATAATATAATAACATTAATAACAACAACAATAATAAAAATAACAATAGTAATGCTAAAGATGGCGATGATGATAATAATATTTTGCGATGACGGCAACAGCAATATCAATAATAACAGTAATAATAATAATAATAATAATAATAATAATGATAAAATGACAATAGTAATAATAATAAAGTAATAATGAAATAATGACACATACCTTACACATACCACACCTCTCCTAGCTTCTGTGTCAGTGTGCATGTTTTTTGTTGTTGTTTTTTTCCCTCTTTTTCATTCACAGTACAATTACTATTTGTATGTATGCCTAAGCTGAGGTGGGGAATTAAAAGAAGGGTGTGGTGCATTAAAATCAGCATTCAGTGTATTAAAATCATGTGTGGTATATGTTAGGTGTAGATTTAATTTAGTTATAATTATATATTAAATATATTTTAAATATATATATATATATATTATTAAAGATATTCATTATTCTGTTACCGTACTTATATCAAGCAAAATATCATCCCATCAACATCATCTTTTTACTGCTCAATGTTTCTGATATTGATAATATTAATAATAGCAATAATGTTGATAATAATAATAATAATAATAATAATAATAATAATAATAATAATAATAATAATAATATTACTAAAACCTTGTATAAATATGTATAATAATAAATGAATACATAATTAATTAGGATGAGTGTGTCAGATTTGTAATAGTTGAATGAGGTCTGATCTGGAGTGTTGTGGTTCCAATATACAGTTGTAATGAGGTGAAAAATATTCTAGGGAGATGTAGTCTGTGAGCAAATTTTTCCAATGCGTTATGTGAATAGTGTTTCAGGATTTCCAGTTCAAGAAGATAGTTTTCTTGGTGATGGCTAAGGCTACGAATTGATAGATCACCCAGTAGACAGAGTAAGGGGGCTAATGGGATGCGGCAGCCCAGGAGGCGGGATAGGGATTCAGTGATGTCTTTCCAAAAGTGTTTAATGGGTGGGCAGTGCCATGTGGCGTGGATATATGTGACACATGAGATATGTGACTGGACAATTTTGTGAGCAGTGTGAGCAAATTTCTGATGTGAATCCCATTTTAGACAGCCTTTCCCCAGTGTAGTGTGTTCTATGGAAAGTCTTATACTGGATGAGCTGAAGGTTGGCATTTTTAGTCATGGAATAGATATTTTTACAAAGTTGAGTCCAGAAGTTGGAATCAGGAGCAATCGAAAGGTCTTCTTCTTTTGATTGTTGGTAAAGTTATGGTTTTATTTGAATTAGTTATAATTTTGTATATTTTGGAAAGTAATTTTTTCGGGCAGGATATATTAACTAAATCTGCTAATGCAGAAGGAAGGTGAAGATTGATGGTTCTATTGTTGATTTTGGATAAAACAGCGGATTTAAGTTGCAGATAATTCAAGAATCGATTGCTCCCGATACCGTACTCCTGGACTAAGTAGGAAATCGAAACAAAGTCGTTAGACTGAAAAATGTGATTAATATGTGTAATGCCCTTTTCTGCCCATTGATGGAAATTAAATGTTTTTTTGTTGCTTGTGAAATCAGGGTTCTTCCAGAGTGGGGTGAGTTTAGATGGGGCCTGATTGGAGTTTGTGATTTGATGATATTTCCAACAGGCTGTCAGAGCAGAGGCTATTGTCAATGCTTTGAAGCATGGGTGATGTTTAATGGACTGACTGAGAAATGGGATGTCTGATATGTGAAAGTTTTCGCAGGGTGATTGTTCTATGTCTAGCGATATAATGTCTGACTGAGGGGGATGAGTCCATTTATATATGTATTGAAGTTGGTTTGTTAGTGAGTAATGGAAAAATGTGGGGCTTCTAATCCTCCTAAAGATTTGGGTTTTTGTAAAGTGCTTAATTTTATCTGTGGTGGTTTATTTTTCTAGTAGAATCGGGTAATGATGGAGTCTAAAGATTTGTACCAAGTGAGAGAAGGTTGGGTTGGGATCATTGAGAATAAGTAGTTTTTTTGGAAGTACTGTGATTTTGATTATAGCTATTCTGCCCTGGATGGAAAGTGGTAAGTTGTGCCAGTGGTGAAGGTCGTCTTCTAATGTTTTTAGTAAAGGAGTGAAGTTGAGTCCAGTCAGCTCTGACAGTCTGGAGGAAACCCTAATGCCTAAATACAGTGGGTACGGAAAGTATTCAGACCCCTTTAAATTTTTCACTCTTTGTTTCATTTCAGCCATTTGCTAAAATCAAAAAAGTTCATATTATTTCTCATAATGTACACTCAGTACCCCATCTTTTCCCCATCTTTAAAAAAACAGAAATGTAGAAATTTTTGCAAATTTATTAAAAAGAAAAACTGAAATATCACATGGTCATAAGTATTCAGACCCTTTGCTCAGTATTGAGTAGAAGCACCCTTTTGAGCTAGTACAGCCATGAGTCTTCTTGGGAGTGATGCAACAAGTTTTTCCACATCTGGATTTGGGGATCCTCTGCCATTCTTCCTTGCAGATCCTTTCCAGTTCCGTCAGATTGGATGGTGAATGTTGGTGGACAGCCATTTTCAGGTCTCTCCAGAGATGCTCAATTGGGTTTAGGTCAGGGCTCTGGCTGGGTCAGTCAAGAATGGTCACAGAGTTGGTCCAAAGCCACTCCTTTGTTATTTTAGCTGTGTGCTTAGGGTCATTGTCTTGTTGGAAGGTGAACCTTCAGCCCAATCTGAGGTCCTGAGCACTCTGGAAGAGATTTTCTTCCAGGATCTATCTGTACTTGGCCGCATTCATCTTTCCTTCAATTGCAACCAGTCGTCCTGTCCCTGCAGCTGAAAAACACCCCCATAGCATGATGCTGCCACCACCATGTTTCACTGTTGGGATTGTATTGGGCAGGTGATGAGCAGTGCATGGTTTTCTCCATACATACTGCTTAGAATTAACACCAAAAAGTTCAATCTTGGTCTCATCAGACCAGAGGATCTTATATATCATAGTCTGGGAGTCCTTCGTGTGTTTTTTGGCAAACTCTATGCGGGCTTTCATATGACTTGCACTGACGAGAGGCTTCCGTCGGTCCACTCTGCCATAAAGCCCCGACTGGTGGAGGGCTGCAGTGATAGTTGACTTTCTGGAACTCTCTCCTATCTCCCTACTGCATCTCTGGAGCTCAGCCACAGTGATCTTTGGGTTCTTCCTTACCTCTCTCACCAAGGCTCTTCTCCCACGATTGCTCAGTTTGGCTGGACGGCCAGGTCTAGGAAGAGTTCTGGTCATCCCAAACTTCTTCCATTTAAGGATTATGGAGGCCACTGTGCTCTTAGGAATCTTGAGTGCTGCAGAAATTCTTTTGTAACATTGGCCAGATCCGTGCCTTGCCACAATTCTGTCTCTGAGCTCCTTGGGCAGTTCCTTCGACCTCATGATTCTCATTTGCTCTGACATGCACTGTGAGCTCTAAGGTCTTATATAGATAGGTGTGTGCCTTTCCTAATCAAGTTCAATCAGTTTAATTAAACACAGCTGGACTCTAATGAAGGAGTAGAACCATCTCAAGGAGGATCAGAAGAAATGGACAGCATGTGAGTTAAATATGAGTGTCACAGCAAAGGGTCTGAATACTTATGACCATGTGATATTTCAGTTTTTCTTTTTTAATACATTTGCAAAAATGTCTACATTTCTGTTTTTCTGTCAAGATGGGGTGCTGAGTGTACATTAATGAGAAAAAAAATGAATTTTTTGATTTTAGCAAATGGCTGCAATGAAACAAAAAGAGAAAAATTTAAAGGGGTCTGAATACTTTCCGTATTCCGTGTAAGTGATGTGGCCTGTGCATCGAGGAATGGGTGATACCTGGGCTACCACATCCCATTTGGTTTGATGTAGGTAGTTTGTTGAAGATTTATTCCAATTTATTGCATAATCTGATATTGTAGAGTATAAATCAATGGTTTTAGTTATTTCTTGTGGAGATGATTGAGGATTTTGCAAAAAGAGTAAAATGTCATCAGCATATAAACTAATTTTATGTTGTGTTTGGGGTGTGTGGATTCCTCTGATGAGTGGGTTCTGACGGATGGCTGCTGCTAAGGGTTCAATGAAGGTGAATCAAGAAGGAGAGAGTGCCTTGCCTAGTCCCCCTGTGCAGTGTGAAGCTTTGTGATGTTAGTCCATTGGTGGTGACTGTGGCAGAAGGTGCTGTGTATAAAATTTTAATCCAATTAATAAACGGCTCCCCAAAGCCAAATTTTTGTAATGTGGTAAATAAAAAGTTCCAATTAACTCTGTCGAAAGCTTTTTCTGCATCTAAAGTGACTATGATGGTATTTTCCTGTTGTAGTGATGAATAATGGATTTAATAATATATTCTGCCCGTGTTGTTGGATGCCTGCCTACCTTTAATGAAGTCTAGTCTATTGTGCATGAACTCCACCCAGGTCAGATGGGAACTCAAGGATCTGGGGTTGGTAATTGTCCTTCTTGGTGACGAAGAAAAATCCGGTGCCGACTGGGGAGGATGAGGAGCAGATGATGCCTGCTACCAGAGCCTCCCAGATATATTTTTCCATGGACTCCCTTTCCGGGTGAGACAGGTTATATAGCCGGCTGGAGGGGAGAGTAGCAACGGGAAGCAGATCAATGGTGCAATCATAGGACAGATGAGGTGGTAAAGATAGGGCCAAATCCTTCCTGAAAAACTCACTCAGATTATGATATACTTCAGGAATGGAAGTCAGGTCGGGCAGTTCTGGGAATGGAGTGTTGGCTCCATCTGCCGGTGGAATCGCTGATTGCAGACAGGTTGCCAGGCAGAAGGAACTCCAGCTGATAATTTTACCGGCTAACCAGTCGATGTGTGAGCTGTGGAGAAGTGGAAAATCAGGGGATGGAATGACATTAAACCCAATGATTTCCGGACAGAACTAGAGTGACTGGTATAGTACGGTGACTCACTTGGGCTAAGAGCCTACCATCCAGGGCATTCACGATGAGCGGTCTCTCCAGGGGTTCCAATGAGATTTTGTGCCAGGCTGCCGTCTCCTGATCCAGAAAGCTGTCATCAGCGCCTGAGTCGATGAGAGGGGAAATGACTGGTTCTGGTGACAAATGGTGGCCGGCAATTTCATGCGTGAACAGGATGGGGCTGACATGGATGTGTGACTCATCACTACCCCCACAACTAGTGGTGATGGCCATGCTGACCGCAGTACAGGCAGACTGACGCATTCCTCCTCTGGGTGCGTTCTGCCTGAGAGAGATGAGCTTGGCCGAGCTGCAAGGGTTCCCCCGGTGGAGATGTGGAGGGCGGAATGAGATGGTCAGCTGGCAAACACCAGTCTGTTCTCCTGGAACGCGGATAGGAGGGGTGAGCATTGGCGGCAGGAGTAACTAGCCTGCTCCCAGCATCGTTCGCAAAGGCGATTATCTAGTCTGATGGCTAGGGAGATCAGAGACTTCAAATTAGGTGGTTCGTTGTGAGTGGCTAGCTCGTCATTTAGTTATTCACTTAGCCCTTCTACATACCCTGCAATGCCTCCTCATTCCACCTGGTATCCGCCGCTAGGGTGCGGAAATCCATGGAGTAATCTGCCACACCCCTAGCCCCCTGGCGGAGGAGAACCAACAGGGGACAGACAGACAGAAACACTAGGAATGGTACAGCTGTACCATGACAAAACTAAGACCATAAAAACAGTGAAAGAAACATAAGCAACAGCACCATAAAAAACAATAAAAAGAATCAAACTATAAAACATAAGCAACAACAGACCTTTAAAACACATAAGATTATAAACACTAGACAGCACGAGGCAAGACAAAGGCCTGTTTGAATAGAAGATTCTTCAGCTGCTTTTTAAAGGTGTCAACAATGACCGCAGATTGTCTTTAGGAAGTCACAGTGTTGGACCCACCACTTCAACAATCCGGCAGGCACAGTTCAATTAGGGGGCCGTATTCCATGCTCGTCTGCCAAGTCTCTGTCAGAAACATGAAATCCAAACCTTTAGATGTGGAAATATCATTCAGTATAAAGGACTTATTTGCAATGGAGCGAGCATTTATCAGCACCATCCTGAGGAGCACAGACACACTGCTAGCAACAGCAGGGGCCCGAGCCAAGGGGCACAGGTAGTGTGGGTCTTATCCACACTCATCAGCCTCATCAGGCAGAACTGCATAGTGGTTTGACAGCTCCAGGTGAGGTTGTGATGTCACAGTGCCTGAGTAGTTCCTGCTGCCATGAACTACTTTGGACCAGGATTGTTGTGTTCGGAGGTTGATCCTAAGAACTGTGGTCTTTGGTCTGGCCCGTGTTCGAGCCCACCGGCACTGATGGGATGACAGCACTTGGCTCCATGCCTCCCAGAGCAGTGCTTGTGTTCGACACCACCAAGTCAGCCTCACCCACATCAGATAGACCATCCTCCACAGCCATCAGGCTCCCCACTTGGGCATCAAGCTCGACACTGGCTCCAGCACCCGCCGATGCTAGCCACAGAAGAGTGGCAGCAGAGTCCGAGATTGTGGCCTGCGATAGCCGGGAAGAGGGTGACAGAGCAAGGGGTACCTTCATATACTTTGTTTTGATAAGTGCTCTATAAATAAATAAAGTTTATTATTATTATTATTCATATGTGAGTTATGCTTGGACTGGGCTAAAGTGACCAATAAAAAGCTATCGATCAACTTTTCCTTTTCCCCGGATTTTATTCTCCAGCCTGTGGATGTTAGTTTCCAAACATAAGCAACACAGATTGCAGTTCTCACACAGCCATGATGTTGATGAAATGTTTGTAAGCAGACTAATGACAGCAAACGAACTAGCTGCTAGCAACCAGGCCGCACAGTACCCCACAACAACCTCAGGTCTTACAACCTGGTGATTGTCTCTCTCCAACTGTTTCTCACAAGTTAAAATAACTTTGAATTTTCAGAATGTAGCAAAACACTGCTGGTCAGTTGTGTTTCCAGGTGGTTCCAGCAGCTACTGACTCATGTTCCTGGACAGATGGTGAGTCACTGCCAAAACACTGTGAGCTGGATGTGTGTTTAACTGAGTGATGGGCTACTGGAGGAAATAGCCACTTGTAGCAAATCTGAACATATATGATGTATTTTCCTGCCAGGTAAGCCCCATGTCTGTCCTGTGCTGAGGAAAGGACTCTGCATGATCCTGCTCTTCAAGATCTCACCTGAATGTTCATGCAGTCCACAATCTGAAATCTGTGCCAGTAATTATTACAGTTCACCAAATTATATCTGAGTCAAGAATGGCTATAGTGGACTGTAAAAGATTATCATGCTTTTCCAGAGTCACACACACATCAGTTATGACTTATAAAATATGCCGACTATATATGTGTTTGCCTCATGTCTTTGCCCATTTTGACTCTGATGAAGACACAGTAGTGTCGCAATGTTAGTCTGTTTGCACAATTAAGGGCTGCAAATTAATCAGTGTGCTCCAGTCCAGAGAACCCTGCGTCAAACTCTAGTTAAGTGTTTGTAACTTATTTACGTATATTTACTTGTAATTGTAAAATGTATGTACTTTATATTAAATTCCACACCTTGTTTATACATAGAGATTCGAGAAGTAGGAGGATGTGTCTAGCCTTTCATGAGTCAGTAGCTTTGGAGTGTGTTCAGATATAACCATGTCAATTACAGTCACTTTCTTTGATTGATTGATTGATTGTATTTATGGAGTATTGGACACAGGAAAAAGAAAGAAAATCCAAAGGATAACATGTTAAAATAAAAACACTTATTTCCATCATGGTTCCAAGATGTTAGAAGACAAAGAAAACTCGAAAAAACACAAAACATTCAGCATAAAAACTAAACGACACAATCCTGAAGTCCTAAAAGCACATTACCGCAAATTAAGAACTAATATAATAATGGCATTGCAAATTTCATTATAAATCTGTTACCTGTTCCATAAAAAAGTCCTAACCTGACTTCTATAAGCCCCGCTCATATTTAACCCTTAATTCAATTCAATTCAATTTTAAATATACAGCCAATTCATAACAGAAGTTATCTCATTGCACTTTTCCTATAGAGCAGGTCTAGACTGAACTCTATAAAATATTACATGCCGTTCGGGTCAAATTTGACCCATTTTGACATATAACAGCAGTTAAAACACCCTACATGCCATTATTTTAGCCTGAAATTTGATGACTTTTCCTAAAGTGACCCAAAATGTGCAAGAATGAAAATATTTAAAAATTTTATACTTTTGTACAGGTGCTACACATTTTTGTACATTGAGGCTGTTCTGGGTCAAATTTGACCCGCATCTATTGAAATGGATTTTAGATCCACCAGTGTGTGTCAAATCAAAATGGTGAAAATGGTGGTTTTAGGGAATCTTGAAACTGTGAAACTGTACATGCCATGTGTATATTTGTTATAGGACAGTAGTGACAGAGTTCACTGTCACTAGAACTGCCTACATTCCCACCACATTTGCCCATGTTCCTATCGAGTCAGGCACCTGTTAGTCTCTGTCATGGGGGAATCTGGAAACAGTGAAAGAGTAAATCAGCATAGGCATGATCGTATTTGGTTCACATAAGGAACAGAGATCATAGGGTGCCTTGACACTGTCACGAGATCTGCACCAGCAAGCACAAGCCCCTGCACTGTTACAAAATAACCTCAAAATAAACAAATTAAAACCTGTCAATTCCCAGCTAACCAACGGAGATCAAAAGAGGGGTTGGGAGAGTCATAAGACTATAAAGGTACCTGAGCTGCCATTTCAGTGACTGAAGTTATGGCAGCAACACTTATTGTCCAAGAGGTCATTGATCTGGTCTTCCAAGAGGAGCAAGCAGACAATGATTTGGAGAAGGACATGTCAGAGCAGGAGGACAACATGATCACACTAGCAATTATTTTTTTTGTTTTGTTTGTTGGTTAGATGTCAGTTCATTTTGAATTAATAGTTAATAGTTATAATTGGTAGTTAATTATAATTAGTAAAAAGTAGTAGTATTTTTTATGATATAACAGTGAGGACAGTGTTTGATGATTATGGTTATAAATCGTTATATAATAAACCCAACAGCTCCAGAATGTTCTTGCCATTTTCACTTTCAATAAAATATACTTGAATCATTATGGCGATTATGTTTTCATTTCTTAGGTAAAATAGGACATGATATTGTGTGATAGTAGATGTTTTCATCCATAAATGAGTGGTGTAAAACCTAAAAAACACACTCTCCCAGCTCTCTGAAACATTCATTAAGGATTAATCACCCATTTGTTAATGTCAGATAGCTATTTATACATTCTAAATAGGTTTGTGGTTCAAAGTTTGATATAGACACTTGTTATGAGGGGATTCTTGGGCCGGGTCAAAATTGACCGAGACCATACTGTGAAGGTATAAAATATGAACCGTATGTAAGGGTTAAGAACTTGATGTGTAACAGAAGGCTGTTCCACAACATGGCACCAGTGTAAAATAGGAACTTCTGGCGTACATTGTTCACTCAAGGCACTTTACATGAACGCGCACTGGCCCTGCTATTACAGTTATGCTGAGTATGGACCCTTTGTATCTGAGAAGACAAGTTTTGAGGAGCATATCTACCGATAATATTGTACATATGATCCAGCTTCTGTTGTTCTACTCTGAGCTGTACTGGCAGCAGTCTTACCCTTCTGAATTCATCACTACCAACATGAGTTCAAGGGGATGGATTTAATAAATACCGAATAATATTATTTTGCATCACCTGCAATTTGTTCCTGAGTTTAGCTGTCACACCACTGTATCAATGATGGCTTGAGAAGTTTCTTAAAAGAAAAGTCGAAAAGACTTTTTCTGTGAAACAGGAACTTAAGCATGCTGGCACACTTAAATAATATTTTAGCAGCAATAGATTCACAGGTGAGTGACTGTTCCACTATATTCCTAAATATGAGACACTTGTCTGAGACATGATTTCAGCTCCATTACTAGAGATTTTCAATGTATTTGTTATTGACAGCTTCTTCTTAGTTCCAAACAGGATTGAATGGGTTTTTCCCAAATGTACTGAAAGCTTGTTATCTGTGAGCCACTCTCTTACACTTTCTAATTAATTACTAAGAGTGTTCTCAATCTCACTGACATCATTCCCAAAAACCAGTAACGCACAATCAGCATACAACAAGAGGTTGCATTTCACAGCCCCTGGCATATCATTTATATACAAAAGAAATAAAAGAGGCCCAAGAATAGAACCTTGCACAACTCCATATGTGATATCCTGAGATTCTGATATAACACCCTCAACATCACAGACTTGAGCTCTTCCTGTAAGTAGCTTTTGCAGCAGTATGTCTAAAACCCATGCACTGCAGCTTTGACAACAGTATAGTATGATTCACTGTGTCAGAAGCTTTTTGCAAATCGAGCAAGATCATGCCAAAATACTTTGTTAGACAAAGCTTTGATGAAGCAAAGTCAAACAGATGAATAAGACAGGTTTCAGTAGAGTATGCTGCTCTGAAGCCAGACTGAAACTCATACAGCAAATTTTGCCTGATTAAATACTCCTCAACCTGCTCAAACACAAGACGATCTACAACCTTAGACAAGGTTGTTAAAATTGATACTGGCCTGTAATTCCCAACATCTGATTTACTATTCTTCTATTCAACCCTAGCCTGTTTCAGGGAATTTACCCTGACTTAGATAGATTTACTATATGGGTAATTACACTGGCTGGAATAAGATCCAACCCAGTTTCTTTGTTTGTGGGTAATGCGGATAGACACGCCCTTACTGTTATGGTTTTGGGTTTAGTTAGTCATTTCCTGTTTTATTTTGTACTTTACTTCCTTGTTTAGTTTCCCACCTGTTTTCTGTGTCACTTGTGTTGCATCAGTTAATCAGTCTCTTGTGTATTTAGTCCATGTGCCTTCCTTCTGTCAGTTTGTCTGCGTTTGTTCTCCCCAGTTCTGTGGTTTAAGCTCAGTCTTGTATTTTTCCAGTGCCTCCGTGTTCTCCCTGTTTCTTGCGTTTCCCTTTTGTTCTTGGATTCCGTGTGGATTTACCTTTGTTGGACTTTTTCATGGATTACTCTTTGTGGGACTTTTACCTGGACTTCTCAGCTACCCTTAGTTGTTTTGTGTTCCTCCCCAGTAAGTAATAAAAGTCATCTTTTGTTTATTTAACCAGTCCCCATGTGTCTTGTCTGCTTTTGGGTCTACCTCCTGAACTGAAGTGTAACACTTACCCTTTCCACTGGACTTCTCAAATACATCAGAAACAACATCTTTGTTAGTTGTTTGGAATTAAAATAACTAGTGACCTTCCTTTTATCAAAACACAACTTATCCCTAAGTTTGCTCGGGACAACAACAAGAACAACAACTTTAGTCTTTAGAAGCAGCAGTTTTATCCATGCTGTTTCCAAGCCCTCTACCTGGAAGTCGGCTCGCGGATTAAATGTTAGATCACTTCTCTATAAACGAGTGTACCTCACCTCCATTTCTGTTGCGATCACACCGGTTGACAAAGTAAGTGGTGATCTCAATTTCGGCATCTTGAATGGTGCTATTAAGCCATGACTCAGACACTGCGATCACAGCAGCTTTAGAAGAAACTACGAGATGCTGACAGCCCTCCAGACACCTAACCAACCTGACCAATAATCAAGCGTCAAATAGTCTCAAAGGTGGCTGTACATCCAAAAATGCCAAAGTACTATCTTACATTAGTAATAGCTAAGGGTGAATCTGAGCACTAACCATAACAACCAGCTGTTATTACAACACACACACACACACACACACACATACAATAACAACAGGCAACTGCTCTTTAAAAGGTACAATAGCATCATTTATTTAACCTTAGCACTGATCAATCATCAATAACAACTACTATCGTCTAATCTAAAAACAATGAGCATGCAACAGTCAGCAAGCATGTAAGGTGTGTGTTTGTGTGTGGAGGTGTTGGTGCGAGTGGGACAATAGAGAGGGGGGTGCGAGGAGGGCAGCAGATCTGACCACGTGGGTGGTCGTCACACAATGGCAGGCAGATCCACAAAACTCAAAGGGGAGAGGCAAAATGGAGACACGCTCTCACACCTCAAGATGCCATGCAGCGTAGCTATTTATGCTACCACGCTATCTGGGATGTTTGGGATCTGTGGATGTTAGTGATGATTAGTGGAAAGGAAAAGATCGAGTTAAGACCTTCCTTGTCGTAGGACCAGTTTTAGGACCCAAATGCGGTGGCCGCCTCGGGGACTCGACCGGGCTGGGTCGGGGACCAGACTGGCTGCGCTCCGGACAGAGACGAGGTGAGCTGGCTCTGGACTGGCGAGCGTAGTGGAGGTGGCTGAGCCGACCAGGCGGAGGACTAGTGAAGCCGGACGTGCAGTGCGGGTAGCCGGCAGGCTATGGAGGCGGAATCGGCTGGACAGCAGGTGACAGATATCCGGATGATCCGATGAGCAGTCTGGGGCAGTGATCACCGGCAGCGAGCGTGTCTAAGACAGAGAGAAACCGAGATTACTTTGGCAAATAAAGAACACTTTTAATCGTGTCTTACTTGTGGCCGTTGCGAAGGTTGCGTACACATGTACAGGGGCGATCTGGCGGTGGTAGAGTGGAAGTGCCTGGTATATGAACGGTGGAGACTGATGAAGATGGGATGCAGGTGTGCCGGTGATCAGCCCCAGGCAGGCGACCAGGAAGCCAGGCCAGAACACAGACATACAAATACAAAACAATGACAGACAGGGTACAGCCAGGAGACGTAAGGAAGGGTAGAAACACAAGGATCAGGGGGCATAGTGGCTAACTATGACATTCCTAGGGAAATAAAGTTCAACGTGGCTGTGTTTAGCGGCTCATCCAATAGGAATCCAGTGTTTGGATTCAAACTTAAATCTAGCACACAAGTGTGACTTAATGGCCAGTGCAGATTTGGTGCTATTTTACTGTTTGGCCTTTCTATTCAGGCCTCTGTCTTTGTTCTCCACATGTGGTGAGGCCCAACACAACATTCAGCTAAAATCAGGTCTTTCCTGTCCTCGGCTGATGCAGAGATCCTAATTCACGCCTTTGTTTCATACAGACTTGATTATTGTAACGTTTTGTTGTCAGGTCTGCCACATGCCGGTACTAAAAGTCTTTAAATGGTTCAGAATGCTGCAGCTAGCATCTTAACTAAAACCAGCAAATTCGATCATATTACACAAACTTTAGCTTCCCTTCATGGGCTACCTATCCACGTCAGATCACACTTTAAGGTGCTTCTGATGACTTACAAAATTGTAAATGGGCTCGTCCCTTCATACCTGTCTGACCTCCTTAAACCTTATATCCCATCCCGTGCTCTGTGCTCTCAGAATACAGATCTCCTGTCTGTCCCCAGAGTTAAACAGAAGTCAGCTGGCTGCAGGGCCTTTTCCTATCGTGCCCCCTTCCTTTGGAATAACCTCCCTGTTTATCAGACAATCCAACTATCTTGGGGCCTTTAAATTGCTTCAGGCCTTGTACCTGTTACCATTATCCTTCTGGTGGGTCGGTCTCAGTCTCAATGAATCCATTAAGCTGAGTCCATGTTTGTCCTGCCGACGAGAAAACTGTGAACTTTCTGAAAACCAGTGCATTGTCCTTCTCTCTCTCTCTCTGTTCCTTTCTCCTACCCGTGTGAATAGTGAGCTTGAGCTTTGCCTCCTGTGTGTTTGTGCAGTCAGACGTCTTCCAGGTCTCCATGGTGGTGAGGAGGTCATGTGACTCAGGTCTGTTTGGCGACACCTGGAAGTGTCGTAGTGTACGATTTCTTGAACCCACAAATGCAGAACACAATAGAAGTTTTACAGATCAAGTCACTCTTTATTCGAATGTATGCCATTTCAGTGGGAAGGGGTGTAGTTCTCCTGGCTGATTATCACAGGAAGTTGCTTGATATTCTTCATGTATGTTACAATCTATTCATAACTTTGTCACCCTAATTGTGCAAACTGTAATTTCATTTTGTCGTTCTATTCTGTACACATGACATCTATTTCCTGTCTGTCTGTCCTGGGAGAAGGATCCCTTCTCTGTTGCTCTTCTTAAGGTTTCATCCATTTTTTTTTCTGTTAAAAAGGTTTTTTTTGAGATTTTTCTCATCTGAATTGAGGGTGTAGGAATAGAGGGTGTCATTTGCTGTACAGAATGTGAGTCCCCCTAAGGGAAATCTTTAACTTGTGATATTGGACCATATAAATAAAATTGACTTGACTTTCTGATGTGACCACATACTTTAACATAATTTCCTGTCAGTTTCCTGCTTGTGTTTAAGTTGCACACAGAATAATTGCTAGCTTTGCATTTTATATTTGCCTTGCATGTGCAAGAACATGTGCCTTGTGTTGTTAAACACATGAAATATGATGTTTTTGTCTCTTCACTGGAAATTTGAGTGACATTTAAGTCACATGCTTCTCGTACATTATCATTTATTCACCAAGTCAGTTCCACTGACCTTTGTCACATTTTGTTTATATCCAGACACCAACGTTTCCACCTCAGCGTAAAAACAAATTTGATTTGATAATTTTTAACTTTTGCTGTGGATGGAAATGCACTTAATGACACACAAGTAGAGTGCAATCTGCTGGTCTTCTGCTGTCTACTCTGTACCTACCTATGCACATCTGTCCATCCTGTAAAAGGGATCCCTCTTCTGTTCAAGGTCAAAGTTGAATTTATTGTCTCCCAAAGAGGAAATGATCTTGGAGTCTATGTATTCATCTATGCCAGTTGAAAGTGCAGATGTGGGACTTTCACATACTATCTCTTTTTTTGAAAGAGATTTTGAAAACATTGAATTATTAATATTTTCAGTGATTTACAATGGCATAAAAGGCACATAAACGAGTTGGTATAATATCACTTTACATGTAAATAGACTATTAAAGTTTTATTTCTTACGTTTGTCTGCTGTATTTGTGCACGCACGCTGGAGACGGGAGAACACTTAACTGGAGGAAGAAACACTGGAGTGGAAGCGCATTTTGGAACAGGAAATGGTTGGTGTCCAAATGTCGTCTGTTCATCGATGATTCGAGTCCTTTGTATAAACGAGACCAGGCAACTGGCTGAGGTGAGTAGGGTGCTCTTATACTGGTGGTGATGAGGTGCTGATGGGGATCAGGTGTGTGTGATAGGGAACAGGTGTGTGATTAGAACTCTGGTGAGGGAGTGTGCTGTGATTGGGTGATTCAGGAGCCTGGCGTGTCTGTGACAATTTGTGTATAAAAAGTGAAACTATATATTTTTTCAACCTTGAACTGTTCTATATTAATATTTTGAGTGATTATCACTAAATATTTGTAAATCTTTATAGGAGCCTGTGTCATTTTTCTCATATTACAGGTTTTTGGAAGCTTTATACTTTGTTAAATTGACAAAATGAGAAGTCAGCTGAGTTTGTGCTGAAAAAAAGGATACCATGCATGCTTAAAAGATGCTAAACAAAAACAAAAATGAATGCATTGAAAATTGGTAAAAATCAACTAAAATGAACCTAGACTCCAGAGGGTTAAAGGAACTGCGGCATAGAAAATATATTTTACAGATGGTGCTTAATAAATAAGAAAATTGGAAACAAAAAAACACTTTCAATCACACTATTCACAAAAAAAAAACATGTATGGTGTTAAAATACAAATACAAGAATATAACCAGCCATGCCCACCCACATCTGAAGACCAGTCCATCCGAGCAGACTACTCTGAATCCTGATACCTTTACTGCTATGGCTTGCTCCGACTAAAGATTTTCCTAGTCGACTAGCCATTAGTTCAAGCCATTAGTCGACTAGCCGTCGAACGTTTATTATATTAAATTAATTATTTAAATGAATATTTTTAGGGCATCAGAAAATGGTAAATTCCAAGGCTGAAAAAGAATGTTTCAAGAAACATTGACTGTGCTACATTACAGAGAAATACAAAACCGTAATAATGAGCCTTTAATATATAGATTTTTTCATGCATGAAGCGAGTGGCCTGTTGCTAATGTCAAAAGCAGAAATGATTCTGAATGTGTCGGAACAACCAGCAAGGAGACTGAACTTAATTTATTCCAACACAGTATGACATCACACAAGTCTTGTTCAAAATATGGGAAAAAATAAATTCCAACATCACAAAAATCAATACTCCCGGACTTATCAATATGATGGATGATGTATAACATTACTTACAAATTAACTCGCTACAAACTCGCTCCTCTCCCACTTCATGCCTCGCCTGTCCCCGCCTGAACACATCGTGACTTTGTTGTCCTCGCAGTCAGAGTCCTGGTCAGAGCTGTTATAAATCACCTCGGTACTGTATTCCCTGTTGTCAAACGACCTCCAACGGTCTCGGAAGCTGTGTTCAGTCTTGGTCCCGTGTTGAGTGGGAGGCTGCTAAGCCTGGTTCCAAGACTTGGTGCTCATTCCGGCCCCGCTCCCTGGCAGCATCCCCCGCTGGGTCCCCCACCCTGGGCCTTAATACTTCCTCCTCAGTCAGTTAATAGGACTGCTAAGTTAGCTAACTAGCTAATAGGAACTACTACATTTAGCAGCAGTGCGGTAAGTGACTTCCTGTGTTATAAGAAAATGTCCGTGTTGCAACAATCCCCTGATACGTCTCTATGACAAGGTGCAGCTACCAAATGCAGTTTGAGAGTTGAGAGTTTTCAGCGACTAATGAAAACTTGCATAACCTATATGAGGCAAAAGATTTGGAGGCCTGAAAACTAGAGAAAAATAATCTGGACACATGAGTTTTTCATCCTTTTACTTCCATCAAGACAACTATATATATGGAGATAGACTGTTGCAAAATTTCTCCGTACTAACAACCTTGAAGTGTTTGTTGTTTTATCCATTCTCCTCCACTGCTGAGTGGAGAAGAGAGAAGGCAGAGTGAGCTAGAATTTGGATGCTTCAGCCGGCCATGCACTAACATTTGGTTCCCATTTGACTGTACTGCATTTATGTGGTATTATGTTCAAAAACACAACATAAAATATGTACACTGTAAATTTGCTATCCATTTGCAGTGGGAGTATTCGATGTTATGTTTCAAAAGAAAATGTCTCTAAGAAAAAAAAGGGTAGAAGATTAATGAAGTAAAGTATGGATAATATGTTGGAATATGAATACAGCTGAACTAAGGACAATGTATATGAAAAGTGTTGTTTTCTTTAACTAAAAATGGTGTGATTCATGTATAGCAGAATGGCATCAAATCCCAGAGTTGATTCTCTTCAGTCTTTCCATTGGTTGTGACTGAATTGACAACATGGCTTGGTATTTAACATATTGCCACATTACTTCTGGTAGCAAACTGCATTGTGGGTGTCGGTGCTAGAAATGTCAGTATTAGGGCAGGGGCGTTGTAAGTCAAGCCAGAAGCTGTAGCGGTGGCAGTAGTATATTTCACTGAAACTGATCTCATGCTTTCTGACAGTAATGGTACTTATGGTAATGTCCTCTGTGAACCAGACATGGCCCTGTGCACTCGCACACACATAGCACATAGCTCCCCGACACCGCTCTGATTTAACACCACATAAGTTACAGGCCTGTGCTGCTGGATATTGAGATTTTAAATTTCAAATTCTACAGCACTGTCAATGACATGGTCTCATCCATCCATGACTAAACAATTGGGCTTTTAAAAACCTGCATTTTAAGATGTTTACAAGTAAAAAAAAAGTTTTCTTATCATGAAATACCTAAATAAATAAATTTAGTTTTATATGTGATCAAAAAACAATAGTCAGACAGCATATTAAATCATCTTAAACTAAAATTTGTCTTCCACCATTTCAGTTAAAGACATTTTCAAATTAAAGGTCATTAATTTATTATTTTGGCCACTTGGGAGCAGCAGAACAAGCTGGCAAACACAATGTTAACATATTATCATCTTATAAAGTTTTTATGGCTAATGTGTTAGCAAACAGTTGCTTATAAACACATCCAGCAGACACAGAGCAACATTAGCATTCATTGAGAGTTGTGTTTGTGTCCACCTGACAAACTTAACTCCAGTATTCACTCTTCATGTAGGTTCTGAGCTGATACTGATACAATGAGCTAACATCACCTGAAAATAAGTATCGTTGTGTTTTCATTACCTTAGAATAAGCTATTTATATCTATAGAGGGAGCAGGTCCCCTTCCGCGGAGGCCACCATGTTCCACCACCATGTTTCTACAGTAGCCCAGAACGGACAAACCACTGGCTTTAGATAGGACCTTTCATGTTTTTTGCAAGTTTCGCAGCCACCATAGTTTCTCCTACATGCTTGGAAAGGGAGGGCGAGGCGAGTGGTATTCAAATGGTTGCAAACTGCAATTTCACCACTACAGTATATACCACTAAATGCTACACACTGCTCCTTTAAGCAAATATTAAATAAACAAGTTAGGGAGCACTTTAAAGGGACAGTTTACCCCAAAATTGGCCGTAGATATGACTGCCTTTTTTGAATATAATGGGAGTGGCAAGAACATACAGCAGGAGACCTTAAGCAGACGGCCTGGGGGCTGGACAGGTGCGGAGCAGAAGACCTCAGGTGGACAACCTCAGAGCTGAACAGTGAGGGGCAGAAGACCTCAGATGGATGCCTGAGTGGGACAGATGCACAGAGAAGATTCGGAGGGCAACCATAAGGCAATGTCGAAGGACAGAGCAAGTCTGGATGATAGCCTGGACGCTGGGGATGTACTGTAGATGGAGCCACTTAAGAGGACGAACAGATGTAGAGTCACTCAGGAGGCCTGCGGTGGAGGTGGAAACCCTTTGGAAGCCAGGCTGGAAGCTGGTGATGAAGCCGGAACCCCTCTGTAGGCTGGTGACGAAGGCAGAACCCCTCTGGAGGCCAGGCTGGAGGCTGGCAGCGTCCATGTTGGCTTAAAAGTTGAGCTTCAAACAGCATTCTTGACCTACAAAAGTTTTTTAAATGTTGTCTGTGTTGGCATTCCTGAGTAAAAATGTCACATATGAGAGGCTAGGGATACCAGGTTAGAAAGCCAGTATTATGACTGAGCATAAAAGTTCATTCTTGAACATAGTTGACAAAATTAATCAATCTCTCTCTCTCTATCTCTCTCTCAACCTAACCGGCAGTGGCAGATGGTTCTGCTCGAGGTTTCTGCTTGTTAAAAGGAAGTTTTTCCTTGCCACTGTCGCCAAGTGCTTTCTCTTAGTTGGAATTGTTGGGTCTCTATTATAAAGAGTACAGTCTAGACCTGCTCTATAGGAAAAGTGCAATGAGATAACTTCTGTTATGAACTGGTGCTATATAAATAAAACTGAATTGAATTTAAAGTCTTAGTAGCTTTTTTTCAGACATTTCAACTGCATCTCACAATCTTCTTCAGCAGATTAAAGTTTGCTAACTTTGACCAAGTTTCCATACCTTGAGGTAAGATTTTCTGTACAGTATTCTGATTGTGTAGTTTTGATGTAGCATTCCAGTTAGCTGTTAGTTATTTGAACTAAATTCACTCATACACTGTGGATTCACTTAAATGGCACAGGCCTTGAGACTTGACATTCAGTATGCTTAGCTAGTTAGTGTTGAAATTGTGAAAAACACATCACCAGCAAAATGGGTTTAGAAATGGCAAATATGCCAGTAATAGCTATGTTTGAGCAGTTCAGATACACAGCAAATCATCCCAAGTATGCTCAGTGTTTGCCTTCTAAATATCAATGACTGCAGCAGTTTATCCTACTTTTAATTCAAACCATAAGTGGGCTGCCACTCATTTTAATGTAATATGAATAATTAATGTATTTATCATAGCACCAGATTTGCATTCTCAATGTAATCCTCCATGACATCACTGACCTGGTGCAGATCTCAGTCTGTTCTTTCCGACTACACAGGGTTAACAACAATGAAACAAACAACATTGAGTGTCTTCCCAGTCTCCCCTCTGTCATATTTCCTTCACCCCTCCTCTCCCTGTGAAACACTGAAATTTTAAAGGAGTGACGGAGAGAAAAGAAGAGCTTCATTTTTAATTCAACTTTCTTCAGAGTACCTTCCTGAGTCTCTTACCCCACAACATCCATCTCTCCTCATCACCCAAACAAAGACAGACGCCTCCCCTCCTCTCTCCCTTTCTTCCCTCAGTTTTTGAATATGTGTTTTCTGTTTATTATTAGCTGACTCGGTGCTTCATCATTCTGTGAAAATTCATATCTGCTGAACATAAGTGGGAGAAACAGTGGGGAATCAATCTTTTGTGGTTGGGCAGATAAACACAAGACACAATCAGAGTGAGAAAGAAAGAAGGAGAGAGAAGGAGAACAGAGGAGAAGAAGGCCTCATCCCCTCATCCCGGCCGTGATGGATAGCAGGAGTAAAAGCGTCGGGACGGTATTATGTAAATTAAGGAGGCATCCTAGCATGGCCTTGATGATTATGGGGAGATGTGAATGATGTTTGTGGGTCCCAAGGCACTCTGCCAGGGCCTTGTGATTCCTCTTCCTTCAAACCACCCCAGGGGCGAATTCAGTGTGACACCCTGGACATCCACCTCTCCCCTCCTCCCTGCTGCCACCCATTCCCCATGGGAGAGTGCCCCCCCCCCAAAAAAAAAAATAGAAAAAACAAAAACAACTCACAGCAAGACATCTGTTTCATTTACTTAACAAATTATCTGTCAGGGAATGTGCCCCCAGTGCCTCTAATAGG
This sequence comes from Siniperca chuatsi, assembly GCF_020085105.1. NCBI lineage: Eukaryota > Metazoa > Chordata > Actinopteri > Centrarchiformes > Sinipercidae > Siniperca > Siniperca chuatsi. The sequence continues at coordinate 649,637 of NC_058056.1, forward strand.
CAGCCAGGAGGTGGACATCAGGGTTGGACGCTGAGTGAAGGAGAAACAGGAGGAGGAGGTTGGGTTGAGGGCATCTCATCTCATCTAGTCCCTGTCCTGATCTCCCTCTTCCTTCTCTCCCTCCTCTTCCCTCTCTTCCTTTCTGAGCTGCAGCTTCCCTAAGGTGTATGAACAAGTGACAAAGCTGTAAAGTGATAAACTGTGACACTTTTACATCAATGAATGTGTGTTTTTCTTCTCTCTGTCGCTGATTTGAATTGCAGAGTAGTGATTCAACCTTTAGCCAATTCAGAGCATTTCCATTCGCTGTTCTACATATCCAATGTCTGGAAGATTTTCTGTGGGAAATGTAATCTGATAAACAGGAAGTGAGGTGTTTTACATTTCCGGATTGTGTGCAATAATTCTGCATTTGCTTTTTTTACTGACATGAAAGGACAGTAAAAACCAATGCCCACTGACATCCTTAGTGGGCATCGTCCTCCGTCCAGCCTGTGCCTTGTCACCAATTCTGTTTGTGATTTGCATGGACAGAATCTCAGATGTGGAGTGTCCGGTATGGTAGCCTCAGGACAGCATCTCTGCTTTTTGCAGATGTTGCATAAAGACAGGAAGCAGGGGTAAAACAGCTGCTCTGTCCAAGGGTAAAACTATCACCTTCAAAGCCCACTAATTTACACTTCGTATCTTGTTTCTGTAATCAAAAACTGACATGTACAAACAACAATTTGTGGTTTTACAGGCAGTTACATGCTGGAACTATTTATTGTACAGGCCAGCGAAAAAGCACATTTCCCAAAACTATTTATTTTATTAACAAGTGGCTAGCCGCGCGAAATCTCTTCTGCGGGTGTGAGGGGCTGTCCGCAACAATTCATGTGTACATACTCGTGCAAGCTGAGCTCTCATCTGTGTGGGAGTTGCCATTGATCTCTGACACTGTAGTGGGCGCTGTGGACCCGTCTACAGCAAGCACACGGTAAGGCTGCTGTAGAAGAAAAAAGCAGGAAAAGCCAAATGTGACGGATTACTTTTAACTTTTATAGTGACTGTATGTCGCCATTTCCTGCTTGCTTTTATGTTCATCTGATTTTTATAAATATGTTGGTTATCTGATTATTGGTGTGTTTTGGAAGGAGGCGGAAAAGGAAGTGAATGGTCTTCCCACAGACTAATGAGCCAATCATCAACAAGGAGCCCATCGCAAGGGGCATGCAGCTGGCTTAATGCGGCCATTGCACCAGACTGTCGTAGTGAAAAGTTACTGAGCTTTCAGACAAAGTGCTCCATTTACAGGTAGATATACATTGCGACTCTCACCAATGGTCCACAACTACTTTCCCTCACAGGATAACCTAACACTTGGAGAAAGGGGGGAAAGCTCAGACATCTGGAACAAGGTCACAGTGGAAGTGCTGCTTCTCATTGAGAGGGGCCAGTTGAGGTTTTGGCATCTGAATAGGATGCCTTCTTCTGGAGGTATTCTGGGCATGTCCAAAGAGGGAAATTTGTTCTAAAAAGACAGTAACTTTGGAAGATAACCACTTCACATTTTGCTAAGCTACTGCTGAAGCCTCAAATTAGCTTTGGCTAAAGTTTAAAATGCATTTTTGCATGGAATAAGGAATGTGGATTTTGTCCCACATTTCTTACATTGGAATCGCATTAGCAAGGGGTCTCTTCGTGGCTAGTATGGACAGGAGGAAAGATTACAGCAAACAGTGTTCATGGACATGTGAGACTTGTAAAATATGTGAACCTATCCTTTAAGACAGAGAACCTACTCAAAGAAAAAAGGAGCCCACACTGCTGCTGAGATGGAGGGAAATCCATGTGTCATGTGGGTGTGTTTACTTGTCATGGCTCTCAAAATAATGAAATTCATGCCATTTTGATTAAGGTAGAGGACAAAAACCGACATGTGCAATAGCACTGAGAGCGGTAGCTGTGCTGTGAGTATGTGCAAATACCAAGAACATATAATGCATCACTATACAGGCTTCCAAAACAGCCATACTGATGAGCTTCAAAGGCCACAGGAATATGTAAATCTGCACGCATCTACTCGGCAGGCTTTTGTCCTCTCGCCTCATATGTTACCTGTTCTTAGTGCATGCTTTGTGAGTCATCTGGGGAGGAATATACAAGGGCTTTTTTGCATTTTTTTGGCAGTCTATCTCAGTCCTCAAAGTTTCCTTTACGATAACGAAAAACCATTAACTGCTGTCAAACAGCCAAGAAGAGAGATTATTTTTTTTATTGAAATAAGATTAAAATGATAAGTTTGACTGAGGGTTCCACCTGATAAAATATTTCAGCTCATAAGCGCGGTGTGGGCACAGGGATTAGAAGAGGAAAGGGAGAGGGAAAAGACGGGAGGAGAGCGGGAGAAAGTAACACAGAGGAGAAAGAGAGGGAGAATTTCATAATGTATAATAAAACAAAAGGTGCCATGGGAAATAACAGTGATATTAAAATTAGAGTAAGGTGGGATCTATATGAAAAATGCAGATTTGAAAATGTAAATGATGATGAGGGAGTGGAGGACAGATGTGGAATTGTGATAGCAGTGTGGAAGTAAAGAGAGCTCTTCAGGGCCACAGCGAGATGCTCTCTGTCTGGGAGGGACTTTATGGAAGGGTTCGAGCAAGAAAAATGGTCACAAGTGACAAAAGAACGTGATGGGTGTCACTATTTAGTGAGTTCTGAGAGGTAATGAGGCACAAAAATAATCTCTGGAAATAATTCTGTGTAAAAAATTGTGAAACCAGTATTGCTCAAAACGTTGTTATTGAAAACATTTGTGTGCAAAAAGACGCATCTACTAACGCACCTTGTACAATGAAGGAAGTATAGCAATACTGTTGTTCATTTAATGATTACATTTTGTAATTCCAACTCTCTAAAAATATTTACTTGTTTTTTTTTTATTTTAAATATTAAATATGTGGTACCACTTTCTAACAAGGCACCTTGATGCGAAATAGTTAATCCTGTGTCCCAGTGTTGATTCTTCATTTTGTTACATGCTACATGTGTACAAAAAAAATCTAAATCCCTCTCTTTTCAATTAAATTAAATTTTATTCATAACAGAAGTCATATCATTGGATTCTTTCTATAGAGCAGGTCTAGACCATACTCTTTATAATATTATTTACAGAGACTCAACAATTCCCACCATGCGCAAGCACTTTGGTGACAGTGACAAGGAAAAACTTCCTTTTAACAGGCAGAAACCTTGGACAGAACCAGACTCAATGGTTGGCTGCCATCTGCCCCTGCATTTTTGGGCTGAGCAAGAGAGCGAGAGAGAGAGAGAGAGAGAGAGAGCATATAGTAGCACAATGCAAATTCCACATAGGATTTTAAAATAATAATAATGTAAAGGTAGTGGTGATATTAATATTAATAAAACAATAATAGTAATAATAATTATAGGAATAATAATGATAATAATGTTAATAATACAAATAATAATAATTGTAGTGTGGTTATCGAGCAGGAACACAAGGGCAGCAGGTGGCCCACAACCACAGATCCAGACTCTGCAGCTCCGGAGGCAGAAATACCTGCTGAGAGTGACAGAAGGAGAGAGGAGAGAGACGAGAAAGCACAAAACTACAGGAGAGAGAAGATGTCGAGTTAGTAACATGCAGTAATGGGATAAAAATGCATACAGATGGAGAGGGAGAGAAGGAGAGAGGAGAGAGGTGCATCATGGGAAGTATTCTGGCAGTCTAGGCCTATTGCAGCATAACTAAGGGATGGTTCAGGACTCACCTGCAATATGAACATAACTCCTAGGGATATGTTTCCTTATGTATACTACATGCATCATCTCCAGTGAAATCTTTTAGTTTGTTTGCAGTGTGATTGATGGTTTAACAAGAAGGACAGACATAACTGTAATATGTCAGCATTTCTTACCTATTTCTTCAGTATTGATTGAGACGGAGCATTTTGCACTCTGCATGGTCTCTATATAGATATCTCATCATGTACACTGCTATAGATCACACTGGACAGACCTCAGCTCACCACTGACTGTTGACCCCTCCTTTACCCCCTCCTCAGGAGGAGTACACAGATCCCCCCTTTAATGAAAGGGGAAGGGAGAGTAAAAGGAGCCCCCCTTAGATATGAGCCTCCCTGAGGGGCTCTCCTGCGACTAAAGTATGTTAGAAGTTCAAGTTCCAGCCACTAGCCCCTGAAAGATGACCTGGTCTGCCACATGTCCTCTGTTACCAGCCAGCCAAGGACAAGAGGAGGCATGCTGGGCAAGAGCAGCCAGCCAGTAAACTAAGACATTTGAAAGAGACTGCTGACATTGGAAGTGACACACAAGATAGGTAGAAATAGATTTCATGTGTCTATTTTCATAAGCAAAAATGCATATTGTTATTGCATGCATAGTTATTCAGAGTAGGACTTGAGAGTTATTGATGAAGCGTCCTACACTGATTTTCAGCAAGGACTAACTATTCCTTGGAGCAAGTGTGAACTTTGTGCCACAAAGTAGAAATTATGATGATGTGTTGTAGTTTTCTGACAGTTGTGGCTTGAAATAGTTAAGACAGTGGTAAAATGGAAAATGCTGAAAATAGTACCACTTTATTATGCGTAGTCTTTAAGTGTAGAGCCAAAAAATATATGTAACTAAGCTATATAGTTATATATGCCAAAATGTGATGCCAAATTTAATAAATAGCATAAATCTTATAATGATATTTACCAATTGTCATAGTTGTGGGTTTTTGTCCTGTTTCCTGTTTTATTTTTCTATTTTTTTTTTTTTTTGTGTGTTCTGCTCTCCTTGTGTGTCTTCTTGTTTTACTTCCTGTCATTGTTTGCTTTTCCCTCCAGTTTTGATTGTTTGCCCCACTCTAATTAATTGCAGCTCTGTCTCGTTGTCTCCCCTACCTAAGTGTATTTAGTCCAAGTTTTTCATTTGTTCAGTGTCAGTTTGTCATTTGCACTTGTACATTGCATGTGGTTTCCCTCATGTTCAGCTTGGCCTTTTCTTCTTTTCCTTTTTGACCTTACATGGATTTTGGATTTTGTACCTTGCCTGCTCCTTGTCGGAGCTGTTTGCCTGTCTTGGACTGCCTTCCTGATTTGGACCTCTACCTGCCTGACTATCCGTGTAAGCCTTTCCTTTGTAATAAATTAATGAACTGCATATGCTCTGCCTCTTAAATCTGCATTTGGGTCCTATTCCCTTGTGTTCCGTGCTTCCCTGCGTGACACCCACACAACACCAATGTCATTAAGCAATGAGTCTTGCTTAGTAGACCTTAAGCTGGCAAGAAACTCACATGGCTTAAAAAATGTATGCACATACAATTTTTTAAATCAACTCTATATAGTGCCAAAGTTCTCCCAGAATGCAGGGTTACTTGTGGTTCCTAGAGTCTCCAAAAGTAGAATGGGAGCCAGAGCCTTCAGTTATCAAGCTCCTCTCCTGTGGAATCAGATCCCAGTTTGGGTTCAGGAGGCACCATCTCCACGTTTAAGAGTAGGCTTAAGACTTTCTTCTTTGATAAAGCTTATAGTTAGAGCTGGCTTGGGTGAGTCCTGAACCATCCCTTAGTTATGCTGCTATAGGCCTAGACTGCCAGGGGACTTCCCATGATGCACCTTTTTCCTCCCTCCTTCTCTCCCTCTCCATCTGTATGCATTTTTATCCCATTACTGCATGTTACTAACTCAACATCTTCTCTCTCCCGTAGTTTTGTGCTTTCTCGTCTCTCTCCTCTCTCCTTCTGTCTCTTTCAGCAGGTATTTCTGCCTCCGGAGCTGCAGAGACTGGATCTGTGATTGTGGGCTACCTGCTGCCCCTGTGTTCCTGCTTGACAACTGCTACTACAGTTGTTGTTATTGGCTCTGTTACTGATGCTGACATTATTTTTCCTGTAGCTGTAATTCCTATTATTACTAGTTTAGTAATACTAATACTAACACTATTACTTTTCTATTTTTGTTCTCTCTCTCTCAAAACCTCTCTCAAAACCTAACACGGCAGCGGTGGATGGCCATTGAGTCTAGTTCTGTCCAAGGTTTCTGCCTCTTAAAGGAAGTTTTTCCTTGCCACTGTCGAATGCTTGCTCATGGTGGGATCTGTTGGGTCTCTGTAATTAATATTATAAAGAGTACGGTCTAGACCTGCTCTATAGGAAAAGTGCAATGAGATAAATTCTGTTATGAATTGGCGCTATATAAGTAAAAAAACAACAAAAAAAAACCCTACTTCCTACAATATCTGCACAGGGTAACAACTCAGTGGTTAATGTTAGGGAAAGATGTTTTGTGTTTACAGTTAATAAGAAGGCGAACATTAATTGCAGGTCTGTAACAGGAAACTGTGTGCTCCTGCATGAAAGTCGGACATGCTACTCACCCATCCACAAACCCCAACATGCATGTGGAACTGCACCGCACAAATTCAATTCCGCACCTGTGCTTTAATGTTATAACATCAGCCTGCTCAGGGACTGCAGATGAAAATTAACCTTGTGAATTAATGTGTGTTCCCTCTGATAATTAAATGACTAAAGTCCAATATGACTGTAATTCCTGGGATACTTTGCTGTTTAAAATAGATAATTTTACTTGTCCAATTCAACACTGAGCTACACCTCCTGTTAACTTATGTGTCCTTAACAGGTGGGGAAAATTACTTATTTCTGTACAGTCACCCAGTTTGGGGAAATACAGTGCAACAATATTAACATATCTCTCAAATATTGTACCTTGCCATCGGTAACTTACGATTTGCATGATGCAGCTTGCAAAAATTAATGACTCCGCAAGTTGTTGGAGGTGATGTATGAGCGATCAAACTCTGATGTATTACTATCAAAATTGTAGGTTGTGACAGACCCAAATCATCACTGTTTTAAGGCTACATTTTCAAATTTGCGAGGACCACAGCTTTTTTGGAGAGAGCATGTGCTAATTGTTGTAAAATTTTTGCCAATGCAGTAACTTTTAATAATCTATTATTATCAATGAAGATCTCTCTTCCCACAGAATCTGTCTGACCTCCATTTCCTGCAGCTCCTAACAGGTTGCGACACCTCTGGAGGGCTCCCAAATATCAGCACAGATAGGACTCATTTCTTCAATTCTTCAAGAAAGCTGCACCTTAGTTCCGCCTTTGACACTGTTGACCATTCTATTCTGCTGGACCGTCTCAAGTGCCAGGTTGGTATCTGGGGTAGCGCCCTCCAGTGGTTCACCTCTTACCTAATAGTCAGATCTTTTTCTGTCAAAACTGGTAATCTCGTCTGCTCCCATTGGACTAATAATACTAATAATAACAATTGTAGTAGCAGTTGGCGAGCAGGAACACGGGGGCAGCATGTGGACCACAATCATTGATCTAGACACTGCTGCTCTGGAGGCAGAAATACCAGCTGAAAGCGACCGAAAGAGAGATGAGAAAGCACAAAACTACGGGAGATAGTAACATGCATTAATGGGATAAAAATACCACCTGCTGCCCCTGTGTTTTTGTTCGACAACTGCTACTACAAATGTTATTATTCTTATTACTATAATTACCATTATTATTCTTAGCACTATTAATATTATTATTATTATTATTATTACTTTATTTATATTGCCACTACCATTACATAATTACTATTTTAAAATTCTATGTGGAATTTGCATTGTGCATTCTTACAGATTGGTTGAACGCCATTTCCTTTCACGTTTCCGCAATGTTTGCTTTAATTTGCGGGTTTGGAGGTGAAACCATGGAGCTAACCTTTTTTGTTATATTATCTTTTTTTATTTTTTTATTTATTAATTTTTTTTTTTTAGAGGGTCAACAGAGTCGAGTGTTGTTCACAGTGATCCTGCAGCACTATCAACAAGATGGTCAATTTGGTAGTGGCTGACATTAGCATAGGAGTCCACTATTATATTGAGATGGAATCACTTCCTTAAATTTAACTAAAGTACTATAGCACTATCAGATAGATATCTAGTGTAGGAGTTTTTGCCTAAGGGCGTGTAGTCCAGTAACAGGAGTTCAAAAGTTATTAAATAACGGTCCAATAATGAAGGATTCTATGGAAAGACTATTAAATATTCAATTTCAATGTCATATACCAGGTCAAGGTCGAGGGTGTGGTCAAAACAGTGTGTGGGTTTATGTACACTCTGACAGAAGCCAATCAAATCTATGAGATAAATGAGATCAATGAGATAAACACATCATTTTCAATGTCCACATCAATATTAAAATTGCCTACGATAATTACTTTATCTGTTTTAAGGACTAAACTTGATTAAAAACTCTGAGAATTCAGATAACAATTCAGAAAAAGCAGCAGGAGTGCGGTATACTATAACAAATAGAATTGGCTGTTGTGTTTTCCAGATTGGTTATGAAAGACTAAGAACAACTGGCCGGAGTGGATTCATTTAGGCTAACATATTCTGCATGACCCAGCCAGGTTTCAGTAAGACAAAATAAGTCAATATGATACTCTGATATTGTTCACTAGGACAGCTTTAGATATCAGAGATCTGATGTTTAAGAGTCCACATTTAATTCTCCTATTTTGTTGTTCTATTTCAGCTATGGTAATTTTGTTTAGGTTTTTATGTATAACTCCTCTTCTGTTAACTTTTGATTTAATTTAAGTGGTCAGGGGCAGACTCTTTCACTAAGGAGTTTTTGGTGGGTAACTGCTCTGGAAGCAGAGAAGCATGTAGGACTGCAACTCTGCCTCCTGGTCTCATCTCTGAGTTGTCATGGTTTAGGTCCACTAATGCCGTCTCACCCGCCATTGGCGCACTTTCTGGGAAGGACCTGGTCTGAAAGGTCCTCCCCAGAAAGTCAGCCAATTATCTACAAAGGCTGCATCGTTTGCTGTACACCACCTCGACAGCCAGTGGTGGAATGAAGACATGCGGCTAAACATGTCATCACTGGTCAGGTTTGGCAGGGGCTCAGAGAAAACTACATTGTCTTTGCATATGTACACACAGACTCAAAAAAAATTTTAGTGACCTCTGATTGCCGTAATCAGGAGTTATTACTGCCAACATGAATAACAATCTTACTGTATTTACGCTTATCCTTAGCCAGCAGTTTTAAATAGTATTCAACATCGTCTGCTCTGGCCCCAGGAATACATTTGATTATGGTCGCTGGTGTCGCTAACTTCACATTTCTCAAAATGGAGCTGCCAATAATCAGAGTTGGTTTCTCAGCGGGTGTGTCGCTGAGTGGGGAGAACTTTTTAGAAATGTGAACAGGTTGGTGGTGAACCGTGGGCTTCTGCTTAGGGCTATACTTCACTTCGGACAGTCACCCAGCCTCCCTGGGGGACTGCTAACATGAGCTACCTCTAGTTGGGCTGCACCAGCTACTGGGGGCTGGCTAACTAGAGCAGCTAATGATTGAGTTCCCATGGTGCAGAACCGTGTTTCCAACTTACTAAGCCTCACCTCAAATGCTACAAATTAAACTACATTTATTACATGTACCATTATCACTAAAGGAGGCAGAGGAATAGCTAAACATTTGACACACAGAGCAGGAGAGGGAGAGAGAGAAGCCTTCGCTAGCTGCTAAGCTAAAGAGCAGTAGCTAGCAAAACTGAACAGCGTGAAAACTGTGGGATTAGCACGAAAGTCGCTAAAAGGAGAGAACTATGAGTGCTTGAGCAGAACTAGTGTACATTCCCCTTCTGTAGACACTTTAAAGGTTAAACTCAAGACCCTCTTGCTTTCTCTCTGACCTTTGAGTGCCCTTAAAGGTTTTATGCCTCACTTTTACTCCTCTGTGTTTTTTAATTCTCCTTTTACCTATTTATTTGTGTATGGGATAGTATTTTTATGATGGCTACCATGTTATCTTATATTATTCTATCTGTGTTAATTTATTGTACAGCATTTTGGTCAACTTTGGTTGTTTTTAAATGTGCTTTATAAATAAACTTGATTTGATGAAGTGCTTTTACTCCTAGTCCTAAAAGTACAACCAAATGTGCATCACTGAGAATTTGTGGCCAGTTAAGACTGATTTCCTACTCTGAAATGCTTGATAAATACAACCCAGGTATCTTCCAGAAACAGAAGTGAATACTTATTCTTACTTTTGTGAGAGAAAACTCACTAAGCATCCATGGACGTTCCTTTGAGTTTGAGCTTCTGTCTCTGCTATGCTTCAGGACCCAAGAACTTGTGTACCTCACATACTGTAAAGACATCCTGCCTATTCAGAAGAAGGTTTCACCAACATCATCACTTGTCAAAGCTCTGTTACAGCCCTTCAATGAACCTTGTTAACCTCAATTCGGCAAAAGTAGTTGACAAAACGGACAGTCACCCCGCTCTGCGATGCCACAGTTGACAGCGATGCTTCAGCCATTAGCTGCGAGCAACAGCCAGTCTAGGCTCTTTACTGCACAGGGACTCTACACAAGTGCTATTAACTGCTCTCCTTCTTCGAGATAAAAAGGGAATCTATTTTTTGCCCATTAGCGCTGGCATTAAGAGCTACTATTTGCCTTAACGGTGATAACTAGACACTCCCACATCATCCGTCATTACCATTATTATTCTGAGTCAAACTTGAAAGGACATGGGGACATTTGACAGGCACTGCAGTCGTCATTTGTTTGGCTGCTCCTCGAGAAGGAAAATGGGGAGAGCAGATCGAAAAGGAGGTGATGCTTAGCTGTTTAGCCTTGGCATGGTAATCGAGAGGCAAGGAAGGTGTTTGTGTGGGCAGAACAGACACTGAGAGAACAGACTCAGCGATAAGAACTCTCTTGACCTGAAGACTATTTTTCTTTATCCACCAGGAAACTTAATTGTTTCTTATAGAAGTCAATAGGGGCCTAGCATAAAGTAGCAGTAAGAAATTTGGGATTATTGAGTTTGATATGCAATTTCATTTGACCAAGCCACAGACAATGTCGAGGCATGGTGTGGTAGACCATTGATAGATGCCCTAACGATCCCTAAACCCTCCCAGGACCCAAAAACACTTGAAAGAATAAATTACCCGTCTCATTTTACTGCCTCCCTAATATGTGCACATATTGCTGAATGGGTAGGGAGCTTCAGTAAAGAGCGGCTAGGATGGCACAGGGGCTGGCCTCACCTGTAATGGCATATCTCAGCCCCTCCTTATCGATTGACTCTGCCCCTGATCACTCGTCTGGGCTCCGGGCCGTGGGCCGGGGGGAGGGTCGTTGGCTGTGGATCTCGTTGCCACGGTGCCCTTGGTGAAGGCCGGTGTCCAGTGACAAGCAGCAGAGTGGTGTGAATGAGAGAGTGGAAGGGAGCTGCTGTGATGGCAGTACAGTACACACAGGATATCATCAGTGGACCAGCAAACACACACACACATTTTTGCACATTCACATGCTTGGCATGCACTGTGTTCATTCTCTAAGTTTCTCAGTTTTGACATAATACTAATTATAGTCTTAAAGGGCCACTCAGCCTCACAGACTGAGTAGTACTGAGTACTGCATGACTGATAAACTGATTTGTGTGTGTAACATTGGTGGAGTGCCCCTGTAATCCTAAATCCAAATTTTAATCCAACACCAGCCTAAACCTAATCTAAACATCAACTTCTAATATGACAATCACATCAACCCATCCATTATTTTAAACCTAAATTTTAACTTCTGAATTCCTACCAGACTACCGGGCCAGATATTTGGATCCATCATTTCAAATGCATGTAATGTGGCCAAGTTTTGTTTCATCCATTACCAGAGGTTATTGTAATTTCAGGTTGTACTCAAGATTTACTGAAGAATATTGGGGCTGAATGGAAATATAGAATACAGTTCTTTCTGAGAATGAACTGTGATTTCTTTAAGTCGGAATTCAAAGAACAAAAAATTGAAATGAAAGTAAGAAAACTGGGATTAGAGGGATATTTCAGTTTTATGATTTTGATGACTTCTGATTTAAAGGAGATATATTGTGCTCATTTCCAGCTCTATACTTTTATTCTGAGACTCCACTAGAGTAGCTTTGCATGATTCACAGTTAAAAATAGTTTTTAATTTATTTTATACCCGCTCCTTTATGCAGTCCCTCAGTTCTTCCTCTGTCTGAAACAATCCATTTTAGCTCATTGTTTTTAAGGCCCCCCTCCCTAAAAGCCCACTTTCTTCTGATTGGCCAACTTCCTGAAGCCTTCAAAGGGACAGCTCCCAGTGTTTCTAAGCACTGCAACAATAGAGGCCGGTGCGGCAGAGTGTTTCTGGGGGCCGGGCGTCACTGATTAGTGTACAAAAATGCAACTTTATTCACTGATTTTGGTTAAACATATGGAGAAAATATTTTCAGGTCTTCTCTCTGATGTTGTCTGGCTGCTCTGCTTCAACTTATTGGGGAACCGTTGGCGTTTACACTTCTAGTACAGGAGCTTTGGGCAGCCGGTCTACCACATTGCCACAAGGTAGCTGCATCATTCACCTCTCACCCATCAAAACCCTGCCTAACTGATCATTGTTATAAACATAACATATCTATCCTTTCCAGACCACTCAAGGGGCCTGGCCGGCTTCATAAATCGTATTCTAGCTACTGCTGATCCTGACTCTGATCAACCCATACTGACTCTGGCAGTCATTCAGGTTGCCCTCTGCCTGGGTTGATCAGAGTCAGGATCAGCAGCATGCAGACTGTAAAATCTCTACAATCTCTGAACTATCATGGCACATCATGTCTAGCTATGGTAAATCTGTATTTCCTACCTTGCTACTTACAGTTTATCACCACCCTAAGCTCAAAAAAGGCTTTCTAGATGCATTTGCTGAGCTGCTGTCAAAAATTGTCATTGACTAGGACTGCATTGTCATCTCTGGTGACTTCAATAATAATAATATTGACAATCCCACTAACTCAGACACAAAACTTTCACAGCATGTTACGAGGCCCATACATAAACAAGGACACACCCTTGATCTGGTTATCTCTAAAGGCTTCAAAATAACAGTAACTGCCATTCTAGATGTTGTAATTTCAGATCATTTTTCAATATGACCTGTGTACCCAAACATTGTACAATGTAGTCAGATTCATAAATATGCATTTTATCCATAAAAACACTTCATATATGCTTATTTATGAATATACAAAAATTACGCTGCCTACCATGTCATCATGTGATGAGATGATGGACAACTTCAACTCTGTTGTAAGTCAGATCATGGACAGCATTGCTCCCATCAGAACTAAAGAGACCACTGGAAAACCCAAAGCTCCCTGGAGAACTGAGAAAAAAGTGAGGATGCTAAAAAGATCCTGCTGAAGGGCTTAACGTAAATGGTGAAAGACCGAGCTACAGGTAGATTATGAAATCTATATAAATATACTGCTATAACAAACAAATGTAAATTTCAAGACAGCATCACATCTCACAAATGATAAATGACAATAAAAATAAAGTTAGCTTTTTGTTCTCCACAATTGATAAACTGATTAATCCCACCAGATCAATTTCTGCTGAACTCCTCTCTTCAGGTAAATGTAATGAGTTTGCCACTTACTTCCAAGAAAAAAATCTCCAGCATCAGAAATAATACTTTAATGTTGCACTAAGGTGAATCTAATCTTTCTGTCCCCTTATATCAGGTACCATCATAGTAACTATGTATAATTTTTCACCCGTTAACTCTAGTGATCTTGATGAGGTGGTCCAGCAGCTTAAATCTTCCACCTGTTCTCTCAACCCTATTCCCACAAAACTCTTTAAATGTCTCTTTCACTGCTTGTCAGATGATCTGATGCATTTTAATTAAGGCTTCCCTACAGTCTGGTGGTGACCCACTTCTCTCAAGCGTGCTGTTGTTACTCCATTACTGAAAAAGAGTAATCTAGACCCATCCACAACTAGCAACTATAGACGAATCTCCAATCTTCCTGTTATTAGTTAAAGGTCCAGTGTGTAACATTTAGGAGGAGCTATTGGCAGAAATGGAATATAATATTCATAGGTATGCTTTCATTAGTGTATAACGCTGATGATGGCTTCTAGCTGAATGAAATGCGTTTGTTTTTTGCCCACATAAACAAGAAGGCTATTTATTTTGAGTGTTTGTTTTGATTAGTGTGTAATCACCTGAAAATAATAATTGTTGTGTTTTCATTACCTTAAAATAAGCCCTTTATATCTACACGGAGGTCGCCATGTTGCATCGCCATGTTTCTGCAGTAGTCCAGAATGGACAAACCAATCACTGGCTCTAGATAGGGCTGTTCGCTTTTTTGCGAGTTTCACATCCACCGTAGTTTCTCCTACACGCTTGGAAGGGTAGCGGTATTCAGTTAGTTGCAATCTGCAACTTCACCGCTAGATGCCACTAAATCCTACACACTGGTCCTTTAAATCTTTGAAAAGGTTGTCTATAAACAAATGCACAGATACAGTGGTGTGAAAAAGTATTTGCCCCCTTCCTGATTTTTTTTTTTTTTTTTTGCATGTTTGTCACACTTAAATGTTTCAGATCATCAAACAAATATAATTATTAGTCAAAGATAACACAAGTAAACACAAAATGCAGTTTTTAAATCTTCTTTTCCTTTCGGCTGTTCCCTTTCAGGGGTCGTCACAGCGAATCATGTGCCTCCATCTAACCCTGTCCTCTGCATCCTCTTCACTCACACCAATTAACTTCATGTCCTCTCTCACTACATCCATAAATGTCCTCTTTGGTCTTCCTCTAGACTGCCTGGCAGCTTCAACCTCAGCATCCTTCTACCAATATATTCACAGTCTCTCCTCTGAACACGTCCAAACCACCTCAATCTGGCCTCTCTGACTTTATCTCCGAAACATCTAACATGAGCTGTCCCTCTGTTGTACTCATTCCTGATCCTGTCCGTCCTGGTCACTCCCAACGAGAACCTCAACATCTTAAGCTCTGCTACCTCCAGCTCTGCCTCTTGCCTTTTCTTCAGTGCCACTGTCTCTAAGCTGTACAACATCACTGGTCTCACCACTGTCATGAACACCTTTCCTTTCATTCTTGCTACTCTATTCTTGATACTCTTTTATCACACAACATACCTGACACTTTTCTCCACCCGTTCCAACCTGCTTGCACTCGCCTCTTCACCTCTTTTCCACAGTCTCCATTGCTCTGAGCCGTTGACCCTAAGTACTTAAAGTCCTGCACCTTCTTCACCTCTGCTCCCTGTAACCTCACCATTCCACCTGGGTCCCTCTCATTGACACACATGTATTCTGTCTTACTGCGGCTAATCTTCATTCCTCTGTTTTCCAGAGCAGACCTCCATCTCTCTAGATTTTCCTCCACCTGCTCCCTGCTCTCACTACAAATCACAATGTCATCCGCAAACATCACAGTCCATGGAGATTCCTGTCTAACCTCATCTGTCAGCCTGTCCACCACCAGAGCAAACAAGAAGGGGCTCAGAGCCGATCCGTGATGCAAACCCACCTCCACCTTGAACTCCTCTGTCACACCTACAGCACACCTCACCACTGTCTTACAGCTCTCATACGTGTCCTGCACCACTCTAACATACTTCTCTGCCACTCCAGACTTCCTCATACAATACCACAGCTCCTCTCTTGGCACCCTGTCATACGCTTTCTCTAAATCTACGAAGACACAATGCAACTCCCTATGACCTTCTCTGTACTTCTCCATCAGCATCCTCAAAGCAAATACTGCATCTGTTGTACGCTTTCTAGGCATGAAACCATATTGCTGCTCACAAATGCTCACCTCTGCCCTTAGCCTAGCTTCCACTACTCTTTCCCACAACTTCATTGTATGGCTCATCAGCTTTATTCCTCTGTAGTTGCCACAGCTCTGCACATCTCCCTTGTTCTTAAAAATTGGCACCCTTACACTTCTCCTCCATTCCTCGGGCATCCTCTCACTCTCCAAGATGTTGTTAAACAAACTAGTCAGAAACTCTACTGCCACCTCTCCTAGTCACTTCCATACCTCCACAGGTATGTCATCAGGACCAACTGCTTTTCCACTCTTCATCCTCTTCAACGTCCTCCTCATTTCACTCTTGCTAATCTTTGCTACTTCCTGCTCCACACTAGTCACTTCTTCTACTCTTCGTTCCCTTTCATTTTCCTCATTCATCAACTCTTCAAAGTACTCCTTCCATCTTCCCATCACACTCCTGGCAGCTGTCAATACATTTCCATCCTTATCTTTAATCACCCTAACCTGCTGCACATCCTTCCCATCTGTATCTCTTTGTCTGGCCAACCTGTACAAATCCACCTCTCCCTCTTTAGTGTCCAACCTAGCATACAAGTCCTCATCCTTCTATGTTCCTGTCCTGAAGACCAAACCTGCCCATCACATTCTCATTACCTCTGTTCCCTTCACCTACATGCCCATTGAAATCTGCACCAATCACCACTCTCTCACCTCTGGGGATGCTCTGCATCACTTCATCTAACTCACTCCAGAATTTCTCCTTCTCTTCTAACTCACATCCTACCTGTGGGGCATAACCACTCACAACATTGAACATCACCCCTTCAATTTCCAGCTTCAGACTCATCAACCTGTCTGATACTCTTTTCACCCCTAGAACATTCCTCACGAACTCCTCTTTCAGGATAACTCCTAGAACAACTTGAACCCTGCTCCTAAGCTTCTAGCCTTGCTACCTTTCCACCTGGTCTCCTGGACACACAGTATGTCCACCTTCCTTCTCTGCATCATGTCGATCAACTCTCTAGCCTTCCCTGTCATAGTCCCAACATTCAAAGTCCCTACTGTCAGTCCTACATTCTTAGCTTTCCTCTTCTCTCTCTGCCTACGAACATACCTTCCTCCTCTTCTTCTTCGTCTTTGACCAACAGTAGTCCAATTTCCACTGGTACCCTGCAGGTCAACAGCACCGGTGGCGGTCGTTGTTAACCCGGGCCCCGACCGATCCGGTATGGGAGTCATTTTCACGATTTGCATTTTTAATTTGGCATGTGTTTTACGTCGGATGCCCTTCCTGACACAACCCTCTGCATTTATCCAGACTTGGGACTGGCACAAGAAGACACTGGCTTGTGCCCCCTTGCGGTTGCATTAAAATGCAGTTTTTAAATAAAGGTTGTTATTATTAAGGGAAAACAAAATCCAAACCTACATGGCCCTGTGTGAATAAGTGATTGCCCCACCTGTTAAAACATAACTGTGGTTTATCACACCTGAGTTCAATTTCTCTAGCCACACCCAGGCCTGATTGCTGCCACACCTGTTCTCAATCAAGAAATAACTAAAATAGGACCTGCCTGACAAAGTGAAGTAGACCAAAAGATCTTCAAAAGCTAGACATCATGCTGAGATCCAAAATAATTCAGGAACTAATGAGAAAGAAAGTCACTGATTTCTATCAGTCTGGAAAAGGTTATAAAGCCATTTCTAAAGCTTTGGGACTCCAGCAAAACACAGTGAGAGCCATTATCCACAAATGGCGAAAATATGGAACAGCGGTGAACCTTCCCAGGAGTGGCCAGCCGACCAAAATTACCCCAAGAGCGCAGCGACGACTCATCCAAGAGGTCACAAAAGACCCCACAACAACATCCAAAGAACTGCAGGTCTCACTTGCCTCAGTTAAGGTCAGTGTTCATGACTCCACCATAAGAAAGAGACTGGGCAAAAATGGCCTGCATGGCAGAGTTCCAAGACGAAAACCACTGCTGAGCAAAAAGAACATTAAGGCTCGTCTCATTTTTGCCAGAAAACATCTTGATGATCCCCAAGACTTTTGGGAAAATACTCTGTGGACTGACGAGACAAAAGCTGAACTTTTTGGAAGGTGTGTGTCCTATTACATCTGGCATAAAGTAACACCACATTTCAGAAAAAGAACATCATACCAACAGTAAAATATGGTGGTGGTAGTGTGATGGTCAGGGGCTGTTTTGCTGGTTCAGGACCTGGAAGACTTGCTGGTATAAATGAAACAATAAATTATGCTGTCTACCAAAAACTCCTGAAGGAGAATGTCCGGCCATCTGTTCGTGACCTCAAGCTGAAGCGAACTTGGGTTCTGCAGCAGGACAATGATCCAAAACACACCAGCAAGTCCACTTCTGAATGGCTGAAGAAGAACAAAATGAAAACTTTGGAGTGGCCTAGTCAAAGTCCTGACCTGAATCCTATTGAGATGCTGTGGCATGACCTTAAAAAGGCAGTTCATGCTCGAAAACCCTCCAATGTGGCTGAATTACAACAATTCTGCAAAGATCAGTGGGCCAAAATTCCTCCACAGCGCTGTAAAAGACTCATTGCTTGCGATAACTCAAGTTATAAGTTATCGCAAACGCTTTATTGCAGTTGTTGCTGCTAAGAGTGGCCCAACCAGTTATTAGGTTTAGGGGGCAATCACTTTTTCACACAGGGCCATGTAAGTTTGGATTTTGTTTTCCCTTAATAATAACAACCTTAATTTAAAAACTGCATTTTGTGTTTACTTGTGTTATCTTTGACAAACATTTAAATTTGTTTGATCTGAAACATTTAAGTATGACAAACATGCAAAAAAAAAAAGAAATCAGGAAGGGGGCAAACACTTTTTCACACCACTGTATTTAACCCTCCACAACTTTCCATTCTGGTATTGTTAGACCTGAGTGCTGCTTTTGACACTATTGATCATGACTTTCTACTAAATAGACTTGAAAACTGTATTGGCTTATCTCGACCTGTTCTTCCATGGTTCTCAACATATTTAAAAGGACGGACTTTCTCAGTATCTCTTGGCAACTTCACATCTGAAGAAGTCAACAATTTCTATGGGGTTCCGGAGTCAGTTCTGGGTCCACTGC
Source organism: Siniperca chuatsi (assembly GCF_020085105.1). Classification (NCBI taxonomy): domain Eukaryota; kingdom Metazoa; phylum Chordata; class Actinopteri; order Centrarchiformes; family Sinipercidae; genus Siniperca; species Siniperca chuatsi. Next base: position 668,462 of record NC_058056.1, read on the forward strand.
TATTCAATCTGTACATGCGCACTCTTGGTACCATCATAATCATAATGTATCCTACCATTCCAATGCCAATGATACACAGCTGTATGTCTCACATTCCTTAGACAACCTCAGTCCTGTAAATGAGCTTGTCAGATGCAACAATGACATCAACCACTGGATGTCTCAAAACGTTCTACAACTTAACAAAGAAAACACTGAAATTCTTATAATAGACCCAAACGTACAAAAGCAGGAAATTGTATCCATCTTATCATTTTCTCTAAAGCACAGTGACATGGGTGTTTTTATTGATGCCAATCTTAACTTCCAGCATCACATCACCACTACTACGCAGTCAGCTTTCTACAGTACAAAAAACATTTCCAAACTTAGGAGCTTCCTGTCCCAGTCTGACTGAAAAATTGATCCATGCATTCATCTCCAGCAGATTAGATTACTGTAATGCCCTTTTTGCAGGTATACTCCTGCTCATTCAGAATGCTGCAGCCAGAGTGCTAACTGGGACTATGAAAATACAACACATTACACCTGTACTGAAAACTGCCGCTACAGTACAGAATTGATTTCAAAGTAGTACTGCTTGTTTACAAGGCCCTAAATGCTATGGCTCCTAAATATATTTCTGACCTGCCCACTGGCTATAGCCCAATCAGATACCTCAGATCATCAAGCATGTGTCTTCTAAATATCCCTAGAATTAAAACTAAATCGGGTGAAGGTACATGATGTCACCAGGTCAATAAAAAGGTAAGGGATCATTTATTCTGACTCTCTTTCTCCTGGAATCTTTCACTCTGGCAGACAGCCCGTGGCTGTCTCCCTCTCATTGTGATCTGCTCACCAGCAGAACTCTCTCCTCCTGGCTTCGCCGTGTAATCTGCTCGGAGCAGAAACACAGAGCAGAACCAAAGTCTCCTGATCTGCCAAAGTGCTGCAAAGGCCTCTTAGATCTCTGCAACAAAGTTGCCTGCCAGCTAACTTCACATGCTAACAGGAGCACAAAGCAAGTTAACGTAGAGCTGTTAATTCTGTAAGGACAACCACAGATGGAGCGACCGGCTTCCTCCAATCTCTACAAGCGGATACTGCACAGCAAAAGACGCTTCCACAGTGGAACCACAATTCTTCCCAGCTTGGCTCATCTACAACAGACTGACCGCTAGCTAACAGCAGCACCAAAGACACCTCTCTTTCCCTCCCACGGATGGGTAACTTAACAACTGGGCATAGCATAGAGTAACAGTGTTGCACAAGAGTGAGTAATTTGCCAACCTCTGCTATGTTGAACTCAAAATCCTTCAACCTACTAGCTATCAATGGTAATTTGGTTATAGTTATTAATTTAATTATTAATCTGAGTTCCAAATTGATATTTTAGTGTATTTTAAGAGACTCAATCAATTAATTGGCTATCATTTCTCTTCTTTAAGAAAAATGGTACCCCGAGGACTTTATTCATTAAAGTTATTTTTAATTATCTTAATTCTGATAGCCATAATTAATTGATCGCACCTACACCCTTTAAACATTGTAAATCCCAACATTTATGTGTTTTATTTCTCATTTGTTTAATGTTTTCTATATTGTACTGTAAAGCACATTGACTTTACCCGTGTATGAAATGTCCTATACCAACAAAATTGACTTGACTTGACCTCAAGGCTACTGTAACCTGACTATTTTGTGCCTGAGTAGCACGTCCAGTGTGTGCTATGAGCATTAATTGATGCTTGTCAAATGACGCAATGCTGTGATACAGCCAGAGTATTACACTTTAACTTTAAGCACTATTTAAGATTTGTTAAATATTAGGACCACATTAGAAAGACATTAGATTAATCTCTAATTATAAGAAAAAAAAAAACATCTAACCTCTGAGTTTAATCTCACGGTTCTGAAAATAAAGTAAAACCTATGAGATTAACATGGAATTTATGTGACTTAAGTCAGAATGCTTGGGGAAAAGACAAAATAAATATTTTAAATCCAAATTTTGAAATTGAGATTAAAATTTTAATTTGAAAACAAAATCACTGTTCTGACTCCGATCTGATTTGCATGCCAAATTTGACTTTATTGTCAGAATTCTTTAAATCCAACCCAAATAAAATAAGGTGAAATTCTGACATTTCACGCTTTTTTTCACTTTGTCTGTATTCTCTTATATACGACTCCAAAGTTTCCAAAGATACTAAATATATCAATCTGAATTTTGGAGATATCTATAAAATTATGCATAAAACACCTTATTTGATTTAACGGTGGGCTTAAGTGCTGGAACTAAATCATTTCAAATCTACTTAATGGTAAATTTAAGAGAAAAGCACAGTTCAATATGTTAAATCAAAATGCCAATCTTACAGAAATGAGCACATGCCACAGTGTCCTCACTTCAGTGATCTAAACAAGAGTAGGAGTACAAGAACATAAACACATACACACACACAAAGTCACCCAAGAGGATTGACTACAGTATATTTTCAGAAAATCAGGATACCTGTACATCAACACATGCATACAAATGCAGAGTGTGTCTGTTCCCTGCAGTAGCACTGTGTAAATCCACAGTGTCTGTCTGTACTCCCTGGTGACCCCGTCTAGCCGCTCCTCACATCTTCTTTTTTTTTTGACACATCAGATGAAGAAGAGGATGGCATTGGTGGGAGGAGGTGGAGGCGAGCCAGTCATCCTACCGGGCGGCGCATTTCTCACTCGGTTAACACCTCGCTGGAGAAACAGGATGCCAGGCTTGGACGCAAAACCCCACCACCACCCCCCTTGCTTCATCCAGCAAAACACACACTTAATGTATTTGTGACATTATACACAGTATTTAACTCTCATGTTCTTATCCTTTCTGTAAGTGTTCCCTGACCTTTAATCTGTTTTGACTTAAGGCTTAGCTGCTCCAAACTGTCTACACTTCACAGATCAGCTCACGTGTATTTAAATGTCTTCAGTGTGGTTTTTCTCAGCTCTACATTTGTAAGTGTGCCATGTTGATCCTTTGTCAATTTATTCTTGGCGCCTGCTTCACTTGTTGCTGAAAGCTGGCTGATAAGAAGGCCTTTAAAGAATAAGTCAGTTTGTCCAACTGGTCAACTTAGTAACAGTGATTAGAAGTGATGAGAACACAGACACCAAAATCAGCCATTTCCCCAGCAGATCATTAGTTTCAGAGCTCTGGGTTAATACCTTAGCATACAATCAGGTTTCACATTTAAGCTTAATTCATACTTGTGGTTCTGATATAGCTATGGAGGGTATGTCCATATGCTCTGCAACTTTGCTAAATGTCTACTGTTACTGAAAAGGGGAAGACTACCTTTCTTCAGCTTGGTTGATGATGGAGTCTCAATGTGGTATCAGTAGCCCAAATGAAATAAAGTCATTTCCACTGCAGACTTTCTGTGCACCACAATCATTGCTCTCTATCACAGTGAATGAAAGAATAGTAACATGATACCCATAAGTTTACAGTAGCTCTAGCCCTGTCTCCTTAAATTTATGAAATTACAGACTACTAATTTGCAAAAACAAATACATTCTGAGAGAAACACAATTATGAGTCAATTATGTTTTTAAAAAAACATGTAAAAGGGGTCTCTCGTAGTGATGAACCTACAGAGAATTATCACCAGAATCTCCTCACGGCTTTACGGTGAATTTCAGCTTATTGTTTAGCTGCCACAACAAAAGTCTTCATCTCCCACCATCCAAGGAAGCAAAGACCCAGTGGATTAACTTTATTTTTGATGGAAATGTCCCCACAACAACTGGACAACTTTTACAGTTGACTTTTACAGCCCTAACAAGGGCCAGTACAAACCAGGATTCACTTCAAAACTGAAGCTCAAGGATGGATCGATTCAAACTTGGAAACTGTATGTTTTGCCATTTTTATGTTGCTTAACAGTTTATTTTGCAGATTAGCCTGTTGAACTTGGTGTTAGCAAGATCCACGCCTAATGTGGCTAGGATCTATTGTAGACACAGGCTGAAGCAATGTTGGAGTTTGTAAAATTGAGGGTCAAGAGAAATTGTGTGAACGTTAAGCCTCATTTGAAGCCAATAACCAAAGTAGGTTGTATGTGGGAAACAGTTGCTTTTTCGCTGGCTTTTTATGACATGAATTGGTAGGCTACTTGTTCATGCGAAGTCTCAGGTCTACCTACCCCCCCCCACGCACCCTGGATTTTACAGGTAGCCATTGCAGAGAAGCTAATATTGGAGAAATATGATCTCTTTTCCTAGTTTTTGTCAGTGCACATGCCGCAGCATTCTGGATCAACTGGAGAGTCTTAAGGGACTTATTTGGGCAGCCAGGTAATGAGGAATTGCAACAATCCAGCCTAGAAGTAACAAATGCATGCACTACTTTTTCGGCATCATCTTGAGAAAGGATGTGCCTGATTTTTGTAATGTTACGTATGTGAAAGAAGGCAGTCCTTGACATTTGTTTCATGTGGGAGTTAAAGGATAAATCCTGATCAAAGATAACTGAGGTTCCTTACAGTTGTGCTGGAGTCCAGGACAATGCCATCTAGAGTAACTATATTTTTAGATAACGTGTCTCAGTGGTGTTTGAGGCCAAGTACAATAACTTCAGTTTTGTCAAAGATTAACATCAGAAAATTGCAGGTCATCCAGGACTTTGTGTCCTCAAGGCATGCTTGAAGTTTAGCTAACTGGTTAGTTTCATCTGGCTTGTTCGATAGATTGTTAACATGTACAAACTGAGATCGATCTGATAGATCTAAAGGATTTAAACCAGCTGACACACAACTGATTGGCAACTGCTTCCTCAAGGATCTTAGAGAGAAAGGGAAGGTTAGATATACTGTAGGTCTATAGTTAGGTGAAACCCTTAGATCAAGAGTGGGCTTTTTAAGAAAAGGTTTAATTCAATTCAATTTAATTTAATTTTTATTGTTCTAATTCATAAAAGAAGTTCTCATTGCACTTTTCCTGTAGAGCAGGTCTAGACCATACAGTCATATACTCCCGAAATATGTTCTGTAAGTTATTTTGAGTGGAATAATTTACACTTAAGAAATTATTAGTAAGATGCCATTTCATCAGGGCAGTATGTTTAATGTAGCCTACAGTAAATATGTTCATGTCGTGTGCAGTCTTATTTTGGCAGGGAGTCCTTTTCTGAAGACAATATTGCCATGTTATTACTCTCTATACTGTAACGTTAGGACTAGTTCTACACCTTGACCACCCCTGTTATCTGGGATAATAAAGTTTACCTTGACCTATATGTTCCAAAAACAACCCATCACTCATTAAGAAATAGGTAACTAACTCGTATTCAGTGTTTCAGAGGTTAGGGACACTGTATTTTTTAGGTTTTGCACCATTCGTTTTTGAGCATTTTTCCCTGCTCTCAAAATACACCCACTAGCACAAAATACCATGGTCTATATTATCCAAGACAGGAGAATATAACAACTACAGTGGTTTCTCTCAGTATGTTTTTTGCCTCCAGTGTTATCTGTAAGGCAGCGCTGTCAGGCTATGGTTATGGCAGGTGTATATAGAATGTGGTATAGGGGTATATGGAATATGAAATAATAAATATCCATAAGCCATAATAATAGTTCATATTCCTGATGTTTTACTGTTTTATCCTCGCACCGTCCCGTCAGCTGTGCCTGGGAAAGCTGGTGGTGTCATTTGGCCAGTAAGAGAATTAACCATTCCACTGGCTTGTGGCAAACAATGTGGGCTGCAAGAAGTAGTAAGCATATTATAATTTAATTTGTTTAATTGTAGGCTATGCATTTTATATACCATTTTGATGTCATGCTTAAAATAAATTACCCTTTGTCTGTTTGCACAAAACTATAGCTATTATCTGTGTTTATTATTCGTCCTTGCAAAGTTTCTTTACTCATTATCACAACTTCAGTGATATTAATGATGACGGATTGAAGTTGATGTATATGATTCTAGCGTACTTGACAAGCACAGATCAGAGGTGAGATGGTGAAAGTGGGTGAAAGACTACCTCACAGAATATGCAGAGAGCTTCCCACAAGTCTCCAGTCTCGTTGAGGCCAACATCGACAGGTGTATCTACAGTCAGAGAGGGTTTGAGGTTGACCTTTCAGGAGATATGGGAACTCTACAGCCAGTACCACACCCAAAAGGACAGACCAGAGCAATTCAGTGATGAGCAGAGGGTGACAATACAGAAGGCATATAGTTCTGTGAGGAGGAGCTTGCACACACCAGTGACCCATAGATTACATTTGTTGTCCAGCAACCGCAGGCAAGCACCTCCAAGTGTGGTCCTTCATCATGGCCAGGCGATGACACTGAACTGGTAGCCCCAAGCCAGGCTGTGGAAGGTAAGTGAGATACAGAGTTAATAGACATCAAACCGTTTTTTTTTTTTGTTTTTTTGTTTTTTTTTATAATGTATAATACAAAACTATTTTATTTGGTAAATTCTCAGACTTGCTCAAGTCCCAAGAGTCCAGCAGTCAGACTAGCAGTCAGTCTCTGGATTCCCAGTTCCGGGGTTCCCGACCCACAGACAAGACCAAGCAGCCTGAGTCCGCTGTCTACCCCATGCAGCCTGAGCCCGCTGTCCGCCCCAAGCAGCCCATGTCCACTAGCCAGCCCACAACCAAGGGTCATGATTATCCCATGGAAGCACCTCTGAGTGACTCCCCTGTAAGTGATGTTCACATTATATGCAAACAATGTAAATGAGAACAATTTGTTTTACATATTTTTCAAATTGGTGTTCTGTCTTAACATTATGTATATAATAACGAAATGTTTTGTGTGTGTGTGTGTGTGTGTGTGTGTGTGTGTTATGTGTGTTGCAGGTGGAGCTAGAGGGTTGGGTGCGTCTGTGGGAAAACCCCAGTGGCATCCCATCTGCCGACATTTCATGGCTCAAAGAGAACAGAGAAAGAGGGCTGTTCAACCCCGTTCAAATCTACAAGGACAACACTGGTCTGTATAAGAGGCGACGGGTGATGAAACCACACTGCATGTGGTTTTACCCACCAGAACCTCCTGGCTATATCAGCGGTGCTCTGCCAACTCCACAGCTCTTTTTTCTGAGCCACGTCTTTGTGTGGCGCCCTTTTGGAGTGTACTCCCTGAAGTGTCTTCGAGGTGATGAGTGTGTGGGTAGAGGACGGAATGTGCACCTTTACAAGTCTGGCTATCATCACTGGGTATGACTCACTTCACCTGTGTTAGCGTTATTACATTACAGTTGAGTATTTATTACTATGTATGTACTATGTATTAAAGAGTTTCCCTACGGGGATCAATAAAGTATTTCTGATTCTGTTTCTGATGTACGTAAACATGCAAGAAAAAAAGAGTACAGAAAGTCATATGCTGCTATTGGCCTTAATTTGATTAGATTTTTTTCCCCATGTGTACTTTAGGTACGTCACATCTGTGATGTGTCCAGCTGGTACACAGTGCTCACTGAGGTCCTGTGTTGCCGACCATGTACAAGGCAGCCAGGAGCGGAGAAGGTGGCACACCGCTATTTTATCACAACTTAGTGAGGCTCAAGCTATGTTCCCTGCCATCCTCACCAACAAGTGAGTATTCTGAACATAATGTGTGCATTTATCAAACTTGAAAATAGTCACTCACATCAACCTCAACATATTGACCGTGACTCTCCTGTCATGGAAAGATTCCGGCTGGCCAATCAACCTGCCCCCAAAATCTTATACGTGGACCGTGGGTGTTGTCGAGCGCAGGGCCCAACAACAGTGGAGACTTTGTTCCAGTCTTGGGGGGGACAATGGCATGCTGTGCGTCTGGACATCTTCCACTGGATCCACCAGTTTGATGCAGCCATGCGCACAGAGTCTCACTCCAAGTACACTGTGTTCAAGTCTGCTCTAGCTGGGGCAGTGCTAGCCTATAACTGCACAGACCTGGAGCTGCTCATCAAGGCCGTCAGAGCCAAGGACACGACAACGCTCAAGTCTGTCTCAGATAAGGATGTTGTCCGGCACTACATTTCTAGGGAGCAGCTCAAACACCATGTACGGAGGGTCACAATCGGGGCTCACGAAACATTTCGGCTCATCCACCTGGCCATTGAGGAGCTGAAAGGTCCCGCTGGGCTGGACGAGAGTGGAGTGAGCCTCTTCAAAACACCTGGTATAAAAGACCTCATTCAGAAAAGTTATTACAACGCCGATACAGATAGTGTGGCATACAAAGTGAACATAACACACTGTATGTATGTATGTAGGTGTATTTACAGAGGCCATTGATGGGATGTGGGCAGGCCAGCAGCGACACCTGGAGTGCATTCAGGATTCACCAGACATGAACATGTATAAGGTGGCACGCACCACAACTATCAATCATGTGGACGTGCCTTACTGCAAATGTCTGCATGGAAGCAACAACCTGGAAGGATTCCACAAAACTCTGCCACACATGATTCCAAGTACACAAATGTAGTCTGTATATTTGTGACAAATTAAACATGTGACCCTGTCATTAATCCAGGGTGGGAAATTAATGTTTTAAAATGTGAACTACCAGCCTCTGACAAATAAATGTTAAAATTCACCAGCTAAAATTCTACCATTGCATTTGGCTGGTGGCTGGTACTAATTTCCCACCATGCATTATTTAATACTTTTTATTGTGACGTTCAACAAAAACGTGCCAAAATAAACTGTGAATGTGTGCAGTAAATTTCAATGATCTTTGCCACCTGTACAAAGTCAGAGCCACACAGAAAGCTCAGATCATCTTACTGGACTCCCAGCACCCTTGACACAGTGACTTTAGTTTGGTCCTCTCATGGAGGAGGTTTTACCACCCTAGAGGTGACACTAACAGATAAATGAGGTCTTTTAGTCCATCAGGTACTGTTTTTTAATGTTTTTTTAAAACAAATTGGGACTGTGACTATCTGTGGATGTGATACAGCGCCCCCCATCTTTCTTTCATTCTTGATGCATCTTCTGAGGGGTCTGGTGACAACTGACAATGACAACAGTGATGTTGGCGTTAATTTTGTACTTGTATTTATGTGTGTATGTATGTCTATATTGTATGTATACAATTTTTTACTGCTGTTTGCATGTCAAATTGCCCCTCGGGGACATTAAAGCTTTACTCCACTCTAGTCTGCTGTGCTCAGGTTCCCACTGTGCGGCACGGCTCTATCAGGTTTACCTGATAAGTGGCATTGCACGGTGGAACTCAGACAGCTCGGATGCCGTGTTTGGTGGCAAAGGAGGGCACCACAGGACCTACTTGGCGCCGCTGACTGACCGCCTCAACACCCACTGTCAGCAGCTGTTAGGAGAGACTTTGGAGGAGAATTTGGAGTATCTATTTAGCCAGAGCAGTGGTGAATCTGGACCCTTCTCTCTTCAGGACATTGTCAACAATGTTCCTGGTCCAGAGGAGGAGGTAGTTCAGCCTGGGCAGCTCGATCCAGATCCTGAAGCAGACGAGGCGTACCAGAGCGACGTGGTGGCACATGACGATGTGCTGGATGCTGTCCTGCAGTGGAGGACCACGAGAAGCAGCCGCAGCAGTTCAACCAACTGTACAGAAAACACTGGGACAACACCCTCTACCGCCGCACAAAAATGGATGATCTTGTTGATGCTGCTGTGATACAGAGGGTAAAGATGGCCAATCGCCACGCACCAGCACAACAGGATGTCAGTGCTCACCACAACAGGCTGATGTACACACTGGTGAAACTGTTGTGGTTGCACTCACCTCAAGGGTCTCGCAGCAGTCTTGAGAAGGTGTTCGAGCAAATCCAGCACCGGATTTTGGTGGAGGATCCAGTCCTGTGCAAAGCAGGCATTCCTCTCAAAAATTAACATCAAGACTGCAGGACTTCATCCGTTGCCAAGAGAGGCTCCTCAACCTGCACAACACAAAACAGCCATCCACCATCACAAAGACCACCTCCATCTCATCTGCAACAGCCAGCAGTCCGGAATACCCAACACGGCAGGGACAAAGGTGTTAAAGTGAAGGACAGACATAATCATGCCACTCTCCCGGCCTCAACTACCACTGCCACCTCTACCAACAGCAGACCTGCCCTTCCTCTCTGCATCTACAGCAACCCCTGGGATTGCTAGCACCTCCACACAGCCCATAATGCCTGCCAGTCAGGCTCTGCCCACAATGCCCACTACTAGCACATTGCACAGTACTGGCAGTCGTTCATTCTGGGCTAGATCTACACAATACGAGCGTAAGGTGAAGGAACGCTCCTCAGAAGTAGGATGCAAACTGTTTCCCTGTCTGTACACTTTGTGGCCAACCAACCCAGGGACATAAAAAATACAAGAAAAATACTTTCTGCCCTGTAAAAATGATGTCCACATCTAAAGGTCTGGACAACAGAGTGTAGGCAGTTACGAACAGTTCACCTCTTGTGTTGATAAGTTGGAGGAATGAGCTGAAAATATGTCATATATCTGTAAATATGGTAGGGTTGCATTGTACATATTATAAATAGTCTTCATTTTTATTACATTTCATTCATTCATTCATTTCATTAATCATGTTCAATGATACTTTATTGTCTCCACTGTAGTGCTGTTTTTTTCCCATTTCATGCACTTTATTCAATAAAGTGGTCAGTGCTACAGTAACAGTGAGTTGTGGCATATCAATTAATGAATGTAACAATGGGGGTATATTTGCTTATCAAATAATAGGGACACAGAAATAGAGTGCCAGATTACTTGCATGTAAGGACATGTGCCTACAGTACAACGATAGCAGATAATTTTCCACATGTAGCACATAGAGAAGTAACATTAAAGTAGCTTTAATCAGCCTCTGAAATATTAAACTACTTTTAATCAGCCTCCCAATAGTCATAAGGGAAATAATAAAGATATAAGTGACAAATGTAAATAAATGGCATTTAGGAAACGACAAAGCACTCTCACACATGTGTACTTTTGATAAAACAAGCTGCATTTCATTTAATAGAAAACCAGTCCAGTAACATGTGAATGACTTATGTAGCATTTGCATACAAATATACTTGAGATTGTGTTGTTATAGCAGCATTCTTCAATGGCTTTAAGAGCACAATAAATAGATGATCTTACAGATGATGTCAACAGTCTCTGCAACATTTGCTTTGAATGGGGGTGAGCCTATTGTAGACTCCTGTAGACTCCTGCGAATCTCGACTGCATCATTTCTGGTAGAGGGGGACTGCATTCACGCTCTCACCTGTAATCATATACAAAGAAAATCTTAAAGATCTACAGGCATAGAGGGAGACATATTGCAGCTGGTGACCAATGTGCATTTTTCTGATTTCAGATCTGATGTATTATGGTGTATGTATGCCTCTGCTGGAAGGCTCTGTCCTTTCTATACTGGCAGTGTCTTGAATTAACAACTTAGATTTATATAGGAACTTTCAAGGGACCCAATGATGCTTTAGACAAAAAGGGATCATGTAAAAGACCATAGGCCTGTGTGAATAGGTGAGTTTTCAGGAGGTACTTAGTACTATCATTAAAGAAATATATATTAACACAAGTCTCAAAATTATGATTTAATTTGAGCATTAACATTTATCTAACTTTGTCATCTTTCCCTTTAAGTAGGGGGACACCACACATCACAAAAATTGAGGAAGTCATTGTGATACACAAAATAACACATTCAGTAAGAGAAACCAGAAAAGGGATCTTGTCTTTCTTCTGGATTCACATAATCAGGGCACTAAGTGAAGAGTAAGTGTGCTCAATATTTCATATATGTGGTGAATAAACTTTATTTATAAATCTATACCATCTATACTGATTACTTTAATAACAACATTCTGATGCGCACAATACAGTTTGACCACTTGGGGGAGCCACATGCCACATTGTCGTGCTCTGACATACACGATACAGTTTGACCACTTGGGGGTGCTACTGTCACACTGTACACTTTGGACCAATCACGTTCAGGACAATTGCACCACGCTACAGCTCAACCCCCAGATTGATGATCTCCAGTAAAGAAGTGCTAACTAAAGGTAAAATGTCTTTAAGCAGTATAGTTGGAATGGGGTTAGTTAGTTAGAAGGTCGATAGGGGCAAAGCAGTCAAAATATATATCAGGTTTTACAGTTGTTTCTAAGGTTCCTGTGTTTGAAGATAAATCAGTACCGGTTGAGGACAGGACGTGATGAATTTTTTCTATAATAGTTAAAATTTTATCATTAAAGAAACTCATGAAGTCGTTACTACTGAGGGCTATAGGAATACATGGTTCAATAGAGCTGTGATTCTCTGTCAGCCTGGCTACAGTGATGAAAAGAAACCTGGGGTTGTTTTTATTTTCCTCTATTAATGATGAGTAGTCAAGCTCCTGTGGAATCAGGTCCCAGTTTGGGTTCGGGAGTGTCACCACGTTCGTTTATTTGCAAAAGAAAAGTCTGGAGAGAAGCTATTCCTTAATTTGGCATTTATTAAAGAATTGGAGAATCAAAAGCATCGTGTACAAGGATCTTTTCTATTCAGAAAACCACAGTCAGCAAGCTGTTAATCTGTAGCCATCCTAAAAAAGAATGCTATTCTTAACATTACACAGAGTTTTAAATGAAAATGTACAACTATCTGATAGGTTTTTACAGAGGTGGGGAGGAGCTGTGGTTTAGATTTAGCTCTCCCTTCGGTGGTGCACAGGCTGGTCCAGCCTCTTGGCACACGATTCCACCCTTCGTGTGGAGACAGCACCCTAGTGGAGGAATCCTACACTTCCTCTGTTTGTAAGTTGCTAAAGTCTCTGCTTCGTTCCCCAAAACTGATACTTTTCCTCTCATGGTCATTACAATACATACTGTCCTCAGTACATGATGTTCTTTCTGATATCCCTGTTTCTTTGTATAAGTGTAAGCCTGTTTGCAATAGCTAATCAACTTTTCCCTGCAGTCAGCAGTCTGCAGGACAACACTTTAAATTGTTAAACCTCATGCCCTGTGTGTGTGTGTGTATATGTGTACAAAAGTTTCAACATGGTATTAATATAATAGGCAAGCAACCTTCATTTAAATTTTTAATTCTCACAGGAGGCAGACACCATCTCCACATTTAAGAGTTGGCTAAAGACTTTCCTCTTTGATAAAGCTTATAATTAGGGCTGGCTTGGGTGAGTCCTGAACCATCCCTTAGTTATGCTGCTATAGGCCTAGACTTCCCATGATGCACCTCTTTCCTCTCTCCTTCTCTCCCTCTCCATGTATGCATTTTTATCTCATTACTGCATGTTACTAACTCGACATCAACACGGCAGCGGCAGACGGCCATTGAGTCTGGTTCTGTCCAAGGTTTCTGCCGTCTTACAGGAAGTTTTTCCTTGCCACTGTCACCAAGTGCTTGCTTATGGTGGGATTTGTTGGGTCTCTGTAATTAATATTATAAAGAGTACGGTCTAGACCTGCTCTATAGGAAAAGTGCAATGAGATAACTTCTGTTATGAATTGGCACTATATAAATAAAATTGAATTGAATTGAATTGAATAGTAAGCTGCTCTGGCATTACAGAGGGCCTTCCTATACAAGTACTGTATATACAATGCTGGCCATCCATGGTTGGGAAATCCAGTCCTCTGTATCACTTACCGTCCTCTCCTCTGTCATACGCCGATGGTGAGGAAAGTTCCCAGTCCAACAAACATTTAGCTGCTCCTTTAAAGGATTCAATGTGCTTCAAACAAACTAGTTCGCACAACATGTTGCCTGACCCCATCTAGAGACAGAGGTGTTTATACCTGTCTGAAAGGCAGGGTGAAGAGCCTGCTCATGGCTGCATTTGACTGCTTCCTTCCAAGAATTCTGTGTATTTTGGGTGTTTGTTGTATTTGGTTGTACAAACGAAATGTGACATTAAGACATTAAGTAGTTGTTTGAAGAATGAAAAATGAAATCTTGAGAATAAAAGTTCAAACCCTTTCTTACTTTCAAACCACAGCAGTCAGTTGTTGCATAAAGTAACCTTATTGTCTTTTTCAAAAGCTACAAAAATTGTCAGATGCAGATCCCTCAGATTCAGCCATTGAAATGGCAATCTGACAAGCACTTTGTTTGAAACATACTTATACCCTAACAACCAAAATGCATGGGGCATGGACGCGGCACAACACGTCTGGCAAAGCATGCCCACAGCAGAGCATGTCCATTATAATGAACTGAACTGATGCTGCTACACCGACCACGAAAGCCGCGTGCACCTGCATGGGCATCATGCTGCTCATCTCTATTTTTACGCAAAACTGTGTAAAAAAGTAAAAAGAGTACAATCTGAATGATTAATGAAATGATTAAAATAAATACCTCATTGTACGACTACATTACGCGCCTTGTCCGTGCCCCATGTATTTTGGCCATAAGGCTTTATTCAGACCTACGCAATGAAAAAAATGCCTCCTCAGTTATTTCATTGAGACAACTGCGAGGTACAGCAAAATAATCATGTCGTCTATCAAGAGTGGAACCTGGCTTAACTTTTGGTGCAAAGCAACACAGTGTCACTTGGCAATGTACTATGTAATGTAATGTATGTAATATATTCAAGCTCACATTTCAGGTGGAATACTTTGCAACAGAGGCAGCAAAATTCTACTTTTTAACTTGCAGTCTTCAAGACAGCATATAAAATTGTTTTAAAATCTTGTCTAACAGCATTGTAAACTGCTGTGTAGTGCTTTGGCATCTGTTTTATCTTCAGACTCATGGATGTATCACTCAAGCTGGCCTTACAAGATCATATTTCATTGTGTCACAGGTACCTGAAGCAACATGCTCACACCAACACAGCCCCTTGAGTTTATACAACACAATGCTGATTTTGCTGTAAACACCCACTAAGGCTGGGGTTATGGTTCTCAGAAGATACACATAAAAGTCTCAGCTGGTCTATGCAGAGAAGGGTGTTATGGGTGGCCACAGGTCACAGAGGCTCTCAGAGGAGCTGATGCGCACACCTCACAAATCTCAACAATGCGCCATGTAAATCTGAGGGTCAAGCAAGCTGATTGGTTGATCCAATCCCTATCAGTAGGCACATAACGGACAGGATTTTGGTTATACACAATATTATACTCCACTCGTGAAAGCAAACATGACTCCACCCGTGCAAGTATCAAAGAAGTAACCACACGAACGTCTCCAAATGACTCCCATACCTGTTAGCTTGACGTGCAGCCGGAGAAGCATGTTGCAGCACCAAATCATGAAGTTAAGAGGACACTGTGGTGACTGAAATTTCATTATTTTCATCATAATCTGGTGGGATCATGTGATGATGATGATGTAACACAATGATAGTGAATAAAGGTGGAAATGGCGGAAATGGAAGTGACCATGATGATCGTAAAGGTGATGATTTGATGATGATGAATGTGAAGAAGATGATGATGATGATGAGGATCTTCCCCTTCCTGCAGCCGTGGCTTTCATGGGTTGTTCAGTTCTGTTTCTCCTCTGGTTTCAACATAATCACAGCAATCACTCAGCCTTTGTTCTCTGCCAGGTAAAACAATGAGCTCTGATTAGTCTGCAGAGTCGATCAAAACACCCACATTTAGTCTATACGCTTTCTCACTCTCATACTCTCTATACATCCACACTTTGTGTGTTGATACAGTTGATGGAGAGTTTTAACACTCACTCATTGAGTCTTCACACTTCTATGTGAATGCTTCTCTCTTCTTTAGCTCTCATGTCAAGGTATTTCTTTGAAATGTTCTGGTTTTCATTCATCAGACAGAAGCATTCATATCTTAATGTAGCAACGAGGGGAATGTGAACAGCAGAAACTCAGAAATATCAAACATACACTCACAATAATGTGAACAAAGAATGAAAACAGAAGGAATCTGGTCATAATAAATAAATAAGACTCTGTAATGTTTATTACAACCCTCAAGACAACACTGGGTTTGCTATAATTTATATAATCTATTAACCCATAATAGAGACATGCATTCCATGTCTGACTTTAGAAATATTGGAAACTTAGAAAAAAGAACTAAATTAAAGCAAACAATCTATAATCATTGTTTAATGAGCAAACCAGTTAGAAAGTATCTTAGACACACAAAAGTCACATCTTGAAAGATATCAGTCATATTGCATAGTTTCAGTAGGCTAGAAACTTTGTCCTGAAACTTTGTTTGTCTTGAGGGCAGCACAAAAAGAAAGGTAAAGTAAAATCAAAAGGGTTTATCTTTGAGCATGAATGAATTTTCATAGCAATCTGCCAACTACATTATGAGATATCTATTCCAATTGACAGAAACAAACATCGATATTGGACAATTTTACCAAACCCCAGATTAATTCAGTAAAGGTTTTTAACATTTAATTGCCAATATTTAAAGTTAGGCCTGTGACAGAACATGAACTCCAGTTACCCGCATGAAGTTGGACATACTACACACCCGTCCACCACCCCAACCTCCACAACCTTTCCACTTTGCTACATAAAGTGCACACTGTCTTGTCCATTGGCACGGAATGTGCGCATTGGATGAACATTTTGAGGTGTAAAAATGTCCAATATGAGCATAATTCCCAGGGATACTGGTCTGTGTCCAAAGTTAATATTTTGGCCAGAAAGTGGCCCTAGAGGAGTTCAGAACTCAAACAGCATCATTTGGGTAGCATTAATGTTATTTAATGGCATATATTTACATCCAGTTTTGATAATTCGTGTACAGCGTACAAGTAAAACATTTAGGCTCGATGCTACAAATAAAGGTCAGGGGGACACAATAAAGATTTTGGTTCATCCTGCAGGGACAAAGCATATCAAGAGCAAATTTTATATATTTCTAACCATTATTTTCCAACATACCTAGTCATGAACTAGTGTTGGCCTAGGGGAAACTTTGACCTTGCATTAGCACTTGAGAAAAAGTCAGGGTTAGGGTTACCAAAATCATCGGAAATCATTTTCTGGGGATCATGAGCATTGATATCAAATCTCACAGCAATTTGGCCAGTAGTTTTGAGATATCTTGCTCTGGACCAGTGTCTGATGGACAGACAAACAGACAAGTGTAGAGTGGACCTACTGACCAAACTTGAAAAGCCCAACTGCAAACCTCACATCTGGGGATCCCAGGCCTGTGAGCCAAGGACTGTGCAAACATGGTATAGCTTGGAGAGTGAGGTAGTCCACACAAGCAAGCTCCCAACAGTTTAATGAGGCAATTCAACCATCTAGGTCTCTGTCAGGCAACTTCCATGTGAAATAAAAACAGCCAATATTTACATACAGGAAATGACAGCCCCAGCTACAATGAGGTGCTCACATGATATATACACCCCCTCATAATTCCAATAATAATCCAGTACTGTAAGTGTATCCTTAGCAGCATACAGGTCTGGCAAATAAGTTCTACAAAGGTTCTACTGAGGAAAAACTACGAGTCAACTGTGCACACTGGTGGGCCCAAATGGAGGCAGAGAGGAGGGAGGAAGAGAAGAAGGAAAAATGAGGGAGGAGGAGAGGAAGGGGAGGAGAGGAGGAGGGAGAAAATGACACTTGATTGGTGACAAAAGATAACAAGAGGTGGCTGCAGGGAGCCTCCAGAACTCAGAGTGGTGTGAATGGACCCCATCTGGTTCCTTCACAAACTGCTGAGGAGACACAGATAATAGGATGTACACACACACTTATACACACACTCTCTCTCTCCGTCTCCTTCTCTCTCTGTCTCTCTCTCCCCACTCGGCCTGACCAGTCCCGGGTGGCCTCGTCGCCTGGTCCAGGATCCCCCAAAGAGCTCTCGCCCGTCGTCTCCAAACGTACACTTCAGCTAGACCAATTTAACGTGAGAAAATGTGAGGAGGGCGAACCACAATGTCCATCTGTGGCTGGTAGTCGTGTGGGGGTGACCACAGAGGGAGCACATAAGAGAAAATCCCCTTGTTCCTTCTTCCTTACGGAGCATTCTTTAAAAAACACTGCTGTCATCCTTTTAGACTAAATCATGAAACGCTTCCTGTCCTTCTGATTGATTTTATTGATGTGACCTCGCAGGTCTTATGAGTAAGAATGTCCTTAAAATTAGGCTACTGCTTGCTTCCATTTCACACTTCCTATGTAAGGATTTCAGCAGTTGTAAAGTCACAAGAAAATGTCATTTCATTGGTGACTTTCTTCTGAAATTTAATGTACTACCAGCTACAACATGAGGTCAAAATGGGACATTATGTGGTGGCTAATTATTTCAAGTGTCCAAATGTTGAGAAATGCTTTACTTTACTTACTTAATGTTGACCTTTATTGCATTTTATACACAAAGAATAAATTGGGTTTTGGAGAAGAAAACAGTTTTCAGGTAACATATTGATTGTCTCTTTCATTCAATGTTGTAGCATCCCAGACACTGAATATTATTTAAATTGTTAAATTAAATTATTGGTTATAATTTATAAGTTCATGTGCTGTTGAAGTATAAAGTAACCTCTAAAAATATGCAAATTTCATGGAAGGAAGTGGTGGGTGGGTAGCTGAAAGAAAATATAAAAATCATCACATTTTCAGAGTGTGATTCCCAACCTGGGGCTGTGGACCATCCGAGGAGTCTGGTGTTAAATCTGAGGGGTGAAAAGATCTTTAAAAGAATAATAAAGACAAAAGAAAAACACATCTTTACACCAAATACTTATTTTCTGATTTTTCTAAATGTTTGTTTTTTGTTGTAAATATTCAGCACTTTTATCTCTCCATACCTTAAAAAATCCTCCAGATGAAACAATATGAGAAGAAAAAAATCACTCTTTGATTCACCAACTGATACTCACTTATAAGGTCATAATGTATGACAAGCGATATCAAGCAAACAAGACTTAATTTAAAGGGTCATATGCCAAAAAGGTTGGAAACCACTGTATTAAGTGTAATAGTTTATATTTGAATGTGTACAATTAGCTAACCCTGTAAAAAAAAACACATTTTCCATTTCACTTTTGACTTTTCAGTTCATCTCATTTCCCCAAAAGCAGAATTTAATTTGAGCGTATAGGCATCTCAATCAGTGATGATGGGACTCTGCACTCTGCGCTGGCTGCACTTCGTGATTCAGACTGATAACGAGTCTGGATTTTTACATAAAAACCTGGCACGGCTCAGCTCGAAAGCTGCAAAATAAACACCTGAAAGAGAGAGAGCTATGTGGACTCCCGGGGGAAATCAGACAGTGAGCCGACGTTAACCACGCCAGTATGAACTGTGGCGAACGCGGCCATGATAACAGCAGTAGCTTGCGTTCGAAATGTGTGACCTGAGTGTTTTTGCTTGATCTGGCTTCTATTGTGCATTTGGATTGGTGACAGCTAAATACCTAAGGGGCGTGTATGAATATGTAAAATACTCTGATGAGTGTCGCCGTCTCATTGGATATGCAGCCTGGCAATACAGTCCAACACACACACACACACACTGAAACATATGGTTTTGTTGCTGTTGCCTGGAGAGGTGAGGTGGTGAGGGGACTGCAGTGCTGTCCACTTGCTACAGTAGGGACATGAGAAAAAGTGTTTGTGTGTGTGTGTGTGTGTGTGTGTGTGTGTGTGTGTGTGTGTGTGAAGAAGGATGCCACATTGTGAAGATTATTTAGTGCCATCCTGCCCCCCCTTCATGTTAAATATTTCAGGGCCTCCCCTCATTGCTCTCATTATAAATATTTCAGCCTCAGTGACAGGGAAAGCTGGTCTCGTGCGACAACTGGGAGATATGTTCTAAAAGAGAAGCACTGTGTTTGTGTGTGAGACAGAAATTTGCACACACAGAAAGAACTTCTTGTTTGTCACTCTGTGTGTGCGTGTGTGTTTTACGTGTCATTGTACCCCATTAGCACTGGTGCCGTATGTGTTTGTATGTGTATATGTATAGTAGTTGTCAGGGGGGGTCAAACCATCCACCCTGAAAGGCACTGAAGGCCACTCTGCTATTCTTCTATTCTCTAATCAGCCCGGCTGCCGGAGGCTAAAAGCACCTGAGCGCTAATTCATGGCTCCATTCACACACACACACACACACACACACACACACACACACACACACACACACACACACACACACACACACACACAGCAACATCTATTTTCCCCATAAACAGACCTGGCACTTTACAAAGACAGCAAGAACAGAGGGACGACGCTAATTTTCTCTCCCTCCCTGTCAAGCTGTAAGGCTCTTGGCACAACATCAGTATCACATTTGGACTGTGTCCACTGCTGGTGTGGATGGAGCCCTGCCAGTGATCTGATGGTAAATAAAATTGAGGCTAAACTATAACCCTCACTCAGTGATTATAAGGCCCACAACCACCAATATGAAGAGAAATCACTTATTGCTTCAGGAATGCACAGATTTACGTTTTTTTCCCCCAAAAGTCCCAGACCTCCCTTAACTTACTAGCTCTGAGTTGTCAGAAAGACTAGAAAGGCGCTATGTAAGTACAGTCCATTTACCATTTACTACTGTTAGCAGTAAGGTTGATGTCAGGCTAGAGATGTGGTCCCCAAATAAAAGGGTGGTAAACTATTGAACCAGGGTTACCCGTCACTTCTTGCTTGGGGGCATAGTGTGGCTAATGAATGTGTAAATCGTGTATTTATCAGGCTCTATATGAGTGGATTTGGGTCAGTTTGTCTCAGCAGCTGACTGGATACAATCACACAAAAACCCCTGCAAAATGTTATTATAAATTCAGAAAAAAAGAAAGGTGGTGTGACTGCATGACAAGTCACGGACTGAAGAATATCAAAAATAAAATGTTTGATCAGTATTTCAGAGCGAGACTCCCTTTTTTCTTACATGTGAAATATAAATTAGGAAAATAGAGTTGCAAAGTTGGAGGAGCCACTGGTTTCAGAAGTACTTTTTCCCACTGCAAAGTTTTCTTTTCATGATCCTCAACAGTCCCCCACATAAAAACCCAGGTGTCTTCTGGGTAATTTAACAGCACTATAGCTTCATGTTATGGCTATAAAAAGTGTTTTAATCTCATTTCGGACAAATCATATTTTTTCTGCTAGTTTGGTATGGCAGTGATCCTATATGCTACAATACCCATGAGCCTCAGCTGCCATTGCTATGTAGAAGAGGTCAGTCAGAGGCTCACATCAGAATTGTTGCAAATTCAGAACACTTTCTTTGGAAACAGCACCATGCACCAAAATTGCTGAATTATCTAAAATTGAGCCAAAATCTGAAAGTAAACTAATTTAAACAGCTGAATGAATTTTCTGATTCCTACTTCAGCTTCCACTTACTGTTATTTCTTAATGTAGTTGTTCATTTATTGCTATTGCTGCACAAAGACATAGACATTGTTGGCTTTGTAGCCTGGTTCAAACATGCCAACAAATACTTTTAGAAAGACAATAAGACTGTAGAAATATGCCAAACATTACTATTAATCAAAATGTCTGGACTTTTGACCTAAACCATCTGGCCAATCTTCTGTCTACTTGCTGCTTTGTGTTGGTTTCATGAAATCTGCTTTTTCACTGTTTTTTTTTTTCAAGTAAAGCTATATTTCACTTTGCTCTCTCTTTGAAAAGATGGTTAAATTATTCAGTCATACCTGTGTCAACAGTGACATGATGGCAGCGTTTGGTGCTTATTCGATGGACACTATGCTGTCCAGTATAAAAGAAGGGTTTCCTCTCTCAGCTAAACAGGAAACAGGAGCATGTGTCTTCCTTTTAAATTGTTTTAAGAATTGCATCTGAGGCGAGGATGGGGATGAATGAGAACACACTTGTATGTATGTCTATATGAGAGAGAGAGTCAAAGACACAGAGTGAGAGAGTGAGAAAGAGAGAGAGAGGCATAGAGGTATTGGTCTGAACCTCTGAAACTCTCCCTCCCCTTCGCTCTCACACTCCTTTTATTTATTTCCATCATCTGTCTTTATACAGCCCATTTAAATGACACTGCCTAGTGGTAAGAGAAGATTTTGTGTCTGTACGCAGGCGTGCATGTGTGAGTGTGTGTATGTGAGGGTCCATTTAAATATGGAACAAAAGAATAGGGGACAACCATCTCCAGACGTGAAGCGGAGAGGCGGCGTCCCAGCCAGCTGTTGAAGTCGTCGGGGATGAAAGAATGTTTCCTTTCACTCTTTGTGTGTCACTTTTAACACATGCTTACAGTACCATTCGCCAACACATGCTAGTATGAAAGAGCAGATGTCCAGCTGCAGCTATAGCACTGAACTACCCATACCTGATACATGACATGGCCAAAAATATGTGGACACAGATACTTCTGTGTACTCTTTGACTGGGTCGGTTTTTCCTGGTTTGGGCCCCTTAGTTCCAGTAAATAAAGGGAAATCTTAATGCTACAGCATATAATGATATTTTAAACAGTCGTTGTTAAACAGTGTTCTTCCAATTTTGTGTCAACAGTTTATGTTTGTCCCTTTCCTTTTTCAACATGTCCTTGTGCCTAAAGCCACAAAAAGCAGCTCCATAAAGAAAAGCCTTTCCCAGTTTGGTGTGGAGGAACATGACTGGCCTGCACAGAGCCCTGACCTCAACCCCACCCAACACCTTTGGAATGAACCGGATCACCGACGGTGATCCAGGTCTTATCGCTCAGCATCAGTGTTAGACCTCCCTGATGCTCTGGTGTCTGAAAGGGAGCAAACCCCTGCAGCAGGTTCAACATCTGCTGGAAAGACTGAAACCAGAAGAGTGGAGGCTGTTGGAGCACCACATTAATGCCCATGGTTTTGGGATGACATGTTCAACCATATTGTATCAGTGCAAAGTTCAGGTGTTCACATACTTTTGGCCAAGTTGTGTAAGTGAAGTTATTATAGGCAAACTTGGACCTGGCGCGACATGGAGAAATTTTACTGTGCACACAAGAAAGGGTCATATTTTACCAGAGTGAAAATTTGCAAAGCATCTGAAATGCTCCCGCGCTGTTGTCTCACATTATAGGGAATATTTTATGTAGTCGCCCTTTTTTCTCTTTCTTTTTTTTCCCAGGATGTTATCGTTTTGGCAATTGTGTGAGCCATTGGAGTGAGTGATTGTTGAGTATGGCTCCTGGGTTTGTTGTTGGGGGAAACAAAGGATTTGATTTGATTTGATTTTTCTCCTTCAGAGAAACGCACGGAGAGGATTTTCCTCAGACCACAACTGCCCTCTATCACTCAAAGAGGATATGCCCCCATGAAACAAACAAACAGATAGATCACTGCATGATCCGCGCGCGCGTGTGTGTGTGTGTGTGTGTGAGACACAGGGGTGCACATGTTAGTCTGTATGTGAGTGTCTTTTCAACACTGTGTGAGTCTCATTTGAGTGTGTGTGTGTGTGTGTGTGTGTGTGTGTGTGTGTGTGTGTGTGTGGTTGGGGACAGATCTGTCCTCTAGCTGGCAGATGCCCAGTACAGCACAGCTGGGCCCCAGCCACAGGAGGGGTCATGGAGCCCAAGATTTCCCCTTGGCCCCTTGAGGCTTTTGTAGTCCTCGCTTTCAGCAGCGCTGCTTGTAACACACACACACTGATAAACACACACACACATGCATATTGATGAACACAAACATTTTGCTCACACAAAGCCTGTTCAAGCCGGCTCTCGTACAGTGTTTGGAGCTGATGCCCTGCGTCTGTCTCCTGCTCCCACACCCCCCATGACGGCTGCCTCATTGCCTTATAATTGATGACTGCCTCCATCTTGTAATCTTCTCTGCTTGAACATGCAGAGGTCAAGAGGATAGTTGCCACTGGTAGCCAAACATCTCTGCCAGCTGTTTGAACTGTGCTTACCAAGCCCAGTGCTGGCACTGCCACACCACTTTGCTTTGTCAAAGAGGTGGGGAGTTGGTTCTACCTGCCGATGAGACTTTTATCTGCAGGGATTACCTACTGTTTTTGGATCAGGACCTCAATTTTAGGCCTGAAAATCTTTTCAACTCTGGCTATATAAAAAAGTGAGGGAACCATAATGACAACTTTGGGTAATCCTCTGTGGCTTCAAACGAAAAACTCCTTGTGGTGTTTGATTGCATTAGAGTGAGCCAGCTGTTCAATGGCGCTGACTGATCCACAGAGGTAGAATCACAGTGAAATGGGTCAATCACTGAGTCAAACCTATAGCTATCTTACCGCAAATTTTACTTAAATTACTAATTTTGTTATTTAGCAACTTTTCTTGCAACCCCATTCCAGAATCAGAATCAGAAATCCTTTATTGATCCCCGAGGGGTTCCTTGAGTCTCCAAAGTAGAATGGGAGCCAGAGCCTTCAGTTATCAAGCTCCTCTCCTGTGGAACCAGGTCCCAGTTTGGGTTCAGGAGGCAGACACCATCTCCACATTTAAGAGTAGGCTTAAGACTTTCCTCTTTGATAAAGCTTATAGTTAGAGCTGGCTTGGCTGAGTCCTGAACCATCCCTTAGTTATGCTGCTATAGGCCTAGACTGCCGGGAGACTTCCCATGATGCACCTCTTTCCAGGACCAGAGTATAAAAGGCATGGAGAATCTGCAATTTGTGTCAGTGGACTGTTTAGCAGCATACTGGTTGAGTTTTAGTTTGCGTGTTTAGTGGCTGTCTCTGTGCCTGGCAGGTAGCTGTGTGTTGGATAGTGTGTGTGTGTGTGTGTGTGTGTGTGTCCGTGTTCCCCCTCCTCTCCTTCCTCTCCAGGTTCTGTTTTTATTCAGGGCCTGGAGCTTGAAGACTGGGAGGAGCGGCCAGTGGGCCAGATGGCAACATAAGTGCTGTGTGTATGTGGGGCGTTACTCGCGTGAGCTTATGGTTATACACTGTGACTGCTAGGTACTTCCTTCTTACAAGGGAAGGTGATGAAGCTCTGTTCCTGGATCTTGGTTTCACTTTTAAGTTAACTTTGTCTGTCGTCTCTGTTATAGGCAGGCCGGCCTCTTCACGATTGAAGATGCACATTTCTGTTGAACCTTGTATTTACTTCTAAATAAAACTTATTTTTTCATTCATACAGCTGTTGTCCTCTCCCTCCTTTTAAAAACCTGGTATTATAAATGAATTTGTTACTCCTCCCATCCATCCTCAGCTTTGAGGGAAACAGTTTAGTTTGCCCTTTTCCTTACACTCTTACTTACATACAATGTTTTGCCATACTTCTACTGTCAAACAAGGCACATGGACACTGGAAAATATGTGTTAAAACAACAGAAATGTGGTGGAGGATGTTCACCTGCCTCACTTATATCTCCATTAACTGCATCAGCTGAGAACATAATGATCAATGTATCAGTGTGGGAAAAGGACAAGCAGAGACAGATAAGTGGATACACATTTGGCTTCGACCACAGGACTGATGCGAGCAAAAACTTCACACGTGCCGACACATGCATACACAGAAATATGGCCATGTCATATCCAATGTCACCTCGAACTGTTAGGCCTGGCTTTAATGGCATGGCCACTCAGGTTGGCAGTATTGACTGCTCGCACACAAGGTGGAATCTCTCAATATGTCACAATCTAGTTAGCTGTCTTAGACTTGCTTACAAACAGGCATTGATTGAATGATCCCAGTTTACCGAGACACTGACGTACAGGCAGAAGAAAAGACACAGCAGTACTGTACATGCATCTTTATTAAACAGGCTGCATTCTTTTTGTGCAGTGTGTGTGTGTGTGTGTGGGGGTTGTTAGAGATATTTGAGGTGGATGGACAGACAATAGACATGGTTATGTGCAAAAAACAAGAAAACAAAGAACTGAATATATTAACTCTTTTCTTAACTTTCTTTTTCATTTTAAAGGTATTTAAAGGCAAAAACTCTAAAAATGATGAGTATCGAAGCTTCATATTGGCAAAATCGAAATGAAAGCGCCACAGAGCGGGGGGGAGGGGTGGGGGTGGGGGGTCTCCTCAACAGCCCGAAGGCCAGGATATATGGCTTTAATTGTCACTGTGTGTCTCTCTGCTCATTCTTCATTTTCCTTCAAACCAAATGAACATTTGTTTCGGAGGCATGCCGTGAGTGGGGAAGTTGTAATTCACCAGAGGAATTACAGATGGAAGCGGAGCACAGGTAATAAAGCTGCAGGTGGAGATCTTTCAATCTAAGAAAACTGTCATAATCAGCACATGCAATTTGGAAGATAATAATAATAATAATGATAATAATAATAATAATAATAATAATAATAATAATAATAATAATAATAATAATAATATGTATTCTGCTTGTCATTATATTATGAATTATCATAATTTTTCCCAGGTCATAGTTGTTGATGTAGACATAACAGTCATGACAACTTACAGACTCAGACCAAAGGCCAACAAAAACCCTCCCCTTGATCACCATTAGCCTTGGCAGTCAATATGTAGGGGGGTAGGTGCAGCTTGTGTCTGTGTATGTGTGTATGGAGGTGGGGTTAGGGGGGTCCCTAATTTGCACATATGGAAATGCTTTTTCTCACTGCGCTGGCTTCTCTGTTGTGGCCAGATGGAATTAGAGAGTGCTCAGAAGCCGTGAAGGCAAACACATCAAAAAAGAGAAAGAGGAAAGGGGGGAGAGAGCAAAAGGGGGGGTTGGCAGGGTGGGCAGGGGAGAGGAGAAAGAAGAGGAGGAGGAGGAGGATGACAAAGTAAAACAAATAGAAAGAAACAAGCAAGAAAAGGAAAGTTGGTTTGTTGTGGTTGAAACAAAGAAAGGACAAATTTTTGTTGCTGGTTTTCCACCTGCCGTCCTCTGCCTACAGGATGATGCACACAAGTACACACTGTATGTCAGTTTTTTCTCTTTTTTTTTCAAATTTACATTTATAGCAACACACCTTTCCTAAATCTAAAGGAAATCATGGAACACTAAATGAGTTCATACGTCATCTAATATAGGGGAGTTGTTGTTTTGCGTAACAAATAAGGTGCTCAATATTCTCTTGGCCTGGCACCAACTCCCTTCCCTCCCCGTTGAGTTTGACATCCATGTCTAATAATACGGCGGTAATTAGACTATGCATTGTTTTGGTGAATCAATGAGTCCCAGCAATACTCCCAAGTCCCAGTAATGGGGAAACTAGGAACAAAACATCTCACTCTGTCCTCTGTCCTCAATAAATCTTTAGCTATAAGAGAAACCCAACCATATATAGCTACACAAGAACACATTTCTATGAAAATGGTAAATGTGTTAAGTGTAAATGGTAAATGGTTAATGTTTTGCAGGCCCACACTCATCTAGATTACATACACAGTCATACAGACTCTACTGCATACTATTGTTTGTGTTCATACTGTACAACATATTTAGAATAAATCCAGTGTTCTGTTTGGTTGTGTAAAGGATTGATTAAATACAAATATGTTTTACAGGTACTATTACTTGTGATTTTTGTGAGACCAAGAACCCTCTTGTGGTGGTTCAGGAGATCTCCCAGGATTGAAACAAATATATCAAAGCCAGTAGCTGTAATGGATACAGTAATCTGATTATAGTCAGAAATTTATAGAATAGAACATAACATACTTGATTTAAATTCTACTTACAATTAGACAACAAAATGCCTTAACATTTCATATCCCAAATGGGCAACACATTCTAAAGTAACTCACAGCAGTTTGATTGAACTACTGTTATGTTTGATTAGTCAAATTATTCACCTGATTCGAATCAGTGATGAAATACATACACACATTTTCCTTGACCCAGATAAATGGCCTCTATGATCCTTCTTATAGAGTAAATAGCTTATTAGGAATCTATAAAGCATTTTCAATATGCTTACAGCATGCATTATATACTGTGTCATGATGTTGTAAAATAAATTTACAGTGTGATATTAATCCAGTTTTAACTGCTTAATGCAAGAGTAGCACAGGGTATGATACAAACTGGGTATTTTTTAAATACTTGTTACATCATCTGCTTAGATGACACAGAACTGTGATGTGCGTTTGCGTTTTGCAACTTCATGTATTATGCATCAGTATATGCATCTGTTCAAGTGAATGTTTTATTTTTTTTGTGTTTATGAGAAGCTAAATTGATGTTCTCTCTCTTTCACTTTCTTCCTCTCTCATCTCCTCCCTCCTTTTCCATAGGGAGCACTTATAGGGACATCCAGGAGAATGTCATCAATTGTCTGCCCAGCTTCAGTCCATAACTCCAAGCCCCATGTGCAGCCTAAGCTCCTGACCCTCTTTTAGTTCTAATCCCAGTCCCAGCCCCAATCAGTGGGACTTGAACCCAGAAGCATGACAGTTTAAGATAAAAGTTCACGTTTACTGAAGTCAAATAACAGGCAACGGTCAAAACCAGGAAGGCAGAAAGATCAGGCAAATTTATCCCAAAAGGGGTTAAGTAGAGAACCATCAATCCAGCGATCGAGCAGTAGTTCAGGCAGGCAATGTCAGGCAGGTAGAACAAAGGCTGGAAGGCTAGGGCGTACGCTAATCTGGCAATGAGTGGAGATGGGCTAGTATGTATACTGCAAAGCTGACTTGGGAAATGGGAAACAGGTGAGTAGTTGGGCGGGGAAGGTCAGGTGATGTGAATGGAGGGAAAGGGGTTACTGCAGGGCAGGAGGGAGTGGCTGGATTGGAAATGACAGGAGAATTAGTATGGTGGCAGGAGAAAAAACTGAGCAGACAATAGTTGTGACAGAACACACCCTCTAACCATCTCCTGGTTCATACATTCAGTCTGGGCATTGGACTGTGGGTGTAACCCAGAGGACAGGCTGACGGTGGCTCCCAGGAGGCTGCAAAACTCAATCCAGAAACGAGAGGTGAATTTAGGTCCCTGGTCAGAGATGATGCCTTCGGGAAGACCATGCAGGTAGAAAACATGGTTCAATATGAGTTCCGCAGCTTCTTTGGCAGAGGGTAATTTGGCAAGAAAATTAAGTGAGCAGACGTGGAAAACCATCAACAACTGTGAGAATGAGAGAGTTAGAGATGTGAGCAGTTCAGTGACAAAGTCCAGCGAGATGCGGGACCAGGGCCGATAGGGGAGAGACAGTGAGAGACATACAGTTCCCAATGTTGTAGTTCCTCTTTGCAGGAAAAGAGGGCACAGGGGTGAAGTTTCTGGTCCTCAGAGGATGGCTGAGAGTGCACAGTTTTAATTCACTAAAAGACTTATCCAGGGCCAGAAGGTCTTGTCCTTCTCCACAAAAAAATACAAAATCCAGCCCCAGCAGGAGACGAGGAAGATTGGATGTTGCCAGCTGCCATTGAATTGCTGATGTACTTCTCCATGGCCGTGGTCTCAGGGGTGGACAGAGAGAAGAGTCGGCCTTTGGGTGGAGAGTATCCAGTGAGGAGTTTGATGACACAGTTATATGGGCAATGAGGAGGCAGTGGGCTTGCATGTGCCTTGTTGAAAGTCTCCTTTAGATCCAGATATTCCAGGGGTACCTCCAGGTGGTCTGGGAACTCTGAGGGGGGAGAGTTACTGGGAGTGACAAACAAGGCAGATCTGAGACACACAACATTACAGTGACAGCTCCATTGCAAAATGGACCCTGAAGACCAGTCTATGTGTGGGTAGTGTAGTCTGAGCCAGGGATAACCCAAAATGACAGGTAGGTGGGGGCATTAATCAGGTGGAACGTGAGTGTTTCATGGCAATTGCCCTGGCAGATGGGAACAGTTCTGTGGGTGACAGAGCAGAAAAGATGGCCGTGGCTTGACCAATGGCTCCTGGTTGATTAACAGCTTGGTAGCTAGGGCATTGTACAAAAAGGTGGCATCAGCGCCAGAGTAGATGAACACAACAACAGTGTGAGAAAGTTCAGGCAGGATCAGTTGAGCATGAAGCAAGGGCAGAGAGGGCATTTCCGGGTCTATGGTACAGTTCCATAGGTGGCGCTGGTGGCGAGGAAAGCAGAGTCCAGTCCAGCTGCATAGGCATAGCTATAGGAGCTGGGGCTGGAGATGAAGACTGAGGCTGACAGGCGTAGCGGGCATCAGGGGCTGTCAGATAGGGCTTTCTCTCTCTCTCCTCCGCTCCTGGAAATCACTGTTGATGCGGAGAGCAAGGGTGATAAGGGCATCCAGGTCTGAGGGAAGCTCCCGGGCCACAAGTTCATGTCTCTTTTTTCTTTTGAGTCTTTAACTCAAGTCTCAATTTTAGCCCCAATCCCAATTTCAGTCCCAGTTTTAGACCCTGTTCCAATCCCATCCCCAGTTTTAGGCCCATTCACAGTCCAATTTCACTCTCTCCCTGTGTCAACTTTAGTTTTAGCCCCACTGTCACCCTTAGCCACAATCACAGCATTAGTCCCAATTCCAGTCCCTGCTTCACCAGTAGCTCCATCTAAGGTTCTAGTCTTTGCCCTAATCCTAGTCTTTAGCTTCAGTCCCCAGTTTTAGTCCTAATCTCAATTTTAGTTTAAATCCAAGCCTCTGTCCCAGTCCTGGTTTTACACCCAGGTTTGGTTTCAATCCCTGTCCTGTCATGAGACCCAATCTGCAGTCAGCCTGTTTTATCTTTAGCTCTAATCTCAATGCCAGTCTAAATTTTGGTCCCAGCTCCTGTTTCAATTCCACTTCCACACTTAGTCCTAATCCCATTTACGGTTTTAGATTTGGCTGCTTTCTCCTTTGTGTTTCATTCCACCCCAGTCCCAGTGTCAGCCTCAGTCCCAGTACCAGCTCCAGCCCAGGCCACAGCTGCTTTGTATTTGCCCTTCCATTCTGCTCCAAACCTTGGTGTTTCAGTTCTCCTGTCAGGGTCATAATTAACATTTCAACTAGTGGTGAAAAAGGTCAGCACCCCCCCTTCCAGAATGAAAAATATCAACACTCAACTACTTCAATAAATTCAGAGGGTTGCGGAATGGTTATTGGTAAAGATCTGATTAACACTTTCCCTCGCAGATTTTACATTCAAAGTTTTAATGAGGTGATGCATGTGCACGTGCAGATGCATATGCGTGTGTTTGGAGGGCTTTCATAGTAGGTCCATATGCTTATGTTAACCTTTCATATTCTACTCCCACAGCCATTCTGGCAGATGCTCTAATGTAAAAGAAAAACTAATTCTAATGTAATGTACAACAGTGCAGTGGACCAAATTATGAAACAAGGCAACACTAAATGTGAACTTGTGAAGGTCTAAATTAATCTATAGCAGTGTTCTGCTTTTATTTCACTCTCATATTACTGACAGGGTTCCCCATGCCAGAAACTGGAAAAATTAAGACTGTAATCTCAAAATAGTATGACTTTGCAATTTTTTAAATTTATCTTCAACACATCGTTTCACACATGTTTTTCTCGTAAAATTTAGATTTTTTTCTTAGAGTATTACAACTTTTTTGGTGAATTTTCAACTTTATTCTTGCAATATTCTGAATTTATTCTTATTACGCCTTTTTCTCTTCATAAATTGACTTTTCCTCTTATTTTCAACTTTATTCTTGAAATGTTGCAATTTGACTTTGATTGATAAAATTCATCGCTCAAATAATTGGGAAGTTATATCCAGTGTCAGGGATCACATGAGTAAGTGTATGAATGCACCTTTGATTGACATTTGATTTGCGATTGATCTGCTCAACCAGCTAGGTGTACGTCAACGTATAGAAACCGTCATTTCCTGTTGCCAGTAGGTGGCGCTTTGACTATGACTGAATACTGGCATGTAGATGTCTTCAGGGCGGGACTCTCACCAAATGTGAAGTTTGGGACAGATTTGATCATGTACAGTCGAGTTACAAGCTACTTCCTGTTTCATGGCAAAACATGGAAATTCAATGCCATGCCACGGTTCAACTTATACTCAAACTTTGAAGAACTTTTGATTCCAAAAGTGACAGCCTATTAATCAACCCTAAACCTAAACTAAATTATAACTCATTCGAAAGCCTTGTTCTTTCACACCCAACCTGGAAAACATTGCAGCCAATTCTATTTGCTATAGTGTACCGCACTCCCGGTCCTTATTCTGAATTTTCATCTGAATTCTCAGAGTTTTTATTCATCACTTCCTCCCCTTAACCGGTACTGATTTGTCTTCAAACACAGGAACCTTAGGAACAGCTATATAATTAGACTGCTTTGCTCCTATCGACCTTCTTCAACTAACGATTTCTTCATCTAAGCCATCTACCTTGGTCTTTTAGACCCCATCCCAACTAGGCTGCTTAAAGAAGTTTTACCCTTTGTTTGCACTTCTTTACTGGATATGATCAGTCTGTCTTTATTAACAGGCTATGTACCACAGTCCTTTAAAATAGCTGTAATTAAACCTCTTCTTAAAAAGCCCACTCTTGATCCAGGGGTTTCAGCCAACTATAGACCTATATCTAACCTTCTCTTTAAGTCTAAGGTCCTTGAAAAAGCAGTTGCCAATCAGGTGTGTGACTTTCTAAATAACAATAGTTTAATTGAGGTTTTCAGTCAGGATTATTCGTGTGGTTCCTAGAGTCTCCAAAAGTAGAATGGGAGCCAGAGCCTTCAGTTATCAAGCTCCTCTCCTGTGGAATCAGATCCCAGTTTGGGTTCTGGAGGCAGACACCAACTCCACATTTAAGAGTAGGCTTAAGACTTTCCTCTTTGATAAAGTTTATAGTTAGGGCTGGCTCAGGTGAGTCCTGAACCATCCCTGAGTTATTCTGCTATAGGCCTAGACTGCCAGGAGACTTCCCATGATGCACTTCATGTAAAGTGGTACTTGATACCATAGCCACATGCAAACATCAGGAAAGTCAAACCAACTCGCAGCACGCCTTGGCTAAAAAATAATAAAAAATGCAGACAAACTGAATGGAAATGGAAAAAAGACAGTCTGGTGGTGTCATATCAAATCCTGAAAGAGCTAATGTCCACTTATCTTAGAGCAGTAAAAGAAGCCTGGTCCTTCTATTTTTCCAGCATCATTACAACAAACTGTCATAACCCCAGAGTCCTATTCAAAACCATCAAATTGTCAACAAACCGAAGCCCCCCCAATGATCTGTGAGCAATTTTTGTCCTTCACAAACTTAATAAATGAAATTAAACTCCAGATTGCTCATGTCACCAGTGACCCTTCTCCACACTGTGACCCCTCTGCCATGCTCAATCATTTTGAATTTCACTGTGCTACTCCTCCAGCACTGTTGCTAGCACATACTCAAAAAATACATCAAATCGTGCTGTTCGATTGGCATCGAGTTGCTATGACTTTTTGATCGGCGAAACAGTTTTTCCGCAAATCACAAAATAATGTGCAAACTTTCTCCATAGGAATGCATACAAAATCGTTGTGAAGAGTGCTCAAACCCATCCCACAATGAGACCACGCTGCGTCACCATACTTTGACATACAAGAATGATTAATAATTAAAATGGGCCACGACAAGTGGGACTTTATCTGGGTAAATGGGCATTTTGATAGCTCGCACGGTTTTCACACAATCACAGTTTCAGTTTTATGCTTTTTTAAGACCATTGCAGATTTTACAATGATTGTTTGTTACGTGTAATTCGACACCACAGTGGACAATCAGAGTGGAAGCTCCTGGAAACTCTCCTTAAAGAGTTATCTTAAAATTGCTCTATGTCCCACAATTTTCAATCTACATACATCACTTTAGTATCCAAACGCAGGAAAACTTGTCCTTGTTCCTTATCCTTAAGGAATTCAACAGACGTACACATTTGGCCCTATGAGCTTCCAAGTGATAGCAGTGCCATGCAAGCTCATTTAAGGGGTGATCACACCGAGATGTATTGCTAGAAACGCATTGCCAGCAACACCATTGTTTTCCTTTGGTACGGCGCACCTGACGTGTGTGCCTGGCGTGCACTCCTCTCTTTCGCCATGCATCGCATTTTCCTAGCAGTTTTTAGATGCACATAAAAGTTTAAATATTTTCAACTTTTCAGCGCAGGCTGCGGAGTGGCACCATTTGTCAATGTCACACTTGGCCCAGGCAGCAAATCAAATCAAGCAAGAGGCAGGCTCTACTACTTTGCCACTTTCTTCCTGTTTTGATGCCAGTAGATGTGATAGGACGAGAGGTATTAACGGTATTTAATTACAATCAACTATATAATTCAAGGTCACCCCATTATTCAAATACTAATCGGCGAATGCATGCATGGAGTTGCGGGAGCAGCCAGGTGAATCTCTCTGGTGAGTATAGTGCTGTTTACTATGCTGATAAATAGACCTGCTAGTGAGCTAGTTAGCTGTTGGACTGTGAGACAGATCGCCCGGTTGTGCACGCAGCCCAGCTACACAGGGTTAGGGTTAGGGTTCCATCAGTGCGATGGGCAGACTCTTTTGGTTCTGATGATGATGAGGAGGCCTGAGCTATACTACTGGACTATCGCCTCTTGAGGTACTAAGTGGTATTATGAGACAGGACGGGGATAGCTGGTTAGCATGCTAACTTCGGTAGATAGCTCTGCAACACAATACATAGACGTCTTTGACATAATGTCAAAACTGTAATTTCTTCACATTCTGTTTTGAGTTCATTTTTGAATGTTTTAATATCTTAAATCTCTTAAATTCTTACACATTGCATCTTTAAACAATTACTGACTAGTGTTAGATTTTCAATATTGAGATTTTTGTAAGGCTTAAAAAGTGATCAAAACAAGTCAGCTGATGAGTTGGAAGCGGGGAAAAGAGAGTGAGAGAGGGCGAGAGAGAGTGGGGGAGAGAGGGACTCGTCGAACAATGGCTCTAAGCCGGCTCTGCACAGGCTTTACGGCGGCTGAATGAATATTAATGCAGCCGTTGCATCGGAGTACGTGCGGCACTTCAGGCACACCTAAAATTTCTTCAGAAATGTTCTAGTTCTTTATATTACTTTTCGGTGTATTATTTCCATTTTATTCTTGTATTATCGTAATTGTCTGATTTTATTTAATCAGTCCTAATGTTTTTGTTCCTGGTTCAACAATGTAAAGGACTTTGTAACTTTTGAAAAGTGCTATATATAAAAAGATTATCATTATTTTATTTTGAAATATTACAATTTTATTCTGAAAATATTAACTTTATTCTTGTAATATTAATACTTTTTTGTTGAAATTATCACTTTTGTATTGTATCTTTATGGCTCTTTTCTCAAAATAAAATTACTTTATTCTAAAAATATTGTGTCGCTAGTTAAGTGTTAAATTAGGATCTCATTCGCACCAGAATGAATTGAATAGCCTGAGCTCTCACTCTTAATGCAGACTACTGACAGGGTACCATTCATTCTTCTGGGTCTCTCACTGATGCCATAATGACACTTTTTCTCTTCCTTTCCTGATTTGTCTGACTTTCCTCTCTGTCTCTGAGATGATAAGAAGTGGCCAAGCCAGCCTGAGATGAAACAGTGAGGCGCTGGTCAAGCTAACGGAGGGAGAGACAAAGAAAAGAAAAGAAATAATTGAAACTGCAAATGAAACTGCAAATGAAAACATATCAAGCGGTGTATTAATTAAACTGGACCTTATGTTTGGTAAGCACAACTGGGATTGGTGGAAACCTCTAAATGCATGCTAATGACAATGTTATCTAGTTTTGTTCTTTCCTTTGCTTTTTTTAAAGAGCAGGGGAAACTATTGTCTGAAGGATTCTTCATCTTTCCTCACCTCATCTTTTCTCTGACTCAGAGTTTTCCTCCAGTTGATGAGGAGTCACCGGCGCCAGAGCCCTGCACCACTCATCCTCCCCTAGCTGGCTTACCTGGAAGGTGCCATGTAAGGTTAATTGAGAAATGAAGTTGATAAAGTAATTAATGCGTTTGTCAGCAGTGTCTTTCTCCTCGCCTGCAGCCATCCTGCAGCGATCAGGCCTTTCTTTTCGCCTGCCTGGCTGCCCTGGTGCTGCCGGGGAGATTCTGCACTGATACAGCTTCCTCACATCTGCTACAAGTCTTTTGTTTTTGGGGAAAGTGACAGCAATGTCAGTCCACCCCTGATTAACCAGGGACAATAGAAGGCTGGACCAATTCTGTGTGTGTGTGTGTGTGTGTGTGTGTGTGTGTGTGTGTGTGTGTGTGTGTCTGTGTCTGTGTTTGCGTGTACTTTACTCCTCTGTGGAACATACTTTGGCTTGTCTGTCTGATCCAGGACCATCCAAACGCAATGTCAAAAGAGCTTAGGGTAATGCTCGTATAAGTTAAAATTTCACATGGCCACTACTGGACCATGAGATGGCCTGCTGTAAATGTATGGGGTGCAAATGTTTTATTATTAAGATAATAAAAAAGAAATATAACAACAGATCCAATACATTTTCAAAACTCAGATCATTAATATGAAATGGTACTTCATCCTGCTTCTTTTCACAATAACAGTGTTCATTGCAGGTCATTTTTATTTTATTCCAGCAGTCAAACTCTGCTGATGAAGACTGTGAGATTTGGTTGAAAGCTCCAGATAAGGCTAGTAAATGGACTTTCAGTTATATATATAGTTATATATATATATTTTTTTAATGGAATTACTATAGCTAAGGTCAATAGATAACTGTCACACTCAAGAATACTTTATACATTGTGGGCCTCTACTACATACATAGAAGGAAGCTTGGCCAATAAAAATAGAGGCACTATATTGTATACACAATACATAAATAGTTCCTACAGAAGTGTATTGTTGAAACATAGATAATCACATATGCAGTAGCAATAAAGAAGTGGTCTGCAGATGCAAAACAAAAGTGTGTGAAGTCTCTTAGTGCAAACAGTTGTGCAGCTGAATATCGTGATTGACTTATAGTCCAGTAGTTATATACTGTTACTGTTACTGTATATAAATATAGCTTTGTATTTTTCATTCAATGCATTAAATATATTATTCAAAAATATGCCTACAAATTACATTTAAAAAAAGCTAATTTTGCCTCCTGGTCCAGTATGTCAGTGTGACTGAGACTCCTTCTTTCCTGGTTAGAGGTACAGGAAACTACAAACTACATTTGCTGCTCTTTCGCAACATGATAGGTCCTGAAATCTCTCTCCCTCCTCCCTTTAAAACAAAATACCAGCGGCGAGAGAAGGACCTCCCATGTTCGCAAGCTGCAACAGATAGAAACAGAACAGAGATCTAGTCTGTGGCGGGATTCCTAATTCACCAGGTCCCAAGTGGTGCAGATTAATTATAAATGAATGATACGGAGTAAAGCCCCACGGCCTCAGGGAGACGCTCCCTTCCTCTGCCATGAAATATATATGCAGCTTAACTCCTTTATTAATAACATATTTATAAACGGATTATTGATTCTTAGAATGGACACACTTTATCTTTGCAGAGGAAATTCCACTTTGCCGGAGAAAATGAGGAGAGTCAATTTAGAGCTTTTGTCAAGAATTTTTAATTGATGTGTGTAACACATAGGGAATGCTGTGTGTGTGTGTGCATATGTGTATATGTGTTAGGGGGGTAAGGGATAAGAAATGTATAACCTTAAGAAAATTAGTACAACACACAAGTTTGACCTACAATATATATAATTCTGAATATTTCATACTTTTGAACCAGTTGATTGTGACCCTGCTGGCCTTCCTCACAGTATATATGTAGTTAATTGTGGAGTGAGTATAGCAGCATTTCAATATGGAACAGAAGAAGAAGAGGGAGATGAAGAGACAAAAAGAAAAAGTGTCCCTGTGTGCAAAATGAAGAATAAATATTTGCATACAAGGAATCAGGAGGTGAGGGAGGAGGCTTTTCGTTTTTTATTACTGTAAACACAGAGGAGTCAGTCATCCTCTGTGCTGCTTGCTGTTGTCTTCTAACTTCCTGTAAAGCAAACACGACACAGTTTACTATACATCAGAAGTCTTAAAGTAAGAAGGAGAGGGAGTGTAAAACAGAAGACAGGAGGAAAAAAAGGATGGAAAGGATATAGAGGATGCTTTTGTGATGCTAAACTGCTAAACATTCTAGAGGAAGATCACATTTTTCTGTTTCTGTGTTAACCTGTATGTAAAATATGCAGGTGTCTGACTGACACCAAGGACACCCTATAAACCGTAAAATCATTTTTTTGGGGTCTCAAAAAAGTATTTCTTACAGTAATAGGTAGGATTTAGTATTTAACTATACTGTCAAGTTAACTTAACTCAAAATGTTTAATCATTTTTAAAGACAGATAACAAAAACTATATTATATTGATTCTATTTACATTACATTTACATTCACATTTAAAAGCTATTTGTGGTATTTAAGAAGAGAATGTAATATATAGGGTGTCTACCATTGCAGTGTCACACAGCAAAGTAGTTCCTGCCATATTCCAGCAATGGAAAGTGCTGCCAAATTGCTATGCAACCACATAGTAGCTAAATCTGTTAGCATGGATATGACACTGCCACCCCTTACAGCCGGGCCAGGCCGAGCCAGAAAGGAGGGGAGGCCACCTGACCTGCCAGAGGGCTGCCCTCAAAGACAAATCAATGAATGGAAGATGAGCAACGTCTGGCTCGAGGAAAGACACATTTCACACACTTGTGTTAACTCTAAGAAACAAAATGCAAATTCTCAAAAAATGTATGTATTCAAATGATACATACATGCACCTTTTGAAGGATTATAATATAATATAAAATATCATATAAGAAATATTATACTTTTATTATACAAATGTATAATATTATACTTTTTGATTGCCCAGCTGGAGATAAATAAAGTTATTTGAACTGAACTGAATTGAACAGGAGACAAAAACTCAGAAAACACACTTTTCTAAGTGGAATACCCAGTCCCCCGATGCAACCTTCATGTGTTTCTGTGAAATTTCTTTATAAAATTCAGTGATGATGGAAGAGGAATCAAGAAAAACAAGAAGTGAAAAAAAGAGAAAATGTGAAGAGGAAATAAATGAGAAGAGGCAAAAATAGATAGTACAGGGATAAAAAGAGAAAAGAAGAGAGGTTGTTATTCACAATTTCTTCGACAGACCAGGCTGGGCCTAACTGAGTGTAATGATGACAATGGGATAAGGAATGTGTGTG
The DNA here is from genome assembly GCF_020085105.1 of Siniperca chuatsi. Taxonomy (NCBI): domain Eukaryota; kingdom Metazoa; phylum Chordata; class Actinopteri; order Centrarchiformes; family Sinipercidae; genus Siniperca; species Siniperca chuatsi. The sequence goes on from NC_058056.1 coordinate 707,399, forward strand.
TGTATGTGTGATGCCATGTGTGTTCTCTGCATGTTTGTATGCACTGTGGCTGGGGTGCCTCCTGTTTTTACGTGTGTGTGTGTGTGTGTGTGTGTGAGAGAGAGAGAGGCTGCTGTCTTAATGTTCGCCTCCAGAGAGCAAAGCTAAAGTTGGGTAAGAGAAGGCAAGCTGTTCCACATCGCCGTAGCAACACCTGCTATTACAAAAGCCGTCTGTCAGTCAACCTGGCCCAACACACACACACACACACACACACATTTGTACTTTGTGACAAAAATACCTGATTAGCGTGCCGTGGGGAATAAGAAGAAGGTAGCTGGGAGGGGACACTCAAACACAAACACTAAACAACAGCACAGGAGGAGAGGGAAAAAGGGAGGGAAATGAGGAAGAAACAGACAAACACATGAAAGACAAAATCAGTAAATGTCCATTAGATTAGTGTGACCAATGCAGAAAAATCTACTTGAACTCCTCTAAGCTACATTTCCAAATTGCAAAGACACCTAAACATGAGATCAGAATGTAAATTGTTGCACAACTTTCCCTGCACTGTGCGCCGTGCATGTTGAAGCATCCACTTGAAATCAGCTGAAACTTAGCAGCTCAGAATGATGCAAGTTCTGGTGGAATTGTGTGGTTTAACAATGATGTGCACAGACATGCAGCTGTAGACCTGGCTGTTATGTGAGTATTAAGAAATGGGGATTCCCGTGTACCAGTAGTCTGGCATGAATGGTCAAACGGAGGTTGAATGTGTTCATTACTCTCAATCACACTTGTGTTACAGGCTGCATTGGAAAGCAAAAAAAGGATCCCACCTAGAATGTTTCCCCTACTGACAACGTCCAAACGAGCTGTTGTGTGTTAGAAAACACAGTTATATTAGCCTAGTTCAGCAAACTGTGGACCACGCCCCTAAAGTACAGTTCTGTTACCCAAACCCAATGGGTCTCCACAAAGTATCAGGTTCTGGGTTGGGTTCGAGTAGCAGAACTCTACTTTAGAGGTATGATCCACCTGCAAAATGGACGACCCCAATTTTGCTAAGTAATTCAAAGAAAGAAAATCTAGAAATCTAAGTAAGAAATCTCTCCGGCTGTGCCAGCTGTCTGCAACAATGCAAAATTACGTGATGTTTACGATTGGGAGTAAAACAAGATTGGTGTGGCATCAATGCTAATTCCATCAGTGAATGGAGTTTGCTCAGTTGTCATGGCTTGCTCAACTTGACCCCCTTTACACCTGGCATTAAAATGCGTTTTGGGTGATCGGATTGCAATCGGATAGTGCTTGACCACATGAAAGTACAGTACAGCACCCAAGACGCACTGAGGATGGATTGTGATCCGATCGGCCAAACCACCTCCGGAGGTGGTCAGGGACACACTGCGACCACATTGAACACAAGTGTAAATGCAATTGCGTTGTTAATCCACATACAACAACTATGTGGGCGAAAATACGTAGGCTACCGGTCGAAGTCTTCAGCAAATGAAATCAAAAGTTTGACGGTGCATACAGGCAGTGTTGTGCATGAACCGCTGAAGAAAGAGGAAAACTAATCACGGTGGAAAGCCGGCTCAGGGATGGTTTAGAAAGTTATTATACAGTCTATAGTTATATAGCACATTAAGTTAAGTCGGAACACATGCATGGGCTCTCTGCTTCTCAGCAGAGAAAAATAAAGAGAAGAAAGGAGTGTTCAGCTAACAGTTTAACCACAAGACCACGACCCAACAGCTACAAGTTCTTCAGAAAAGTTCTTCAAAAAGTCCATACAATAGCGCAGCTTCCATCTTTTTAAATTTTTTGTTGTTTTTTTTGTTGGACCCATGCAAACAAAAGGAGGATGTGATGTTCGGTTGTTGGACAGAGTGATCGGATCTCAATCGGATCTCATGTGGACACTGGAGACGCCTTTTAATACCAGGTGTAAATGTAATCAGGTTAAAATCATATCTGGATACAAGACACATTTTAATGCTAGGTGTAAAGGGGGTCCTTGTGACCCAAGTATGGAAAGTCATATGATGACAGTTGGTCATGTATAGGGGAGATAGTTACCCCCTTGTCTCTGTTCAAAGATGGTCTCTGCTGTCAGATGTAAATGACCTCTTTGACTTTTCTTTGTCCAACGCATCATCGATATCAACAACATATCAGGTGCACTAGTGAACAGGAAGAGAATGATAAGCTTCCATCCAGACACCTGCATTCATGAAAACTGACCGCAGTGTACAGGAAACCCACTCACACAGACCAATATCTCAGTTTTAACTCTCACCATGACTTAAAACAAATCAGTCATGAGAAGCCTAATACGTAAACAGAGCACAACATCTGATCAGTGAAGTGGAGGATAGAGAGAGGGAGGTGCATCAGTTTCAGGGGCACTCCGGACCAAGAGGTACAATTATGAGTTCCTGTCTTAAGACTATGACGGACACTGCTAATTCAACAGTGACCGCCAGGAGCATTCAGTGGTACTCGCTTAATGGCTGGACTGTCTAAAACATCTAGTCTTTCAGTCACCATAATTTATATTTTGGCCACTCGGGGGCAGTGGAACAAGCTCTAAACATAACATTGACATATTATCACCGTATAAAGTTTGATATGGATACCACCATGCTAGCAAACGGGTGCCTATTTACATATCCAGCAGACTCAAAGAAACATTAGCATTCACTTGTGTTTCTAATCACCCAAGTCCAACATTCACTCTCCTTTTAGCTCTGTTTCACTCTCCACCAACTCCTGAGGATAATATCTGTCTCTTTAGCTGCTAAATGCTCCACTATGTTCACCAGCTAGTCGCTAACTGTGTCTGTCTGCTGTTTGCTGCTGAGCAGGTATCAGAGCTTTTCGCAATTTACTGTTTCCAAGGTCAAGAATGATTTAAGTTATGTGGTTGTAAAGAGTTAATGGAGTATGGTGGTTACTGTTTAGTGTCGCAGTGCAAACTTCTGAGGGACCACTTGTGTGGAGTTCATAAAGAATATAAGAGGATAAGAATGGGAATGGGGCAAAAGTGATGATGGAGGAGGTAAAGCCTCAGGGGGAAAGCATGGGCAAGTGGAGGATAAAGAGCTATGAAACAGGCAGACATGTTGATCTGTCTCCCAGTAGATTGTGGCAGTCAGTGGTGCAGCTCTGCAGAAACCCGTGCTTAGTAGCATGTTTACCTTAATGAGCTAAGAGCTGCTTCAAGTCTCTGAACACACACACACACACACACACACACACACACACACACACACACACACACACCCGTGTCTGTGTTAGTGAATATGTTAGTGAAACCCTGGGCGTTAATATACCGTTATAACAGCCTCAACTCTTCTCACTCTATAACCAAATACCTTAAAGGTTATATTGGTACGTGGTATAGCTGCCAGTTAGTGTGGAAAAAACTGACACTGACGTTAGCACATATTAGCTATCTTTGCTTAATAGTCCGAACAACAATAACCCATAAAATTACAGTTCTGCATATTCAAACAACAACTTCCAACAGCCATAGTCCTTACAACCTTAACTAATGCGTTGTCACTGGTTAGATTGTCAAAATTAGAAAAATAACAGCTTCAGTCCCTGAGGAGCTACATTAGCATTAGTGACGGTCGCGTCCAGTTACCTAATGTTATAGTTCCCTCAAACAATGTAAAGTTATAACAAAGATAACAAAGTTATAACATATCAGAGGGGATTTAGAAGCGGGCCATCGACATAACCAATGGCCCGGGGCCAGTACAAGTTTATTTATGTTGATTGTGGCGGACTGGTCCGCTTATGAAAAGACGGTTGTTCTTCTTTAAGAACGGAGTGGACGTGGGATCCCAATATATTACCAATGTGTCATAGCGAAGGTAAATTAAAGTTCCGAACTACTGTAAATCTGCTCATTATAGTGTAAAGACCCACAACGTGACTGTTTTTGAGGGTGTCATCTCATATAACAGTCTAACGCCCTGTTATGAGACACTTCGCTGAGGTACTTGTGGCTAGCTAGTCATGTCAGCCAGCTGCGTTGAGCTCAACAGCTACGGTTAATATAAAAATAGCATCCCTGCAATGTACTCTTTGATTGGATTAAAATGTAAATATTTACCTAATGTCTTATAGTGTAAGGATGATTGAAATGTCATTTTACGGTAGGTGTTGCAATATAGGGCCCCTATAATTATTAAATGATGGGGGAATATCCTAAGATTACCATAGATAATGTTACATGAATCACCACCGCACAAAGTAACCTAAATCTATAGCTAATGATAGCTATATGTTTTCGAAATGAATTCATTATCATTATCATTCCCGATCACGCAAGATTCATCACTTGATATGACTGAGTCTGAGTTCATTCCACTCGCCCATGAAATATGCAGGTTGTGCAATGAAGTGGCAACCACTGGAATATAATGGAAGGGGGGAGGGGTGTGTGTCATCTAGTGGCTGGATGTTATCATTGTTATCAATAGCACCTTTAATTTTCTACCTTAAAATATAAAAATAACATTAATAATGGTGTAATTAGGGTATTTTTAATGGATTATGTGCAGGGTTTAAGGGCTTTTTAAGGGGTAAAAGTTGACCAAATAACATGAAATCCACTTAATTTATCCTTTAAATGGGCGTGAGTTTTTCAAATAAAGTGAAAAAATTCAAAGGAGGCTTTCATGATCAATTTTAGGTTTTTTAACCCTTCAAACTTTTTCAGAACTCTTCACACAGTTCTCTTTACAGTTAATCTCACATCCAAAATGCACTAATGCAACCAAAACACTTCATACACATCACAGGATCAACTCTTGTACCAGAACACTGACAACAGTTGTCTGCCAACAGTAACACTTTGTCACTCATTATATAGCGACCATAGAAATCACTAACAACATGTGGTAGTTTAGGTGTTGTCACTTCCTGGTTTATTTTGTAGTATTCTCCTTCCCTTGTGTGTCTTTTGTTTTTACTTCCTGTCTTTGTTTTCCCTCCAGTTTTGATTGTTGGTCCTTCCTTGATTTTTTTGCACCTGTGTCTCGTCTCACCTCCCCGAGGGTATTTAGTCTGGGTCTCTTCTTTGTTCAGGGTTGGATCATCGTTGTACACATGGTGTTGTTCCTGCCGAGCATTGTTACCGTGAGTTTGTGTGGGATTCTTTGTTCTTCTGTGGACCTTGGTTGGACTTTTGGATTTTGCCTGCTCCCTTGTCAACTGTTTTCCACCTTGGACTCACTCCCCTGCTTTCACCTCTGCCAGCCGGTAACTTATCTGCCTTGTGTCTGTTTATCACCTGTCTGCTTACCTGTTTGCCTGTACTTGCCTGCATACAACCCCATAATAAACACGGTAGTCATCCGACTACTTCACCCTGAGACCGCTTCCTCGTCATCTGCTTTTGGGTCCACATACCACTATACAGCACCCCTTACGACACAACAGGCAGCATTACAATTGGTGCCACTATTTGGCCACTTCTTTATTGCAAGTTCTGTGCTGCCTATATGTTACAGAAATTAATCACAAATGCTGCAATATAATTCAATAGGCTTCAGTTGTTTTTTGTCATCTTTGCACAGAGTAATTCCAAGTGCACACAATGAAACCAAATTCCTGTAATGCAAGACAAGACTATACAGATGTTTCTTGTTTCATTTTTTCCTATAGCTGTCATTCCTATATTACTAATTTATTAATAACACTATTAATACTAATAATTACTATTCTATTTAAAAAAAAAATAAAAATAAAAAATTCTACAGGCTCAAACGCCTGCAGATCAACTGAATCCTGAGCCGCACAGAAGGCCGACATTCAACCAACTCTGAGAGAAACCTTCTAGAAGAAACCCGCTCAACGCATGCGTTTCTAACACGACAAAAGGGTACGAAAGTCAGAACTGTAACAAACCCTGAATCCTGCACACCCAGCCCCGTGCTGTGTGAAGATGTTGTCAGCCTGCCGCATGCTGAGGGAGAGAGACAGCGGCTCAAGCCGAGTCACCACGTGGGACCAACAATGCCTGAAAATACCTTCTCCTGGGAGCTCCACAAGAAAGAGAGGAAATCAGCTGGCTAAACTGCTACATAGGACTGAGTGACCCACATTGGAGAATCCTCCTCTTCCAGTGCAACTTGTCCTCTGGCCTCCGATGCATCTATTCATTCATCGCTGGATTCATTGCATTTGTTCACATTTATTCATAGTTATTCATGTTTGCCTTTCTTCATTTGTTGTTTAGTAATTATTAGTTATGTGTATAGTTATTGTGTGTGTGTAGTTGTAGTGAACCTTTCATTTATGAGTTTGTGTGTATGAAATATACGCTCACTGTACACGAGTCAAGAACTCTGTAGCAACCTTCAGATCGAGACTAAATGAATCAATTGGCTATCAATCTTCCCTTTTTGACGGTGGTGCCCTGAGGTGAATTTAATGTGAGTTAAACACTGTTATGTAATGTGAACACTGATTTATTCTGATAGCTGGACGTGAGTATAACTCTGCTCCTTCCTCTTACCAAATTTTTTTTGCTATAATCATTTTTGTAAACTGTCGCTACAAGTGGGTGGTTATGTACAGTATATGCATGGATACATGTCTATACACAGTATATACAGCATGCAGGATTTATAATGGACAATATGTAGGCTACATGTTAAAGCCCAGTGTGTATTTTAAACTGTATATATACTAGGTTATTCATTTGTAGGTAAGTGGATATTTAATGTTTCAGGGTTATTGACACTATATGACTGGTGTTAACTGTTAATCAGAGTGATGGGGGCAGTGTTGTCTGTCAGGAAGTTTGTGATCCACTGACAGGTGGGGGCTGGCACAGTGAGCGGGGTGAGTTAGGAGTGGAGCACTTCTGGGATTATGTCGAGCTGAAGTCCACAAATAGGATCCTCGCATATGTCCCTGGGGAGTGGAGTTGTTGCAGGATGTAGTGTCGGTTGTGTGATGTTGGAGCGGGTAATCAAACCTACATTAAAACACATTTAAGTCGTCGGCTAGTTGATGGTTCTCCACAGAGTGGGGGGATGGTCTCCTGTAGCTGGTGATGTCTGCAGGCCTCTCCACACTGCTGCAGGGTCATCAGTTAAAAACCTGTTTCAACTTTTCAGAGCATCTTCACTTTGCTACTCTGTTCTCCTTTGTCAGCGTTCTAATAAATATTAAGCGTGTACTACCGTTGCCATTTCGCCCTGATCAACACTGGTAGTTGGTATGTTTTTAAAACAAACCACACACTTTGTGCACTGGTACTAATTACAGTTTGTTTGTGTTGTGTATTTATTTGTACAGGTGAATCACGACTCCCTGCTGAGACATCCCTCAAGCCTAAAGTCATTGAAAATGCAAAACACTTGACTTCATCAGCTGAGGTCTGCTCCCTTGTGAAAGCAACTAAAAGGCTCTGAGACGATGACCCTGAAACCAGTAAGGATACATGTGATACACGTAGAGTTTGTAGGTGCTCATTGCCAAGGATATTTTTTTTACTTTCCTGTTAGACTGGGATAGTGACATGGCCTCCCTGCTGCTGCTTGTCCATCTCTTGCCACCTGCAACTTGACGCAGAAGGGTCAATAAGCCCTACGATGCTGTGGACAAACTTGTGCATTTTTGCAAGGTTTTAAAACTGTCCTGCAGCTTTTTATGAATATTGGGGATCAACACTAATACTATCCCAACAACCTGGGGACAGTGAGGAGTAACTAGATTTTCAATGCTCTAATATAAACTGGTGTAGAGATATTTAAAGAGATGTTTAAATGATGCATTACGCATTGAACAGAAACCCTAGGTTGGTTAGCAAAAGTAGAGTGCTTTTATTTATTTATTTTTTTTAAGCAATCACGGCATGCTTTTATCAAATGTTTTTACCCCACTCCTATAAAAATGGTCTCATTACTGTCTCATTGGGATATGTTGTGCTTTGCAGCCATACTGCAACATTAATGACCAACTAAGGGGAAGAAAGGGTCAGCAGCTCTTCCTCCTTGCTGTAGGCAACACTTTGGTGTGAACAAACAGCTCATCCCCCTGCCAGGGAACCAGCTCCCTAGCTGTATTCAATGAACACTTTGAATCCCACTTTGTGTTCAGCCTGTCCCATGAAGAGTCCCTGGCCCAGATTCACACCTTTGTGCAGACAGCTGTTCATAACATCAACGTTGGAACAACAACTGAGACCCCTAGAGTTTGTGAACTCTAGGTGGGCAAAACTTCTCAACCAGAAGTAAGGGAGGTGAATTTCAGGATGTTTGTGTGTTTCATTTGTCAGACCTTGCATGTGAGCAGCCAGTCACTGGTATCTCAGTTATGAACTCTCTCTACCTCAGATTAAGGCTGAAGTTTATTTGGGAAGATGTTTGTCAGTTTTCAGTTTTCTCTGGTTTCACAATCTAAGGGATGCAACGTGCAGGATGTTGAGGCGTTTCATTTGTCAGGCCTTGAATTTGAGCAGCCAGTTACTGTTAACTCTTTCGTGCTTACCATAGCTTTTCACTGGGAGACATCACTATTAAAACACACCGGAAATGGACCAATAAAACCACTCAGTCTAAGTGATGTGGATAGTGGTGGGATGCTGGCTAGGTTGCTTGATGTCAATATGCATAAAGACATTTTCTCAACTAACTGGGTGAAGCTGAATAGGACAGAACAAAAGAGGCCTGGTCATCTGCCATTCCATTGAGGGTGAAATGGCAGTGTTCTCTAAAATAACTAAATACTTTTGGTAGACTCTGTTATCTACATTATTGTCAGTGAACATTGTCATGCCAACAAAACAGAGTATTAGATGGAGAACAGAAGGATGTTATCAAAGCTGACACTGCAGATTTATAAACTTTTTGATGTACAATGTGCATATGGTTCAGATGATGGCCTATATACTGTGCCTTTGTTCTCATTGGTCTAAGTTGTGTTTGCATTGCTCATTGCGACTTTATTTCATTGTATAACCTTAAGTCTATGTTCCCGGTGCCTATCATATTTTTAGTAGAGTCAAAATGAATTTGTGTAAAACAGACAGTTCATAGATCAATAAATGTCATTTTGCAAAAATATTGGTCTTCAGAATGATTTATTACAATCAGCTTCAATAGGTTTGCAGGAAGAAAATCAGAAATGTAAAGTAATGTTTAGAGTGTAATTTAACTCTTGGTGATAAGAGGCATTATATTCAGTACATGTTAACACTTGAGGTGTAAAGGGGAAATCTGGGGTTAACACCCATATAGATGTTAACTGTTACTACAGTTAACACAGCTAAAATACATGTGTTAGTGTAGTGTTAAAACTGCATTGTCTGGTGTTCTGAAATGACACTACGCGTGAATATTTAACCCTATCAAAGGGTTGAAGACTATTGACAGTGTTAATTTAACACACTAGTGTCGTCCTATATAAACACTGGGCCAGTGTTAATTTGAACTCTATTGGAGTAAGTATTTTGCTGTGCAGGGTATTATTGCTATTTAGTGTTTGGGAAGGCTTTCCAGAAGATTTTGGAACCGGGTTGCATTAGAGGATTAGTGAGGTCCAACACTGTTGGGTGACAAGACCTGGATCACAGTCGGCATTCCACTTCATCCCAAAGGTGTTAGATGGGGTTGAGGTCAGGACTCTGTGCAGGCCAGTCGAGTTCCTCCACACCAAACTGGGAAAAGCATTTCTTTGTGGAGCTGGTTTTGTTTGTCATGTTGAAACAGGAAATGGACAAACACAAACTGGTGACATAAAGTTGGAAGCACACTATTGTCTAAAACATCATTGTATGCCGTTTCCTGCCTGGACCAAACTTGGAAAAAAAACAGCCCCAGACAGAGTCCAGACAGATGAGAGCACCTGAAGTATCTGCTGTGTGTGCATACAAGTGTGTGTTGAGGAGGATTATAAGCCAATCCAGGGCAGTGGGTGGGTGTAGGGGGGTAGCGGGTGTTGGTGGTGGGTGGTTATTATGTGAGGTGCTGTTGACAGCATGTGATCGTCTCAGGTTTGCAAAATAGCAAGAGCTTTATTTTCTTCCCTCTCAACTCCCTCTCTCTCTCTCTCTCTGTCGTCGCTAGCGTCTTTGAAAGTGCTCAGATCATATGCAAAGCTGTTTTATGCTAATGTGTGTGTACACACTTTGGTAGTGGCGTCGGACCGGTATACACAAATTACATCGCAGCCTTTCTTCTCCCATGCCTGCTGCCTCTTGCTTCTTCTTTTCTTTTCCAGTTTCATTTCTCTCGTTCAAGTCAAGTTCCTGCCTCAGAAGAATGTAGGAGATGGGAACACTAAAGGTAAACACTGAGCTTCTGGTTTGTCTATTTGTCCATTTAGGGATTCCATTAAGTTAAAAAGTCTGTTTTAAAGGATAAGGCTAGCGTTATTTTATTTTTCCTTACGGTCAACATATCCCATGCAACGACCAAAACCAACAATGTGTTAGTCTGTTTCTCAATACTTTCTGACTTCGCTAACTTGTCTGTGCCTCTCAGCTATCAGGCCATTGGTTCCTACTGAAAACATAGGAAAATCTTAAAAAATTTGTCACAAAAAAGACTCAGTAATTTCATAAAACAGCAGGGCACTGTAGTTTTTGGCAAACATCACTCATGAGTAAATTGTGCTATTTCTTTGGGCTATTTTCAGTTATTCCACATTTGGTCTTGGTCTAGTGAGTATTTACAACAGCAGGGCGGTGTATGTGGGGTTTCAAGGGATTTGTTAACAACATGAAAGATATAGAATATCACTAAACTTATCCTTTAACTGAATGTGTATCTCTGTGCTAAGATTGTACTATAAACTGTCTTGAGCTAATAGAATGTTTGTATTAGTTAAATGAAGAACTTTTATCAGCTCTAAGGGCACTGCTACTCCTGCTGTTTTACTTCTACCTTTACTGCTAATAATAGTAATAACATACAGTGGAGTTTTTTAACACTTAAATGGGAATAACATTCTCCTGGGTGAATTACAGGTACAAAGAATTGGCATTGAAAGAACTGTGCTTAATTGAAGGACAAGACTAAAAATCTGCAGCCACGCTAGCAGCTCTGTGACTTTGCCACAGTGGTGCTACAGCTTAATGCTAACATCAGCATGCTAACATGCTTGCAATGACAATGTTAACATGCTGATGTTGACAAGGTATGTTTATCATGTTCACCATCTGAGTTAAGCATGTTAGCATGCTAACATTTGGTAACTAGCACTAAACATAAAGTACAGCGGATGGGAATGTTGTAGTTAATTTTGACCTGATGATGGCACTATATGGACAGTTAGGACCAAAGTGGACCGACCAACCGGCCGACTGAAATTTTCATCCCTAAAAAGTCAACGTTCCACACCAGAATTGGTATTGTGAAATTTATTTTCTGATATCTGTGAAATAGGTGTGGCTCCAACCTTGGGGACGTAGTGACTAATTGAGGGTTGTGCAGTGGCTACTTACTGTTGAATGTGGCTAGTTTCCTTCATGGCAAAATGAATATAAGGAGGCAGGCTCTGTTGGTGTTGCTCCTTATTTAGCAGAGCAGGGTTACATAAATAAATAAATTGGTGCAATACAGCCAATGTGATAACTTCCCACATTTTGGATTCTACGGTTGTTAGGTTTAATGATCTCACAGACCCAAAAGCAGGACACAGAGAGAGAATCTGGAAGTTTGAATCACAATCAGATTTATTCAACACAAAAGATCACTCGTGTCAGGGTATTCAGGGCGAGTCTCCTGGTTTACAGGCAGGCCCTCAGGGTGGGCTCCAGAGTAGCGAGGCAGGCTACGAGAGCTGAGACAGGTGAGTGAAGGCAGGTGAGGTTCTGGACGGTCATGCTGGCTGAGACCAGAGCACCATCCCCAGACAAGTACACAAACACTCACACAGAGAGACAGACAGGGGACACAGGGAAGGGGGGGAAAAACAACAGAGCACACAAGGAAAGGTAGAGGTGTAACTGGACCATGACAACGGTTCCTCAAAGCTCAGCACTGCCAAGATGGTTTGCAATAAGGTCTACGGCAAAAGTTCACAAAGTTGCCCAAATTTAACTCTATGCAAAAGCACCAGTCTCAGCAAGCAAATCCACAGTTAGTGGCAATTACATTAAAATAAACTGATTTCAGTCTGACATAAGTGCTGGCGTGACTGGAGACTACAGTACAAGACTATATATAACAATTAGGACACAAATCAGCTACAAAAGAGTCAAGTAAAGTCAGGTTAATTTTATTTATATAGCCCAATATCACAAATCACAAAGGGGCTTTTGCCTTAAAGGGGCTTTACAATCTGTACAGCATACAACAAAACTCCTTTTTAACAGAGAAAAAATGGAAGAAACCCTCAGGAAGAGCAGCAGAGGAGGGATCTCTCTCCCAGTATGGTCAGACATGCAATAGATGTTGTGTGCACAGAATAGACCAACATAGTAAAATAGTATGGACAATCATGATGACAAAGATTGAACAGATTGTAAAATACATGAAGAATATGGATCCAGGAGGATGTCAATCAACTTCCAGATGTCGCCAAACAGACCTGAGTCACATGACCTCCTCTCCACCATGGAGACCTGGAAGAGGACAGACTGCACAAACACACAGGAGGCAAAGCTCAAGCTCACCATCCACACAGGTAGGAGAAAGGAACAGACAGCGAGAGAGAGAGAGAGAGACGAGAGTACAGGCTGAATCTCCTGGAGGACAAAGATCCAGATCCAGAACATCTGAGAGAGAGAGAGAGCACAGAGAAGCCTTAGTGAAAAGACAGAATAAGGAGGAGAAACCAGGAAGAGAGAGAGAGAGAGAGGTACACAGCTGTGTTTGCGGGACACAGACAAAAAGAGGGTTACAGAGATGCACTGGTTTTCAGAAAGTTTACAGTTTTCTCGTCGGCAGGACAAACATGGACTCAGCTTAATGGATCCATTGAGACTGAGTGCGACCCAACAGAAGGATAATGGTAACAGGTACAAGGCCTGAAGCAATCAAAACAACTGAAGGTTAAGGTGAAAAGAAGAGTTTGGATTTAAAGGCCCCAAGAGAGTTGGACTGTCTGATAAACAGGGAGGTTATTCCAAAGGAGCAGACAGGAGATCTGTATTCTGAGAGCACAGAGCACGGGATGGGATATAAGGTTTAAGGAGGTCAGACAGGTATGAAGGGACGAGCCCATTTACAATTTTGTTAGTCATCAGAAGCACCTTAATGTCTGATCTGACGTGGATAGGTAGCCCATGTAGGAAGCTAAAGTTGGTGTAATATGATCAAATTTTCTGGTTTTAGTTAAGATGCTAGCTGCAGCATTCTGAACCATTTAAAGACTTTTAGTACCGGCATGTGGCAGACCTGACAACAAAACGTTACAATAATCAAGTCTGGATGAAACAAAGGCGTGAATTAGGATCTCTGCATCAGCCGAGGTCAGGAAAGACCTAATTTTAGCTGAATGATGCGTTAGTGAAAAAGGGGGGTCTTGGTGATTTCTCTAATGTGCTGATCAAAAGAGAGGGTAGGATAAACCTAACACCAAGATCCTTGGCTGTCAGACTTTGCGAAATCACACAGTTGTCAAGAGTTACTATTACTCGATCAAACTGGTGTCTATGTCGAGCAGGGCCAATTACCAGCATCTCAGTTTTATCAGAATTTAGAAGCAGAAAATTACGTGACATCCAGTTTTTCACAGCAGACAAGCAGGCCTCTAGATTTCTAATGTGAGTATCATCATCTGCCTTTAACAGGCACATACAGCTGAGTATCACCAGCGTAGCAGTGGAAATTAATTCCAAAACTGTGTATAATTTGGCCAAGAGGTGAAATATAATGAGAGAAAAGCAGAGAGCCAAGAACAGAGCCCTGAGGTACTCCATATTTCACATCAGAAAGTAATGATGTAGTATTATTATAGGATACACACTGTAAGACTTTAACCACATGAGAGCCAGGCCAGAGACGCCACATTGATTTTCCAGTCGATCAAGGGTATACTATGATCTATGGTGTCAAAAGCTGCACTGAGATCCAGTAATAGAAGTATTAAGGTGGTCTGAAGCCATGGTAAGCAGAAGATCACTTACCACTTTAGTAAGGGCAGTTCGGTGGAGTGACAGTCCCTGAAAGCAGAATGAAAAGGTTAAAAAAGATTGCTTTTAATTATGTGGGCCAAAAGTTGCTGAGACACAACTTTTTCTAGTATTTTTGAAAAGAATGGAAGGTTAGAGACTGGTCCATAATTATTTAGAGACCCTGGATCAAGATGTGGTTTCTTAAGTAGAGGTTTAACCACAGCAGTCTTAAAGCTAGTGGGGACAAATTACCAGTAACAAATTACCAATATTCAGCATTGTAGGTCCCAGAAATGGCCAGAAATCTTTAATAAGTTTAGCTGGTAGGGGGTCAAGTAGGCAGGTGGTGAATTTTGAAGTTAACACCAGCTTAGACAATGTTTCGAGAGAATGTCAAAATGTATAAGAACAGAGACTAATTTGACTAACTTCAACATATGAATGTTGTACTGCCGATTTTACAGTAGGTGGGTAGAGACGAGGAACAAATTTTATATCTAATATCATTTATTTTTCTGCAGAAATTTTTTTTAAAAATCATGAGCCATAAAGGGCAAGCAGCTAACAGACAGCTGTTTTTGAGTAAGTGTGGCTACAGTGTCAAAGAGAAAGTTATGATTGTGTTTATTGTTACTGATTAAGCCACAGAAATAGGCTGTTTCGGCAGTGGACAGACGACGATTGTAATTTAATACACACTCGTGCCATGAGAGGTTTTGATTTATGCCATGTACGTTCCATTCTTCTGCAGGCCTGCTTAAGAGCACGTTTCTTCGGTAAACCAGGGTGGCCTCTTAGACCATCTTGTTTTGGAAGAAAGAGGTGCAACTGAATCCAGGAGGTTAGAGGGAGCTGAGTTTAAGTAACTAGTTTTCAACAATTTTCAACAGGTCCTGTTGCTGCATTGAAAGGAGCCAGTTGGACAGGCAATCGCTCAGCAAATGCAGCTAAAGTTGAAGGACCGATGTTGAGAGTCGTAAATACATCAACACCAACATTACAGGACTGGCTAGTGTTGCTTCAAATTGAATTAAAAGTGGTCAGACATCATGGATATGATAGGAGAGGCAATCAGGGAAGAAACTGCTATTCTGTGCGATAGAATCAAGTCCAGGGTATTACCACTTGAGTGAATGCACCAACTGAGTGAAACCAAAGTATCAAGAAGTGCCAAAAAGGCTTTACTTAGAGGATCGAAGGCCTTATTCAGGTGAATATTGAAAATCACAAATAATTAAAATCTCATCAAAATGAGTAACAAGGTCTGAGAGAAATTCTCCAAACTCTTCTAAAATTTGGGACCAGGTGGTCTATAGAGAACCACAAGGTGTAACGATTTGAGTGTGTTTACCTGGACAAAGCAATTCATAGTTAATAGAGATGGTTTTAATAGAATTGTTATGCGCATGATTTAAGAACCCAAATGCAGAACACAAGGAAGTGGTATTTGGATGAGGTAGCAACTGTTTTTATTATACACTGCAAGCAAACACTGGGGGATCTAAGCTCTTCCAGAGCAGCAAGACTCCGGGGGTGGAGACGGGGAGTGTAGGTTCTGGCTTGGCTTGGCTTGGCTTGAGTAGCATGGCAGGCAGAACCAGAAAGGCAACTGGCTTGTGTAGCGGGGCAGGCAGAACAGAGAGGCGGCTTTGCAGACAAGGGAGATAACAAGGAGGCCGCGACCAATGGCAGGCAGCTGTCAAAAAACAGGGAACAAGTCCAACAAGCAAACAAAATCCAACAGGGTGCAGGCAAAAATACAAAAGTCCACAGTACAGGCAAGGTCCAAGGAAATTAAGAGTCAGTCCAACAGAACTTACAGGAAACCAAAAGCCAGGATGTGTGACACAGGGACAAAATCACAACCAAAATGCACATGACAAGGGCAACGACCCGACAATGAACAAAGTAAAAACCCCAGACTAAATACACTAAGGTAAGGGAGACAATAAGACACAGGTGCAAACAATCAAGGTGGGCCAACACTCAAAACTGGAGGTAAAGCCAAAAAAAGACAGGAAGTAAACCACAAGACACAAGAGGAGAGGAGCATGCTACAAAATAAAACAGGAAACAGGACAAAACCTCAAACTATGACAAGAATAGCCTCAAAGGAGTTAAATTTAATGTCAAGATTGAAAATAGATTTATAGATTTAGGCAACACCTCCAGCTTTTTTAGTAGTCCAAGCAACATGGGCATTCAGTTGGGGAAGCTTCATTTAATTGTAGGAAAACATTTGGTTTTTGGCAAAACACGGGAGGCACGTCAAATCATTTTTTAAGCACTGGGGAGGAACTTATGTTTTTTATTTTGGCAATAGGTAAGGGACATACAACTTGTTTGCCTACTATACTTTCCAACCCTCGTGATTTTCCTGGGAGACTCCCGTGTCTCATTCGCGCCTATGCTCGCATTCTCCACAGTGTGTGAGAGACACAGAGTGAAATGGAGAGTAGAAAGAAGAGGAGAAGGAGAAGGAGGAGAATTATTCTTTATTCTTTTCTGGGAATTAAAAGTAAAATTTAACATAGTATAGTATTTAACATAAAAATGCAGCTATTGCCGTGGCAGCATGTCGTCAAACAAAGAAAAGTTAATTCAAAATGGCAGCAAGGCCATTTATGTTAAAGAGTGTGGCTCTGTTAAAACTCAAACTGGAGTGGATGTGTGAACTGTGTAGGATAAACGGTGCCAGGTTAAAAGAGAGTTAGTTAGCATGCAAAGACTCTGTCTGTGTAAAGCATAACATTAACTAACATCAACTTAGAATGTGGCTACCAAATCCTAACAGGGGAAGCACATATCATCAATAAAACTCAGAGAAAATACATCAAAACATGTACATTACAAAAGTAACACAGTCCAGTGCTTAGCCATGTACTCTGCTATGCTATGTTATACCCAGTTATGTCCAGTGGTTACGTTACCAGTCCTTAAAGGAAGAAGTTGCTTTGCGGTCCTCCTTGTTGTTGGGAAAATCAAGGAGGGAGAAGGAGTAGACAGTGGTTGTCGATCTCGCGGACATCACAATGTGTGTCACAGGAAGCAGTGTCACGGCGGAATCAAAAAGCATAGAGTTAAAATACATCCAGTCAGCAAATTCTGTCAACCTAGCAATGGCGTCTGTCAGAGCTTGTGTAAATTTTCGGATGAACAGAACAATTTTGCTCATTGTGGTTACTGGATCTATAATCAGCAAGAATCTTTTGAGTGTGGAACTTCGTTCTTGACCGTGTGAACTGTAACAATCTCTCCCCCATATACGTCCACCTATTAAGTGACCAAATTTCTATACATCACGATATGAAAACAGAACCAACTCCATCACAACTGAACACTCAACATACTGATGAAGGCCATGAGATATGGGTGAAAGTTCTGGAAAATCCCCATCAGCTTGCCGTTTTGGTCCATCAGTGTACCATACAGTTATATAAACTTGCATTCACACTACCTTTCAATACCAGTCAAATACCAGTCCTCATTGCGCAGACATAGTTAAATTCAATTCAGTTTTATTTATATAGCGCCAATTCATAATAGAAGTTATCTCATTGTACTTTTCCTATAGAGCAGGTCTAGACTGAACTCTATAATATTAATTATGAGCATGAGCAAGCATTTGGCGACAGTGGCAAGGAAAAACTTCCTTTAAGAGGCAGAAACCTTGGACAGAACCAGACTCAATGGTGGGCGGCCATCCACTGCTGCCATGTTAGGTTTTGAGAGAGAGAGAGAGAGAGAGAGAGAGAGAGAGGGGAGGGGAGTGGTTTGGGTGAAGGGGATAGGGTTATGGAGGCACAATGCAAAGACCACGTAGAATTTTTTTTAATAGTAGAATAGTAAATATAGTTTTAATATTAATAAATTAGTAATAATAGGAATGACAGCTATAGGAAGAATAAAGTCAGCATCAGTAACAGAGCCAGTAATAACAACATAGTGCATACTATGTTAAAATGAAGCTTGCATGAAGAAGCAATCAGCAAAAGTTACACCATTTTCCTGTTTTCTAAGTGAACTAAGTTAAACAAAACAGGACTACAGCCCATATTTCTCAGTGGCAACTTTTTTATCCAGACTGAATCATTAATTTGTGTATTTCTTCATTTGGAGGCAGTTGAAGTGACCAGTCTGGCGTTCCAGAGGTAGTGTTTAACACCATGTAAGGGGAACACCAAGGCCTTCAGCACTCCGTCTGTTGACCACTTGGCCAAATACATTTCTCTTTTTCCACTCTGTCTCCCTCACACCTCCCAGCAATGTGATACTCTCATTTTTGTTTTTTTTTGTAGATGAAAATTTATGTTTTTTTCAGACCTGTTTTTTTTTCTAATTTCATCCAGCTCTTTGCATAGAGAACGAAAATTGTATGAAAGAGTATTTAATGTATGACAAATATGGAGGCTTGTATTATTTTTGTTAAAGTGTAGGAGGGTTATGAATAACATCAACATGCTTTACAGGATATAAATCCATGGAAGTGATGGTTATAAACTTCACTAAAGGTAAATGGACTAATAAAGCTTTCACCATTGCTGGCCTCTGGATATGAAACGTTTTAAACCACTTCCCATTGGCTTGTAACATTCCTGCTGCATGTGCAAGGGAACACCACAGTGCACACACACAATTAAGATATGATATAATTAGGATTAAGCATCTCCAGATCTCACATAAACGAGACAATGTGAGCCAGAGAAGTTTTTCCTTTCTTATTTTTACATTTTGGCAAATCAACAAAAGCAGAGGTAAGCGGAATTCCTCATTTCAGCGTTTATTTGAAAAGGCACAGTGAATGGTGGGCAGATGGAGCACTCACCACGAATGCCATTACAAAATATTTAGAGGCAAGCTACCGTGTGCTCTCTGCCATTTGTTTGCTGAGCAATGGCCCATTGTAACTGGAACTTTTTTCCATGAAGCATGGAAGTCAAACATGTTTGCTGTGATACCGCTTCAAAACACTGGCATTCATTTGGTTCTGAATGGAACACTTCATACACTTAAACCACACACTAATCCAAATGTTAGCACTTCTTCATCCACCTCATTTTTAAAGTGAGACTGAGCAGCGTTTGTGGTGCTATTAGTCCTTTCTTTGTGGTCTTCATTCAAGGAATCCAAGGAATTCAAAGGGTTCATCTTCACCACCCTCCCTTGGAATTCAATATCCAGCCCAAGGGCACTTAGACAGGACAAATGTTTGTAATCATTTGACCATAGCTGTGCCATTCTACTGTTTAGATGACTGCGTGTCCAACTGAACAACTGATAATCACTGTTATTTCTCAATGAAGGAACTGTTTGCACTTTGGTGCTATTGAGCAGTGCCTGCATAGCTGTTATGGGTAGTAGGTGCAATGATTACTTTTTGTGCACAAATGCACTCTGTAAAATGTCTTGACAGTCCCATTCGATGCCCATTAGATTTGGATTTTTCACATGTACAAATCTAAGCTGAAAACTCATCCTTTTTTATCCTTCCACACTTCAGGCCTTGTATCTGTTACCACTTCCAGCGGGTCAGTCTGAGTCTTAATGAATCTATCAACATTAATACTTATAGTCCATGTTTATCCTGCAGACGAGAATTGAGGTACCAGACTGCAAACTTGTTTCTGTGCCTGAAAAGCTGCTAAGTTGTGCGTGCCCCCACTCTCTCTCCCTAGCCTTGTCCTCCTTCTCCTCTCTTCACTCAGGCTTCTCTGCGCATCGGCCGTCCTGGGACCTCTCTCTCTCCTGGCTGTCGGTGTCTCCTCCAGTCGTTGATCTGGATCTTCGTGTCACCAGGAGATTCAGCCTCTCCCCTTCTCTCCCTCTCCCTCTAGTTTGCATGTTATCATGACTTTTTGTGTGAATCTATTCTGTACACACATCTATTACATGTCTGTCCGTCCTGGGAGAGGGATCCCTCCTCTGCTGCTCTTCTTGAGGTTTCTTCCTTTTTTTTCCCTGTTAAAAGGAGTTTTTGGGGAGTTTTTCCTTAGTGTCTAACGACAGAGGGTGTTGTATGCTGTACAGATTGTAAAGCCCCTTGAGGCAAATTGTGAGTTGTGATATTGTCAATTTGTAAACATATCTGTGATAGATACACCGGAGCTTTTAGACTTCATGGTTAGTATTAAGCAGTTGGTCTAAGGTCACAAAGTGCAACCAAATTATTTCGGGTTTTATTCTGACTATTATTGCATGTTTTTTCCTTTTCTGGTGATGGAGTGTCGTGAGTTCTTTATCTCTTCAATAGCGATGAGTATCACTGCTCGGACTGACTATTATTATTTGCTATTATCTACTCACACACCCATATGTCAGTCGAGGGTGTATGCACTGCGATGAGTAGATGATTTGATAATAAATGAGTCAGTACTCTAAGCACCATATATAATACAAAGCCATAGTAGATCTAGCAAATAATCTAATTTGTTTCATTTCATATTCATCTGAATGGGTGTCGATTGTCACACTGAACCTTGTCACTGTGTTCAACATGTGTCTCAGCTCTTCTGTTAACCAGCACTCCTGCCCACAGTCCCCAATATTAGGGGATATAACACTGGACAAAGTACCCATTATGCCTTAGGTCTGTGTGTGTGTGTATCTGTGGCGTTTTTTGGCCTCAGAGGCCCATGCACCGCATCCTGCCGAGCTTCATGCATCATTGTGAGAGGTTGGCCATCGGGTGATAAAGCGTCCAGTCACCACCTCCTGGGGCCCTGCCTGAGCCCCTCCCTTCCTCCCAATGACACACACATACACACAGTCGGACATGAGGGATTGTCCAGCAAGCAGCGGGGTGGTGGAGAGATTCCCACTGCTCAAAAAACTGCTGAAGGTGTGTGCATTGAAATACACAAACACAGTACAAGCTCATCAATGCCCATGATGACAGCATAAAGCTTGACTGGACACAGAACAGGGTTAAAACCTGAATAAATGAAAGGAGAAACATAGTATGAAAGTATGGAAATGATGTGAATCACATGCTTCATTATTCAAAGTCACCTGATCTTAACCTAACTGAACACCTATGGGAGATTTGGGACTGATGTGTTAGACTCTCCAAACGTTACCTGGTGACCCTGACTGACCGTTACCACTCAGTGTAACTAGCACTGATTGTGATGTGCATGCCTGTGATGCCAGCAGTCAGATCTATCCAGCTATGAGCAGCCAGTGACGGGCTCTCCCAGTCTCTGCTGAAAAGGCGTGTAGGCTGGCAGAACTATATGGCAGCCAATAAAAGCAGCTCCATATTGGTTAAGTTACTGTTTGTCAGCCCTACATGTCATGAGACTTACGATACACTTGAGGGGCCACTACAGCAACACAGTTTGCTGTAGTGGCCCCTTGTGTTGTATGCACTGCGAGAGATAGGAAAAAAAATGTCTTGATATAACATGATATGTGAAAGCTTGTTAACATTACGAGCTACATGTCAGCCTACATTAGCTTAAGGCCACAGTTCAGAGTCACAGTTCTGGGAAGTTAACAGTACAAAAGCCACACAAAATTGAAAAGAAAAATGCCCCACTCTGCACTGTAAAGTTGTGAGTGCATGCAAAATGCCAATGGTGGGGGTTTGAAAATCATTGTGGGAATGAGTTTGCGGACAATGTTTTATGGTGCTTAGGAGCTGTGTTTGTTGCCAACGGCAGTGACCTTATAGCTTCAAAGTCTCCAAAACGACAAAGAAACAGAAAGCTGATCTGTCCATCGGTGGACCGAGACACAGAAGACAGATATCATTTCAGCCACTCAAGAGAATTATAACGCTGATAAGACGCTACCTTTTAACATTATCATCTAGAAATTATCAACACATTGATTTTTGAGACATTTGTATAATTGTCTCAAGCAAAGTTGGCCAGTGGCAAGAAAATCATCACCCTCTACAATGATTTTGGTCTGTCTGTCAGCACTTTCACCCAGAGCAAGCTATCTCAACAAACACTATTATTACTATATATATATTTATACTATATATTCATGGGCCCAAAAAATTATTATTTTTTCTAAATTCTGGTGATGCCCTGACCTTTCCTGCTGTCAGGTTCCAATTTTAACTTGACCAACTCTCTGGACTATAACAAGTTATCTAGGAAACTAAGTGTTGCAATTCAATGATATTTACTGTGGATTTCCATGGTCCTCAGAGGATAAATACAAATGTTTTTGTTGACCCCGTGATCTTCTACCACCACCATCAGGCCAAGAGTTCCACAAAAAATATCAAAGTTATAGTAGGTTTCCATGTAATTTACTGAAAACATTATGCTCCCCAGATGATATACCCCTCTTCATTTGGACAATCCATGACCTTTCTGCTTGCACTATCCTCAGGTCAAAATGTCAACATTACACGCAAAGTAATTTTATAGGCACATGGCCATGACATTGCTTACCATAGTCATGATTTTAAAGGGATAAACCCTTTTGATTGAAATGAACCCCATCTTTCCACTACTACCACCCTCAGGCACCACCACTTGAAGTTGAGGCAAAAAGCCTGCCATCATAGTTTCCTCCTGGCTGCATTTCACTGCCTCCCTGATCTCTCTCCAATAATTCTGTATCCTTTGTGTCTTTGATGCCAATGACGCAAACTTTTGGACAGTCTCTCCTCAAATGCAGTTATGGTGTTGCACTTGGTTGAACACACGAAAAGTGACGTAAATAGTTGTGCTAAGAATGAAAACAGTGAACTTGTGAGACAAGTTCAAACCCTGCCTACTTTCACAGCTCTGTACACCAATTCTGCATAAAGTGCTCATAATTAATAGATAGTATATTTCAGAAAAATAACAAAAATTGTCAGACACAGCTATCCTAAAGGGGGTTCCAGATGCTTTTAGTATGCTTCAAACAAAGGGTTTGTAAGATTGTATGAGGCCTTTCTGGGGTGTTAAGAACATGCAGCCTTTAGGGACCACCCACAAGGCTTTGATATTTCAGTCATATCATATGATGCACGCCTTTGAGACAGATTTGGTGCCAAATCTGCTCTTTATAGCACAAAGGGAAATCCATCCATCCATCCACAGCTTGACATCCTTTACCTCTACAATTGCATCTAGTTCCTCTTGGACATCTTCAGATGCCATTTAGCATGCTGGGAGATATGAACCCTCCACTCCATGGGTAAGTAGGCTACGTAGTTAAATGGATATTTTTGTCTGTTTTAGTTGTGTTTTTTGTTGATATGCGACCGGAAATCTGCATAGGGTTTTTTATTTTGAAAATTGACCAGATTCTCTATGCCGTTTCTGTGTCCGATTTCCTGCCCGGTTTGCTGCTCTGTGTAGCTTGACATGGCTTCTGTCAAAAATAGACTTGCCGCGTATTCACCGTGGAGCAGAGCGGAGAGCCGCTTCTGGGACGCGCTGCAACGCGTCAGGTGGAATCACAAGCATTGTTAAAAATGATCAGCTCCGTTGCAGCCAGAATGCAACGCAACCATGCCTGGTGGAATCCAGGCTTTAAGGTCCCCTCCAGTCAGACTCCAAGAGAAAGACACCAAACCTCCACAGATGGCTTTTTAATGTGGAGGAACACAAATTCTATACAGAGGTCCTCTAGGATTCTTCTCACTCTTTTAGGCGGAGCGAGGCCCAGTTTTAGGCTGTCATTAGGAAACAACAAAACACTTTTGGAAATTGTGCAAAAAAAAGAAAACAGCTGAAAGCTTAAAGGAAAATCATGCTTGTAGAGGGTTAGTGAAATCCGAACAGAATGACTGCAATCCGTCCATTTTACTGCCATCTAACTGTCAGGCTTGCATCTTTCTGTCCTGCATCCCAGATATCTGATCAGATGTTGGGGGAAGAGAGAAGAGGAGAGAGGGGTGCTTGGTGGTGGCCAGTGATAATTTTTTTGTTGGGAGGGTGGCCGGGTGGGGTGGGGCGAGGACGCGTGACATTTTGTCATCTGCTTAACGCTGAGGTCCCTTTGGGGGGCTAATGAGTGCCATCATTTTTAGTGATCAATAAATCATGCCTTATTGATTTCTCGCCTCTCCTCCCTCTAAGCCGGCTTATGTTCTCTGAAAGTCAGAGAACAGGAGGGGAGGGGAGGAAAGAGAGATAGAGGGAGGGAGGCATGGAGGGAGAAACAGGTGGAGAGAGGGAGGAAGAAAGAGTTAGGGAGGGATGAATGGATGAAAGAGATGGATGGAAGAAGGGTTGAGAAATTGAAGGATGAGGGATGAACAGAGAAAAAAGAAAGAAGGGAGGAAGGTAGGTAGGATGATTGAGTGATAAAGAAAGAGGGAGATATAAAGTGATGTCCGTCGGTGTCCTTCAGGGGACTGGTAGACATCTGTTGACCACCAACGAGTGATGATTGGCCTTCGACTTGATAAACCACAATGATGTGGGTGCAGTCAAAGTTACAAAATAATTGAATTCTGTGTAAAGGTACACACTAATTTAGCTGGTAGACTGAATATAGACCAGTTCACCTTCTATAAAAGGACATACTGTTTAAGGTGTGTTTCAAGGTTTGTTTTTTTGGTAGTTTGTTTCCTCTGAGGTCACTGTGGTGATCACAGAACAACCCTAAATTCAGACAGTCAGTGTCAGTGGAACGAGGCAAACAGAGCCAGATGGACAACACTTTTCTTTAGGCAACATGAGGTCTCCAGGTCAACATTTTTAACTTTTATAGTAAATTAAAACCAAAATATTATTTGTGATGAGGGAAAAACGTTAACTAAATCCTTGCTAAATACAGTTTTGGAATTACATTTTTTATTGTATTTCCCCTTTCTAAGTATTCATATAATCTAAAATATACTTCTAATTGGTTTTACCAGATTCTTTGACTGTTTTGAATGTATTTACACCATGTGAGTCAATATGACCTGGCTGTGGTTTAGTGATAGAGCGGGTCGTCCACCAATCGGAAGGCCGGCGGTTCGATCCTGGCTTTCCTCAACCCACATGTCGAAGTGTCCTTGGGCAAGACACTTGTTTTGTATCTATGTATTTGTATGTTTTGTAAGTCAAGATCACTTCACCCAAAGATCACAAAAGTCTGATGATCAGGATTCAGATGCTTACTATATACAGTGAAAGAAAACGTAGAAGAAATGTAATACTAAATTAGAGTTTGAATTAGTACACATAGTATAGATATGTAAGTTACCCACCCCGCACATAGCTGCTACAGGGTTGTAGACTGACATGTAGAGACAGCGTTCCAGCCACCAGATTATGCAAGAGCTTTTAAGAGATGTTGCAGATACTTATCACAGTGGGAAAGTGATAAGTGCAAATACTGTGGAGTTTTGTTTTGTCAGCTAAACCTATGTCTATGAGGAAATGAGAAGTTATTTTACACTGCTATTTCTATAAGTGGTATAACAGCTATTTTAGGGTACATTAAACTTCCAGTACCACTATGTATGAAAGGCAGTTTTGGGAACCCTTTCAAATCAAATCTATGAAATTAATTAGCGCTGGACATCTTTCCAGGCATAAAACGTCCCACCAAATCAAGCCAAAACATTGTTTTAACACAATGTTAAGTCTCCATACATGGAGACTATGGCTATGGTTGGGCAGGAGAGAACATTAAGCAAGCCTTTAATCAACAGCTCAAAGAAGTAGTTTGATTAGATGTGGGCTTCTGGGGGCTGGTCTAACAACTGGAGGAGAGATTTCAGCTTCTAGGACCCTCTTAGTGGTAATGGAGCTATAAGTGGCAGGAAAATACTGAGGTATTACCAAAGGAAATTAACCCTGGATGCCAATCGAGCACATTGACCCAGGCCCCCATCACTGGCCCTGACATCAGCTGTAAATTGACAGGTTTTTATAGAAAGTATCAGAGAGGGGGCGAATTAGCTTGGCACATTGCATCTGCAACCATCATAGACACATCCCTGCTGATGGATGAAGAACTCTTATTTCCATAATCTCAGCATCAGGAATACAGAAAATGTCATGATTTGTATGTGAGAGTTGCTTATAATGCATCTCAGAAATTCCCTGAAGACTTATCAGTAGTTTCTATGGGTACAATGGTCAAAAGCATCCAAAAATACTCCCTAAATTGGTTGGTTTTCTCTTGACAATAAGTCACATGTTCAATCATAATCTTGTAATCACTGTCATTTTTCTCAGTTAGTGTGTACTTAATGGGGATGTTTAATGGACACAGTGCATGCTGGGTCACAAAAATGTACCTTTCTGACATAGTTTTGACATGTACATGTGTAACAGAAGGGTACAAGATGTGAAGCTTAGTGTAAGTTCAATCAGGAAGACTCTTCATGGTTATCTATTTATTATTTACTCTGTCTCTCTGTTCCCACTTCCAATTCAGTCAGCTGACTGAGGGCGTTCACTCTTTCAGTTAAACCAATCAGATACTGCCACAACCTCCATAAGCCAATCATCTTGTTGCTGTCAACATTTGGTAACACTTTACTTGGATAGTTGCCTACAGATAGTTTATAGAGTATTTGTAATATTTCAACTGGTTCGCTATGTCTGTAGATGTTTAACATATTATCAATAGAGTATATGTGACAACTCATGAACATACCTTAACAAAACCTAACCAAACCATAAACACAGTGGTGTAATATCAGAAAACGGTTTTATTTGTGGAACAGTTGAATTGTTGAATTCAAACTAATAAGCTGTTGAAATATTACAAATACTATCTGTAGGCGGACTATTCAAATAAAGTGTTAACCACAAGTTTAAAACTGTTCCTTTGTTTGCTGCTGTCAGCTGTCATGTCAGTGTCAGATCGATGCAAATGGGAAACGTTCACATTACCTGTTTCAGTTTCTTGTTGGCACTAACAAGCTGATGTCGGATTCCTCAGCAAGAGGATAAACATCTCTTCTCCTACTCGTTCTCCTGCTCACTAAGCCTCTGCTACTCCAGGCCACTCTGCTGCAGACAGCACCCTGATTGCCATCATGCAGTCTCTGGCTATTCCAACTAAGCTATCAATGCACGCCTTCAGTCTCCAGAAAGATGCTTCAGCCTATGCCTCATCATGAGCGTCCCTCGCTGCCACACAGGCCTCCACGTTACATCCGCCTCCATGTTCAACCAGCGCTTCACATCCATTCCGACTCAAGCAGCTCATCATTCTCTTGTCTCCGCTGATTCAGCCTCTCACTAGGTAGGCAAACATCCTCATGCAACAGTATATCCCCTCGTCTTTGGTAAAAAAAAAAAAATTCTTCAAGGTAAAGATGTAAATCTCATGAGTCCTCATCGTACCATCTTACGAGTGCCACAAAAAGTTCACCACTGGGAACAGAGTCAGCTGCAATCATAAGTCTGCAGATCCCCGGTTAAGTGGGACTACTCATCGTCGAGTTTCTGGTAGCTTTCGGCATCTAACATGACGTGATCTTCCCCGTTTATCCAGAGAGAAGGCAAGAATGATTCCTATTTGGCATTGACTGGCAATCTGGATCCTAATATGGGAGAAGCATTGCTTATCAGTAGGCTACCACAATCATTCTCCAGTAAGTCGTTTCTCTAGATTTCCATCCAAACTCTCTGAACGGATAGGCTACTGGTCATGCTCGTTGGAAGTTCCCAAGTCATTTTCTGAACAACCTGCAGGATTATGGGTCACACCGCTCCTCTTTTGCCCTACAGTGCCTTTTCAACCTCCATCCTCTGGGGCCTCATCTCTAGTCATTTGCAGCTTCTCCTTCTCCAGCCTGCCCCCGGCACATAACTCCATCCATATCCCTCCATGGCTACCAGCGCGGTCAAAGACATTTTCTCACCCAGATTCAGTGTTTATAGACCACCTTTCTCATGGATTTTGGGTCAGGCTGCATATTTAACTAGTGTTTTGTCCAAACTGAAACTTTATTTTCATCTCTCTGCATCCCCTTGTCCAATGAGGAAACAATTATCGTAAACTCTCCAATAGTTGGGGGCCTTGATTTACCTCAATTATAAAGGGTACCAGGCATTCACTTCAAACAGGCATATATTAGAGACAGGCCTTTATTTCTAATTTCCTCTGTTCAATAAGGGTAATTGTTCATATTTTAGTATGAAGCCTCATTGTTTTCTGCTCTTCTATCCTTTTCTACCTAAAACCCCTCTGCAACAGCAACAGAAAAATACATAAATAAATTAAAAAAATATATTAATATAAAAAATATCAATTACAAAAAAATAAAATAATAATAATAAAAAATAATAATAATAATAAGCATTGTCAAATCGGTGCAGAAGCCATGCAGAGAAACAGGAAACAGCAAACATTAGTACAATAATACAGCAACAATATCCACTATTCAGTACATGTAGCCATAGGGTAGGGTTACTTGTGGTTCCTCTCCTGTATAATCAGGTTCCAGTTTGGGTTTGGGAGGCAGACACCATCTCCACATTTAAGAGTAGGCTTAAGACTTTCCTCTTTGATAAAGTTTATAGTTAGGGCTGGCATGGATGAGTCCTGAACCATCCCCTAGTTATACTACTATAGGCCTAGACTGCTGGGAGACTTCCCATGATGCACCTCTTTCCTCTCTCCTCCTCTCCCTCTCCATCTGTATGCATTTTTATGCATACAGATGCTGCTACTCAGCTAATGTGCTACTGCCACTATGTAGGCTGTGTAGACATTGGGTTAGCATGCTCATTAGAACTAATGACAATTTTGGTTTGCTGATGTGAATGTCATTAGTTTTGCTGGTATTTGGTTATAAACAAAAATATTGGACAAAGAGAAATGTTGACTTGATAATGGCGCTAGATGAAAAGTCAGAGGGTCACCAAAGCCATTGGGAGTCATTCTCTGTGGACCTTGAATGTTTTTACAAAATTTCATGGAAATCCATCTGGTATTTGTTGAGATTTGGACCAAAGCGATGGACCTACCATCCAACACTGCTGTACTTGGAGCCTAGCTTGGGAAAATGCTGTGCTGGTCATGACCACTGGCCATTTGAGCAGACCAAACACACATCTAAATTAAAATGTCCCGTGTGCGTGTGTGTGTGTGTGTGTGAGGGAGTGACTTGTGTAAAGAGCTGCATTATGGCCCTGTCTTCCGGTCCTGCCGATCCCCCCTTGCGTGGTTCTAATTACCCTCTTAGATTAGGCTGTAGAGACACAGTACCCCAGGGAGGGGTTGAGCAGTAGCAGAGTGCTGTTAGGGAAAGAAGCCCTCTAACCTGATGCCCAGTGCTGCTTCATGCTTCCGGTGGGATTTGATTTACACCAGCTTGGTATGAACACAGCCATGCTTCTCCAACATGGTGAGGTTCTGTTAAAATTTGTTCTTGACTTTTCAGTTTGTCAGTGACTAAGCGCATTCTTAAAAGAATAATTGGGAAATATGCTCATTCTCTTATAGGTGGATTGATTTTTTTAACTTAATTTTTTGTACTTAATGTACTTAATTTATTCTTAGCTGTATTATAGTGTATAGTGTATTATATTTTGATTTGCTTAGTACTTCTATTCCTGTGTGCATTGACGTGACAGTGAGCAACTGTAACAAAAGAGTTTCCCCTCGGGGATCAATAAAGTATTTCTGATTCTGATTCTGATTTCAATCTCATGTCAGTAAGGCTTGGATCCGGCCGGGCACGGCTGCATCATGTTTTGGCTGCGATGCAGCCACAGGAGCTGATCGCAGCCATTCTATGCTTGTGATACCACCAGACGCATCCCAGAAGCAGCTCTCCACTCTGCTCTGCGATGAGTCTATTTTTGACAGAAGCTGCATCAAGCTGCACAGAGCAGATAAACAGGGCAAGAAGTCAGACACAGAAACGGCATAGAGAATCCGGCCAATTTTCAAATAAAACACCCTGTGCAGACTCACAGTGCTCATCTTACTCTCGAATAGTATATTTTCCAAATGTCAAGTTATTCATTTACAAACTAATCTGGAGATAGGACATGGTTAGCCTAGCTTAGCATAAAGACAGGAAGCAGGGGGAAACCCCAAATTCCATTTTTCACTTTGGACAGAGCCAGGCTAGCTGTTTCCCCCTGCTTCCTGTCTATATGCTAAGCTAGTCTAGCCACATCTTGACTCCAGCTCCATTCTTAATGTACACATTTGACCACGGTGCAAAGTCATTTAAGCAGCATGGTGCATGTTATATAATTTGCCGTTTAAAGAACGCGCCCTCTGCATTTCCATCCATTTGTAGCCAAAATCAGCTTAACTAGCCATAACACTGCTTTTGCACAACTATATCTACACCTACTTCCAAGGTTTAAGAGCATCCACAACCACACCCTGTACAGACACATACATGCACACACATACAGAGAGAGGATGAATTCTTACCTGTCTCATAATGCCAACCTGCAGAGCGATCACAGATTAGTATTGACTGAAATTCCAGTAAAAACCCAAATTAAACACACACTGTAATCTGATTAATTTGCTTTAAATAAATCTGCAACATTTATAGACATCTGAGAAACTTCCACTTTAGAAAAAAGCCATAAGAGAAAAAAAGTTCAGTTCAGTAAAATAAGCTGCTACCTGTGTTATTTGCACAAGGTAATATTGTCACATGTAACTCATTTATAAGTCTGTTTGCTTGCAGATGACTTTGAAACAGGACCAGAATACATTGACGTTTACAGCCATATGCTTTGTTTTACTTTCTGCACAAATTAATGCAACGCTGAATGGATATCAATTAATAACTAATATTTCAGTTGCTTTGCTTGGATACAGACAGTAGAATTTTTATAATGGAGTTCTTCAACTTTTAATTGGTTGTGAAAATAATATGCCATTCTTCCTGGCACACATTTCTGGTAGAGCAGGCAGTACATCACAAAAGCATGCCTGGCCAATTAAAACCTTTATTTGTGGTTGAGAATGATCAATTAAGGTATGCATCCAACAAAGAAATACTAAACATTGCATCACCTTTATACAATCTGCGCTTCAGTAGATTTTAAATGGTAAATGATAAATGGACTGTACTTATATAGCACCTTTCTAGTCTTTCTGACTACTCAAAGCACTGCAAATTTTAACACGTCAAGATCCTGACAACCGCAAGGCCAATGGAAATAATTTCTGACAACCTCAATCTTGAGGGCAACTGTGGCTTAGTGGTAGAGCGGGTCATCCACCAATCGGAAGGTCGGCGGGTCGATCCCTACAAGCAATCGATCCCTACAAGGGATCAATCCCTAAATTGCTCCCAAGGGCTGTGCCTTAGATACTTTGATGAGTATCTAAGGGTGAATGAGATATGTAGTTGAAGCACTACTGAGTAGTCAGAAAGACTAGAAAACAGAAGAACAGAAGACTACTATCTATTCTGTATACAGAACAGAAGACTGTATACAGTAATAACCAAGAAGGACAGAAGCAAGAATACTACTATAATACTATCCACATAATGCCTGGTAATACCAGTTAAAAAACATATACTTCATTAACAAAAACATTGTAAAATTCACATCATATTCTATAAGCCCTAGTATCATAATATTATAGGATATAGGATAGAATTTGTATTTGCGTCAAATAATAAAATTCCCAACATAACCTATGTTAACACAGTTTTGGTTCAGCGATTTAGAGTTAAAGCTGCTTTAATTGATTTCGTGGCCACTTGGGGGCAGCAGAAGACACTGAAAATGCAACATTGACATATTATTACCTTATAAAGTTATGACAACTATTTTAGCAAACAGTTGCCTATTTACACATCCAGAAGACACAAAGCAAGATAAACATTAATTTAGAGTCTTGTTTGTGTCGCCTGATGAACGTCAGTCCAGTCTTCTCTCTGTCAGCTCTGTGTTTGGTCTCCAGCAGCTCCTGAGGGAAATATCTGGCTCTTTAGCTGCTAGATGCTCCACTATGTTCAGCAGCTGCTCTTCTGACTGACTCTGTCTGCTGTCTGCTGCTGAGCAGCTCGTGTTTTATCCACCTTTTTTCACTGAAAACAGCTGCTTTTTACTGTGTGAAATGAGGTTGATGAGAGTAAAATTGCCGACCAGAAAACCAAAACAATGAGCTCAACAATGCTGAAACGCTGTAGACCTGAAGAGAACTGCAGAGACGCAGTAATTCTCTGTGGGTTTGTCACTACATTTGACCTAATACATAGCCATTTAATCAATTGTTAATATACAACATATTGATTCGTGCAGCTTTAAGTTGTTAATAACATACTGTTACTTTAAAACTTTTCCTTGGTGCAATATTTTCCTGAGAAACCTGCCTGATTAATTAGACAATACTCAACGCAAAATTACTACATATTACTTCTCAGACTTATTTTTTTAAGTAAGCATGGATTTTGATAGAGATTAGCCAGTGCTAAACAGTCTGATAACGTACATTGCTTGTCTACATTACTAGATCCACTTATTAGCTTTTGGACCTTTTTTGTGTGTGATTAAAAAAACACATAGCAGCCAAAGCTTTGGGAACTTTAAACTGTATCTCACGGTCTTCATTTAGCAAATTGAGCTGGTTTAAATACATCATATGACCTAGGTATGGAACTTTAGTCACATGACACCAAGCGAACAAGAGAATGAATGAACACCAGAAACAGACAAAATCAGCTGTCAGTGAACACCAGACCAAAACACACAGCATCCAGTGGGAAGTCAGTGGACGACCAGAGAGACCATCTTTGAACAGAGACAGGAGTTGCCAACTGTCCCCATGCACAACCACCTGTTATCATGTGACCAGAGTTCCATACTTATGTAATGTCATGCCACCTAGGTAGCTAAATGCACTGAAAAAGACCATGAGATGCAGTTGAAAGCTCTGAAGGCCAGTAAGCTGCCATTTGAGCTGAGATTCTCTTCACCAGATAAAGGTCAAGGAAGCCTTCATGGTATATTGATGATATTTTGACAAAATAGTGTTAACACTAGGTCCACTTACTAGCTTTTTCCAGAGATTTCACTTGCATTTCATGGTCTTCATCAGCAGATGGAGTTTGCTCAGTTGTGATGAAGTTGTTATGCCAGTATGTACTGATGCTATGGTTTCTTTGTAAAATATATATGTGTACATCAACAACCCCAACTCGATGTAAATGTCAGCTCTCCACGATACAACGGCAAATCACATTTCCCTGTCACACCACCTTCTGTTCTGGGTTGTACCAACATTAGTTCACACGGGTTGGGATCCTCTGTTTTAATTACGTTAAGGAATGGGGGGAGCATTAGCCTCCATCTAATTAACAGCATGTGTATTAGTAGCAAGTCACCATCAAAACTGTATCTAAATTAATTAGGTTGTGATTTAAGATATTAAATTCAAATTAATCATTGGGAAATGGAAATGATCCTTGACGTCGCTCCGGCTCTCGCATGTCTTAGCTGGATCGTATGACTTTACGGATGTCCTTGGGGGTGGGGGTGAGCTAGCGTCAGAGAAATAAGTGGAATATTTTGCAATTAAAGGGACTTGGAGGCCACCTGCACATAACAGTTAGAAATAATGATCAAAAGGTTGAATGTTTTCCCCTATACTCCAGAGGTGTCTGTGTCTGATTTCTATTGGCAGCAGCACCACAGCGGATTCTAACCAGGACTTGTTGAAGTGCTGTCATTCGGTGCAAAGCGATGTTACATGAATGTGGACGAAGGCACACAACATGCTCACCAGCTGAGAAGAGTTGATGAAATGCAGATTTCTGCACTTTCATGTTTCCTAACTGATATGATTTAATTTCATGAACAATGGTTTTAACTGGCAAGCACAAAATGGATGAAGATTTGATTACAACAATTCAAAACCTTCCACTACTCGGTAGCCTTTACTTGAACGTACAGGACTAAACTTCTTTAAGTGATACTTGGTAGAATGGCTGCATCAGACGCTAAGTTCCGACGTTGTTTTTCTTGTTTGTTTTCATTAATGCTAGCTAATTAGCACTTGCTAGATAGCTATCTTAACTTGTCAAAACAATGAAATAGTATGAAAAGCAGCAAAAAAGCCCATGATTACATGGTTTATTTTTCAAACGCTGTTTCTGCAGACTGCTGCATAGCTGCAATCAGAGTGTCTCATACTGCAGACAATCAGTCAAAACAGAGCACATGAACACAAGCCCATCATCTGAGCTGCTCACAGTGGAACACAACAAAAGAAGGCACCAGTGATGGAAAGTAACCACGTGTATGTACATTTAC
Organism: Siniperca chuatsi; assembly: GCF_020085105.1. NCBI lineage: Eukaryota > Metazoa > Chordata > Actinopteri > Centrarchiformes > Sinipercidae > Siniperca > Siniperca chuatsi. The sequence continues at coordinate 741,626 of NC_058056.1, forward strand.
TCATTCACTGTAATACTTAAGTCATTCTAAGGTACTTGTATTTTAATTATTCAAAATTGAGTATTTAAATGTTATGCTAGTTTACACTTAATATTGTACTTTTTACACCACTACCTTTATTTCACAGTATGTATAAGTTCCTTTGCAGATTGAAGGGTAACATCATCAACTTTACACATTAAGGTCAGTTTATTCATAATGTTTACGACTACTCAGCCTGTGAAATGTGCATGTGTATGTGTATTTTCCTGCACACCTTCCTCTATAAACACTGTGTAAAAACACAGATCATATTCCATTTATGCTTAAACTTTCATGGTCAATGAACAGGACTAATTCTGATTCTTCTGATTCTGATATACATAACAACACTGACTGGGTCCATTCTGCCTGCGTAATGAGTACTTTTACTTTACTTTGGTTTTTACTTTACTACTTTAATACTCATAGTATGTATGTATTTTTAAAAAACACATTTCATTGCATTATTATATTCCAATATTCTCTCCTTATTGGAGAACATTTTTTATTATCCAGTGTGTTTTTTTTGCAACATTAAAAACACAAAACACAATCATGAAGAAAAAATATATACTGTGTAAGAATAAAATGAGCCTTTTTTTTAACTGAGCAAACTTATATCCTACATTGTTGTTATGAAATACATTTAGTTGATAATACGTATGTACTACTAAGAAAAGAATTTAATGAAGGCTTTTACTTGTAATGGATTATTTTTACATTCTAATATAGCTTTTAGATATGTCAAGACTAGATGCTTTTTCCAGCACTGCAAGGCACATACTCTTAATGTGTTCCTCTGCATTATGAAACAACGCTCACCTCCCTCACTGCACATGAATGATGAGGGTTAACGTTGGAATCATTATCATATCACCAACCAGCTCTGTTGAATCATCTTTGCAGTGATGCTGGTTGTGCTTAGATTGGACGGAGCTGTGCCACTTGTGGCCCTTGTTTGGGGACGATCAGACAAATGCACCGTAGGTTCATGGATGTAGACAGGAGGCAAGGTTGCTAAATAAGTCTCTCTTCTCTAACTGGCTGCCGGTCCCTGTGTGATGATTAGCCGCATCCCGAGGGGAAGGTGAGTTAGCAGAAGCAAACTCTCTCTAATGAGCTAAGCTCTGCCCCTCTCTCCCTCTCCACCGTCCCTCCTGCATCCCCCTGTCCCATCCCCATCCCTCCCTCCCTCTGAGGACCCAGGGGTGGTGGGGTAGTCTCGGGAGGGGGTTCGCAGTACACCTGTTCTCTTACCCCACCACCCTTCTGTAATCAGTGCATTTCTGCACTCCCTTGTTGATGAAGGGGGTTTCTTCCTCTCCCCGCAGGGACCTCAGCCTGTTTTTCTTTCTTTGTCTTCTTCCTCTGCTCCTCCTCTCTATTTTTCTTAAATTTTATTACCACTACCCAGCCATACTCTACCTTTGTTTGATCCTTGCGTATGGAAATTTGCTGATACTGTTCCATTGTTTACTGAGTGTATGTCATTTATTCATATACGCAGGTAAAAGTTCTATATGTAGTTAAATGAAATAATGCTGGCAGGCTGCAGGAGTGACAAACGGCCACCTGGCTCCAACCCGCCCCTCCTGTTCCCAAGACAACACTTCCCTCCTGTTAATTAGGGCAAATTTTTGTTTACATAACAAACGTAAGGGTCGCTGACGACAAACAGCGTCTTGGGACACGGGGGGGGGGGTGCGTGCAATGGTAAGAAAACATCCTACCTGCCAGCTCACGGCATCAAATTCCCAGAAGCCATTGGGAGAGCACGAGTTTTGGCATGGGGAGGCCTGACCGGGGGGGGGATATGGCTCAAGACCAAAGTTAAGGCCTGTCTAATTAGTCCGGTGAAAGCTCTGATAACAAATAAACACAGAGGAGGTGTGGGGAACTCTCCTGGGTGACAGAGCCGGAGCAGATCTAATGGTAAACTGCTTCTGGTGTCCACTGAGTCCTTTAATAGTGCTGTGAGTCAGAGCAGCACCCCCAGGCCTCGCCTTGGGGTTTATCGTCAAATCCAACTGTTCATTTCACCTCGTTTTCTTTGTAAATACATTTTTTTGTGTATTTACATACTGTATTTTTGTTGAGATGAGTAACTTATGATCAAGGCAAATAATTGTACCGTCCATTTTAAATTTTGGCTTTTACATGCTGCCAGAACATTATAGTTCACTTCCGATATTTCAAAGAGAACGACAGAAAAAAATAACGAATCAATATGTTAGCAATGTGTAAATAATAATAATAACAGAACCACAGATCAACAGAACTGAACTTACTGAATTAGAAGTTTGAGTTTGGCTCTGTAGTCCTAGTGACCAAAAGCTTCAAGTTGGCCACTTAACTCAATAAAAGTTAGGTGAATGATAAAACCACATATTATTTGAAGCTACTATTGCAGAAATCATTATTTCTATATGAGCACTGGGCCAAATGACTACTGTACATGTAATGTGAAAGGGGTCACTCGTACTGACAAACCTACGGAGAATTATCACCAACTGTGCAGTTCCTCTTAGCTCTATATAGCTTTTTAGTCTTTCTTAGCTCATTGTTTCGGAGTAACAGCCAATCATTTTACTGTTTGGTTCAGTCTCTCCTCTCTCATCAACCTTGTATCCAGCAGCAGCAGCTTATATTTTGCTTTGTTTAGCCATAATCAATCGAGTCCTTCTGGCATCATTTTTAGTTGACACGGCAACAGTTGCTAGGAGTAGTTAGTTCATCGTTTTTCACAATGATTGAAATATGCCAATTTAAAAGATTACTTTAAATTGACTTACAACAACCTGTATAGCTGCAGTGATCTCATCCATGCTTGTTTCCATTTTTGTGGCCATGTTTTTGTTGCTAGCCAGCTTGAAGCAACAGTATGTAGAAAGATGGTCTCCCCAGTCTTAGTCCCACCTGCAAAGTTCTGGTTAGTCAAATGTTTCTCTAACCCCTGGAAATAGTTGTCATTTAGAACAATGCCAGACTTATTTGAATGGCTTAACACATCAGAGATGTGAGCGGTGATTCAGAGGTCTGGAACCACACTAAAATCAGATTCGATTATTTGGAGGTGAAATTGAACATCAGTGTATCCAAAACTTTGGTAGTAATCCCTCATTGCTCATTGCTCGCGCAATTGTGGCAAGGTAGGTTAAAGCTGAAGCGTGATTGGTCTGTAAACTGTGATGGATGATGAAGGTCACCTCTGTTCTCTCTTCCAAACATGTTTGTTTAAAATCTGTTTGATCGGCTCTTGTTTTTCCCCATACACTTCCTTTTAGCGACATTGTGGCATTCCCAGTTTGTAGTAATAAATTAGATGAGTCCAGTGTTGTCACAACTAATGCTAATGATGACCTGTTTCTGCAAGTTAAAGCTGGAATGGATGTATGTACATGGGCGCATGCTTATGTTTTAAAATGGGGGATCAAACTTGGGAAGATACATAATTGGGGGAGGCTGAATAAAAAAAAGTAATTAAAACTAATTTCCAGCATTTCTACACCACCTAACCTGATTTATGGTAACAATAGATGATAATTTCCAAAACATAAATTACTCATAATTATGTATAGGCCTTACTCAGTCAGCTAGATGAATAATAATGACACATTATGAGATTGTGTGTTCCTCACTTTGTTGAATGTAACTGCATGGCTCATGCAATCCCGTTTGAGCCAGCTGTGGTGAAGCAGGGTTGGATGGAGAACATGCTGGACAGGGGGGTGGTGGTTTGGGAAACACTGTTAGTCTGCAGTTGTGTGGGGCGAGGGAGAGAGCGGGGCAGCAAATTAGCCTGAGATATTAACAGTAATTGGGGATGTAGTGGTGAAATAAAAGGTGGATAAACTATAAATGTCCACTGGCTAAACTGTCCAATGTTAGTTAATGTTTAACTCAAAGGTGAGTAAACCCTATTTTGCATTTGAAAAAGGTGGGTAAACTGTGTTTATGTGCGTTTACCCTCCACTGCATCCCAAATAATAAAATCAACAGGGCTAATGCAAAATATTAATTCAATTTATTTATTTATACAGTGCCAATTCATAACAGAAGTTATCTCATTGCACTTTTCCTATAGAGCAGGTCTAGACCAAACTCTTTATAATATAAAACTAATAGCCACGTTACACTTAAAAGGGTACAATCCTACTTTTAGCTAAAGTTTGGCTGGAGTCAGTGGGCCAATCAGGTTCATTCAACATACGCTAGCCTATCTTTTCCTATGTGCTATTTTCAGTCCATGATCGCAGTTAGGCTAAATGGCATTTTTCTCAGCTTTGTTAACAGTCACAGATTGGCAGACTGTGATTGACAGCCAAAGCATGCTGTGACAAACGATCATTGTAAAACAATCATTGATATGGTAAATGGACTGCATTTGTACAGCGGTTTTGTAGTCTACCGACCACGCTTTACAACACATGCCGACATTCACCCATTCACACACACACATTCATGCACTGATGGCTGAGGCTGCCATGCAAGGTGCCAACCTGCTCATCAGGAGCAGTTAGGGGTTCAATGTCTTGCTCAAGGACATGCTCTGGAGGAACCAGGGATCGAACCAGGAACCTTCCGATATAGGCTGCTTAAAGATAATCACCTGATTGCGGGGACTGTATGATGATAAGTTTATTTTTAAAAAGACAAAAAGTGGGGTAGCAAAACCCTAACTTTGAATTGAATTGAATAATGGGGATGCATTTGCTCCTCTTGATCCATTGCTCAGGCCGGTCAGACTAGTTTTCATTTTACAGTTCTATCCCAAAATTGTCTTGTGTTTGGACTCTAAAATGGAAAAAGGAATAAAATATATTCATAATGTCTTATTAACTGTCTAAATAAGTCTGAAGTAGGACAGAGTTTGTAATAGAAAAAAAAGGAAAAGAAAAAAAAGCCCTGGCATGAAAAGACCATGATAAGTGACCAGTCAGAGCTGCAGTCTGCTGGCCTCCTCCAGCTGCTGGGCTGTATGGTGTCGAGGTGGTCGGCAAACATCACATCTTATAAAAGGGCAGGAGTTTGCCAGTCAGACGTCCATCAAGGCTGCACCCCAGTGGGCCAGCATGGGGCCATAATCCCTGGAAGTGCTCCTATGGTTCTTGTCCTACCTCCCTTATCCCCTCTATCCTTCCCTCTACACCTCCCTTCCCTCCATGCTGTTGTTTTCCTCCTCTCCTCCCCAGGCAGGGGGTGTTTGGACCACGCAGCGTGACCTGGCTGCCAGGGGAGGGATCCAGGGAGGGGCTCCGGGGCCACAGGTGAGGTCTGAGCTCAATCTACCCCCCTCCACCTCCCCTGGGTGCCAACTTCACCAACCCTCATCCTCCCTGTGCCCAGCAGGCCAATCAAGCCATATCTGTGTGCCATGCAACCTGGGGACCAGGGGGATGGAAGAAGGGAGGAGGGTAATAGCGGAGCAGGCAGGCCGAGGCCCCATGTGGACCTCCTGTCCCTCGGAAACCCTCCCAGGATCTGTGTCGCCATCGCCACCACGTTTAATTACCTCGCTCATCTTCATTAATTCATGGGGCTTCTTTATGCCCTGCAGGCCAGAGATAGATAGAGAGGGAAGGAGGGAGGGAGGGAGGAAGGAATGGAGACAGAGGTGGAGGGAGAGACGCCACTCCACTCAACAACAACAACAACAACAACAGCGGCAGCAGGCGCAACAAAAACAACAACCTCAGCAGCTGGAGCTCAGTGCTAGAAGCAGCAGCTTGGTGACCCAGGCGTCCCTCAGGGCACTCGTCTAGGACCTCCAGCGCATGAGGCTTTTTGCCAGTTGAGGGCCGCAAGGCTCCAGGGTCAGTTTGGCCATACCAGACCCTCTCAGCCCTGGAGACTGTGGAAAACAAATCCCCGCTGTCTGGCCGGAAAGCACCCCTGAGATTGAGGCCTAAACAGGCTCTATTGATTTGAGGGCCATTCCCTGGACAAAGTGACCATAATGACATTAGAGACTAGATGCTCAGATGCTGCTCACAAGAGACTGGGATTAGAGCAATGGGTAATAAATGCCTATTTAGTGGACCAAGGGATCAGCTCTATGTGTGTGTGTGTGTGTGTGTGTGTTAAAGTAGAGGCTAAAGTAAAATGTATACTATTCTACAATCAAAACAATGCACTAAGATTTTCATTTCTAATTTTAAAAGTCTTTAAAGATCTGAATTTAAAGCCTCACATTATTGAAATAGCTTGACTCTAGCTATGAGAGATTATCTTGTTTCACTTTTTAACAAAATGTTTCTAATTTCTGCAAAGCCTGTTTTAGTTTAATACAGAAGTTGTTCAGTAGTACAAGATGTACCTATCCTTGTATCCTATGTCCACTGTGCTAGCATCTTCCCTGACTGTCTTCAATGCTTGTAACTCTATGAGCACTGATAACAGCTCTGATCCAAATCCCTCTTTTTTTCTCTCTCACCTGTAGCACTGTTTATCTATCTGGATTGTGTGAGTTTTGGAGATATCGGCTGTAGAGATGTCTGCATTTTCTGAATATAATGGGACTATATGGCACTCTGTTGGTGGTGCTCAAAGCAGCCAAAAAATACATTGATCCTTTTTACAGTAATATATTACTGTGCTTTTGTTACATTCCCAACATGAAATCCTTAGGGGAAAAAAAGGGTCTCTCATTTTACTGTGAGAAGATACAATCACAGCTCCTTGAGCTAGTTAGCTGAGTTTTGTTAAACGAGAGACGGCACATGATGTATGGCTGAGACACTGTGGGAGGATTGGAGCTGATTGGTACAGTACAGTTAGTTACTGAAGCACGATGTATGTTTTTGGGGAGGCGGGGACTCGTGCATCATCTCCCACTGTAGAGAGCAGAGGTTGGGCTCTGTGCAGGGCTGTTTTTCGGCTTTGTTCCTCCATCTGAGCTCCAGGATGACTGGAGTCGGGCCCCAGCAGCTAGCATTGACACCCAGGCCCCACAGAGCAGAAAGTTAATACTGCGACAGATGTGTCGCCTCCATGCTGCCTCCCGGCCATGCAGAACCCCCCCCCAACATCTCCTCCTCCTGCCTGCTCTCTCTGCACTTCTCCATCGTCCTCATATTTGATCTGTGTCTCTGTCAGTGATGAAGTGGTACAGAGCGTACAAATCAAAAAATAAAGAAGAGTAAACTGTGACTGACGCTCTGTGATCAAACAAAAAATATGTTTAAACATCAACACAACAATTCTCTATGACAACTGAGCAAACTCTATGCGCTGATGAAGGCCACAATATGTTGCTGACAGTGGACCTTGTGATAAGATTTTTTTTTGTCAAAAAACGAATATTTTTGAAATGTTTCGCATACTCAAAATATAATGATATCCATTGCTTTTTAAAGACCTACTTTGGAAAGAGTACAGAAACTGTTAAAACCCATCAGCGAGCCGCTCTGTTGCACTGGGTGACATGTTCCTTCATCACCATGAACACACACACTGTAGTTTATTCTGACTCCGCCCCACACACACCGTCCTGCTGCCCCAAACACTCACTACAGCACCACATGTGGATTCATCCGCCGCTGGAAATAGTCCCCAACAGATGCTCTGTTTCCTCCTGTTTGAGTAACTTTTCACTATTATTTGAACATTTGCACAATTTCTTAGTTCTTATTTTTATTTTTATTGCTGTTTGGATTTGTATTGTCTTTTATTTATCATGTCATGTTTATTTATCTGCTCTACTCTTCGACTTGCTCCTATCCTGTAACTTCTGTAACACCACGGGGGGATAAATAAAGTTTTATCATGTCTTATCTTAACATTGATAAACACTACAGTGAGCAGCTGTTTCAGAGAATTACTGCGCCTTTTTCAACTATTAAACTAAATATTTGTGAGATTTACATCTCCATTAAGAACTGATGGGCTTGAGACAGGGAAGGGAAGTCAGAAGGTATTGATGGACAGATTAATGTATTGAAAAAAGAATACATCATTTAGCCTATTTTTTTTCAATTTGAACTCAACAATATCAATTTCATCCTGTTATATACAGTGAGACAGTTATCAGCTGCAGTAATGAAGTTACCACCACGTCAAACTGGTCTTCAGCTACCGTCTCTGTTTCCATTCCGACATTAGAAATATTCTCGGACATCGATCACAACCTCAGTTTTCTTTTACTCCTCCTTTTCTTTCGATTTTACTCTTCCACCCTCCCTGACTCACTCCCTCCCTCTGTCTTCATCCCGTTTTCCACTGCCCGCTCGTCCTCTCTTCCGTGGCGACAGCTCGGCAGGACACTGATGTGTGATGAGCTTTTCTGAAAGGTCCCAGGAGTTCAGCGCCGGTGCTGAGCCTCCTCGCTTTCTCCACTCGCTGTCCTCTGTTTCTTCTTCCACAACTCCTCTCTCTCACACTCCCTCTTTGTCTCTCCCCCGGCCTACCGTACCCCCCCTCCCTTCACCCCCCACCTCCATTCACATCACATGAGTCTCAGAGATTGACAGCCTCCCCAAAGAGTGAGAGCTGGAACAGATGGAATATGAATGGTTCACTCGTGTATGAAAAAGGTGTCTGGGTGAAGGAAGTGGTGTAGAGGGACCCTCAATTGCGAGTTAAGTATGACTAAATCCCATTGTAACCACCACCCGCTCCCCTCCCCAATCACACACATACACACACTTTCACTGCCACAAAAAAGGAAATGAGGCTTTAAAGAGACAGTGACAAATGATACTGTTGCTTCGATTGTCTTTCAAGTAAAATAAATTAAATAAATAAAAGTACATTTTGCTTTCTTTGTACACTAGTTGTTATGATACAGCATAGTACGCTTTCAAACCTAAATCTCTCACTTGCTAACATATTGATAACTTGTGAATTTAACACACATGACATCTCCCAGAATCAGTGCAGGCGCAGCTTGGGCCAAACCTCCCTTCAGAATTTGACATTGCGATGTGTCCTGTGTGACTGGATTTTCTGAAGTGGCTACATTTCAGCTTGGCTCAACTCTACATTTCCATAACTGGCTCATTTCTCTAAGGTTAGGACCAGCATGCTAACATCAGTATGCTAGAGCTAGTTATTGACATGCATGTTAAGAACAATTGGATGCTGACGTTTAGCATGTCACCATGCTAATGTTGGCATGATAACATACTCCCAGTTAACATACTAAAGCTGGTTAACATGCTCACAATCAACATGTTAATATGCGAATGCTTAGTATGTAATGTTTAGCATGTTGGTTTGTATTGCTGTATGCTAGTCTTTTTGAACAAGGCCTCCAATTTAAACCACAAAGTACGACATTTGTTCACCCCCCTGGAATGACACACAGAAGTGTTTTCTGATCTGACGCCTCTATCAGCAGGATGACATCATTTGTCTGTACCTTCAAAGCTATTACAAATCCCTGTTGAAAAAAAATCTGTTTGGTGATGTGACAACACTATGGTTCACGTTTGGTATAAAATGACTACTTCGCTGAGGTTAGGGGAGCTTCATCATCCTGGTTACAATAATAAACGTTTGGTTATGGTTAGGGAAAGATCATGGTCATGCATGAAAAAAAAACAACATTGACGGTTGGAAACGGGAAAGAAACAGCGGTCTGTTGTGGATGGGTCAACAGTCTGACGTTTTGTTGACCCATCCATCCCGACCTCCTCCCCACCCCAAGGGTCAGGTCACTTTGTAAGGTGTTTCCTAATTTGCCTGAGACTGTCTGGAAAGACAAGAGTCACAGATTTTGTCTTGAGATTTTGAGTTTGCCTACTTGAATACGTTCATTACGACAATGAATGTGCAAATAGAGGGTGGAGTGTTTGGGTTTTTTTTAAATAAACTTTTAGTCCATAAAAGGGGAATAATTGCCACTAATGATGCTACACTTTAACAACCCCATGTTCATAGAGCTGAAATAAGATTTATACTATTAATTTGCCTCATTAATATTCATGACTCTAAAAAGGACGTAAACCATTCCTGCTGAAACTGATTTTAGCTGTGTTTTTAGCCTCTACTCTATCTCTGTTACAGGCAAAATTGTGTATCCTTTTTGTCTTATTATATCTTCATCAAAGAAAAGAATGAATTAGTCTGCCTCATTTCTTAATGTTAATAAAACAACATCTCTTTTTCTCCCAGATATGATCCACAACTGTTTCTCCTCAAAGCTGTGATGAAGTTAACACCATGTGGCTGTGGTCTGCAGCCTCTCCACAAAGCGTATCTCCTAAACAAATGGCCTCAGAAATATCTGGGATGAGAAGATGGCAGAGGGGGGAGATGAGAGCCGGAGCGCAGACTCCCATCCAGCCGTCTGTTGGCCACACAGGGCCTGTTTTTGAATTTCTGATCAAAAGTTGCAGCGGAGACCACCGCTGAATCACGGCCTCCCAAACATCTGCTGTCATATCGCTCTGAATAATTTATTTGTTGATCCAACTGAATGTATGTATCCGTCTCCCTTTCTCTCCTGAGCCCATTTGCGAGTGTGTGCATGTGTGTGTGTGCTTGTATCCTTAGAAAATAAAATGCTTCAATCAGCAACAACAACAACAAAATGATCTGCTAGTTTGAGGAATCGCTGTGCGACATAAATAGAGCTGGATGGAGTTGTTCACACACACACACACACACACACACTGAGGCCAACTCCACTTATTCTAGCAGTGGGAGGACATATTTCTGCAGCCGTTTACATCCAGGGCATTTGACACAGCTGAAACACAGAGCTCCAACATGGTCGCTAAGTGGCACATCTCATTAGAATGATTTAGGCAAACTGAAAATGATATTACGATAATTTCAAAAACGCTATCAGTGGTTTCATCCTCCCAAATGATCATTTAAGTCCTGCTTGTAATGGCTATGAGACTGTTAGCAGGGTTATTCATTTCAAACTGTGTTAAGCACAGCACGTGCAGCCATTAGGGCCCAGTATCAGTATACTTATGCTTACTGAAATGAGATTGCGTGAGGAAATTGAGTTATCAAGCGGCAAAATATCCATCGATCAGCCACCTCTGCTGCTACTGCGTTAAGCTAACAAGTAACATTAAGACTCCAACTTTGAGATGGAGAAAGTTAGGTGAGTGTTAGCATGACAGTGCAGTGATTCCACACACACACACACACACACACACACACACACACACACACGTACAAGCTAATATCCAATGAGTATGCTAATTGGTTAAATTGCTTCTTGTTAGCTAACCCCTCCTCCTTTACTTCCTCTTCCTGTTATGTACACCGCTGCTGTCAACAGTGTTTGCAAAGGCGTTAACAAACTTTTACCCCCTCACCAATCTCACCAACTCCCAAGGGCTTTGAATGGCTTTGAATGTGATTGATAGGGCTTAGTTCTTCTCTCACTCCGCACCATTTATCTTGGGTAGCCTGAGTTGGGCAGCACTGTGTGTGTGTGTGATGGAGGTAGTCTGTGTGTGTGTGTATATTAGAAGAAAGGGGGTCATCTGTATGTCCCCTGGCATCTATTTACTTTTAACCACTAAGTCATTATGACCTAATATGTGTAGATTGTGATAGGGAAGGGGGAGAGAATGTGGAATGGGTGGAGAAGAGATCAGTGGAGTGTTATGGAGGCAAGCAGATGCTCGCCTCTGGAGTTATTACATACAGAGATGATTAGTGTTGGGGTGTGTGTGCGTATGGGGGGGGGGGGCCTTCAAGCTTGGAGAGACCGAGGAAGAAGGTATTTCATTTGGAGTTCATTTGCATATTTTATGAGGAGACTCGAAGCATGGCAGTCGGGTTTGAGCTTTGAGCTTGACAGATGAGAGGAAACAGGAGCAAAGTGGTTGGGGGTGGAGAGAGTGGGGGGCAGTGAACTCCCTCTCCAACCCTTGCTCCTAAACACTAATGTGACCCAAAAAGGAACAGAAACCATCAGCTGACCTTTTCCTTTCATCAGGAGTTTTGTTCACGACGCATTCGTGCAAACCGAGAACCTCCTTCAAGAAGATCTATCAAGGCAGCTCTTGGGGAAATAAAACACCTTTAAATTCCTCAGTTCAGGAGGAAATAAAAGATATTCTGTCCAAAGACCAGCTGCCAGAAAATCATATTCTTAATGAGCAATGTGGAGAGAGTAAACTTCTCCGTGTGCTGGAGCCCAGGAGAGTTGGACTCAGTGTACACACATGAAGCACGATTACATTAAGACTTTGCAAACAAATAGATTTCCTCTGCTGCTCTGTCAATTGCATAAAAATTATAAAAATATCTCTGATGGCACAAAGTAAAGCAGCGGGGGTGGGGAGTTTAGGCATCTCTAACAACTTCCTGTAATTGCGATTTATTGAGAAGGAAGCGAAGGGTAAAGATTTTGAAATTATAAGCTATTATGTGCCAGAGAGAGTAAGCGAGGTGGGGGGTTGGCGACATAAAATACAGCTGACAAGCCAAGGCAAATTAGCCCAGGACCATTACAAAAATCACTTAATTGCCAGCAATTCTGTCAGGTCAATTGACTCTAATTGAAAAAAAGAGAGGGAATAACAAAAAAGAATATTATGGCAGAGAGAAGCAAGTGCTTCAGATGAGGTGAGCATTCAGGAAACAGGCGGTGATTGGAGATCACAATGCAGCCCTTCCGCTCCTCATCCATGTGTCTAATATGATGTAACACACTGGCAGTATGATGTAGGGACCTTTGATTGACATTTTTATGAAAATCTGTGATAATAAAGACAGAGGATGTGAAGAACTAATTTAACCCACTGACGTTTTTTAAACTCTTATAGCATAAGAGTTGTTCTGTCAAAAGAGGCCACTGTTAAAACTACACAAACTATATTTCTATATTCATCGTGCCAATTCATAACAGAAGTTATCTCATTGCACTTTTCCTACAGAGCAGGTCCAGACCGTACTCTTTATAATATTATTTACAGAGACCCAACAAATCCCACCATGAGCAAGCACTTTGCGACAGTGAGATGAAAAACTTCCTTTTAAGAGGCAGAAACCTTGAGCAGAACCAGACTCAATGGTGGGCGTGCCGTGTTAGGTTTTGAGAGCGAAAGGGGGGGGGTAGGTGGCCCACAACCACAGATCCAGTCTCTGCAGCTCCGGAGGCAGAAATACCTGCTGAAAGTGACAGAAGGAGAGAGGAGAGAAACGAGAAAGCACAAAACTACAGGAGAGAGAAGATGTCGAGTTAGTAACAGTAATGGGATAAAAATGCATACAGATGGAGAGGGAGAGGAGGAAAGAGGAAAGAGGTGCATTATGGGAAGTCTCCCATAATGCACCTAGGCAGTCTAGGCCTATAGCAGCATAACTAAGGGATGGTTCAGGACTCACCCAAGCCAGCCCTAACTATAAACATTATCAAAGAGGAAAGTCTTAAGTCTACTCTTAAATGTGGAGATGGTGTCTTCCTCCCGAACCCAAACTGGGACCTGATTTCACAAGAGCTTGATAACTGAAGGCTCTGGCTCCCATTCTACTTTTGGAGACTCTAGGAACCACAAGTAACCCTGCATTCTGGGAGCGCAGTGTTCTAATCGAGTAATACGGTATTATGAGCTCTTTAAGATATGATGGTGCCTGACCATTAAGGGCTTTGTAGGTGAGGAGAATGATTTTAAATTCTATTCTGGATTTTAAAGGTAGCCAGTGCAGAGAAGCTAATATTGAAGAAACATGATCTCTTTTCCTAGTTCTTGGCAGTACACGTGCCGCATCATTCTGGATCAACTGGAGAGTCTTAAGGGACTTATTCGAGAGAGAGAATTTAGAGAAGCCAGTGCTAGCTGCTAAGCTAAAAATCGGTAGCTAGCAAAACTGAATGGTGTGTAAACTGTGGGATTAGCGAGAAACTCGTTAAAAGAAGGGGAGAGCTACGAGTGCTTGAGCAGAACTAGTGGATGTTTAAATGTATAACAGATAGTTAGTCACTATAATAATGAATCGAACAAAATTAACTGTGATGAGCTAGAGCAGCAGAAATATGCTACTAGTAACACACAAACACCAGTGCCCGGAAATGCACTTACCGCATTTATTTACTGATCTAGTATATATTTGAGTAGCATACAGGGAACTACAAAACAAAATCTCATTATACAACCCTGTGTTGTAAAATAATCAATAAATCTATCTTGTATCTTGTATTTTTTATTATATCATGGTTTAAGGGTTTTTTAGGGGTTAAAGTCCCTTAACACTGACCATAAAAACATGAAAACTATATCCCATAATTGACAACTTAAAAGAGCCTTCATTTTTCAATTAAGGGAAAATGCTGACATTAGTCTAATGTTAGCATTAGCAGCAGCAAATTAACATGTAAATTAGGGGTTAAGTCACATACCTCTTCCAATCTATGTCATTTGTTAATAAAAGGTTTTAGAAATTAACAACCATCAACAACCTTCAAGTTTTTACCACCTGACGCTGTGTTGTTTGGGCATGTTTCTCTATGATGTACTTCTGGTGAACATTATACAGCAATTGCAATAAACTGAAATGATACAAATAGTTACATAGAAATCGAGCGATTACAATCGTGGTTCACTTTCATTTATGCCAAAGCAGCTCTTTTTAACTGAATTTATAGCAGCATGTGTGTGCGTGTCATTCCTTCCTGAACCACACCTGTTTTAGGGTGTGCATCTCCTGATCAGCACAGATAGAAGTTGATTAATAGCCTTACTGATTAGCCAATCACCAGCCAACGCAAGGAATAATCAGTTAATTGATCATGGTGAGGAGTTGTCTGGGACAGTGTGTGTTAGTGCTTTGTGCGTGTGTGTAGTGTATGGGCAGCTTCCATTTGTTTAGCAATGAGGGTATCAGTAAGATAGGATGGTCAGTGGTCTGGCTTGGTAGGTGAAAGGGCTCAGGACATGTTTGTGTGTGAAAAACACAACAACTGTACTGCCCTACAGAAAGCCACAATGCAGTAACTACATTTGGTGAAAACCATTGGTCATAACTGAGTTAAAACAAGATTATGACATTGTTGTAGGGGAGAACCAGTATAAAAGTAACATGGGACGAAATTAACACAGCGATTTTCTCCGAGCCCATACCATAGTGATAGGCGGTTGTGAATGAGCCTAGGCTCCTTTAAGTGAACAATAGGAGCCAGCTGAGAGCCGATGAGGCATCCCATGAGGCAAAGAGAATTTATGTTAGTAATACAACAATGGAATGTGTTATTTTGATTGTTTTAAAACGTCTAACAACCAAGCAAAGGCATGCTAATCTCTGGCATGGTATTGCAGCCTTGGCAATCTGTAGGTTCTAGAGCTGCCGTTGCACTCACTGCCACAGAGATACAGCCAACTAGACGGCTAAAACAACTATGTCAAGCTAATGCTAGCTAGCTAAAACTAGCTAAAGAAAATCATTATCATTTTTCCCTAGCTGTTACCTGCAATTAAAATCCTTGATGAACCCTCAGTTCATCAAGGATTTGCTGGCTGCTATACAATGGTCCAGAGCTGGGTCCGGGTCCAGCCCGCCGGAGAACGAGGTGTAGAAGTATTTGGTGTGTGGAGGGGCAGCCCGGCGACAGCCTGCCCTGCATACACTGTGCTAGGCTCTACTTCATCACCACCACCACCACAGACTGTATGTAGCTGCTAGCTGTAGCTGCTGTACATTAAATCGAAGAACACTTGCGCTGATTGGCTGCGAGCAAAACCGTGCAAATAGTACAAATAATACAAACTGTACAAATAGTATACATTTTTTTTAGATCTGGTTACCAAAAGGATCAAATGCAGGTATCGTTTGACTGGAGGCATTTCAGGACTACTTTTTACAGTTATTTACAGTTATTATACCTTAAAAGTATCGAGTATCGACACCCAGCCCTAGACATGAGACCCTTAAAAAAAAAAGAAAAAAAACGAAGGATGAGATGCACTCCCAGCTGGGCCTGAACCAACATTAGTCTGAACCCTGCCAAAATATCAAGAAACGACAGCAGTCTAGCAGCAGTGCACCGCCCGTGTGCGGATCTCGGCCGGACTGCATCAACAACAACAGCAAAAGCTGGGTGTTAACAAAAACACACTAGTCTGCTACAGATGAGGCCCCCACAGACAGTGCACCAAGCATCGAATGAGATACAGAATCTGCAGTCATGTCCCTGAGATATGACTGCACAAAGGTCAAGGTGGAAGACCAGGAGGCAGCCAAACAAATGTCCTCCAGACACCCCTGAAAAGTGCCATAGCGAATGTGATGCTCCTTATGTAATGTACCTTCAGGTCCATGAAGAGCACGATCCATCGCCTCATACTCCTGCGGATTGCATAACAATCCTGTGAGCAAGACAGAGTGGCCCCATAAGCCCGCTGTGCCAGACAAACAGCCGGTTGGACTTCCTGACAACCGCAGTGCGCTCCACATTACAACAGAGACAGTGCACCGGCAAAGAGTGATGGCGTGAGGAGGGGGAAGAAAGCCTTCAGATGAATGACCCTAGACCTAAATGAAGAGGTGATAACTTTGGATCGAAAGATGCCAGAGCTAGGAGGAATGCCGTCTTAAGTGACAGAAGCTCCAGCTGGGAGGCCCAGGCTGCTCAGTCTCACCCTCTCAATCTCCAGACCATCCCAGGATTGGCTGCGAGAAGACAGCGCGCCCTGCCTGATGCTGAGCCGTGGGAAGATCCAGTACAAGCCATGGACCCGCCACTGTTAGCCAGCCAGATCTGGGAACCACCTGGCACCTGGACTCTCCAGTACCATGACTATCACGGACAGATGCTACAGATGCTGCATCTGGACTCTGTGGAACAGAGCATCATTGTGCATCATTGGTCGCAAGGGCAGGAAGGCATACAGTAGGTTGGGAGACCAAACCGGGTGGGCTAACGCATCAAACAGATTGGCCAACTGCTGTGAGCTCCAGCAGAAATGGTTGTATTACAACTATGATAATTATAATACACTATGATCCTTGCCAAAAAAATGTGAGTGAGTGACCAGCAATTATGAAGTATTATGATACTTGACCTTATAAGTCATTACAAAATGCTTTATAATGTCTTATTATTAATGTTACAAAGCATTATGAATCGGCCGCACAGTAAATCCCAAGAGAAACACTTTCCTAGAAAGTGTTAATATTGTAAATAATAATTAATAATTGTAAAAACCCAGCTCCGTTTTTCATTGCACCCTGTTAGGGACCAAGCAGTGAGGCAATGAGGAAACAGGAGTTTTAACACATGGTTTGTCCCGATGAGCTGGCTCCAGGATTTAAGAGTCCTCAGCCCTCAGCCACACCTTTTGCTTCACTAGGAAAGGACCTCCCCCAACAACCACGGTAACTCAAAGACAAAGAAATAAATGATTACTATAACACATAATTACTAGTACTAGAGTAGAGAGAGAGTGTGAATTGGGACCATATTACCATGTGTGGCTGTGGCCATCACGCACCCCAATTTGTAAGCCAGTCGGCAACCTTGTTGGAGGCTATAGTTATTATAGTTTCTATATTTTTTGGAATTGAACAAAAGTAAAAGCATTTTGGACAATAATGGATATGCCATTCCCAACAACTGTTCTGTAATGAGACAGGCTGTTTATAGCCAAACCTAACCTAACAGACCTTTTATTATGGCAGATGTTTTGACTTGTCATAGCAGGACAAGCACAGTTGTAACTAATAATATTAATGATATTAAAGTGTCCCAGTAAACCATGCCAGTGAGCTACAATTCACAGTACTGATACTGGAACACCTAAATGAAATTTAGCCATTATTAATGTTGTTAATGACAAATGACAGTGAGCCTTTCCTGCTATCACATGTCAAAGTGTCTGCAAAGAAAGTGTCTGTTGTGTTTCTGTTGCTCAGAACCCGCAGGAATAACTGAAAATATAAATGTAGTATATTCATGTACAATTGGCCTATGACAACTATTTGTTCTGTAATGTTTTTTTTTATTTTGTTTACTGTCACATGTTGCTCTGAACTCTGTAACAATTTTAAAGTGTTAAAAATGGTTAACTTGACCAGCTGCTTTCTGGTATTACAGCCACATTGTGTAAGTGCTGACCCAGAGGCCATAGCTAAGCACTTAAGATGGTTCTGCCAGCAGGACACAAAGGCTTTTCAAATGTCTTCCATGCCCAAAGACTTGTTTCTCTTTCTTGGCTATGCTATCCCATTAAAGGAAGTGGTGATGCCTTGGCAAGGGTTTTGCTGCAGGAATGTGTGACTTAAAGGTCCAGTGTGTAGGATTTAGTGGCATCTAGCAGTGAAATTGCAGTTTGTAACCATTTGAATTCCAAGCCTGTAGGAGAAACTATGGGTCATGACAAACAACCCTAACGGCCCAATTTAGAGCCAGTGATTTATTTGTCCGTTCTGGGCTGCTGTAGAAACATGACAGTTCAACATGGCGACCTCCATGGAAGGGGACCCGCTCCCTCTGTAGATAAAAACAGCTTATTCTAAGGTAATGAAAACACAACTGGCTTCAGACCGACTGGCAGCAGAGGAGTTGAAGGCAGCTTGGACAGGGCAAACAAACTTAATCTGTTCTTTAACAGATTCAACACACTGGCTCCTGCTCATCCCCCTTCTAACTCAGCTGCTGTCGCCCCTTAGACTCCTCTGAGTCCACGGCTCCCCCCTCCTCCATCTTCCTGGGAGAGTCCTACTCCCCCCTCATCTGGCTCTCAGGCTAACGGCCCTCTCATGACTGACGACTCTGTGTGCCTGACTACTGACCAGGTGAGAGGACAGCTGATAAAACTACACTCAAACAAGGCTGCAGGCCCCCCGATGGTGTTTGCTCCGGGGTTCTAAAAGCCTGTGCCCCCCAGCTATGTGGAGTCCTTCAACATGTCTTCAACCTGAGCCTGAGTCTTCAAAGGATCCCTATTCTGTGGAAGACATCTTGCTTCGTTCCTGTGCCGAAGACGCCGCGTCCCAGTGGCTTTAAGGACTACAGACTGGTGGCACTGACCTCCCACATAATGAAGACCCTGGAGAGACTGGTGCTGGAACAGCTGCGGCCCATGGTCAGACCCCTCCTAGACCCCCTTCAGTTCACCTACCAGCCCTGGCTGGGAGTTGAGGACGCCATCATCTTCCTGCTGAACCGCATCCACACCCACCTGGACAAGCTGGCAAGCATGGTGAGGGTCATGTTTTTTGACTTCTCCAGTGCTTTCAACACCATCCGGCCAGCCCTGCTGGGTGAGAAGCTGGCAGCGATGCAGGTGGATGCCCCCCTCGTAACCTGGATTGTTGACTACCTGACTGGCAGACCACAGCACGTGCATCTGCAGCACTGTGTGTCGGACAGCGTGGTCAGCAACACTGGGGCCCCTCAGGGGACTGTCCTCTCTCCCTTCCTCTTCACCATCTACACCACAGACTTCAGAGTCCTGCCACCTTCAGAAGTTTTCTGATGACTCTGCTGTGGTGGGATGTATCAGCGGTGGTGATGAGACTGAGTACAGGGCTGTGGTGGGTAACTTTGTCTCATGGTGTGAGCAGAACCATCTGCAGCTCAATGTGACTAAGTCAAAGGAGCTGGTTGTAGACCTACAATGGGCCAAGGCACCAGTGACCCCGGTTTCCATCCATGGGGTCAGTGTGGACATTTTACAGGATTACAAGTAGCTGGGAGTGCACATAGACAATAAACTGGACTGGCCTAAGAACACTCAAGCTCTTTACAGGAAGGGCCAGAGCTGCCTCTATTTTCGGAGGAGGCTGAGGTCCTTCAACATCTGCTGGACAATGCTGAGGATGTTTTATGAGTCTGTGGTGGCCAGTGCTATCCTGTATGACACTAACTGACTCAATAAATTGATATGTAAGGCCAGTGACATTGTGGGGTGGAGCTGGACTCTCTGGCGGTGGTGTCAGAGAGGAGGATGCTGGCTAAACTACATGCCATCTTGGACAGTGTCTCCCACCCACTCAATGACGTGCTGGTCAAACAAAGGAGTACCTTCAGCGAAAGACTCATCCCCCCAAAAAGCACCACAGAACGCCACAGAAAGTTATTCCTGACTGTGGCCATCAAACTCTTTAACTCCTCCCTTTCAGTGTCAGTCTGTATGACCCTAAGTCATTAAACTGGACATTGGATCATTAACATCACTGTAATACTTGAAATAATTGTGCAATATTCTCTGTTTAATACTACAGTGCAATATACTCTGTTTTCAGTTTAATTTATAATAATAATCTTAATAAGCTACACTTAACTTGACAGTACATGCACTACTACTTATAACTTATATTATTACATTGTATTATTATACCGTACATACCTGTCATCAACCAGTAAATCCACATTGTACTTTACACTTATTTTAATTTTATACTTATACCCACTTGGTACTTAATTTATCTTACCTGTATTATAGTGTATTTTATTTTTTGCTTAGTACTTGTATTCCTGTGTGCACTGATGTGCTAGTGAGCAGCTATAACAAAAGAGTTTCATCTCGGGGATCAATAAAGTATTTCTGATTCTGATTCTGATTTTTTGAATCTGATTCTCTGAATATTATATTCCATTTCTGCCAATAGTTCCTCCTAAATGTCACACACTGGACCTTTAAAAGGTGTGCATGCTTGTTGCCTGAACATGTGGGCCGAAAGGAAGCTGAGTTGATGAAAATTAGTTTTAAAACATTTTGTTGTAATTTTGTGCGCTCAGGCATTGTTGTGTAATCTGTCAACATTTGACCATTGATTTAATGGCTAACATTTTTACATCTCTCTGATTCTCCCTTTAATTTTTAGAATTAAAAAATGCCTGGTAATATGTTTAACACATTAAGTTGTAATATTAACACAATTAATTAGTAGTTTCTGGTCATTTTAAGTTACACATATTTTGCACTCCACAAATGACAAGATAGAATAGTCCTTTTTTTCCATTTATTTGTGCATTTTTTTTAAAGATGCAAAGAAGAACCCTGGTGAAACAAAAACAATTGTAGAGTAGGCATAAAAGATACATTTTTTGGATACAAAAGTATAAAAAAATGGCTACTTACAGCATTAACAAGGATATCAGTCTATACAGCACAGACGCAAGTCTGCTCGCTGCATTCACCTGAATGGCCGTAACTAATGTGGTTGACTAGCCAACTTAAAACAGGTGCAGTGGTGTGAAGCCTCTGTCACGTGACCTACAATTTCCGGGTCACGGACAAAATTAATATTTACAATAAAACAGTGAGTAATTAACATTAGCAAGATAAATAAATATTGTTGTATACAGTGAACCAATACCATCAATAATAAAAGTGCTATACAATAAGAGTGATGTATCAGCATTTTTTATGTGCTATGTATTAAAGTGATGTCCCACTATAAGATAACAAAATCACACCACATGGAATGCGTCACTTCTCGCTTGTTGATGTGGACATGTCAACACTTACAAGCTAGGCAACCTATGACGTTATAATAATAACAATTTACTTGGCTTTGTTACTGCACTTTGTTTTTGTTTGTATCTGTGGTTTTGGACATAAGGAATATATACAAAAGAGTGATCCCAGAGACATAATTTTCTCCTCCACAGACAATTATCCACAGCAGGTAAAGCAGGTTTTTCTTTGGCAGTTTTTTGACAAATCTCAGAGCTTCCTGGTGAATTCCGCACTTAGATATAAGTGATAGATAGATAATATAGAGGTAAAATTGTTCATCTTTCAACCCCTTTTGTGTTGTGGGTCAGTCCCTCATGTGCTAACCCAAAATGATTTTGAGAGGTGATTCACTCGCACCCCATAGGAAATTAATTGGGCCTTTACTTTGTTTCAGGTTGCACCTGTTTTGTAGGTCTGGACTTTGATGTATGGTCGATGTCAATTATTTTAGGCGGTAACGTAATCATCCTAAAAAAACGTTGGCATTGCAACCTATTTATACTACACATTTTACCTGTCTAGCCTGAAAACGTTTTTCTCAACTTCACTATGTCGTACAGTCCAGTATGCTCCCTCCATATACAGTGGTGTGAAAAAGTCTTATTTCTTATTTTTTTGCATGTTTGTCACATGTAAATGTTTCAGATCATCAAACAAATTTAAATATTAGTCAAAGATAACGCAAGTAAACACAAAATGCAGTTTTTAAATGTAGGTTGTTATTATTAAAGGAAAACAAAATCCAAATCTACATGGCCCTGTGTGAAAAAGTGATTGCCCCTCCTATTAAAACATAACTTAACTATGGTTTATCACCCCTGAGTTCAATTTCTTTAGCCACACCCAGGCCGGATTACTGCCACACCTGTTCTCAATCACGAAATCACTTAAATAGGACCTGCCTGACAAAGTGAAGTAGACCAAAAGATCTTCAAAAGCTAGACATCATGCCGAGATCCAAAGAAATTCAGGAACAAATGAGAAAGAAAGTAATTGAGATCTATCAGTATGGAAAAGGTTATAAAGCCATTTCCTAAGCTTTGGGACTCGAACCACAATGAGAGCCATTATCCACAAATGGCGAAAATATGGAACAGTGGTGAACCTTCCCAGGAGTGGCCGGCCGACCAAAATTACCCCAAGAGCACAGCGACGACTCATCCAAGAGGTCACAAAAGACCCCACAACAACATCCAAAGAACTGCAGGCCTCACTTGCTTCAGTTAAGGTCAGTGTTCATGACTTCACCATAAGAAAGAGACTGGGCAAAAATGGCCTGCATGGCAGAGTTCCAAGACGAAAACCACTGCTGAGCAAAAAGAACATTAAGGCTCGTCTCATTTTTGCCAGAAAACATCTTGATGATCCCCAAGACTTTTGGGAAAATACTCTGTGGACTGATGAGACAAAAGTTGAACTTTTTGGAAGGTGTGTGTCCCATTACATCTGGTGTAAAAGTAACACCGCATTTCAGAAAAAGAACATCATACCAACAGTAAAATATAGTGGTGGTAGTGTGATGGTCTGGGGCTGTTTTGCTGCTTCAGGACCTGGAAGACTTTCTGTAATAAATGGAACCGTGAATTCTGCTGTCTACCAAAAACTCCTGAAGGAGAATGTCTGGCCATCTGTTCGTGACCTCAAGCTGAAGCGAACTTGGGTTTGCAGGACAATGATCCAAAACACACCAGCAAGTCCACCTCTGAATGGCTGAAGAAGAACAAAATAAAGACTTTGGAGTGGCCTAGTCAAAGTCCTGACCTGAATCCTATTGAGATGCTGTGGCATGACCTTAAAAAGGCAGTTCATGCTTGAAAACCCTCCAATGTGGCTGAATTACAACAATTCTGCAAAGATGAGTGGGCCAAAATTGCTCCACAAAGCTGTAAAAGACTCATTGCAAGTTATCGCAAATGCTTGATTGCAGTTGTTGCTGCTAAGGGTTGCTCAACCAGTTATTAAGGTTTAGGGGGCAATCACTTTTTCAAACAGGGCCTTTAATAATAACAACCTTCATTTAAAAACTGCATTTTATGTTTACTTGTGTTATCTTTGACTAATATTTAAATTTGTTTGATGATCTGAAACATTTAAGTGTGACAAACATCGTAAGAAATCAGGAATGGGGCAAACACTTTTTCACACCACTGTATAAAATAATAAAAATATCCAACTCAGGGTGAGTTTGCAATTTTATCTATAAATCACAACACACACACACTCACTGCCTTAACATATGTTTGACCCTCCCCATCTGTATGCATTTTTATCCCATTAATGCATGTTACTAACTTGACATCTTCTCTCTCCCATAGTTTTGTGTTTTCTCGTTTCTCTCCTCTCTCCTGTCACTTTCAGCAGGTATTTCTGCCTCCAGAGCTGCAGAGACTGGATCTGTGGTTGTGGGCTACCTGCTGCCCCCGTGTTCCTGCTCGACAACTGCTACTACAGTTGTGGTTATTGGCTCTGTTACTATTATTGTCATTATTATTCCCATAACTGTCATTCCTATTATTATTAATTTATTAATATTACCACTACCATTACATTATTAGTA
This sequence comes from Siniperca chuatsi, assembly GCF_020085105.1. Classification (NCBI taxonomy): domain Eukaryota; kingdom Metazoa; phylum Chordata; class Actinopteri; order Centrarchiformes; family Sinipercidae; genus Siniperca; species Siniperca chuatsi. The sequence continues at coordinate 765,578 of NC_058056.1, forward strand.
TTTAAAATTCTAGGTGGAATTTGCATTGTGCCCCTTCTCTCTCTCTTTCAAAACCTAACACGGCAGCCCACCATTGAGTCTGGTTCTGTCCGAAGTTTCTGCCTCTCAAAGGAAGTTTTTCCTTGCCACTGTCACCAAATGCTTGCTCATGGTCGGATTTGTTGGGTCTCTCTAAATAATATTATAAAGTGTACGGTCTAGACCTGCTCTATAGGAAATGTGCAATGAGATAACTTCTGTTATGAATTGGCACTATATAAATAAAATTTAACTGAACTGGAGTGAACTATTGAAGTGAAGCCAACACTGGTGGTGGCCGCCCTCCCAGACCTATTGTACTTCAGCAGAACCTATGGGAATCAAATATGAACAAAGGACAGTGGGTGAGAGACATACAGGCATATAGAGGAGAGAGACAGAGGGAGAGCATCAGAGAGAAGAAGACGGGGTGAGGGAGTCACTGACATCGCCAGTTCAAAGTGGTGCTGAGGCTCCACATACACAACAACATACTCTTTCCTTTGGTCACTTCATCATTATGTGGACTGTGAGCTGATTTGTAAGTGACAGTGTGTGTATGTGCGCGCGTGTATGCATACTCTTCTTGTAACTTTAGTTACCCAGGGAAAGTTGACAGAGTTCTGTGCAGTGTGGAGCTGCCCAGTGTCTACTACTGGTGATGAATGAGCAGCAGGGCTTTTGGACGTTTAAGGTATTGCTCATGGGCAATCTGCCTGTTAACAGTTATTCATTTTTCCCCAAAAACACCTGACCATAAAGCAAATATTGTCAGACAAACCGGCCCTGCCCAAAATAAATCTGAGAAATAAAATGCAGTAACAGTGGGTTGGTGTATTGTCTTATTAAGAAAGCAGATTTCTCAGAAAAACAATGCACCAATAAACAGTTTTAAAGCTCCAATAATCAATATGTTTGAATGAACAATGGATCAAATGATTATGTGTAATGTGAAAAGGGTCGCCTTTAATGGCGAACCCAAGTCTGCAGATCCTCTGCGCTCTATTGAGGTTTTTAGCCTCTTTTAGCTCACTATTTTCTTTTCAAGCCTGAAAACACTGCTCTCTGCTCCACCGCTCTCATCAGTGAAAAAGCTCTGATAAACCCATTGTACAAGTCTGATAATTAAATGGAACTGCCATTATCTTCTCACTTAATTCATTCAGTATGACATGCATGTTAATGTTAGCCAATTTCTGTTTAGTAGAGTTTTATTTGGTTTTGCCCTAACCAATCAGAAGCAAAAGGCCTATCTATCACTCCACCGTCATTTGCAGTTGACAGGGAAACTGTGGTAGCAGTTGTTAGGATCAGTTAATATTTTTCAATACAATCTCAGAAATATTTACTTTGAAATGTTTAAGTTGTTACAGTATTTCTGTAAGTGGACTTAGAACCTGTACAGCTGCGGCAATCTCATTCATGCCTGTCACCACTTTTGTTGACATTTTTCTGTCACTATTTTTCATGGATGTTGCTAGTTAGCTAGCTAGCTAGCTATAAAGGAAGATGACGTCCCCATTCTTAATACTTTGATTTGATTTGAACTAGCTCACCTAAATGGTATGCAGTCATTTTTAAAGGTATCAATTACACCTGAGCTTTTCCTGCTATGACAAGCCAAAATGTCTGCTGTGAAAGAGGTCTAGTCCTGAACAAATCAGAGATGTAGGTGCTGAACTAGAGGTCTGGAAACAGACTACAGAAACACGACTCCAAATGAACGCTAATGTTTCTTCATGTCTGATAAATGTGCAACTGTTAATGCATTCGCTTTAACAACTTTATGAATATGTCATATGTTGTGTTTGCAGCTTGTTCTGCTGCCAACAAGTGGCCGAAAACTCAATTAATGGAGCTTAAACTAATGACAAATTATAATTTATAACTCACATGACATCTCAGCTGGTGAATGTATTTACCTTTTCATTTAAAGAAGTTGTCATCACTCACCAGGGGCTGGATATTGACACATCTCATGACCTCCTATTGTTGCTGTACTACCAGCCAGCAGTAGCAGCACTGAGGATGATCCTGAGAAGGAGATCTCCTATGATGATGTCTTAATGCTGTCATCACGGTCAACAGATGCTATGGGTTGCATTATGGGAAATATAGGATCTAGCATCCAGCTTGACCCCTATTGGGGACTAAAAGTCTGGATATCTCGGCCTCTGTTCCTTCGAGTTTGACCATTCTTTTTTAGATCTGTCTCTTGTGAGTCCCCCAACTTCATGGACATGAAGTACTAAATTGCTTGAGTACCCCTTTAAACTGCTGCTTGTATTCTAAACATTTATTTTATATGCTGGGTTTTTATTTTCCAGATTCCTCAATATATGGTTCTTTGTGAACATTGTCAGCTTTGTTCCATCATGTTAGATTGACAGACAAAAAAAAAGGGCACCCAGATACTCTACATAAGGTAAATACATTTGGGTCCCACATAGCTTGCAGCTGGACTCGTAACTGCAGAGTCAGTGGTATCAGTCAACAACCTTTGTCAACCCCCAGTGGATAAATGATGGTCATTTTTTTCAACATGGCAGCAAAAAGTGTACTCAGTGCACCTTTAAAACATGTTAAGACCTCTGAAACATGACATTTGACTGAGTCCTTTTTAAATTTTTACTTTTGGTAGTTTTAAAGTCATGTATACACCTTAATACTGTGTGCGACTATTTGTGCTTTTGTGTGGCTGTGTGCCACAGTGCAGACACACACTGCTGGTCTGTGTAACATCCATAAAGTGTTACGACAGTCACCTCAGCGCTTTACCTCTTCCTTGTCGCTCTGCGGCCCTGTAACAGTGGCCATTAACATTTGCAGCAGGAGCAGAAAAAAGCCTCTAATTGGTGCTCCGGTGATACCACAGGCCTGATATTCTGTTGAAAGCAGGGCTTCGGAGGGCCATTAATTAACCTTAGTGCTATGATTACTTACATTAGAGGGGAATACATTAGAGGTGGCAGCAGGCCCCTTTTTTTCTACCCTGCACTTCAGAGGGGCCCCGGTGGAGCGCTCCATGCCCCCGCGAGCCACGATATGTTAACGGGGAAGCAACTAATTAGATGTCAAAAATTCATAAGGCCTCTCTTTAATATTGCATATCTATCCCCGGCCTGTCACTTCAAAACAAGGGGGATTGCATAAACAGGGCAACTGCAACACAACACCCCACTCCCCCACCCCATCCCCATCATGGGATCTGGGTGGGTGGAGTGGGGTACCGTGAGGTGCACTGCTGATGAGGGACAAGAGGGAGGGATGACAGAGCGCTTGAACATGGAGAGGAAGAGAGGGAAGACAGAGTAAAGAAGAAGAGGAAGAAGACGTAAAGAGAAAGAAGAAAGGAGAGACAATCAAAGAAGGTTCCTTGACAAATCCCACAGAGGACGGCTCTGCCACATTATTAAGTCTTCCTCTCTATAGACACGCTTCAGCCCAATGAACATCAGGGATGAAGGCTGAACCCAACAAACTTTGCCCACCTTTCTTTCACCTGAGGTTCATCTTTATCATGTAAATGTATCATGGACATCACAGTCAGTACACGCTTATTTCATATGAGGGTACAGTCATGTAAGAAAGAGAATACATGAATGCATGCTGATGATCATGGACTGGGTCAGACTTTTAACCAGCTTGTTATGAACTGCTACATACGTATGAGGTGACAAAACAAAGACAGGATCTCATTTATATTATTATATTATATTACTTTGACAGGTTAGTTGACTCAAATATCAGCAAAAAATATCTCATTTATTGCTAGTGGTATCTACAAAGGAAGATAATCTTTAATCTTTGTCCCCAATATTTCTGCCTCAACCCTAAATCAATGGATGTAAATGGAATTTTGCTGTAGTGCTCACACCATTGAAAAATTGGGACATTGGGTCCTCTTAAACTATATGATTAAGAAGTCCAAAAAGTGCTCAAACTAATAGAAAGTTTGAACATCTACAGTTTCATGACAACCACGCAAATTTTATCTTCTGATGAAGACCATGTGATATGGTTGACAGCTCCAGAACAAGCAGGTAAGTGGACATTGAGTAGTAATTGTTTTGTCAGCTGACGTTTCCAAAGTCAAAAATCTACTGTCAAGCTTAACTACTCTGTGGCTTGTCCAGATTTACAGGGACACAGACTCTTGTACAAGTAAAAATAATGTAAATATTATAAAAGGAGATTTCGGCCACAACCCCAGTATAATGGAGGTGGATGGAATTTTGTTTGTGGTGCTAACAGCATTGGATAATGATATAAAATCAGAAGCAGTTACTCTTTAAGATTCAGATTGATACAATATTTGCAAACTCTGTATTAAAGTTCATTCTTGACAATCCTACCACAAGCTCCATCGGTAGCTGCTTTTGTAGGAGGGGGAATGATTATTTCAGCATGAAAATAAGAAGTTGTAAAGATACTGCATACTGCCCCTGTAAATAGCGTCCAGGTACTTGCTACAAGCCAAACTGCTAGGTCATGTGTACTGGGCTACAGGGTTATGATTTTCAAAGGCAATAAATAGGCCTTTGCAATGCAAGCACAGTGAACAGCCTGGCATGCTGCAGCAGTGACAGTAGAATCCTGTATTGGCAGCGTGACAGCAGCAGCCAATGAAAGACTTTCTTAACACATATCTCTCTTTCTGGAGAATGAGGTATGCGGACGCTGGTTGGCATCAGCCCCTGTTGGAAGAGAGATGTGATGCATCATCTAAGATATGCACTTTATTTTCTCCTAAGTTTGCAAAAATGCCAACAATACATACAGTATGTATACTTGTATGCACCAATACATCGCAATAATTATCAATATCCACTTTTTGTGCCTGAGTGTGACCTTTGACCCCTAGGTGAGTACTGAGGGCCTATAACAAGTGGTTTCTTGGGAGTGTTCAGGGAGGGAAAATGGAGTGTTTTGAAATATTATTAGCAATAATAAAGCAAGCTAGCACATAGCCTGAAGCTGCCAGCAGTAGAAGATGTAGACCAACTGAAACAGCAACAACTAAAACAGCCTGTACAGTAGAGAGGATAGTGACAGAGAGGGGGAAAGGTCAGGCTCCTCTCTAAGGCCTCCTAACAGTTACCAGGAGCAGAAAAGAATTTCAAACAAACCTTATTGGTGCAAATTTAGTATTTATCTGATTATATACTCACCTAAACATATTACTTTATAGTTCACTTTGCTTCTTGAATGATGAAAAGCCTCGAAAATCCAGACCAGGCAATGTCATCTTAAAGAAAATGAATTTTCTCTTCCCCTCCTCTCTGTAATCACCAGCCTTCCTCTCCAATATAAGCAGTGTTAAAAAACTTTATGAGAGCTAGTCTTGTCCATAAATACAAAAAGGGGGATCTGTGTTTACTAACCACTAAACTCAGCCCACAAAGAAAGCAAAGTGTTTTCTTTATGATGATCCTCTGTCTGCACTTCATTCATGTTCCAGATTTAAAGCAGCAGCAACAATCACTTCCTCTTGTCATATTGTGGGCTGTTTGCATGTGCCAAGACATCGTTGGGTGAAGTCTGATTCTGACATTTCGCCCAGCAGCGATGCACCAGTGTGTTACTGTGAGGACACATATTTCAGAAAAGTCTAGAGTCATCTGTCTAAATACATTCCCTCCACTGTCTGTTTGTTTTGGCTTACATGAACTATCAGCATTCATAGTAACCTTCTGTGTGGCTTTATGGAGATGATATGCCATAGTCAAACTGATTGTAATGGTGGGAATAAAGAAAAGGGAATGCTGCAAGCTGCAATGCTGAAAAGATTTGACTTTCAATGAGGTTTGACGGGATTCAGATACTTCTAACAGCTGTAATGCAACATAAAGGTAGATTTGTCTGCATTAGGATTGCCAAATGAAGAACAAACAGACAAGGCTGACTCGAATAGCAAGCTTTAAAGATCTACTCTTATTAGTAGAAGCAAGGTTTTCATGGAAGTGCCTCTGTTAATTACAGACAATGACTCCATTGAGTACTTTAAGTGTTATAGAGTTCTAACAGGCTGCAGTTTGAAGTTTCAGGTTAAAGTCTCAACCATAAGCTCCCAGTGGCTCGTCAAACACCACATTCACTGAATTAACAAACAAACTTTTTTCATTAAGGACATCTTGAGGTTAATCTAGGTAAAAGCAGTTATTCCTTATTGATCCTCCTGATTAAATCTATACTGCTGACAAAGGAGGCGGTGTAGTCAGAGATTTAACTCACATGACAGATCAGCTGATTCTCCTCCATGAGAAGAAGAAGAAGAATGTTTCCACTGTCGGCGTCTTCCTGGAAATTCCCATAACGTTATGACGTGGAGTCATATCCCCTTTGCACATACGTCAGTGTTGTGGTTGTCTTTCAGAAGCTCTCGTACTGTAAACTGAAAATCCAGTTTTAAGCCACATTTTTATGATACACTTTTTAGATCTTGGTCGTTTTTAACTATATAATTTAATAGGAAACGTTAGCAGCAGCTCGGCTCGCAGCCCCACCGGGGCATCCTTTGACCACCGAACAGCGTCGGAGAAACAATGATTTTTAACATGAAACTGCTTTGTTCAGTGTTTTTACCAGTTTTAATCATCGGGCACGAGGACAAGACCTCTGCAGATAATTCAGCTCCCAGTAAAAACCTCCTTACTGATTAACACTGAAGGAATCCTAACCGGAAGAAGCTGACTGTAGTGACGGCAACAACTCCCATGATCCCATGTTATTGTTTTGATGTGAGAGACCCCATAGCAGCAGAAATGACATACTGTGCGTTTAACTAGGTGCTATGTTTTCAGATTTTAACTTTCCAGCCATATTGTTTACAAACCCAGCTGGCCCTGTCAGGGTTGGTTGTATGTAGATTTAACTTTAATTTAGAAATCACTTCGATCACCTAGGCTACATACCGCATACATGTGTTTCCAAATACTAAAAAAAGTATGATGTAGCTACATGTTCTTACAGCAAACTGTATCATGTCCACTTCCATGTCTGAGGGTGTCTGTAAAATTAAATCAAAACCCCATTTCTCCCCATATGCTCCTTAGATCAACCAGAGGAGAGTTAAATTCAGTTGCTTGTGTCATGCATACCTGTATCCATTTCAGGTTAAAATAAATGACACATCCCGACTGCTGGCCATTGAAGCAAAAAATTAGCCTGCCGTCCCAGCGAAAGGTCAGCACAGAGGGTGAAGACATGGAGGGTCACATTTCGCTAACCGTGAACTCCTGCTGAAACAGAGTCAAGCTGCCAGCAGCCTTGACAAGAGCCAGACAAGGGAGGTACGCTTGGTTATTTGAAGAGCTGATAGGAGCCCTCTATTTTCTCTAAGTGAGATATACACTGTCATAGAGTTACAGTGATTCATGCGGAAATGCAGTCACAATTCTTACTGTTTGTTGACTCTGTTTTGTGTGCACAGTTTTTGTAATTGAACAGTAATTGAAAATCAGCCAGCTTCTTGGAGAGACACGCACTTCTGTACAACTCTCTCTACTTAGTTATGGAGATAAACACACTAACTAAACATAAAAAAATATCTTGTAACTTCATATTCCATTTACTAATTGGAAAAAATGTGCTTGTTTTGCTTGAGTTTGCACTTCAGTTGTTTTCCACATAGAAAACCAAGCTCTTAATGCAGTCAACTCTTCAAAAGGTGGACATTGTATACCTCATTAATGTGAATTTAATTATTCCATAATTGTATTCCCTTGGGTATATTAACCCACAGCAAATGAAAATCACCTGACTTTGGAAGGAATTAAGATGACTATGACCCTGTGATCTAATTCATTTTCAAATAATTTTTAAATGAAACAAGATGAGCTGATGCACTTTGCAATTTGACATGTCTGATTACAACACAGTGTGTGTATTTCAAAAGGGGAATTCAATTTAAAGTTCTTTGGTGATGCCAAACTAATCTAAACATGCGCTCCCCTCCTCTTTCCCAGAGTCAGTGCAGTGAATATATATATATATATATATATATATATATATATATATATATATATATTTATAAATGAGAGGTAGAGGCTTTGTCATGGCTTGATAGACATGGCTGTCCATATTTGTTTATTTTCAGAGATAATCGGTCCTAAGCATGAACTGTTATCTCTGCTTGTGGAAAAAAAAACAGCTGCAGATAAGGAAAAGATGCAAAAGTTTCAATTTGCTTGCGTGATGCGCAGTCTAAAATTTCCCTCTATCACTCCCAGGTAGCTCCTTGGGAGCACGTGACCGCCTCTTATCAGCGCTGGCGTCGGGGGTCACGAGACAGCCGACAGATTGTATGCCAGCCGTTTTTAGCTCGTCACCCGGAGGATTTTGATACTTCCATCTCCATAAACAAGTAGCAGATCCCACTGCCTCACCTGGAGTAAAGCAATTACTGTGAAGTTTTCCAACTGACGGGCTGCCAATCACAACTCCTCCATGAGTTTAGATTCCCTGCACTTAGTGCAATTATTTTGCTGCTATTTTGTTGACACTTGCCTTTCAAAGGCATCCACACTACATTTTAAGAGCAAAGTAGTTTAAAATCAAGGCATGAAGATGTTCTTCAAAGCAAATTTATTCAGAGGGAAATTTCCTTAAACTGTTGACAGTGGTGCAACACAGCTCAAAGAAATAATTTACATTATGGGTGCAGTTAATAAATTGACAAGTATCCATGCACTATCTAGGCACTATCTCTTGGTTAAACTGTCACCAGCACATTTGCAGTAGAGACTCTGCTAAAGGAGTCCCATCATTAAAAACCCAGCCGGCCGCCACACCACTGCCGCTTATTTCAAAGAAAACGTGTCTGGACTTTGGTCTCTTCCTCCCCATTACACTGGGAAAGATCAGAAACTCACCTTCTTCTTCAGGAGGCCATCTCTGCAACTGGCCCAGTGCCTTCAAATGATTCACCCCATTAAGGAGCCAATCAGGTATAATGAAGCGTGGGGCAAACTCGGTAGCTCAGCCAGATAAATAATTTACTGGGACTTGTCATCCTTCTCCCATCGAGGTGCTGCAGTCACAGAGGAGCAGCAAGACACATGAAGGCTTTCCGGGGTGGAGAGACTCCGCAAAGCTGGTGACACCCCCCTCTACCCACCCCTCCACATCACCGAGGTCCACCTCCCACATCCTTTCCTCCCTCGCTTCCTCCTTCTCCTCCTCCCCTCAGTCGCCCCCCCATCCTCAAATCAAACAGTCCTCCCAACCCCACCCCTTGTTCTCCCCACCTGTCAGACGTTGGGAGATAGAGGGATGGAGCCACCACTTCGTTACCAGCCTCTCACTTGGAGGTTTCAAACAGATTTCAGCTAATGAGGGAGCATTTACAAAAACTCTGGGAAACGACATCTAGAAGAGGAGGGAGATGAACGGGGGGCGGGGGTAGGCTACTTTACAGCAGTGGGCACACACATATACAGTACTCACAGCAACATACAAACCCGCTGTATCCTCACACCTTTTTTCGTGCATGTGAAACCCACACACGCATGGATAGCATACACTCACCTGTACACACTCTCTCTCTCACACACAGCTCAGGGTTGTCAGTGCAGGTGAACAAAGTGAATAGGATATGTGACTGACAATAAAGATTTCTTTTAACATCAGTGAGAGGAAGGCAGGCGGGCGGGCGGGGCGGTGGTGTAGGGGGGTTGAGTCTGGGGAGACAGGCTGCAGAAGTTCGCATTACTCTGAGGGACCCGTCGGCTGCATATGCCATCTTTAATAACGAGGCCTTGCCAAACTGGCACCCAGTCAGCCAACCAGGAGAGTGCAAAGTGAGGGAAGAAACCCCGCAAACCTATTATTTCAAATCTCTGTCTTTGTTTTCTTGCTCTTTACACCCCCTTTCCTTTAAATGTGAGTTTTAATAGACACTGCTAAATTTCTGCTGCCGTCTCCTTAAAGTTTAATTCACCCACTTTTCTTTCACTCCTGCATCCCCATTACGGAGCTGCGGCGGCAGCTGCAAACAGGGCATTATTATTTCATATTATGAAAACATTCTTTTTAGATGAAGGTAAGGGGAAGGAGAGGACCGGCTATGGCACTATTTTCATGGCACAGTTATAATGGCAGGTTGGGAAGTGAGCAAGAGAGGAACCACTTTTCATATGACACTAATATCCTCCGCGTTAACTGGGTGGCAAGGCTTATTTACTGTATTCAAAAGTTTCAGTATTTTTCAGTGGTTGTGTGAAAAGTTGGTTGGAGGTGAATTGAAGGTGAATGTGTGGGATTCTTGGCAAAAAAAGGATAAAGTTATGTTTGTATCCCCATCTGTTGATACCAAGTTCTGGCTTTGTATCCATAGCTGGGGAGTACCACCACGAACTATAAAATACTGTACTGTATATTTTTTGCTGTTGCTGGTGTGGCCTAAGGATGCTGATGGTGATATCAGCTATACTATGTTTAGGGTTTGGTTAACTTAAGGCAATTAAAGCTACTTAGTTAAGGTTTGGCAACAACTGTGATCATGATTAAAAGAAGCCAACGTCCACTAAGATGCAAACCTCACTCTAAGGTGTCAAAGTCAGACGCTTGACCGCTTGGAAACAGACCCAAGAATAGTTATAATAGGGAACTTTTTCTTACTTGATCTGACTGAATATAATTTGGATCCCCAGTCTAGGATCTAGGAACCGAGTAGACCCATAAGTATCTGTAATTCATGATCCTCAGAGAATGAATCCAAACAAATTTGGTAACCTGCAGTCTTACCCATGGTGCCACCATCAGGTCAAAATTTCCCCTTGACCAACCCTTTGGTCTAAGATAAGGTATGTGGAAAACAAATGACCACATTGCATTGAAGTTTGCTGTGGATATTTATGTTCCTCAGAGGATGAAAACTAGTGTTTTTAGAGATCCCCTCCTCTAGCACCATCATCAGGCCAACATTTCCTCTAATCAAATTCTAATTTGTAGATTGTTATGAAACCTTTTGATTTTTATGACCCAATGGTCTTTCAGAATCAGAATCAGAAATACTTTATTGATCCCACAGGGGAAACTCTTTACTTTCCTCTTGCACCACCCTCAGAACAAACTTTACATTTTTAGGCCTACTACTGGCACGGATCTAAAATAAGGAAATAATCACTGTGTTGTTTGTACGGTCCAGCAATGTTGTATTATGGATATGACCGCCTCTAGGGGCTTATAGCATGGCTTTAGGCTGTCACGGAGTATACCACCTATCAGCTTTTCCCATATCACATGCACATTGTGTGAACATACATATATACTATTGTGTATTTGTGTACATATGTGGGTTGCAGACTGAGGGGTCCAAAACAGCGTATAGGCCAGAAAGTGAGTTTTGAAAGCCAGAAATGTCAGCATCCGTTGAAGTAATCATGGAGTCAACAGTCCTATTAACACCCACAGATAGATTAGTGCCATCAACCTCACTCATTATACCTTTAAATTATCGTTCAATGTCCCCCTGACTCCTCCATCTGATTTGAAGTGTTTTGTCCTGGTGGCACCATCGGTGTATGGCTCAGAATAGAACAAGCATTGAACACACACCCACCCACCTACACATAGACACACACACGAATGCAGTGTAGCTTTCCAGCAAGCACTCAGTTGGTCCCTCTCTCTCTAATTAGTAATTAACACATTCTTTTGTGCAGGCCTCTCTTTATTTATAGGCCCTCTCTTGCCAAACAGCAGATCCCTGCGCCAGGATAAGATGGAAGTGAAGCGTGAGGTGAGCTGGGAGCCCCGGCCACTTGATAAATAGAGTGTTATAGTTCGGGAATAATCGACTGATTAGCCAAACAACTCGTAATGGCTTTTCAAGTGAGCGGGTCAGATCATGTTGAAGTGCTGTCATTAAACTCACTGTTGCTCCCAGGTTGACATGCTTCCACAGTTCACTTTGTATACAACATTTGGGAGCAAAACATAATATAACAATGGTGTATTATTATACATTTTAATAGAAACAATGAATGTGAAGTTTGGTTTCAGATGACCAGACAGACAACTCATGGATGCCTTTCTTTTAGGTCTCTCCATGAAGTTAAAAACTACACGCCAACTTAGCCTAACTTAGCTCTGTTCATTGGTGTTTATGGGATGAGTAACTGCTATGTTCAAATGTAGTGAAATACACTATTAAAGTTCTCAAAAGATGGCTGGTCTAACTAAAATCACACATTGTAAATTACTTAGGAATGAAGTCACTGATTTCGCCGCAAGCTAAGAACTAGAGTTACAGTCATATTCGCATCGCAACCAATGAAATTTCCCTGCACTCAGCCCCAAAATCAATGTTATATCATGGTTTCGGTGTGGGTAATAAATCGAGCAGAGCGATCATAAAGTGTAAACAGTCTATCAGAGCGATTCTGCTGTTTGTAGTCTGGTAATATTGTATTGAACAGGGTGATGGCACACTGCTAGGACAATGACTTCCCTTTGCCCAGTGCCTTTTTATTTCCATTAGTAATTCCACAGGTCAAAGTTGGAAAAAAAGGTGAACTCTAACCTGTGAGTCCACCAGGGTAGGCCAGGAGCTCACATCAAAACAGGAAACAGACGTATGGGCTTGAACTGAAGTGAATAGGACAGAGCAAATTTTTACAGGACATGTGTAGTGTGACCATAATTTTACAAAATTCTGACCATTTACCATTTACATTTATAGATATAGCCACAGCACATGCTTTGAGACTTTAGTGCCCTGAGTTTGTATTATCATGCAGTCCCAGGTTGCATAGAAATTCTGACTTCTTTGGTACGATTGGTAGAAACACAAGTGACCACTGAATTTATTTCAGACTAGCTTGCTAGCTCACAAGTTGCATTTACACACTTTGATGTTGGAGAAGTTTTTCTGGACCCAAGTCTGTTTTCTCTGAGATTTTGGTGCACGTGGTAGTTTGTCAGCTGCTGTTGAACGTGGGTTGGGTTCAGCATTTTGTGTGGTACCAGGACTGAATTAGCAGCATTATTTTCCATATTTGTAGAACTTGGAGGCTCACCAATGTGACGTATGGTATTGTCAACGATACGTGGCACACGATAGATACAATTTACAGTTTGGAGGGAAAACAGAAATTTGTGAAAACAAAGCAGCAGTAATGACTTTCCCTCCAAAACAATTGAAGACACCATCCTGGGTGCGAACCAAAGCATCTGGACCAAGTGTGAAAATATCCCCAAGTCAGTTTTGGAGCTGTGGTAAGATGTCCTTTTTTCCTTTAATGGGACTAGGCTTGAATTTTCTTCTTGCTTCCAGTTTTTGTGCTAAGCTAGGCTAAACATGCCCAAGACTGGAAACACAGAGAAGCAACTGATATAGCTCTTCACATATGACCCAAAAGTAAGGGAACAAGTACATTTCTCAAAAATTTGAACTGTTTCTTTAAAAAAACTGTATTAGTTTAAGACCACAAGGTGAAGTTACGTCCTCATAGAACTTCTTGTTCCACTGAAAGAGGAGGAGGGAAACTATCTGATGCTTTTGATGTATTGCTGAATATGTGTCTCACCTCTCCTTTAAAATCTCTTTTGCTGTCACACACACATTCTCTCACCTCCTCCTCTGTGAGAGTGGTAATCAGGCTGGATGGCTGATTCTTTTCATAAATTTTAGTATCTCCTTATTTCAGGCTTTGCTGCCTCTCAGCTGCCATTAGTCCCCCGCAGGCGACGGAGCCCATCTCCCTTGCACGCCACTCCTTTTATGAGGTTTGCCTTCGCTCACAGCATTACTGCCTGCCAGGCATTCTAGGTGGGGCTTTCACATACAGACCAAATCTGTCATTCCTCTGTCAGGATGCCTCCCTCTTGACGTTTATTTTTTATTCTCTAACATATTGTCCTTTTTAAAGAGGCTCTGTTGAACTGAGTTAAGGTGATAACAAAATCTTCTGTAGTCTACCATCAGAAAACATACACATTTATATTGTATAGCAAGGTGTCTCAGATTTTATGGAGTCTGGGGCTGCAGTGTTTGAGACGGGGGAGTCATTTTGTGAATGATGGACTGTGAGTCAAATGGAGGAGATGGCAGATGTCTGCCTCTAACAACATAGTCCAAGTAAGGATGTTCAAACATATGTGGCATTAAAAGGTTCAGTATGTTTATGTCCTTATATCGGGGAGAAAGAGATTCTACAAACATATACTTGACCCATATGTGTTTTTCATTGTTGTTGCTGATATTTCATCCCGATATCTCTAGGAATTACATTCATATTGGACAATTCTGCAGTGCACAATTTTGTTCAATGCTAATGCAGGAAGTAGTGTGCCCACTATGTTGTGAAGCAGACAGTGTGGAGATCAGGATGGTGCATGTCTGGTGGACAACCTTTCCCTAAATTTAACTGTATTTTAGTTGCCTAACCATAGCCACACCTTATTTGCCATAATGATTTTTCCCTCACTATGACCATACTGTGCCACGTGCAGATATTGTTGAAAAAATAATTTTAAAAACATTGGCATGTATTTTAAAACAATGTTGTCCTTGAAGGTAATAGCATATGCACATTACATACAAACATGATCTTTTGCAGTATCATTCAGTATCAATGTTGGGGAAAACTGAATTTTTGCCAGTATTTACAGCTTTTGTCTTAACAAGAAGCAGCTCTGTGATGCTGATGTTCATCAGGTATGATTTTTTACCACGTTCACCATCTTAGTTGAGCATGTTAGCATGTAATATTTGCTAATTAGCACTAAGCACAGAACAGCTGAGTTTGATGGTAATGTCATTTGCAGGTATTTGGTCATAAACCAAATTAATAAGTAAGTAAGTGGCGGCTGTGGCTTAGAGGTAGAGCAGGTCGTCCACTAATCGGCGGTTCGATCCCAGCTTCCCCCGGCCCACATGTTGAGTGTCCATGGGCGAGATACTGAACCCCAAATTGGTCCCAAAGGGAATGGGGTGAATGACATGTAGTGTAAAGCGCTTTGAGTGGTCGGAACACTAGAAAAGTGCAGATCTGATGATGCCGCTGGATGAAAAGTCAGAGCATCACCCAAGTTATTACAATGTACAAAATCCATTTAATAGTTGTTGAGATATTTTATTTAAAATCACAGATATATATCAGCAGCTCACTGGGGTCTTTATGGATATTTTCAACCTGTCCCTTGTCCAAGCAGCTGTACAAGCATGCTTTAAATTCACCTCCATTACGCCACTGCCGAAACACTCTTGTCCAACGGTAGCACTCACACCCATTGTTATGAAGTGCTTTGAGCGGCTGGTCCTAGCACATCTAAAGGACTTCCTCCCATCCACACTAGACCCATACCAGTTTGCCTACCGCAGCAACAGGAGCACAGAGGATGCAGTCTCCATGGCACTGCACTCTGTACTCACACACTTGAACAAGCGCCTCTCCTTCCTGAGGACACTGAAGAAGAACCAACTGTCCTCAGCTTTCCTTGTGAACTTCTATTGCTGCACAGTAGAGAGCATCCTAACCAACTGTGTCACAGTCTGGTATGGGAACTGCTCTGCTGCACAGCGCAAGGCACTGGAGCAGGTGGTGAAAACTGGCCAGCGCATAACAGGGACTCCGCTTCCAGCCATTGAGGACATCCAGAGGAAACGCTGTGTGTGTCGAGCCCGCAGCATTCTCAAGGATTCCTCTCCCCCCGTCCAGAGACTGGTTTCTCCTCAGGTGCCTCCGGGCAAGGACCAGCAGACTGAGAAACAGCTTTTTTCCCAGAGCTGTCTTCCTACTGACTCCACTGTCCCCTCATATACCTTAACTTAAATGCTGCTATATTGTTTTTGCTACATATACCACATGTTCATTTGCACTACCGGACTATTTATTTATACATATATTGCATCATTTGCACTCCAGTACTATATTCTGAATACTGCAATAACTCATCTACTGCACTGTTAACTATTTGCATCATTTGCACTACTTTATATTCATTGCACTACTGTTCTGCCCAGTCCATTATTGTACATATCCATCAGTATACTTCTGTTTATAATAATGCCATCTGTATATAATGTCCATAGTACCACTTGTAAAATATTTTCATAGTACTGCTCTATCCTGCATTTCTGCACACACTTTATATTCTGCACTTGCTTATTGCACTTCTGGTTCGACCTAAACTGCATTTTCGTACATGTGTAATGACAATAAAGTTGAATCTAATCTAAAAAAATCTAATCTAATAAGAGGATCACCCAAGTTATTGCAATTCAACCTGAGGGGAACATAAATGTACCAAATCCATTTAATAGTTGTTGAGATATTTAATTTAAAATCACAGATATATATCATGGTGGTGCTAGAGGAAAAGTCAGGGGATCAAAAAAAGTCATTAGGATACATTGTCTAGGAAACATGAATGTCTGTACAAAGGTTTGTGCCAATCCAGTCCCGCATCCTGTGAGAGATGTGTCTCTGATGCCGCCATCTTGTAGCGGTGTTCTGATGGGTTCAAATAGTAGAAAATCTCAGACTTTTGTGGTGGTTTTGAATGTTCTAACGAAAGAAATGCCAAAACCAAGTAACAGAGAATAACATTTGACAGATGAGAAGTTATTTTACAATATTTTACTGTTACAATTGAGTTGAATTTGATGAATAAGTAATCCTTCTTTTAAGCTAACATTTTAACTTTTCTCAGTTAAAGAAAAAAAAGATGAACATTTGTAGTTTGTCTCAAAACAACACTGCTTTCCAAATACCAATCAGAGTAAACCAAATTATAAGGCAATGTACAGAAACCTATTTGGAACATTGGAAAGAAGAAACTAAAAGCCAAAATACATCAGAATGTTATCTGGCCCTTGTGGTTGAAATCAAAAGTTCAAAGGCAACATCATCAGAGTTTTTTAAAGACCTTTATTGAAATCAATGCAAGACCTGAATTGGTTTGCAAAGCAACTGAAATCACAGAAGCACATTATTTAGTATTTATACATCTCATCATAGGGGATAGTAACCCCACGCAACAATTACAGCACATCTTGATCGTACACCTCCTTTTGACTTATTTGATGTCACAGTTTTACCCTTAGTTGGCACTTCTTTACTGGATATGATCAATCTGTCTTTATTATCAGGCAATGTCCCACAGTCTTAAATAGCTGTAAGCTGTAATTAAGCCTCTTCTTAAAAAGCCCACTCTTGATCCAGTGGTTTTAGCCAACTATAGACCTATATCTAACCTTCCCTTTCTCTCTAAGATCCTTGAAAAAGCAGTCGCCAATCAGTTGCATGACTTTCTAAATAACAATAGTTTATTTGAGGATTTTCAGTCAGGATTTAGAGTGCATTATAGCAGAGAGACAGCACTGGAAATTACAAATGACCATTTAATTGCATCAGACAATGAACTTGTCTCTGTACTTGTTTTGTTAGATATTAGTGCTGCATTTGACACTATTGACCATCACATCCTATTACAGAGCCTGGAACATTTACTTGGTATTAAAGGAATCGCACTAAGCTGGTTTAAATCCTATCTTTCAGATTGATCTCAGTTTGTACATGTTAATGGTGAGTCCTCCGTGCACGCCAAAGTTGGTCACGGAGTTCCACAAGGTTCTGTGTTCGGACCGATTCTATTCACCTTACATATGCTTCCTATAGGCAATATTATTAGGAAACACTCCATAAACTTTCATTGTTATATGGATGATACCCAATTATATCTGTCAGTCAAGCCAGATGAAACTAATCAGTTAGCTAAACTTCAAGCATGCCTTAAGGACATAAAGACCTGGATGACCTGCAATTTTCTCATGTTAAACTGACAAAACTGAAATTATTGTACTTGGCCCCAAAAACCTCAGAGACACATTATCTAAAGATATGGTTACTCTAGATGGCATTGCCCTGGCCTTCAGCACCACCGTAAGGAAGCTCTGAATTATCTTTGATCAGGATTTATCCTTTAACTGATCCCACATGAAACAAACTTCAAGGACTGCCTTCTTTCACCTATGTAACATTGCAAAAATCAGGCACATCCTGTCTCACAATTCAAGTCAATTCCCTATTATCAGGCTGCCCAAATAAGTCCCTTACGACGCTCCAGTTGATCCAGAATTCTACGGCAAGTGTGTTGACAAGAACTATGAAAAGAGATAATATTTCTCCAATATTAGCACCCCCCTACCCCACCCCCCTTCTCTCTCTTCGCCTCCCGATTATACCTAACTTCCTTCCAGATTGGCCAAACCTCTGATGATATAAGAGGAAAAATATTAAGTATTAGCCTGAATTCTACTTTGTCATACATACATTTTTAATTCACAGTTATGACACAATTTGTCAAGTGCTGCTTTTGGGCTAACATATGTTTGAGCAAGCCTATTAAATCGTCTTTTACATCTTTCTTCAAAAGAATACAATGTACAGATAAAACAATTAATGCATATGGAATCATGTTAAAAGCATCTAATGTTAAACATTTAAAAGGATAATTAAACAAAATAAGGTGCAGATGCCAGTAAAAATCACATGTCGCCAAAAATGTACTCCTTCTTCACCCAATTTAGCCATTCCCTTAGTGAATGTTCTGTCTGGTGCTGTGTTATTGGGAATAAAGGTACAACAATATTCACCTATAAATCACAAAACCCTCCTTTTTCTGGTAACAACCAATCTAAAGCTTGTCTGTTCTGCCACGTCATTGAACTGGTTGCTGGTAATTTTTCTCCCAATGCACTTAAAGCACCGTCTGTGTAGTTAATGAATCTCTGTTGGTTATAATAGACATAATTAATACACTCAGTGTTTTTTTTAGTGGTTATCTGTGTATCGGATCCACAGGTACCAATGATTGGTCAACGCTTTCTCATACACTGTATACATTGGATTTGAGGTGGTATTTTAGCTTTCCATACTAATGCATCAATTGGGTAAGGTCAATAGAATAAATTTGATGACCTGGCTCACATGTGTTTAATTGAGTCATTGTTGTCCAGTTGGGGTCTGTATTGCTACAAAGCTACTGTTACCATTTAGTTTATATAGCATTCCTTTTAATTTGCAGATATTTTTGTGTGGTTGCTCAGGCATTATTAAGACTGTGGCTGCCATTAAACAGTTTTCCATCAAATGAGATAGGGCCAAGTTGTCAGGTTTTAGAGGATTATAATCTTAATTTAGTCCTTATAGAGTCTCTTGTTGATAAGGATTAGTAGGGCGTGTGCATTTCTCTTCTGTTTTGTATAACACTGAGCTCACTAGCCCCCACAGCAGGGCCTCTGTTTGGGCTACCCAGTTCCCTTGGTCCATTACTTTAGGACACAGCTCTCCCCAACAAGCAATATTAAAGGTTAGATCTAGAGTCATGGAATATCGTAGTTTACATACTCCTGTGTTTGCTTTAGTCACTAAAAGGTAATTACAGTGTTGTCTTGACACTGTGTACCTTTCTGTTTCAATCTGGGTCACAGTGGTTCTTACACTTTATTAATCGTTTACAAATTTACAAAGGAACACATGATACAAATCATAAATACAATGAATTAACACAAATCCCATATCATTCATTTTTGTTGGACACCTTTCTGGCTTGTATGCATGCTACCAATACACAATCTTTTAATAATTCCTGCAAAGGAAGTTTTGGCAAGGTGAGAGTGGCTGTGGGTTTTCTCCATCCTTGATCTATTTGCTCAGATCGCTGGTTTAGGTGTATGGGACAGCTGATTCCAAGATTACCTACTGTCCGTAGTGGTTTTTGAGCATTTGGATGGTTATTTGTAATTTGAGCTTGACAATGTTATGCCAACATGAAACTGATTTAACATAGTAGGCTGAGTTTGCAGATAAATGACAGTTGCGTTTAGCTTTGCTTTCCTTGCGGAATTTTCTAGTTGTACTGTTACAGTGTTTAGTGGTTTTAACCAGTAAATTCAGAATTTGCATAGACTGTGGAAGTTTTGTTTAGGAATGACTGAGGCTAACATGTTCAGACCACACCGTTCTTCATTTTTCCTGTCTTGTGTTAGTGGTTCAGTGCTCTTGTAAGCAAAATCACTTGTTAAGGCTGCTAATTGGTCTCTCTAAGTCTCCTAGTCTTTCTATCAGGCGACCGGCTTCAACCCCTTTCTGAGGTGACCCCTGTATAGTGCATACCTCTCTGGCACATACTGCTTGAAACCTGTGTGTATTCTCGTGAGGTGTTACAATAATAACAATATGTTCTCTTAGAATCAATTAACCATTGTTCCCCTATTCTCATTAGTAGCTTCCCATCCTTTAGTCCCACAATTACTTCAGTTTTCCATACGTCTTCAGGACAAGGTACAGATTCGGCTAAAGCTGCAGCTAGTCATGATAGATTTGGAATTTTGCTGTTGCACTCCTCCTCCCCTCTTTGGTCCCCCAGTAACTCATCTGACACCACTGATGGCGAGGGTGTCAAAGTTGATAGTGGGGAACTGTGCAGTTGCGTCAGCTTGACTTATTGGTTGATCTGCTTCATTTGGTCTACATGCTTCGTTGGTTTCGGAGACCTGTCCTGATTCACAGATTGCACTTGGTTTGTTAGCAGATGTGTGTAAGTAATCAAAAGCAGAAGACTCACCACCAACAATGTCTGTGTGAAAGTTCAAGTCATTGTTTCCTGTCTCATCCTCCTTTCCATTGATTTGATCTTTGGCATTTACTCCAGCTGGAAGAGCCTTAGTATAGAAATTGAGGTGGTACCATGTAGAGCCCTTTACTTGGACCGCTCTTCCTGTGGAGCGGACCACCTCATAGGGTCCCTCCCTTCTGGGCCTGTTGCTTCTCTCACTCCTTCTCCTTGAATTGTTTCTGTAACAAGGTGTCTCGATGTATATTAGGGATCTGTTTTACAAACATCTTTATATCTTTTTCCAAAATATCTAAAGTGGGATCTTTTTTGCAGATGTCTGTATGGGAGAGCTGGCATGACCTGTAAGCATTTCATGCGGTGTCAGTTGCGTTTTTCTGTTAATTTCTATTCTATAGGCCATGAGCACTAAAGACATTGCATCCACCCGGGTTAATTTGGTCTGAACACATATCTTGATTAGTTTTGCCTTTAACGTTCCATTCACTCTCAACCATCACTGTGACTGCAGATGGTGTACACATCCTAGTTTTTGTTTTATTCCTAATTTTTGGTATAAATCCTCCCATTATCTGAACTTATCAAAGTTGGCAAACCAAATCGAGACTTCTCTGCATAAGAATTTAATCACTGTGTCTGCATTTTTATGTTTTGCTGGTGTAGCCTCTACCCAATGGCTAAATATGTCCTCTATGACCAACATATACCTTTTTCCTTGTATTGGATTAATCATGTTGACATAGTCAGTGTGTTTAAATGGACCCTGCAGTATTGGTGTGTTCAATTGGTGTGTTTATGCCTTTTCGGATGTTTTTTATGCATGTTACACATCTACACAATATAGCAGCCACCTGTGCCTGCAGTTTAGGTGACCATAACCCCACGTTTGTTATCTTCTTGATGACCTCCCCCCTTGCACAACGTTGAAAACCATGCATCTCAGGATGACTAAAGATAACAGATCAGTAGTAGCTACACACAACCCATTAGTGAGAGCGGATGCATTTTCATACATCAAATGTGCTGCTGCTAGAGCTTGATAGCAAGGTGGCAAGCCTTGTTCTACAGGCGATAGGGCAGTGGAATAATACACTAATGGTTGTTTCTTTACAGAGTTGCTGTGGTGTGTTGCAGACGGTGTGAGACAAACGAATGAAAATGGTTTATCATAATTCGGTAATGTGAGTACAGGCGCCTGTAAGGAGTAGGCTTTTTATTGCTAGTTTGACAATATTGTAGTTTTTGTTGGGAAGCCTTATACCCCCTTTTTGCCAGCTTTTGTAAGGCAGTGATAAGAGTCTTTATGACGTTGTTGTGTGTCTGAACAAACAAGTAAATCATCAACGCATTGGATAACAGTACTGTTGACTTTATTTGGTAACACATGCATTAAAATGCGTCTTTTAATACTTTATTGAACACATGGGGGGCATGTTTAAACTTTGAGTGTAGTGATTACCTCTGTAAATGCAAACAAGTGTTGAGACCTTTGGACTTAGTGGCACACTGAAAAAGTGGGAAGTCGGACTAACATTTGTCATCAGTGTGTGTGGATTAGACACTATAGTCTTATATCACTTCATTAAGGGCTCTGAGGTCATTCCATTGAACCTAAATGTTTAGACTCATAGTCAGGGTTTACTTTTAGGCTAACGTGTGGAAGAGCATTTTTTGTTTTAAATAGTTCTTCCAAATATTTATTCTCAGATAAATTTAATGCAGCTCGGCTAAAATATAGGCATGTGTTAGTGCCTACAACTTAGCTCATTAAGCAGATTTTCTCAGAGATAAAGCATGCATCTCCACTACATTTATTAAAAAACTTGAGTTATTTTGAAGATTCAGAGTATTGATACAAGATATAGTCAATAAATTAAGTTTACAGATAAACTAAATTGATTCATCAACTGCAACATTAAAGTGAAGGACACATTAATGCCTCAATAATTATAATCCAATAATATGACATATGCTATTCTGAAATGGGCTATTCTACATAATGTGTACTTTTTCCTTAAGTACGGAATCTGAGTATTTCTCCCTTCTGTCTGTATCACTTGTGTCTCACAAGAGTAACATGAGTAATTATCATCAAACGGGATCAATGTAATTGGATGTGAAGGCTGAAGTTAAAGTTAAACAGAATGGTCACAGTGTATCTTGTTTTTGGCAGCTCTTATGTGTTGGGTGTGAGAAGTGTTCAGAATGTACAATACACGTTTGATATAGCCAAGACTTCACAACTGAAGTCCATAACAATAGTCGTAGCTGTAAGAGCTCATCCCCTGCATTACAGGAGCCAGTGTAGAGGAATAGAAAGCCATCAGGGGGTAATGAGAGCCCTGTTTCTGAACCAAGATGCCCATGATGAAAAGGCAGATCACTGTCTGGTGCAAATGTGAGAGCAGCCTTCAAGTCTCTGACTGCAGATGTCTTGGGTTCAGTTCATTGAAGGGGTTCAGAAGGAGAGTTCAGAGTAGCAGCATAAACGACAAAGTCCATTTCAGTGGATCCATGAATCCAAAGCATGCAGAAGGAGCACAACTCTGCTTTGGTATGTGGAGGAGGCACTAACTTTGTGTGGTGAGAGGAGGAGACAACTATTTTTCCAACTTCCCCAGTTAAGTGACCCAAGACTGACAGCTTGGCGAGCGATGCTCTGTGACGTCTTTCAGTCAAAATATTTCAGGAAGAGAATAGAGTCTGTTCCCATGCCTTCTCAGAAGCAACATGCCTCCATCAGGTCATCAAGGTCAAAAAAGTCTCTCTTTTACCTCTGAGGCTTATTTTGTAGGATTAGTACTAACTATCATATAGTTAATGCTGAACACAAATGCATCACTGTATAAAAATTAAAGTCATGAGGTTATGAGGCCAAATTAGAATTAACACAAGCCAAAACTGGAATTGCACACAGCAGCTTCCAGATCTTGAACAAAGCACCATTCTCCAGGCTTGTTAGCTTTTGGAGATATAAATGTATTACTGGCTAGAGGCAGGTGTCAGAACACCTTGTTCTAGAAGAGAACCAGAAACAGATGTAATGTATTTACTTGCCTTTTCATTAGGTATATGATATTGCTTAAAATGTGGCAAAACCTTACGCAGAGGATCTAACATTACAGCAGTCAGCAGTGTTTTATGCAAAGCCCCTAATAACCTCTAAGGGAAGCAAGCAACAATTGCAATTTAGAAAAGGTGTAAAATGTAGTGTGGATTTGCTCTGATACATGCAGAACTATACTCACTCTAAACAATCCAAAAGAAGCACTAAGGGATGTGTGTTCCTGTGTGTGTTATCAATTCAATTCAGTTTTATTTATATAGCGCCAATTCATAACAGAAGTTATCTCATTGCACTTTTCCTATATAGCAGGTCTAGACCGTACTCTTCATAATATTATTTACAGAGACCCAACAAATCCCACCATGAGCAAGCACTTGGCGATAGTGGCAAGGAATAACTTTCTTTAAGAGGCAGAAACCTCAAGCAGAACCAGACTCAATGGTGGGCACCCGTCCGCTGCTGCCATGTTAGATTGAGAGAGAGAGAGAGAGAGAGAGAGAGAGAGAGAGAGAGAGAGAGAGAGAGAGAGAGACGACTTAAATTAAGTTACAGATCTCAAGGTTAACAGTGTGTGGGTCTGATGGGGCAGTGCCAGACAGCCACACCACTGTTTTAGCCAAAGTAATCATCACCCAAAGAGAACAAACATGACAACAGATCAGATCAAAACTGGTCTAAAGTACAACTTAAATTTTTCAACAACCACCGAGTGGTATGGGACATCAGGAAGATCCAGATATGCCATCAAAAATAGAGTAATTCACATCTATCAATTACACAAAGCATCTCTACTAAAGCTCACTGAAGAATTTAAAACCGAAATTAAAGCTCAATGATCAAGCAAGATTTGCTATCTCCCTGATACAGTCCTTGATACAGGCTCCATCAATGGAATTCCAACAAGTATGCACATTTTACACATTTACCCACATGTTAGTGCGCATGTGCTAACGTGCATGCTGCCTGTTGCTGTAGCTCCATCTCGTTGTCTTACTTTTTCCAACTTTTAGCTTTCCTTTTTCTTCCAAACTTGAGTAACTTGTGTGTAAGTATGATTTAAACTACGATCTTTATGAAAATGAGAGTAAAAGTGTTTTAGTGCTTTTTTTCGCCGTGGAACTTCTTCTCCTGCTACTCGGTAAGGGCACCGCTGCAGATCAGCTGTTTGGCCGCATTGTTTACACCAGGGAACATCTGATCGTGCAGAAGCTGAGTGGCATGGCGCCCAGGACAACCAATGTCCCCACTGAGATCTGGAGGAGGACACACCGAGGATGCAGAGGTGGAACGAAGCGGCGAGGGAAGAGAGAGGGGTGCAGACAAGAGACTTAAGAACAAGAGATTTTAGCCGTGTCTGCCTTCTCTCGTCATGGGCAACGTGAGATTGCTGGGACGAATAAAATGGACGAGCTAACGGCATTAGCCCAGAGTCAGACGGAGTTCCGTGAGTGTAGTTTAATGTGCTTCTCAGAGACATGGCTACACCAAGATATCCCGGATTATAATGTTTCCATCAACGGCTTTCAGAATGTACAGGCCGACAGGGATCACACCGGGAGCGGTAAGTGGAAAGGCAGCGGGCTTGCTGTTCTGGTCAACAACAGATGGTGTAACCCTAGTCACGTTACTATCAAGCAGAGTATCTGTAGCCTGGACATTGAACTGTTAGCTGTTTACATCCCCCCCTCTGCTAACCCGGCATCGGCGAGCAACGCTATTCACACCGCCATAGCACATCTCCAGACTCAACACCTGAGTGCACTCATATTAATCTCAGGTGACTTCAACCATGTCACTGTTTCAACAACACTGACTAATTTCACCCAGTATGTGAGTTGTCCTACTAGAGAAGAGAGGACACTGGACCTGCTGTATGCTAATGTTAAGGACGCATACAGCTCTTACCTCTCACCCCCCTGGGTAGGTCAGACCACAACCTGGTTCACCTCAAACCCTGCTATGTGCCTCTGGTTAAAACGCAGGGAGGCCAAGGAGAAGTACAGGAGGAAGCTGGAGTGGAAACTCCAGCAGAACAACATGAGAGAAGTCTGGAGTGGCATGTAGAGCATCACTGGCAGCAGACCGACTGGCAGCAGAGGAGTTGAAGGCAGCTTGGACAGGGCCAACAAACTTAATCTGTTCTTTAACAGACAACACACTGGCTCCTGCTCATCCCCCCTCTAACTCAGCTGCTGTCGGCCCTCAAGCTCCT
The DNA here is from genome assembly GCF_020085105.1 of Siniperca chuatsi. NCBI lineage: Eukaryota > Metazoa > Chordata > Actinopteri > Centrarchiformes > Sinipercidae > Siniperca > Siniperca chuatsi. Next base: position 791,461 of record NC_058056.1, read on the forward strand.
CTGAGTCCTCTGCTCCCCCCTCCTCCATCTTCCTGGGAGAGTCCTACTCCCCCCTCAACTGGCTCTCAGGCTAACGGCCCTCTTAACACTGATGACTCCCCCTCCTCTGCCTGTAACCTCTGCTGTGTGCCTGACTACTGACCAGGTGAGAGGACAGCTGATAAAACTACACTCAAACAAGGCTGCAGGCCCCCCTATGGTGTTTGCTCCGGGGTTCTAAAAGCCTGTGCCCCCCAGCTATGTGGAGTCCTTCAGCATGTCTTCAACCTGAGCCTGAGTCTTCAGAAGGTCCCTGTTCTGTGGAAGACATCTTGCCTCGTTCCTGTGCCGAAGACGCCGCGTCCCAGTGGCTCCAAGGACCACAGACTGGTGGCACTGACCTCCCACATAATGAAGACCCTGGAGAGACTGGTGCTGGAACAGCTGCGGCCCATGGTCAGACCCCTCCTAGACCCCCTTCAGTTCGCCTACCAGCCCTGGCTGGGAGTTGAGGACACCATCATCTTCCTGCTGAACCGCATCCACACCCACCTGGACAAGCTGGCAAGCATGGTGAGGGTCATGTTTTTTGACTTCTCCAGTGCTTTCAACACCATCCGGCCAGCCCTGCTGGGTGAGAAGCTGGCAGCGATGCAGGTGGATGCCCCCCTCGTAACCTGGATTGTTGACTACCTGACTGGCAGACCACAGCACGTGCATCTGCAGCACTGTGTGTCGGACAGCGTGGTCAGCAACACTGGGGCCCCTCAGGGGACTGTCCTCTCTCCCTTCCTCTTCACCATCTACACCACAGACTTCAGCTACCACACAGAGTCCTGCCACCTTCAGAAGTTTTCTGATGACTCTGCTGTGGTGGGATGTATCAGCGGTGGTGATGAGACTGAGTACAGGGCTGTGGTGGGTAACTTTGTCTCATGGTGTGAGCAGAACCATCTGCAGCTCAATGTGACTAAGTCAAAGGAGCTGGTTGTAGACCTACAATGGGCCAAGGCACCAGTGACCCCGGTTTCCATCCATGGGGTCAGTGTGGACATTTTACAGGATTACAAGTAGCTGGGAGTGCACATAGACAATAAACTGGACTGACCTAAGAACACTCAAGCTCTTTACAGGAAGGGCCAGAGCTGCCTCTATTTTCGGAGGAGGCTGAGGTCCTTCAACATCTGCTGGACAATGCTGAGGATGTTTTATGAGTCTGTGGTGGCCAGTGCTATCCTGTATGACACTAACTGACTCAATAAATTGATATGTAAGGCCAGTGACATTGTGGGGTGGAGCTGGACTCTCTGGCGGTGGTGTCAGAGAGGAGGATGCTGGCCAAACTACATGTCATCTTGGACAGTGTCTCCCACCAACTCCATGACGTGCCTTCAGCGGAAGACTCATCCCCCCAAAATCCACCACAGAGCGCCACAGGAAGTCATTCCTGACTGTGGCCATCAAACTCTTTAACTCCTCCCTGTTAGTGTTAGTCCATATGACCCTAAGTCATTAAACTGGACATTGATCAATAACATCTCTGCAATATTTGACATAATTGTGCAATATTATGTGTTAATACTGCTGTCCAATATAGTCTGTTTTCAGTTTAATTTGATATTTATTCATACTTCTAATACTGCTGTGCAATATCCACCATCTCATAATCTTGTTAATAAGCTACACTTAACTTGACAGTTCATGTACTACTACTTTATACTGTATTATTATCATCAACCAGTAAACCCACTTTGTACTACACTTATTTTAATTTTATACTTATACCCACTTGGTACTTAATTTATCTGACCTGTATTATAGTGTATTATATTTTTTGCTTAGTACTTCTATTCCTGTGTGCACTGACGTGAGCTGCTGTAACAAAAGAGTTTCCCCTCAGTGATCAATAAAGTATTTCTGATTCTGTATTTCTGATTCTGAACTTCTTTCATTAGTTCTCAAGCTGCTATTTCCTTCCTCTGTTTCAAACATCATATCTCCACTTCCTCCATCCCATTGTGCTCCTCCTTTATTTGATGATTTTTGATGAGTTGCCATCCCCCCTTGGTGACAGTGTTCTTTGTTCTTCGTACCCATCTTTGGCTAATCTTCTTTATTTTACTTTCAAGCAGTGAATCTGATTTTATTACAATCTCTGTTACTTTTGTAACTGTCATGATTATTTGTGCTACTAATTTCCCATGGTCTAATTTGAAGTTATGTAACACTTGATTTTAGATTTTAAGTATTTAAGTAAAATCCCAAGCCTTTAATTTTTCCAAGAGCAACAGGTGTTATTTTATTTTATTGAATTATTTAATTCGCTTTTTATTTTCCTTTTGTCTCCCACCGTGCACGCCCTCTTAATTGTGCCAATGTTAATGTATAATTCAATGATTACATTTTATTTCTATATTATTTTTGTCTTTAACACACAATGTTTTATTACACAATATCATTTACTTAGTCTTTATTTAATGTGAGACAATGTTATTCAAAGTATTTTTGTGGCTTCACTTTTTTTAGTCCAGTCTCCACACTGATATTTTATTGATTTGTGACTGCTTCTACCACTGATCTGCTGTTTGAATGAGGTTCCCCTTGTTTTTAACAATTTATTGGTTTTAGCTAGAAAAACCCTCTATTGTTTTTATTATTATGACAGATATGTCACCTTACTTTGTAATTTTATGCAGGTCTTATTATTAGGAGATCATTCTACTCGGGCAGTGTGTTTTTGAACACAAAATGTCCTTCTGAAGGCTCATGTATTTAACAAAATGTCCTCCTCTTCAAGGTTCATAAATTAACGTCCCTTACAGAGGCTCATGTTTTACCAGGTAATTATGTTCTGGCCCTTAGTAAGGAGTTTCGGATAGCATTTGCGCTCCTTTATTGACCTCTGTGTTTCTATCTCTTCCTTTTTCTAATCTTAACTTTTTCACACTTATCCTCCCCAATACCCCTGCAAAATAGTGTAAGAAACTTTATCCCAAAAGCCAGCATGAACCACTGTTACTCTCATTCCTGCTCTGGTCTTGTGTTTTCTATACACGCTATGATATAGTTTAATATTACAGTTAATTAATCAAACCTGTTCCTAAAGACTGCACTGTATTTTTCAGACGTTCACATCAATTTATACATAGCAAATTACTTTTTGTAATTTTACACTTGCAACATTCAATGCTTTCTTCCTTGTCTAGTGAGTTTCCTCACGTAATAATAGATACACTTTTTCATCCGCACATACAGACCTCCTGAGCGGTAGCCACAAATGTTTACCTTATTGTCTAGCAAACGTGCTTCATTTGCGACGCTCAGTTCAAAGTAACAGTTATGAGTTAAAGTCTTGCTTGTTTCTAGGCCACTCTGGCCTAAGGTCTTATCACACGTCCCCTTTTTCTTTTACCTCCGGGTTTAAGGCTTCTGCAGTATACTTAAACCAGGACCTCTTGTCCTTTTGACTTGTCTATATGAATGTTAGACTCAAATTTTAGACAGCGGTATCCACGATAGTCATTACTTTAATTTATTACACTCCGATTATTACTTTTGTATGCATTTCCAATTTCACACTCTGATTACCCCGCCTCCTTTTTAAGGCCAATTGTTGGTTCTTTATTTGGAGAGTTTTTTTGTTGATACTTAAACGGAAATCCAGAGCAATATCTACACACAGATTTTTACTAATAATAAGCAAAAATATGCTTACCCTTTAGTGGCCACTCTCTGTGTAAAGAAAAGCTCCAAATTTCCATCCTCAACTGTGGTAGCGTGCTGTTTGTGACGCCAATTTTTTGATTGAAATCAAAAGTTCGGAGGCAACATCATCAAAGACCTTTATTCAAATCAATAAAGACCTGAATCGGTTTGCAAAGCGACTGAAATCACACAAGCATATCACTGAGTATTTATACATCTTATCATAGGGGATAGCAACCCCATGCCCCAATTACAGCAGGTCCTGATTATACACCTCCTTTTGATTTATTTGATGTCACAGCGTGGCCTGATTTACTCTGTTTTTGTCTTCATCAAGACAAATTGGGGCACAATCCTCTGGGTCGAGGTCTACGGATCATTACTATGCTGTGTCACACAGAAAATATCATTGCACATGATTTACGGTGATATTATAACGATATTATGAAGGATAAGCATAAACTATTCTCTTTGAGTTTCCACCAAACCCTAAAAAGAGACGATGACCTGGCAGAATCTCTCTCTGCTGTCAGAGAAAGATCCTGACCAAATGCAGGCTCAGTGTCCACAAACTGGACATCCAAACAGGAAGACACAAACAATCCTGGCAGCCAAAAGAAACAGAACATGTGGTTGCTGTTGGACAGGTGAGGTGAGACAGAGATGCACTTCCTCCTACATTGTTCAACATTCAATGAAACAAGTTCAACTCTGTGATCTCAGATTTCAAAGAGCTCAATGAGCTCAACGTTAAAAATGCTCCGAGGAGAAGGAGGCAGGGCCGGTCCTGCTGATCAATATATATCAATACAACCTGAGGACACACACACACACACGCAAAAGTGTTTTCACTTATTTGTATTTTTCAACTGCAAGTCTACATTTATTATTATTATCTTATCTGTATATATTTAATATCACGTGTCATCTGTTTATGTATGTTTTTATTTCATTTCACACTTGCTTTGGCAATGTAAACGTCTGTTTCCAATAAAGCCCCATCGCATTGAATTGAATTACAGTAATGTGTGTCAGTGTATCTCATGCCATGAAGGTTCAGTGTTTCTCTCTGTGGTGTCTCTGCTGCGTCTGCGTCTCTTTGTGACCTTTTCTTTAATTAGCAGAGATCTAATAGACAGCAGACAAATATAATGATTTTGACACCATGGAGAGAAAGAAAGACAGTATTAGCATTGAGGATGATTAAAAAGAGTGGACTCTATATGGCAGCTCAGAGTGGAGAGGTGACTGTTGAAAGACAGAGGGAACAACATTGCGTCCAGGCTTGGGTGAGAAAAAAGCGAGTCTGAGGACCCGACTATATCTCCTGTAAAGCAATAAACAAAGAATAAAATGTGAATTATGTGCCTTTCTGTCAGCTGGGTTGAATGGAATTAACGGACTGACTGAACATTTAAAAATATTTCCAGCAGAACAGCGAAAGCAGTCCTTCGACAAATCATTAGCAATTGTTCTTGTTTTTAGTGTCAGCTAATGTTGGTCATATTTTATTTTTTAATACAGTACAGTCACCATAGAGATACGGGATACACATGGGGCAGACAGCAGGTATAAATGTTTGAGGCAGCGCTGGAGAGAAATTTGACATCTATGACAAGTGAACTGACAGCCTGTGTACAATGAAACTGAAGCAGCATAAAGAGCATGAGACAATTTTTGTGATATTGATGAAATGTTATAAAAATGTGCCAATCAGCTTTTTTTTAATTTAATTCATCAATGTTACGTCCCCGAAAAGGCAGGGGATGGGAGGAGTAACAAATTCATTTATAATACCAGGTTTTTAAAAGGAGGGAGAGGACAACAGCTGTATGAATGAAAAAATAAGTTTTATTTAGAAGTAAATACAAGGTTCAACAGAAATGTGCATCTTCAATCGTGAAGAGGCCGGCCTGCCTATAACAGAGACGACAGACAAAGTTAACTTAAAAGTGAAACCAAGATCCAGGAACAGAGCTTCATCACCTTCCCTTGTACGAAGGAAGTACCTAGCAGTCACAGTGTATAACCATAAGCTCACGCGAGTAACGCCCCACATACACACAGCACTTATGTTGCCATCTGGCCCACTGGCCGCTCCTCCCAGTCTTCAAGTTCCAGGCCCTGAATAAAAACAGAACCTGGAGAGGAAGGAGAGGAGGGGGAACACGGACACACACACACACACACACACACACTACACTACGGCACGTAACAATCAAAATCAGCAAAATGCAGCAAAGTCAGAATCAGATATTTAAAAAGTTGCAAAGTCAAAGAAGCTACATATGCTTTCTTTTCTTTTTGTTTTCTTGTGAAATTCAGGAAATTATTTCATGAGCTTGAACATGTTTTTGTAAAATTGTAGAACCTGTGCATGTCTCTTTGCTTTATAATGTGTGTTTGTGGCTGCAGCCGCTGTGGAGTTTATATTGTTTATACATGTCTGTGTTGTCTTCTTTGGTGATGTTTTATTCTGCTGTTAAAGTGGCAGTTATTTCCTTTCTGCAGTGTATTGCCTGTCGCTCCGCCATGGTGTACATAGCTCTGTTTATGTATTGTTGGTAATTGTGTTTAATTGTCTGAGCTTTGTCCTCTTTTCTGGTTCATTCTAGTGAGGCTGTACAGAGGAAGGCCAGTGTATATTTAGAATTGATCATCAGTGACATGCACAGGCTGCAAAATCTGTCCATAGACTCTAAATGGAATTTATTGTTGGTTTGGATGTAAGGGCTCGGTGGCAGTGATGTCGTTCCACTAGTGTTGTTGGATTGACATTTAATGCAACAGTAGCCTCAATTTAACAGCAGCATCATATATCCCCAATCATTTCCAAAATGTAACACAGTAATGTTTCCGCAGAGTACATTTTACTTTTTACTTTTAAATACATTTTTACAGCATTTTAAGTAGGGCTACTTTTACTTTTACTTACTCTACACAATATCAGTGATAATGGCTAACACTATATCCATAAAAACAGATTTGTGCACTGGGTTGTAAGTTCTCTCCTAAGTCAGGGTGTAGAGGCTTAGTAACTACTAGTTAGTTTGTAACTACATCAGCTACTAAAATTGGTTACACCACGATTACGTGGGCAGCTAGTTTGGACTTAAAGTCATAACTGAGGCAAGTGGCCAATCAGAGATAGAGCTCCATCATCATGTTTACCGTGTGCATTAGCTGTCTGGCTGGCATGAGCCACTTGGCATCGTAGCACATCATGGTAAGCTGGATCGATATTGAAATATCATATCAATAAATTTGGTCTCTCGGGGTGGGGGGGTTAACAGGCCTGGGACCGCCCACTTGTACAACTTGATTGTCTATTGCCTTTGAAAGCAGAGAGCGTTTCTTTTGAAGCTCATGAACTGGCAGCGCAGCTCTCTCTTGTTAAAAGTCAATCTAGCTCACCCAGCAGTCGATCTCTCTCTCTCCCTGTGATCAACTTAAACAAATAATAATCAGCCAGATCATCCAAACAAGATGGTCTTTCTTAAAAAGAATTCAGATGTCAGTGTTGTAAATGAATGGCTGTATTGGTCTGCACAATCCACAGCAACAAATAAACATGATAGATAGGAGAGCTACTGTTTCATTTTCGTACCATTTGAGCAATATACCCGGGTATGCCGCTTGTAATTAAACAAACTGTTGCGGGTAGATAATAAGCTATCTCGGCATTGAAAATGTTTTAGAACATAATCAACCCGACGCGCTGCAAGTCGCCTTCCACAGCATGACATCAGTCATTTCTGTTCTAGCGAGACTACCAGTGGGAAACCGTCAAAGGAGGCAAACAGTATTAACTTCTGTAATTAAAAGGCCCACCCAGAATTGAAATCCTGGCGCTGTGACTGCCAAGGACACTTCGACATGTGGGCAGGAGGAGCCGGGGATCGACCCAGGGGTTAACAGGGGCCAACAGGGGCCCAGCAGTTTGGGTTTTCTCATTTACAGTAAAATGTGTGATAATTAGAGCCTAAACGATATGTTGATTAATCATTTAGTCAATTGGCAGAAAATTAATCTGCAACTATTTTGAAAGACGGCTGGTCAGACAAAACAATGTGAACATGTCTCCTTGAGCTCTGGGAGATTTTACATTTCTGAAATTTTGTGGAGTAAAGGATTAGTTGATTAATCCAGAAAATAACCAGCAGATCAAACAACTTACTTTATAAATAATTATATTTAATATTATTACTAGAATTCTTTCTATATTGCTATTCTTGTTTATTCTCTAATATATATATATATATATATATATATATATATATATATATATGTGTATATGTGTGTGTGTGTTTTATATCTTTAAAGATTGAATATTTTGTTTGTTTTCAGTCAAAATTAGCAGCTTTAACATCACGTCGAGCTGCAGGAACTGCAGGATCAAATCACTGAAAAATTATTTATAGGCTGATCAATAACAAAAGGCCCTTCTTCAGATCACAATCACACATGAAAAGAAAACACAAGAGGTTAATATATCAGCTCTGCGGTTCTGTTACGGTGGCAGGGAGGACGAAGAGAAGATAAAAACCCGAGAGAGGAGACAGAAAGAGGGGAAGAAGGAGAAGAGAGGAAACAAGTTCTGAAATACTGGGAGAGAGAGCGGGTGCACTGAACGAGGCAGGTGTTTAATTTGAGAATTAAGACAGTGTGAAAGTTCATAAGTATGCTAATGGCTCTGTGCCTCAGTCTGCCAGATGAAGCTTCGCCGTCTGCTGAGGAGGAGGAAGACATCCACCTGAAACGCTGTCGTAATAATGCACAGTGAATTTTCATCGTCATCTTCCATGGAAAAAAAACTAAAACATTTAGTGGCACATGGCTGCCCGTTCCAGCCCTAACCATAAAGCGTCATCAGCCATTACAGTAAAGTCACTTCACTACAGCACTGGGCATGTAATCTGTCTGCCTGCTGGTACTGTAGATCCCCGCTGAGGCCTGTGAAGTCATTTGTCTTAGAGATGAAAAAAGAAAATACAAAGTAAGACACAACCGAAGCAGCACACACGGATAAAATATCTCGTGCCCTCGTTCCACCCTGAGGGCTCAGACAGGCGATCAAAGGATGTACATTTCTGTATGTTTAGTGGCAGCATTAAGAAAATTAAGGAATAATTAAGAAAATTGTTTGTGGAACAAAATGATCTTAATCTTTGACACTGGGACAACTGTGAATCTCCTCCTTCTTTAAACAATCACAAAGGATTCTATATGTATATATGATAATTCAGCTACCGAGAATGTGAAGCAGTCCTAACTGGCCAAAAATTCTCAGAGTGACGCATATTAGGTCCCACTTGAAGAAGACACGAGAGGTAAATGCACATAGATTCCTATGCAGTTAGCCATAATGGCAATTCCAGTCGACTACTCTGTGTTTACTTTTGGTCAGACTCACAGACAGGCGTTTGTGATGATTCGTGAAATGATTCACGTAAAAATCAGGGTTGTTTGGTAGGCGTAGGAGGCTTGTTACACGTTGTTTTGAGTCCTGGTTTCCCAGAATCTCTACCACAGAGGTGGCGAGTCCCACTAGCACACTTAGCATAGCAAATACACCAGGCTGAAATATACGGGAATTTTCCTTTAAGGTATGTTCACATAGAAAGTACAGCACATTTTAGAGGCGGCACAACTGCATACAAAGTCAATGGAAAGAATGGTCACGATACAATACAGATGCTGATCTCATATAACTGTATGATTCTGGAAAGATAGAGCTTTCCTTTAAAGTTGAAGTTGCAAATCAACATGTGCTGATGCAAACATTTCATGTTACATTATGTCAGTGTCATAGAGGCTTAGCATCCCACACAGCTTTGCAGCATTACTGAGGGAAAGCAAGTGACTGGTCCTGGTTCAGGGCTTTCCCTCCAGACGCTGCCATGCCTGATAAGAACCACCAGAGGACAGACAGGCGGACTGTGAGTGAGAGAGTGATCTATCAGACAGTCAGTGAGTATGTGGCAGAGAGGATAGTGATGAGTGAGTGAGTATGATGCACTGCCATTTCAAAATCAGCTTGCAACAAGTCTTCTAATATGTCCCCTGTGTAAATGAATAGGTGCACATGTGTATGTGCAGTGTGTGCTAGCTGGAGAAAGTGCATCATGTCCCTGTCAGAGCTGGCACTGGGGGTATGTGGTGTAGGGAGGGGTGGATGGCTGGGACGGCCGGGTGTCTGCAGGGCCCCGGGGTGTGGCCCCGTACTCGTTGCTGCAGATTTATGGTCCTCAATAAGCATCCCAACACCGGCTGCCAAGACCGAGTCAGCGGCTAATTAAAACCTTTCGCTGGAATCCCTGTGAAGTCGCAGACCCACCGACACTCCGCCAGCAGCCAGCCGCAAACACACACACTGTGTGTGTGTCTATATATACTGTTCATGCTCAGGCATGGAATCACGCACTCAGACATATGCATTTTCCAACTGCAGACAAGCTCATATACAGTGACGAATCAGAGTGGGGTTGTACTGTCTCTATCTTTCACACACACACACACACACACACACACACACACACACACACACACGATAAAGTTAGTCACTATTTTTTTAACATTCTCTTCTGATCTCTTTACGAGAGGTATGTCTGCATAACAATAGAGTGTGTTTGTTTCTGCCCTGTAAGGGTCGTCACGTGACCGTCCGCACATTGATCAGCCGAACACCTATTCACTTTTATTCAAATAACTTGTTCATGGAAAAACTGAACTTAGAGGGCATTTAGAAAAATAACATTAACAGCACTGTACTAGCAGTTACAACTAACTCTGGGTCATTCAGGCTCCTAAAACTATTTTTACAGCATAACATGTAAATCGCTACTATCAAGGACGTGGGGAATTCACTACATTTCAAAGTAAAGTTTTTTTGCAACCCACTTTGGGAACCACTGCTGTAAAAAATACCGAACATCAGTGTAATAGTATTTACACTGTTTCATTCATGTTTCCAAAACCAGTATTTAAGGCCATTGTGGTAAAAATACATTGTTATGTTCGGCCTATTTCTGGCCACGCTTGGTCTAGACTCAAATATCTCAACAGCTTTTGGATGGATCGTCATTAAATGTTACACCGACATTCGTGTTGCCTAGAGAATGATTGAAGAATGAACCCCCTGATTTTTCATCTAGCGCCACCAGCAGGTTGACATGCTGGTCCAGACTGAAATCTCCACAACTATTGGATGGATTGCCATGAAATTTGGTTCAGACATTCATGTTCCCCTCAGGATACATTGTAATAACTTGCTCCTCTGACTTTTCATGTAGCGCCATCATCTGGTCAACACGTAATTTGTCCAATACTCTGGTTTATGCAAAACTAATGACATTCACACCTCAGCTGTACTTCGTGTCTAGTGCTAATTAGCAAATGTTAGATGTTACTATGGTGAACAAGATAAACATTATACCTGCTAAACATCAGCATGCTGTCTTTGTGAACATGTTAGCATGCTGAATTAGCATGAGTTAGCATTTAGCTGTTAGCTCTTAAGGCCTTTTCAGACCAAACGTGAATAATAGGTGCGAATAAATCGCACGTCAATTTAAAGATTCGAGCCCGTCTATCTCTATGAGCCTATGCACACTGAGTCCGAAACTTTCGTATTTCGCCGTGCGGTTCTGTTTTCTTCGCAGGTTTTTCAATTTCAGGGAATTTCGGATGCAGACAAAAACGAGCCAACCAATAAAATCATGACTTTTGATCACGCAATCAATAGATTTGGACGTTAATGTCATAATTCCATTCACACTCATCAAGATGGATATTGGTCGGCTGATCCATTTGGTCTCACAGCACAGAGATCTGGTGATGAAAGCTGCCACCATATATGTCACCTGCCATCAGATCAGCCAATAGCAAAATTCAATTGCAATAGCTGGGTTTCAGTCTGTAGAGGGCGGTCGCTCTGCATATTTATAACACAATATGTAGAATTCAGATACTTCGCACTAAAATGTCAAGATTTGGACCTGAATCCATCAACAACACTACTAAATACCCATATACACTGGTTTTCAGCTGAAAACCAATGTATATGGTCTACAACATGTGTACAGTGTGTGTGTGTGTGTGTGTGTGTGTGTGTGAGAGAGAGAGAGAGAGGTAGAGCGAGCCCCACAGGCCACATGGGAAATCGGTTGTAACCTTTTTTAGTTGGTAGTTGTAGTCTAGACTTTACACACTCACACATACACACCGACAGCATCACCTCAAGTGTCAAGCCGACCCGCTACATAACTGCTAGCAGAGCTCTCTGTAAAGTCCTCGAAGGCTGAACTAAAGCTTGTTCTTTCCAGGTTGACATTTGCTTTTCAAACTCATTGCTGGCTGAGCAAACCTTTACCAAAAATGATTCAAATTAACATCCAAAGTCTATCTTTACTTTAGTGTGAAAAGCTTGTACAGTAGCTCCCAAAGGTCAGCTGCTCAAGGGATATGCAACTTAAGTCTTTGGTAGATTGTTACATAGGTAAAATACAAAGAAAAAATATATACTATCAATATGGAGTGTGATATGTGTTTTGTATATTCTATTGCTATAGAGTTGTGGGAGGAGTTATTTTAGGCATACATGGTTCCTTCTGCAAAGACAATATTAGGTGACTTCAAGGACTCTCCTGGTTTAATAGTCTACAAAAGATAAACACCTGTCTTTGAAAATATTTGGTTCTTTGATAAAAAGTCAAAGGTACAAGCCCGTGGACATGAAAGATAAAAATGAAATGTGAGAAGCTAACTATAACTCCCAAGGTGCATTTTGCAAACATCCAATCAGAGTTTAAAAGAGTACTCCACTGATTTAGCATGTCACTGCTGGAACACTGTCAGACTCAGATTCCGTTGCATTTACCTCTAATGACAAGCAGAAGCTAAACATTTCACTTAGTATAAACCTCATGAAACATGTAGCAGTTTAAACCATTTCACTTTCAGATTCTGGGTCAGTTTGGGATGAATTCAGCAGCTACAGTGACATGCCCCCCCCCCAAAAAAAATGTTACAATGAAGCATTTTGAATTCTCTACAGCTCAGCTACAGCTGGTATGAGCCTTTGACTAAATTTTTGCAGGGGTCATGTGCATTGTAGTATTTAGAGCCATCCACCACATCAGTGATGGAAAAAGTTGAAATAATTAAATTGATGGACATAACATAAACCTGCAGTATGTTACTGTTAGTACATCCAAGAGACTCCTGTGTTTCTATGGTGGTGAACATGGAGGACATGATGTAACTTTGCAACTCTGTTTATACTTAGTGAATGCCTACAAACACTCTTATAATTGTAGCCATGACGACGAAGGTCCCCTAACGTTAAGGAAGTAGTTCATGCACTGTTACTTATTACATATATTATTACATTGTATTATTATACCGCACATACTTATCATCAACCGGTAATCCACTTTACACTTCACACTTATTTTAATTTTATACTTATACCCACTTGGTACTTAATGTATTTTCTGACCTGTATTATAGTGGATTATATTTTTTGCTCAGTGCTTCTCTTCCTGTGTGCGCTGACTGACAGCGAGCTGCTGTAACAAAAGAGTTTCCCCTCAGGGATCAATAAAGGATTTCTGATTCTGATTCTGATAAACAGATTTATATTTCAACAGTTATGGAAGTCACAGACTAATGATGTGGTCCTGCTGATAGTGGCGTCAGATCAGAAAACACTTGTGTGTGTTCTGTGTGTACAAATACAAACTGTATTTGTAGTTTAATTTGGAGGACTTGTTGGCAGAAATACATGTCAATCATAGCCTGTTATAGAGAGCGTTCCCACCTCGAAGGTGTGCATCCTGGTCCATTGGTCCTGGGGGCGGAGAAATTTGTGTCTGCCTCTATATATTATAAAATGGTGAGTGTGGAGAGAATCCCTTTACCTTTACTATTTATGCTAGATAGATTCTGCTCACAAACTCAGTTGTAACTGCTGGAACTACTTGGATGTCACATCATATATTCTACATTGGACCAGTTATCTACATGAAGAAGATGATGTTAAAAGAGATTAATGACACACAAATTTTCACAGAATATGCTGTATTTACTCCAACTGTACAGACCTACCAGAATAGTAACACTGTATTGTGGATAGAAATATAAGTGTAGACTGGGTAAAAATAGATTTTAAAAACTAAACCTGTGAGTGCCCTGCCTCTGGGATGAACAACCTGGCCCTATCCAGAGATTTCTCAGGATGACGAGGTGTGGTTTCGACAGCTTCCTTTTGTTTCCACAGATTTATCTGAATCCAGTGATGAATCTTAGCTCAGATGTGCTTTCTTGATTTCATAAGACAGGATTAAAGGATTTCTTCCTCTCTTCTGACAAGCAGCGAGCAACAAACGACACAATAAAGAGGAGTGGATGAATTATGAAGCGACATAACTGGAAATCGGAGTGAAGATGTGGAAGAGATGTCAGGGTTCATGAGAGGAGGATGTGTGTGTGACTGTGTGTGTGTCTGCGTGTGTGATTGTCACTGGTACAAATACAGGCAGTGTTCAGGTCACGGCCTTTCACAAACTGACGGTAAAAATGAGAGGCTCAACTCTGAATTTAGAAGTGAGAAAAAATATCACATAAACAATGCATAGGCCAAGTGCTCATGCAGTTTCTCATGCAGTGCGTCCAGGGAACCTTTAGGTGCTCTTGAACTGCTCACAAAAACCAAAATGTTGTTTAGGCACTCTCAGACAGAAAGTTCTATTAAAAGCTTTTATTCAGTGAGGCACAATGGTTTAAAACACCGCCCGGTTTTGCAAAAATAGATTGATGAAACCTGGTACTCCATATAGATAATACACCGAAGGACACATTGTTCCATTCAATTGTTTTATTTCCAAAAAAAATAATAATAATACAGCAGTTGGCAAAATATTAATATCATGAAAACATATATAACATAAATAAAGTACAAAGCAAATCGTATCAAGCATAACATAGTCCTTCCTGTCGATGTGGCAACGGCTGCGCATGCAGATGCTGCGGCCTGTAGCTCCTTCAAACTCCACTAGCTACATTCTGTATTTTCATCTGTCATCTTTTTAATTTCTTTACTGCTGAAACACGTGTTACCTCTGAAAGTAATACATCGCCGTGGCCATCGGAAAAGGAAGCCGGGGTTTGGATTAAAGAGCAGCCGACCCTGAGCCAGACAGGCCCCTCGGCCTGGAGGAGGAGAGGACAGACTGCCGGGGGAGCAGCCAGTCGCACTTTTTCTGTGAAGATGGAAACCATATTATCCTGACTATACTAATATACTAATGTGCTGTTTACATTCCACCAGACACAAATTCAAAAAATGCACTGCAGAATTATTTCCTGAGTGTATACGTGTGGGCTATGTTTAGATGTATATAAATAAATGTATATAATGTTTGATTTGATTTTATTTATTATATATGTGACAATATTTTAATATGACTTTAATTATCTGCTATGTTTTATGTGTGTAGCATGACGGGCCTACAAACTTTGATTTCATTATATAAGCTTGTGTTGTAAAATGATAAATTACCTTGTACCTAGTCCTGTCACTAGGTACAATTAGGAATGTTGTTTATGATCCATTTCTGCATTGAAACCTGGATATACTAAAACATCAAATTTGATGTGAATGTCTGCATGATGTTAAGCAAAGTGTTGTGTCATAAAATAATTGAGAGTGTTGGTCCTGAACCTCCCAAGATATCCTGTAGACATGCTTCTACAATCAGGGACAAGCTCTCACCTAAAAGTGAAAATAGATGGTTGAAAATGGGTTACCTTAACACAAAAGTATAATTTGCACTGGGGATGGAGGGATAAGTCCCCATCACTTTTCCTATCTTAATCCTATTTTAATCCCCCCACTTTTACAGTCCCAGCTTCAGTTTGATTTACTGAAACCAAAGCTACACCCTTGCCCTATCATATTGCAAAAGAACAATTTCCCACATTTAAGGACAGGTAAAATATACATAAGAATGAATTAACTGCAACACCACATACCAAGAGACATCTGACGGGCAGAGTGAGTGAACGCCATCTGAACCAAAACACTTAAAGGCTTTTAAAAGAACTTTGCCCAAGAGTGCCTGAAGAATGTTTTCTTTTCAGAGAAAAAAAATCAATTTAGTGTCATATTATTCAAAAACTCTTCAATCCTGTAAGAAAAATTGATGAAACATTGATATTTTAACAGGGAAATAATAAAACCGTCATCACCTTTCCAGCTCCAGTTTGACCATGAACAGAGCTGCCACTCTTTTATTTCAATAGATGGATTAGGTTTGTCATATGACTGGCGTGTTAACATGATGCAATGCAGGAAATGATAACATATTGAATCACTTTGCTTTCCCAAAGCTTCTCTAGGCTATAAATGTGCGCCAACCTTTTCTTTTCTAGTAATAAAGTTATTTCCTGCTCAAAAAGGCAAGAACTGCTGATTTTCCCTTGAGGGCATGTTAATAGCTGTGTTATGCTTCTGCTTTTTACAACCAAAAATCTACTCCAAAGGTTGCATTTTCTCCCTCTTTCCATCAAACACATGTGAGCATACAGCACAAAACAAGACAAAACATCTCCCTTTAGTTAAAATGATCCTCCATTTGTTTCTTCTGTGCCGTTGAGCTCTCTCCACTCTCACAGCTTGCAGGGTGGGATCGAGGTTAAATTTTGTCTGTACAAAGTCATTTAGCCAAGAGGCACATGCTAAAAGATTTATGGGGAGAAGCAGTGCCAAGGGTGAGCTTCTCAATTTCCTCCAAACAGCATCTTTCTGGAGAGGAAAAGCTGCTTCTCTGCATTCTGTTTACATGCAAACAGTGTCAGGGAGCTCCGAGATGTTGGTTAGAGCAAAGCCTAACATTAAGATGGAGGGTGAAACCCACCAGGCATATGAACAATATGAAGCTACATGTGCTGGCTCAGTTATTTGTTTGGGGAAAAAAGGGATTAATGCAATGTAATCGCAAAAAGGACTTCAGGAACACAAAAACATTTTTTCTGCTATGGCATACAGATTTGCTCTGTGAATTATATGTCCTGTGTTTTCTGTTGAGCAAAAATCCCTATCCAAAAGATGTCACCGCGTTCCGAGATTTTAGGAATGACTTTGGTGTGTAAACAACATTCACCCACCATTCTTAAGGAGAACTTTCTTCTTAAAACCCACTTACGCAGTTTTCACCAAGATTCTGACATTCACCAATGTTTTCGTAATTGGGATTTTTTTCTTAGGGGCCCAGGACTATGTCCAAATGCTCAGCTTATGGCACACCTGAAAGTGCTGTCTCTCCACTAATGGCCCTGATGAGCCTTTCCCCCTCCAGTGATCAGCATCTCTCTTCTGTGTTTGGCAATATTTTTTTTGGCCTCAGATTTGAGATCAAACCTTATTTTTTTTACTTCATCAGTTGTGCGTCCATGTCTGGATACAGTGTTCACTGAACGAGTAATAGCATCCCATGCATCTTTTGTTTTTCTTATTTTATATCCATTACTGACACTAATAATAAATATGACAGCCCGTTTGCTGTTTACTTCCTGCAGCAGTACCTCTATTTCAGAGCTACTGAAGTTTTCTACTTTTGGAGTCCGGTGCTCCACTGTCTTCGGATTTTTGTTTGGGCATTCTTGACTTCTTTCTCAACTTTTCTTTTTAATTCCTGTGTGTGCATACAAAAACTGTGTCTGAACCTTGTAGCCTCACTACCGGGTCCCTCAGGGTTCTGTTCTGGGTCCCCTCCTTTTTTTCTTTACACTAAGTCACTTGGCTCTGTTAATCACTCACATGGATTTTCATACCATAGCTATGCAGATGACACTCAACTAATTCTGTTTTTTCCCTGGTCTGAAACCCAGACACGAATCTCTGCAGGTCTGGCTGACATCTCTCAGTGGATATCTGCACACCATCTGAAGCTCAGCTTCGACAAGATCAAGCCGCTCTTTGTTCCAGGGGAGGCCTCTCCAGCCCACGACCTCTCCATTACCATTGAGAACGCTGTGGTGTTCCTGTCACCTGGGTGTGATGCTGGATGACCTGCTGTCCTTCGCTGCCAACATTGCTGCGACAACCTGCTCCTGCAGATCCATCCTCCACAACATCAGGAGGATATGTCCGTTCCTCACCCAGGAGGTGGCGCAGATTCTGGTCCAAGGTCTTGTCATCTCGCACCTAGACTATTGCAACTATCGCTCCTGGCTGGTATGCCTGCATGTGCCATCCAACCTCTGCAGCTCATCCAGAATGCAGCAGCTCTCTCCCACACTACATCGCTCCTCCGCACCCTGCACTGGCTACCGGTGGCTGCTCGAATATGATTCAAGACACTGGTACTTGCCTACCGTGCTGTGAATGGCTCAGGCCCATCCAAGACATGGTCAAACCAAACGCCCCAGCCCGTCCAGTATGCTCTGCTACTGCCAATCAGCTCGCTACTCCCTCACTGCGAGGGGGGCCCAGCTGTCCTCCATATTTCAGAAAAATGGAATGCCATTTTATTCAATATTAAATAAATAAATACATAAATATGCCTGTGAAATTAATAAATATGGCTATGAAATAAAAAAATGAGTCAATATGGTTCAATAAATAGGTTTTTATTTAATTGTACTTTTATTTCATGCTGCCACATTTTTGTATTTCATGGGACAATTTCATAATGCCACATTTCCATTTGTTGTATTCATTGAAGGGGGCGTGTTTATCTCACAGACCGGACACAGCCTCAGAGAAGACGGAGGCCAGTTTGCAGTTTGACAACAGTCAGGGAATCATACAGTGGCTAAGTACCAGGTGGTTTTCTTGCCGGGTTTGGCTCCTGGCACCCTGCTCTGCCTCAACTCTCGGGGATTTTTGGAGTTTCCTGATGGACAGATAATTTTACTTGTTGCTATAGTAACATTAACTGCTAACAGGTGCTAATGGTAACTGCTGCTAGCTAACATTAAGTTAGCTCAGTTAGCCGTGATGCTGAGCTCTGTTATGTTGTTGCCACCGCCCTGGGCCTAAAAACCTCCTCCTTCTGGTGGTCCAAAGCTCCTGTGCTAGTGGCATAAACACCAACACTCCCCCGGTGCTCCGAGCTCCCAGTCCAGGCAGAGTTAGCTAATAGGACAGCTAGCATCATGGAAAACTAGCTAACAGCTGCTAATGTTAACTGCATTCAGCGGTTACTTTTTAACAACAAGTAAAGCCTCTGTCCATCAGGAAACTCCATCAATCACCAAGAGTTGAGGCAGAGCAGGATGCCAGGGGTGCCAGGAGCCAAACCTGGCAAGAAAACCATGTCGGTAACGTTACTGCATTCCCTGTTGTGTTATCAAACTGCAAACTGGTCTCAGTCAACTCTGAGGCATCTTGCAGCTCTGTGAGATAACCACACCCCCTTCATATAACTTTAATATAACAAATGGAAATGCGGCATTATGAAATAGTCCCATGAAATAAAAAACTATTTATTTATTTATTGAACTATACTGACTCGTTTATTCATTTCATAGGCATATATATTAATATCATAGGCATATTTATTTAAGACGGTGTAGTCCCTCATTCGTCCAGGAGTGTTCTATCGTAGAAAAGGTTTCAGTCTTAGTCATTTGGACACTGTTTTCAGAATCAAGTCATTCTCAATTCACAATTGAGAATGACTTCCGGATGGGAGACGAAACGTCTTGATTCTGAAAACAGTGTCCAGATGACTACGACTGAAACCTTTTCTACCATATTTATTTATTTATTCAATATTGAATATAATGGCAGAAACAGAATACAGAAAACACAAAAACATTTCACAAAACACAAAAACGTTTCACAAAACGCAATGACATTTTACAAAACAGCCCGTGGCTGTCTCCCTCTCAGTGTGACGTGCTCACCAGCAGACACCCACTTGAACTCTCTCCTCATGGCTTCCACATGTAATCTGCTCTGAGCAGAAACATGCAGAAACATCAGTTCTGTCTCCTGATCTGCCAAAGTGCTGCGAAGGCCTCTTAGATCTCTGCAACAAAGTTGCCTGCTAGCTAACTTCACATGCTAACAGGAGCACGAGCAAGTTAACGCTGAGCTGTTAACTCTGTAATGATAACCACAGGCAGAGCGACCACATGCTAAGTTGATGTTAGTTTATGTTTGCTAATGTTAACTTTGCACCATTATCCTAAACAGATCATACACATACACCTCTAGTTTGGCCCTTAAACACAACCACACACGGTGGAGAGTAACTTTAAAGCTCCCGCTTCACATGTTCCTTTGTTTCTGATCATGTGGGTTCATGCTTGTGCACGCGAGACATACAGAAGCAGAACAAAGAAACACACAACCACACACACACATATATACATATACATACACACACTCTTTGTTCTGTAGTTTAGTCATATTGTGTGTTTTTGCTTTGCTTATCTTTTAATAAATACTTGTGTATTCATGTGTAATTATGTGTAATTATGCTGGCTTCTTTAATGTTGCACAACCGTTAGTAATTTGCCAACCTCTGCTATGTTGAACTCCAAATCCTTCAACCTACTAGCTATTGGTGGTAATTTGGTAAAATTATTAATCTGAGTTCCAAATTGATAGTTTAGTGTATTTTAGTTTTAGTTGTAGTTTAGTGAGACTCAATCAATTAATTGGCTATCATTTCTCTTTTTTAAGAAAAGTGGTGCCCCCGAGGACTTTATTAATTAAAGTTACTTATAATTATCTTTGATAATTCTGATGCCATAATTAATTGATTGCACCTACACAAGTGGGTGCCCCCTTTAAACATTTTAAATCTCAACAACTGGCTGACTTTAAAGCAGAAACATGGCCTCTGTGTGAAAAGGGAGACGGTAATGCGAATGCTTCGTGAACTGAACCCACGTCGAACTTTGTCGCGGACACATTTGACCTGCAATTGTGCAGGCCAAATGTGGACCAACAAACAACAACCCCGAAGTAATAAAAACTCTGAGAGAAAGAGAGGTAACTTGACTGACTCACTGAACCTGTTCGCTGGCAGGTTTACTTCAATCCGTCATCAATGTAAGGACAGAGACAGCGATCTCTGGACATCGAGGATTCGTCCTCAGCTCTGAATAAAATCTATGCATCGTCCTTTATAACACTGACTGTGTGGACATTACAGTAAGGCAGCTGTCAGGTTGTCAACAGTTCTCCTGCACCGAAACATTTACTATACATTACTCTATCACTCTTTAAATCAAAAAAATCTGTATGAAGACACATAAGACACTGATCAATGAACAAGCATTTGTCATGTTATGATTGGTTGCACTGATGGAACTTTCCTATCATGTTGGAGATTATGTGAATATTTCTGAGTGAGGATGATTGTGGTGTTTTCTAATATAGAATAAAGGCTGCATGTAGTCTTAATGTGTTCTGACAGCATTTCAGTGATGTTGAAATATTTACACGTTTATATATTACCTGGTCATTAAATGCTGTTGAGCAAGATTATTAAATGTAAAATAGTGTCTAAAAGTGTTTAGTCCGTTTGAACTTAGACTCCTTTTCAACTGCAAATCACCAAAATCATTATTACTGGGTCGGACTGTGACTTTACAATCACAGGTCCATAAGTCAACTATGTCTTATCTGTTAGATCCATATTTTCATGTTCAGTTGCTGCCACCTGCATTTTGTCCCCATCAGGTTACAGCTGAATCAATATATTTAAAAATTGAATTTAACATACAGTCGGATTACAGCACTTTATCATCCATTAAGGAAATCCAAGTCTGATGAATGATGAATGAGTGGACTACGCTGAATGAAATGTAATCGTGTTAACTTATTGACTCCTTTCTCCACTCCTGTTTTTTAAGATAATGTCATGTCTGCAAAACGTGCCAAAGTGGACCATGCCATTTATCTTAAAACTGCATTTTATTCAGCGTAGTCTAAGTTCAAACTGACTGTAAAATTTGAGATGTCTATTTTACACCGTGTGAGTCAATATGACCCGGATCATAATCAATGTCATTATTTTTCATCATAACACAAGGGTTAAAAAATCAGTTTGGCATAATTTCTGACAAAAAAGGACGACTAACAGTTGGACTTTAAATGATCTTGTCCCTTTGACTGAACAGCTCAGTGTATCAAAATGAATGCATTTAAGTAATGAAGTGCAGGATATTAACAATATCTTGTGAACATTTATTAATAATGTGTGAGCTTTTTAATGAAACATTTGGTATAGCTCATCTCATTCCGCTCCCTATGTGTAGCCACTGTTTTCCCACTATTAGTTTTTTTATTGGGCATGCTCATGACCTCTCAATCCAGACTCAGAGGAACAACAGAAGGACTGTGAGATGCACAGGTCACACAGTGCATCTTAGTGGCGTGTGTGTGTGTGTGTACATGCAGAGGAAGCCATGTTGGTGTTTTCCCTGTGACATGTTGTTTATCACAATGCAGATCTCTTATTATATATTTAAAGGACCTTTGAAATGATTATGAGCTTTTGGCCCACAAGCCTCCGAGTAGAGGAAAACAAAAAGAAGGGAGGGAGTGAGCATGAGGCAGAACAGGGAGAGAGAGTGATGGAGAACAGGAGGAGGGAAGGAAAGAAAATGTCTCCAGAGCAAAACAAAAGGAGAACAAACAAATGCATCCCTTTTAGAGAAACAGATAGTAGAAGAGGAAGGAGAAGAAGCAGGAATAGGAGGTCGAGAAGGAGGGGGGGTCTTTGGTGTCGTTAGCTGTTGTCTGCGCACACCTTCACTTTAAGCTTGCTCCTTTTTTGTTGTTTTTTCATCACAACAAAATTTGAGTCTTAAAAGCGCCATTTGAAGTCAGAGGAAAAACACATAGAGCTAAAGAGCGTGCTGAGCTGGGTGGAAGGTGGCGATGGTGGGGGCGGTGGCGGGGGGAACAGTTGAAGTGCTCGGCTCTGTGAGATGCATTCAGGGCCTATATGTTTAGCAAAAATAATGAATTATACACAAACAAAGTTGGGAGAGATGGGGCGGGGGAGGCATGATGATCAGAGATGCCTCCCCCGGCTGAAACCTGGGGAGGCAGGAGTGAGGATGATCAGGCCTGTTGCAGGAGGCAGATTACAGGAGTGATGTTCCAGCTGATCTGAAGGTACACGCACTGTCACCGTCTGTCACCTCGATATCCACAAACGCCGTGGGCTCATCTGAGCATGGTCCATTTATACCATTCCAGTTTGGTGTATTTCAATTTGGCGTTTTTAGCTCATACCCTCACCCTTTCTACTGCGATTTTAACAGATATTTGCTCCGGATTTTTATTATTTATTTTATTTCTATTTTTTATTCATTTATGTTGCTTCTCTTCTTCCTTCCAATAACCTTCAAGTTAATAATTTTTGGTGGATATTATAGAAATTTGGTATTATACCATTGGTACACTTTATATATTAGCATCTTTAATATATTATTTTTGTATTTAAATGAAACTGAAACTCTGAAGGAAATTCTTCTGAAAATCAACAACTGCTTATGAACTCAACACCAATAACGTCTAATAAATGTCTCCAAACTTCAGTTCTGTGTTCCATATAATTAGTGCACATCATAAATGTCAGACCTTTTTCACAGCAGACATTTTGCCTTGTCATAGCAGGAAAAGCACAGGTGCAACAAACTTTGGTTAACGATGACTCAGTTCCATTAAGTGTCTCAGTACGCCATGCCAGTGAGCCAGCATGCACAGTACCAGGGCCCTGAAACTAGCTCACCTAAATGGAATGGAGTTGTTTTTAATGTTATCAAGTACACCTGTGCGTTTCCTGCTGTGACATGCCAAAATGTCTGCGGTGAAAAAGGTCTATTGTGGTGGAGATATACTGAATTCTATAAAAATTCTGGAATCAGCCTAAAGAATATGTATGTTTCAAAGTCCCAGAAATAACACCAAGGACATGACCTCAGTGTTCTCAGTGGTAGCTATAGATGTGAATGGTGGTAGTTATTTTTTTTAAAACTTTTTTCCCTCCATGGGGGACAGTTTTCTATGCCATATTTTACTTCAGAACAAATCCATATGTATATTTACACTCATTGCTATCATCTTTTTTAGTCAGAGGCAGGTCAAAAATACAACAGTGTTCATTCATTGAGCGGATACTGTGTGCAATTCTCACATGTGACAGAACCCTGTGCTTATTGTATTATCTTGTCACCTTGCACTGTGCCTTGAATTTTTTTGGGGGAATCTATTCCCACTTATACCTATATTTGAAATGCATCATGTGAAATGCTGGTTCACAAGATTACATGCAATGTCTTAGATTTCACATCTGAAGTCTGAAGGCCAAGTGCACGTGTTATATGTGAATTTATTATGGCATTTGTGGGTTAGATTATGTATCATATATGCTATATATGTCACCTATAATATATATGTGACATAATAATCAACCTTATATTAGGATGCAATATAAGGTTGATTATGAATTGAAGATTCTTTTGATGAAGATTATTATTTAGTAGACTAAACTTAATATGCTGAACCATATCTGAACCATATCTTCCTTCAAGTAAAAATCCTTCAAAACTACACAGAATTTAAATGTCATTTTTTCAATTTTACTAAACTTTTAGTGTGAGTTTGTTCTCTGCACATCGGCAGCACTTGCTAAGTCCTGCCTGACTGTCTCTGGGAACTTTAAGGAGGGGAATGCTTCGTCTTCCATCTTCTTCTCTTTTTTTTTCTTTCCTTCGGTGGCTGAACACAATAGCTCTCCGCCCGGCCCTGCCAATCCCACAATGCCTCGCGGTGGGTCTGGCAATAATTCAGGGCAGGACTAAACAGCTGGCTGCCTGACAGGAGAGCTGCCAAGAGCTGGCAACGAGCGGCAGGCTGCTAACCCTTTCACATTTTTAATTAGACCCACACAGCCATGTCTTTGAGCCATCGTAAATATACCGATGACATGCGGAGCATCATTTGTTCAGAAATATTTGCTTACAAAATACTTTCTGTGGGCTCAAAGTTGTTGTTTTTTTCCCCTTGCATCAAGCTTGCAAGAATATCTTCCAGTGTGGGAGTCAGATAAACAGCAGCTAGAGGAGTTTTTTAAAGGTGATGAAAGATTGTCATCACTGGTTCACTGGTTTTCTCCCCTAATAATGTTCGGATCCCATTGACAGAAAGATTGCTAGACCGTCTAATTCATAGTCAGCATTTTTTACCTGTGTGACTCTCAGAACAGCTAAACCTGTCACCATCCCACAGAAGCACTGACATGTTGTACATCATCATATCATTACAACACAAGGCCTACCCTGACCTGTAGAGAGGATGTCAGGCAGACTTACTTACAGTATGAAGCCTGTCCGGCTCCACTGGCCGTGGACACGGTGGTAGCACGGGGCTCGGGGGTGTGAAGGAAGTCCAGGAAACAATAGGAAGAGTGTTTACTGGAGCGAGGGCACCATGTGCAGGAGGGATTACCACAGCATTATGACTGCAAGACGCCTCTCCATCTGGACACACAGCACAGAAAAGGCAGAGTATAATGAGTTTGCTGAAAATGAGGCTGATAAAAAGGACAAAATGTGGGGTGGATGCTTTTGTCCATCTCAGAGATGGAACAGGTGAGATATGTATGTGGTGAGTACATTCACTGTCCTTGAGCCTACATGGAAACGGTAGATGGAAACATTTATTGCTTTTTTTATTTAGTCCATCACTTTAGTACAGATCAAGATATCTCAGCAACGACTGTCTAAACAACATGGCTAGATTACCATTAATTATTATACAGGTGTTCATAGTCTCCATGGGATGATTTCTAATGATTTTGCTGACCCCTGACCTTTCTTGTTGAGTCACAATCATGTTTTGGTCCATGACGGGTTGTCTTAAAAAGATTTTCATTGAATTTGCTGTTGACATTCATGATGCCCAGAGGATGATTCCTAATGTTTTGATGACCTTCTAACCTTTCTGCAACTAAAAATCCAAATATTTCCACTTGTACGCAAGAAATTTCCAAAATTGAGAGATTGGGATGGGGATTCTGGACAGGTTATGTGATCAAGATGGTGGAGTAGAACTTCCCCTGCTAAACTGTCCTTTCCTAAACCAACATTTTGAGCAAACTTCCAACAAACTTAAAAAAAACAACTGTAACTTCTGCCTGCCTTACATAATATAATTTAGGCGATAACGCAATCTCAAAACCAAATGGATTGCTACAGATGACAACAGATGGATGACAAGCCTACTGAATGCCAACTGTTGCCTACCTGGAATCTACCTTGAAAAAGTATTTTAGTCAAGCTGAGACATATTCCAAAGAAAGATTTAAGCACTTGGAATGTCAGTTGGGAACCATACAAAATATCCCGTCAAAACATACTGAATGTACAAAGACCCAGCAATCAATAGCTTCAAAGCTGCAAGAGAAAGTAAAGTATGCTGAGGACACCACTTGGCAAAACAGAGAAACACTAAACCAGCTTAAAACCAAATTGCTTTCATTTGAAGACAGAAGTGGACAAGACAACCTGCAGCAGATTTACTAAAAAAGGAAAGTGGAATCGTGCAATCGTCTACCTGTTGCTAAAATCCCCAAGTGGTTCCCATCCCTCACTGAAAATCCAGCAGGCCCCAATGAGCAACATCTTAGTCCATGACAAGGTATTTTAAAAACTAACCAGCTTTCCATTAAATTTGAATATTCATGGTTCCCAGAGGATGATTAATTAATTTTTGGCCACTTGGGGCAGTAAAACAAGCTGAAAACATCTGTTATATATAAACACAATATCTGTCTATATTCACATCCAGCAGACACGGAGCAACATTAGCATTTATCTGCATTCATGTTTGTGTCCGCCTGATGAATGGAAGTCCAAAAGTCACTCTCCTTTTAGCTCTGTTTTCCAACCCCCGAGACACATATCTGGCTCTTTAGCTGCTAAATGCTCCACTGTTCACCAGCTAGTCTCCAAATATGTTTGCCTGCTGTTTGGTGCTGAGCAGGTCGTGTACATGAAGTTTATAAGAGCTATTTTGCTGAAAACAGTTTCCTGCTGTGGCTAGAAACGAGATTGATGAGAGCAGAGTGGGTTTGCAGAGTTCTCTGTGGGTTTGTCTCTACAAGCAACACCTTTCACATTACACAGTCATATGAACTATTTTTGACAGAAAAAAACTGATGAGGGCAGCAAATGGAGAAGCTTTGTGTCCTACAGTAAATAAAACACAAATAAATTCAAATAAAAGCTCTGACAAATCAGGTCGAGACAGTGCATCATGGCTTTGAATGAAATCAGCCCCTGACACTAAATAAAAGCTGGTAAGATAAAACACCAAAGCCACTAACACTTGGAAACCTTGAGCATAATTGTATTTATTTTTGTTAGCCCAGCATGCAGTAAAGTGCCATACATATTCACCTAAACCACGACAATTAACACATTTTCCCAATCAGGGAGCTCGGTGTAATGACAGGGCTCAAAGAAGAGCTGTGATTGGACAGTCAGCCATACAACCCAATCCTCCAAAAAGTCTAATAGGGACAAACTCTTGTCAAGGTAGTGTTATAGAATGTTCATCTAGCATACTGACAAATGTGTGCAGTTGCTTAAACTACTCAGTTTTGAACAAAATACCTTTAATTGTGTGGTTTTATAGTATTTAACAAGTGTATCATCTTCTGGCCTCCTCTCTCTGTCTTCCTGGCCGAGTATTGATTTCAGCTGAAAGCCTCATACAGAACACGTTGGACCCCTCACAAAAGTCTTCTCTCTCTTTCACACACACACACATACACACACACACACACACACACACACACAC
Organism: Siniperca chuatsi; assembly: GCF_020085105.1. Lineage (NCBI taxonomy): Eukaryota > Metazoa > Chordata > Actinopteri > Centrarchiformes > Sinipercidae > Siniperca > Siniperca chuatsi. The sequence continues at coordinate 818,981 of NC_058056.1, forward strand.
ACACACACATTGACTTGCTTCCTGTAAGCTGGAGGATACCACTGGTCTCGGATGGAGAGAGGCAGGTCTGGATGAAATATAACCTATCTGGAACCTGACCGCTGTAGGAAGGAGGTAACCCCTGGACCACAGTTTGTGTGCGTGAATGTGTGTGTGTGTGTGTCAGGGCCAGGGTCTTGGCATGTCAGTGTGTGTCACATGGAGGCAGTATGGGCTGGTGAATGGTCCCGTTCAGCTGTTATCACATCTGGACTCCAGGGAAAGGGACAAAGGCTGAACTCAGAGGACTTCTGGCCAGCTCTAAAGAGACTATACATACTGTATCAAAAATAGATTCCTAAGTGAGACTTAAGCAGTGGTCTCCAACCATGTGCCACCCAGAGTCGATGGTCTGCAGGTTTTCACTCCTGACAGACTCTACATCAGCTCTCTTCTCTGATTAGTTCCTTCTGCGGGACTGAAGATGTGCTAAATTGTGAAATTAGCTGCTGTAGTGTTTGGTTAAAATGAAAACCTGCAGACTCTGGATGGTTTGGAGAAAACTGGAACAAAGCCTGGTCATCCAGTCTGGCTTTGTTTGGAATACCCAGGGGAACTATTGCACAGAAAGCAGGACCAGTGCGTGCTTGAATCAATGACTGCAGACAGACAGGGACACAGAATCGGTGACATCACATACGGAATAGTAGAAGAGACATTTTAAAGCGTAGGTTTGGGTTTATCTGGTTTTACCGCTCACCACCATGTGAGTGTGAAATGCTGACACTCCTTGTGGGTCTTGCACTGCCTACCGTTGGTTGGATTTAGTTTTGTTTGTGGCAAAATAGATACAAAGGAAAGCTCAATTGCACTGCTTCTCGTATAGAACAACAGGGTTGTATATAATTGGATGGTGTGAAAGATCAGATGATAGCTTACTCCATTTTGGATCCTCCATTTCCTCAAAAGTCAGCACTGCCAAGACAGCTTGCAATTTCTTTTAAAGTTCAACACCACATGAATTTCCTTTGCCTCCGTGAGCAAATCTATCTACCAATCACAGCAAAGCCTCAATATCTTTTCACAGGAGTTTTTCTTTAAAAAATGCCTTTTTGAGATCTTAACATTTCATGGAAATATTATGAGAAAGAACTCTGGACTTTTTTGGACTTCAATTAAAAAAATTGACAGAGGTCAGAGTGTCTCCTCCTAAAATGAAACCATCTACAAAGATTCATCATAGCCTCATAACAGGTTCCTGCCCATAACATCACAGAGACCAAAAATAAGTAATGACAAGTGCACACAGTTTTCACGTGCTGAGAACACGACATTCAGGCAAGAGAAAGAAGCATTTCTCAGCTACATTTGGAGGAGCCTTTCTGTTAAGACCAAAGAAGAAAAATATGTCACAGAACTGCCCACATTGTGGCGTCACACATACACACACCTTTAAGCCCTAGGGGCTGTTTTGATGTACCTACAGTCAAGGTCTTCATGTGTCCATTTCATTCTAATAACAGAGAACTGAATGGGGCCAGATCCAAATTGTATTCAGTCTAACCGGGTCAGGTAGGGTCCTGTTCTAATGTCGTGGCTTGGTAGTGACACACATGGATGACATGTGACATGGATTGGAGCAGATTCACTGTATTAATATTTCGGTTCAGGTAGGTTTTCCACAGGTTAATTTCTGACTGGGACCCATGAAGACCTTTCATTAAGTCTTCTTCTGCTGAATTGCTAAATTATAGCTGAACAATTGCAGATAAGGGAAGTGATCATATTTAGGTACCTACAGCGACAGGGATCTCAATTAAGCTGGTCTTTATTTGGAACTTAAATTCAAAAGGACTTAACATGGTACTTTGACATAAAATTCCACACCAGCCTTTATGTGCACTCCACAGTATCAGTAAATACAGACACATTTCAGAGTAAGTTAAGCATGACGGGCCAGAGTGGAGATCTCTAAACCGAGTTGGAGCTGCAAAGTCAAACTGTATCTTCCTTCCTCAGACGAATGTGCAGCTCTCTTTTTCTCCAGACCCAGTGTAACTAACAAGGGTTTGATTGACAAAGACAACTGTCCCTCTGAGACCCTTTTGTGTGCACCCCCCCCCAGCCACACCTCCCTGCAGATCCGTGCAGATAAGGAGGGAGGGTTGCAGGGTTGCTGCGGCCTGACTTGAACAGGCCTGTGAGGCCTTTGGCATCAGGCCCAGATGGAGAGAAAAACCACTGGAGGACCCGTGGAGGAGCTTTGGGGACTGAGGAGGAGGGAGCGAGGGATGATGGAGGCTGAGATCAGACAGGCCCGAGGCAGGTGTTAAAATACTTGCCCTGGCTTTTTTGGTGGCAATCGTTCGGCAAAAACACACCCGTCAGTTTGCAGTCAGTTTCTATGTGAATCATGCACATTGGCAGGAACAAGGCAGCAGCATGTCCTCCTGGTAAAGATAAGGCTGAGATAAACCCACTAAACAGTGTCTCATCTTTCCCAAACAGGGTTGGTAGTAGGCTGCAGCCAAGGTGCAGCGTCCAGGCTTGCAGAGAATCCTCAGAGGGATTATTTTAATTTAATTTGACATAAAATCATATGTGAGCTGAGACTGATTTCATAGGGAATTAATTTACTGCTTACTCTAGTAATTTAGGTCCGACCATAGAGCCACTTTAAATAAGACTCGGGTAACAGTAACCCTTTTGAGGAAATGATTGTGCACTGCAAGGATCACAGTGTCTTAATGGTAAGCACTGAAGTTTTCCTTTCCAGTTAACGCGTCCTCTCCTGGGTCGTCTCCACAGTTGCACAATTTTGCAAAGATATTGTAGTGATCTGCCACTTCATGGATAATTCTGGTTTATTACAACTTGGGTCTTAGTTTCATAGTTTGACCATCATTTCTATCAGTAATAATAACTTGTAGTCACCATGTTAATTGCTGTGATCTGAGAACACATCAACACCGTCAGATGGGGTAAGAAACTAACTAGCAGGTTAGTCAAGCTTATTTGAAAGAGAAAACAAATGCAAACTGTTGTAAGCATCCATCACAGTTCACAGCCACTTCCTGCTTCAACTTTGACCTGCTGTGCTTACCGTAGTTGTCCTCACGAATACGAATATGAACACCTTTATTGTACATGTACAATGAGATTCAGTGTGCTTGTACCAAGCTACAAGGAGGAATTGAATATAAATATAAACTGTAAACATGAAATATAAAAATATTAAATAAACATATAAGGTAAAAAGGATAAATAGGCAAAGGGAGGTAGGCATTGTGCGTGTCGTGTGTGCATGGGTCACAGTCTTAGCTGTCTCTGGATGTGAGACTGAGCCCTGTTTTCTTGTGCAATCAGTTATTATTACCAACATTTTGGGTGCTCTGACTTTCAGCTTTACCTCCAGAGAAGGTGGTTTAATCTGCCTAAACTGCTGGCTGCTGCCTAACTGCTCATGTTTTTTGCCATGTTGGTGTTTGTTGTAGAGATGTCGCTGTGTTCCCAGATCTCAGCAATTAACTTGGTGACTACAATGTTATCATGGCTGAAAAATCACAGTTTTTAAATATAACACTTGGCAGAAACATGGTTCTGATCCAACAACAGCAAAGATGCTTCTAGTCAAGATGAGCGCAGGCCTTTTTGAGTCTAAAATCTTGGGTACCCAAATAGTAAGCAATGGAAAACAGATTAGGCAAAGGCTAATATGCTTTCCATTTCCTGACCTGACCAGAGATTCAACTCTGATTTCAGTTTTATATAAAACTGGTCCAAAATATGACAATAAACCCCAAGTTGTTAAACAAGTTTAACAAGTGAAGCACTTTGAGTGGTCGGAAGACTAGAAAGGCGCTATCCAAGTACATACATATGGAGTGATTTTGCCACTTATATAAAAGCGTTTGTTTTTGAGCTAAATGCGTCGTGTGCACTTACTCATACGTCCAATTTAAACCTGGCGACCCTCTCTAATCCATAAAATAATTTAGCTAGAGCATTAAAATGCATTTCATTTATGCTAGCGTACATTTCTCTAAATTTCTCCCTGGATATCCGTATATTCCATGACAACCTTTTGGTCAGGGTCACTCCACGGAGGCACTGAACCACCAGTTCTGCCAGCAGAAGGCCTCTGTTGAGCTCAGGGGGCGCAGGCAAGAAGAGAACTTGAGGTGACCTCAGGGATCATTTCTGCCATTTCCTTCTGCCATTTCCATTTTGTGAATCATCGTGAGGTGGAGGAGGCAGGGCCTGTCTGCCCCCTATTAACTCAGTGGAACCTTTCTGTCTTCACTCACTTTCCCGTTCGGACTGTTTCTTGTACCTTTATGAAAAGGTATACTGTGGACTTGTTCTATTATTGTAGGTGTTAAAGCAATGCATGCAGCTGTGTGTGTATGTGCGTGTGACCCTCCCCATGCCTGATTATAATCCAATCTCTGCCCTACAGACACTTCTTCTGTATTAGTCCTCTTCAAACCTGAGCCCTGGCCTTAGGGGGACACACCTGGCTCCTCTACACACACACACACACACACACACACACACACAGAGCGTTTGCAGTGTATGTAGGCATACACATCTGGTCACTCTATCTCTCTCTCCTCCTCTCTGTCTCCCTCTCCTCATCATTTCCACCCTCATTTCCTTGCTGTGTTAAGATGCTTATTTTCCATCTCTTGATCTGCAAGTCATCCTTAAACCTTTTAACATAGCTCTGGCCCCGCGGACTAATCGTATTCCATAAATATTTAAAAAGGGTGGAAATCTGCTGGAGGTTGCCTTATCTGGAGCCCCGATGATAATCATCTTAACCAGGACCATTATGATTTTAATTACCTGTCTTTGATTTCCTAACTGTGGAGCGTGGGTATTCCTGGCCCCGCGGTACATTCCAGGTTAAAAAGGTCTCTGGGATTAGCCCCCCCCCTTATAATTGAGTCCATGTCAAAATGCAGATTTATCCGTGGAGAGGTGTTTAAAGTTAAATTCCGTCTGTCAGAGTGATATTTCAGAGCTGATTCTGGAAGATGTCACTGGCTGCTGATGAGTTTAAGCAGTCAGAGAATCAAGACTGCAGCGCGCTATTATTTTAAGTGCTGCAGTCTTTCAACTTTCTATAGGAGATTCAAATTGGGAAACATTTAGACTTATTATCTCATTTGACCATTTCTATTTATTTGAATCCTTCAATGTTCCTCATTGTTGACTCTTACACATTGACCTTTGACCTGTGACCTGTTTTCTGTCCGCTATGCTGAACACTTTAGGAGGACATTCACATTCTTTTGCCTCTTTGTTATCTTGTTGAGGCTTGACTGATATTCTTATGCAATAAGAGGATTTTACTTTATTATGTGTTTTTTGTGTGCATATTATTAATCAGAATTGATTATGTTTTGTTTTTATTTAAAAAAGAAAAAAATCTACTCTGGGATTTTGTTTTCAATTTGTTTAAAAGAAGTGATTAGAATTTCCACAAGTGGAAACAAAACATGGCACATGTTATCACATGCAATTTGCTTCTTCATATGCGAATTCTACACATTTTCACATGCGATCTGCAATTTTAACGTGAAAAAAAACCCCGTTACATCTGAACTGGACAGTTTCACAAGTGATTGGCTTTTTTCACATATGACTGAAAATGTGAAATTTACATTTTCACATGTGGAAACAAAACATATCATGAATTCACATGTGAGATTTGCATCTTCCCATGTGAATTCCACATTTTTACTGATACTGGCTTCTTTATTAAGGTGAACTAAAATTGTCACATGTGAAAAAAACATGCCACATTAAATCACATGTAAATTTCCATCTTAGCATTTGAATTCCACATTTTCTTATCTGACTAGCTTTTTCACATGTGGACTAAACTTTTTACATGTGAAAACAAAACATGTCACACAAAATCACATGTGAGATTTGTATCTTCACACGAATTCCACGTTTTCTCGTGGTGGCTAAGAAAGTTGTAGTTCACATGTGAAAAAGAAGAACAAAACATGTCACACAAAATCACATGTGAGATTTGTATCTTCACATGAATTCCAAACTTTCATGAGAGAAAAAAATATACATGAAATATTAGTTATATGTGGCCTATATGGGCCTACCTTGGATTCTGGAGATGTGAAAATTATATTTTCACATTAGGACTATTAACATTTATATAATTATTAATATTAGCTTCTCTGCACTGCCTCCCTGTAAAATCCAGAATAGAATTTAAAATCCTTCTCCTCACCTACAAAGCTCTTAATGGTCAGGCACCATCGTATCTTAAAGATCTCATAATACCTTATAACATCTCAGTGACAGGCAGGTTTCTGAGCAGTGGTGTCAACTCTTAAAATACATAAGGTTATGTTGAGGAATCAATTTGATAATTCATGTAATTCCTCGGGTCTGTGAAAACATGTGAAAAAGCCCTTCCTTCATAGTGATGGTTCATCACAATCCCCTCCCACCACCACCATGAGGAAAATTCTCCTCAAGAATAACACTTTACCATTGAATGAATGTCAGCATCACACAAACAGAATATGCACAGACATACTTCTTTCTTCAGAGGTGTAAGACATTACTGCAAACAGGGAATAGAATGAATTTATTAAATGTTATGCTATGTTAAAATTTGTCTTCTAAAGTGGCAACCATTTTAGTCCGGTGGCTCAGAGTGCAGCTCTAAAAATAGACAGGTGTTATAATGTAACATTTGGTAGGACTATATTCATAGGTTTACCCCAAACAGTTCAGGTGACTAACGTTGCGTTACATCTAGAGATCAACTTCTTCAAATATATGATTTTGATAGTTGATAAGCCAAACCGTATAATCACCAGATCCAATTGAATTTCAGAAAAACACATTGTAAACAGGAAGTGATGTGTTACTTGTAAACTCTTTCTCATTAGCTGCGGTTACATAGAAAATATTTCTTCAACCCGATTGAAATCATTCTGATTAGAGAGTCCAACTCAACTGTTGACATGGACGCTAAATAAAGCTATCCGATGCGTTTACGTGCCCCAAAGCATTTAATCAGAATATAACATGCTGCTGAATTCACATGGATTCAGGCAGACGGTAGGCGGCAAACTGGACATCGTTTTAAGGGACGAGACAGTAAAATTAGGTGATCAGCACAGAGCCGGGTGGAATACCAGGTAATATGGAACGTGCGTTATGCTATATTAGCTTAGCGAGCTATCTGGCTAGCTATTAACTTAGTGTAGCCGACATCACCATAGCAACATATTGTCATACATGTTTCGTTTTGCCGTCCAGAAGGTGTTCGCCGTCTGCCGTCTCTCGTACCTGAATCCATGTGAATGCAGCACGGTCTCCAACAAAACAGCTGTGTCAGCCACAGACCGCCATGTTTCTGTCCCTCCCAGAAACGTGTTCACGTCACCTAATGTTACCCCCACGTGGGGCAAACGTGCAGAGCGAATATATTTATTCCAACCACCGAGAAACGATTGGATTAAGCACTACATGGTTGTTAGGAGCTAATATTTTCCTATTGAACGGATTATCAAAGGTTTACACCACCCCTCTCAACCCGATTGAAAATTCCTTCCGATCGGGCCGGATCAGGCCAGTCTCTTCCGACTGAGGTGGTTACATGAGGCATTTTTATTCTGAAAGGGCTATTATTCCGATTATTGGTGGAATATTAGGGTCCATGTAAACGCAGCTATTGGAGGGTAGCGTAGTAGTATCGATGCCCTTTGTACCTCTGTTAAATGTTTATCTAAAGAGGGGGTTTCTGTTTTGACAGATCTGCACTGGTTGACAATCCAATGGCAATGTACTAATAAATAGTGTCTCTCTCACACACACATCACTTTTTTCCTCTTATGTTCTTGTCTTTACTGTTGTTCCTTCAGTAATGGACATGTTCATTACCTTAGAATGTAGACAAATAGTTTGCTATTTGTCCGACTTTTCTATGTTTTCAGTGAGTTTATTTTCTTCATTAGTGCTTTACTTTTAAAACGTACACATATGACAAACATGAAAATAGATATGTTTGAACATGAAACCATTACTTTATTTCACTGGATCTTTCATGTGTGGTTTTAATGTATTCACATGTGAAATTATCACGTCTGCAGTTAACATGTAAAAAGCTGACATGAAACACATCAAAAAACCACGCTGGCTGTTCAAATGTGAAATGCAAACACGTGGTTTTCATGTTATCCCACATGTGAACTGAAAACACAGGGAATAACGTGTTTACATGTGAAATAATCACATGTGTTTTAACTTCACATGTGAACTGTTCACATGTCGGGCGCTCACATGTGGTTTTCACATGTGACTTTTTCGTAAGGGAGCTCCCCCACTACACCGCTCCTCCGCTCCCTGCACTGGCTACTGGTGGCTGTTCGAATCCATTTCCAGACACTCGTACTGCGAATGGCTCAGGCCCATCCTACATCCAGGACTTGGTCAAACCAGCCCGTCCACTCCGCTCTGCTGCTGCCAATCGACTCTCTACTCCCTCAGTGCGAGGGGGGCCCAGCTGTCCTGGCTCCACAATGGTGGAACGAGCTCCCCACTGACATCAGCACAGCAGAAACTGTACTCAGCTCACCTGTTCAGGCTGCACCTTGGCCCATAAAAAAGCTCGCTCTCTCATTGTTTCTAAATGCAGCGCTTGAAGCAGTTCAGCGTATTTGATGACGGTGTTATACTTGCATGACTCTTGAAATGTTTGGGTTGTGTCCACATGGTTGAATGCACTCATTGTAAGTCGATGTGGATAAAAGTGTCAGCTAAATAAATGTAATGTAGCCACAAAAGTGTTGAGTGGATGTTTCCTTCCTTTCTTTCTTCTTTTTCTTCTAGTGTTCCTTCTTTGCTGTTCCTGAATTTATGCACCATGGTTCCAAGATGAGGAACTGTTGTTTTCCCTTCAAAATTCAGTTGCGTGGTTCAGTTTTATCATTTTATCACACTGAAAATCTGCCCTACAATACATGTGTCGTACTATACTTATCAACCGGTAAATCCACTTTTGCACTTACACTTATTTTAGCTTTTATACTTTATATCCACTTTGTTCTTCATTTATCTGACCTGTATTATAGCGTATTATTTTCTGATTGGCTCAGTGCTTCTCTTCCTGTGTGCACTGACGTGACAGTCAGAAGAGTTTCCCCTCGGGGATCAATAAAGTATTTCTGATTCTGATCTGATTCTGATTTAATGAATCAAACTGATAGTTATCATGATATGATTTCAGCTGACCGATTTCATTCAGTTTTCGTTTGTACTTTTCAGGGTTTCTACTGTACAACAACCCCCACACACGCAGCATCCACCTGGTGGCTGGGTGCATGTTTGCAGTGACGTGAAGTCAGGCAACATATTCTTCCTTGCTGTAGGTCATCAGTGCTGCTGCTGCAGCGAAGAGGGAGCATGTAGCCCCGCAGACAGCCAAGCCTCAGCGTTAATAAAGAGGAACGTGTTCTCCGGAAAGCGCGGATCTGGCTCTGTCTACACCCCCACCCCTCCTTTCATCTCCCCCCCTCACCCCACCTTGATATCTGCTTTGAAATGGCAAGGAAGTGACAAAATGACATCACACACACATGCAGAGACACGGGCACACACATGCCTGGACACACTCGGCCAAAGGGACTCATGCTAATACACACACTGTACGCTGCATATGCATTCACATGGGAGCTCTCACAGGGGCCCGTCCAGGGCCACATATGGGCACACTCATGGACACAAACGCACTCACTCACACTCACACACTGGCACAGGGTTTTAATAATCATGTCTGGAAAAATTAACTTTGAATCCAGAGCTTTTTATGTTTGCCCACATGCTCAACAGGCCCCTTCCACTTTTACTGCCAGCTTGTTAAGTGTCTTCTGGCAGCGTGAGGTAAAGAGGAGAAGCCCATTCCAGCCGGCCGGCCCAAAAAAATCCTTACTCACCAGCCAACCGGCCAATTAACTATAAACCAATTCATTACTCTTAACAAAATCATTATTAACATAAAGACTGTGTCTCCTTTTAGCTGGAGTTAAAATACATTAAATATAGTTGGACAAATGGGAGCAGAGAGGCAGATGTCCAGCTAACAAACCAGTGTATAGGGGACAAAACCAGTCCCACCAACTACATTCAGTCACTTCCTGAGGAGTCCGTGGTACTCATGTAAGCAAATGCATTTTTACTTTTATCTTAATTCCACCTGGGAATTTTAAATGTATTATACTGTAGTGTTGCTGTAGTCCTCTACAGTAGATTTTTCCACTGACAAAGTGTAAAATTTCTTAAAAAGTATAATAGATTTTGCCATTACAGGTTGTTTTAACCATGTATGTGATAACTACACATGTGGATAGGCCTACAATGTGTTGATTTTTTGTCTCCATATTTGTATGTTATTTTACAACTGTTTAAAGGCCAGTTAGGGTTCCAATATATGTTATTGAAGCTTTGATGAAACCCACAGAGCAGATATGTTGGCCATGTCTGCCATCAGGTCAAACATCTCAGTTGGAAAATAACACTCATATTGGTTTAGAGGCTGAGTGACCTGTGACAAAAACTAATAGAGATGATTGTGCTGACTTTAGAAAGCCTCAGATTAATGTTGTTGTTATGTGGCTCCAGACCTGTTTCAAATAAAAAAAAACAATAAAATCTTGTGATTCTAGATGGAAAAAATTCATTTATGATATTAAAATGAATATTATCATTATAAGAAGAAAATGTGTGCATGGATATAAATCAATATTACAAAGGTGAAAATGTTTCTTACTCTCTGGCCAAAAGTGGAACTGCAACTTGAAGCACCTCTGCCTTGGCTCTAGCTTTTGGCTGATGTTCTTGGTTGAAGCCCAAAATCGCTGCGAGTTGAATGTCACCAGTTTGACAGACTGAGGCCAGTCAAAAGGTTAAAAGAGCACACATGAAATTCATGTTTTCACATGTGAAATATCATATTTCACATCATGTCTTATCATATCATGTGACTTTATCACATGAAATGTTGAAAATCACACGTGACTACAGTATGAGTGAATATTGCACATTTGAAATAATGTTCCATATGTGACAAACAACATGTGATGAATTCATTTTTTGTAATGACAGTATCCTTTAAGCAGCCATTAGCGAGCATGTTTGTTAAAGGCCACTTCAAATAGAAATATTTAACAATATTACAGTGTTTAAGGCTCCATCCCTGTCTAGACAAATTGAGTAAATTGCACAACACACTGTTGAGTCAGATCATGTGGATTTTTAGTCATTTGCATACTTACAAATGTCAGTGGGATTTTGAATGGGATTTCCTTATTTCTTTAACAGAACCCAGAAGTTCTGGTTCCACTTCAGTTCTCTGTCATGGAACCGCAGTCACTACCACTGCCACACATATACACTGTTGGCATATGTATAAGAATTCTCTTTCATAAGCCATACATTTCCTTATTTTCATAGAACACATCATTGCTTTCATGTATTTGTACCCTCAGTCCTACACAGACTTCCTCCTCTATAAGATGCTACTGCGGTCTAATCCCTGTGGATGAATGCACATATAGAACTGAACCTTACTAATATGTTACATTTTCCTCTCATTTTACATTCTGAATCATGTATGGCACGCCTCCCCATATTACATTCTAATGGCTTGTACGCACACACACATAAAGCACTTGCCAAACCAAATACAAACAGCTGTCACACTAAGACCCCATCCAAACTAGCACCTCTTCTTCCTTGTGATTACGGAGAGCATGTTGGCAGGAGGCGCTGGCCTAATAGCCATTTAGCTGATTCCAGTGAGGAGATATTGGGGGAAAGTTGGTGGCGAAGTGCTTTCATGCCGACTGCCAGCGACGGAGAGCCCCGGCTGCCTTCCATCTCCTGAATGAGAAGCAAATTATTACAAATCATTTGGGAGCGTGAGGCAGAAGCAACCCCTTTTATTTTTTGGAAGCATTAACAATATTTTCAGTCACTTTGTTGGCGGCCTCAAAAAGGTGGGCCCTGCCAAAGATTAGCTTGATAAATTGCCTAATTGATCTATTCACTTTTTAACTGATGCTTTATTAAGAGGCTCTGGAGTGAGGAGGAGAGGTGGGAAAAGGCTGGGGAATGCTGCTTTGGCTGCACATAGACACACAGACAAACACACACACACACACACACAAGATCATGCTTTATAGCTATGAAAGAGTGCAGGACAAAGACAACTCAGAGTATGGTTAAAGGTATTAGAGTCCACAGTATAAAGAAGTATACTGCACTTTTCCCCTCAGTCTTCAGTGAGTTTATTTATGATAAAACACCAACGCACACATTTCTGTCATCCATTAAATTTGCTGGGTTTCCCCACTCTGGGTTATTCATGGAGATATTAACACACTTCATCATAATCAGCCTTCTTAACTGTTAGCATATTAAAATGCTTTAATCCCTGCATAAATATTGGAGAGCTCACACTATTAAGGTGATGGATAGAGGATGTTCAGTAGGAACACCTTGCATAATAGACTGTAGCACAAAGTGACGCGATTCTGACTCAGTCTGCACTGCAGATAGAACACGAACATTACAAAAACACATCATTGGCATTTGGGAGTTATTGGTGTACAACATGACAGTATAAAGTAAATGTTAAATTGTTAGCAACGTTTAGCTTTAATTACTAAATCCAGACAAATAATTATCCAGTGTACACAAACATCCAGCATCATCAGTGTCTTATGGAAGTCTTTAAGTCCTGAAAATACATACAAATATCTTAAATGCAGTAATCAGGTACTGATTTAAAGCTGCACTTATCAATATTTTTTATATTGATAATGGATGGGATGACTATATGTAAAGTGAAAAACCCAAAAAGAAATCACCTGGCTCTGCAGTTCCCTCAGCTCTACAAGGGACTTTAGCTGCTTTCAGCTCCTTCTTTTGGTTTCACGGCTCACGACTTTACTGTTTTGGTTCAGTCTCACAGGTCTCATCAACCTTGTTTCCAGCAGCAGCATGCAGCTGTTTCCAGTGAAAAAGCGCTGATAAACCCCACTGCATGCTACCTGCCCAGCACCAAACGACAGACAGGCAGTTAGAGACTAGCTGGTGAAGAAATTGGAACATCTAGTGAGCTAGAGACCCAGATAATGTTCTAAAGAGTTGATGAATATTGGACTTACATTCGTCAGGTGGACACAACTCCAAATAAATGCTAATGTAGCTCTGTGTCTGCTGAATTTGTAAATGGACAACTGCTAACATGTTAGCCATATCATCTTATATCAGGTATTATGTTGTTAATGTTGTTTTCAACTGGTTCCGCTGCTCCAAACGTACAAATAAATTAATCATTGCTGCTTTAATTCAGAGTTCAGAGCATTTTTAAGGTATTTCATTTTAATTAAGAATAGTCCAAATAGAGGTTTGGAGATTTTGTGATATTAAAGATGCATTAAATGATCTTTTTTAAATAATTTTTTGGCCATGTGCTTTGTTTTGGTCTCCACCACATCATGAGGGAAATATCTGGCTCTTTAGCTGCTAAATGCTGGTTTTATTTCTCACAACTTCCTTTAGCAGCTGTATTTACTCAAACACCCCCTGAGATTGCAAAGACATGAGCATTACACATTTCTTCCTGCTCTGTGGTGAAGCTGCGGTCGGCTGGTAGGTGACAGCATGACTGGAAGCACTTTCAAATGAAACAGGTGAAGAGCAGAGTAGGAAGTGTTCCTGGTTTCCTTCCTGTTGCGTGACACACACTTATGTTCAGCCCTTCCTACCAAACCTCAGACAAAGACTGGTGCCATGTTTTCTGAATGCCCCCCTTCTCGTCTGTTACCTCCTGACAGGCGCAACACAATTACAGTTTGAGGACTGGCATGAATTTGACAAAAAAGTGACAGAAATCAAATCAGCTCCTACACTTTAGTCAATTTAGTGACAATGGCCTTGTTCAGCACCGTATACACTCTTTCACAGTTGGAAGGAAAGCAATTAACTAAGTGTATCCTCAAAAATTCATCTGATGCCGTGTCAAAGTTTGTCTAATTCCTGCTATTTCCTCTGCAAAAAGCAAGTAAAGCACGTGTTACAGTCAGCATAATTAATTTGATTGATTAGAAGAGGTATGAGATTCGCACAAGCTGATTTTTAACTCCCTCAAATACTCTGTGGTATTAAGTGCATTCAAGGAATCATTCTGTGGTGAAGTGTTGTCATTGGGCTGTTTTTGTGATGCTCATCCTGCCTTAACTCCTACTTCCTACATCTCCCAGAATGCCTGTCAACAACCTCCGGAGTCGGGGTGTGAACATGTTGCATTCAGCTGACGGTTTTATGCGCAGGGAGAGAAATAGTGATAGTGGCAACAGAGGTTTTGTGGTTGAGAAAATGCGAGCATCACCCTTGTTAGGCAAAACAATATATTTGTGCTGCATTGCATTCTGGTCTACGGAGGATACTAGCAGCCGAAGAAAAAATGCCTCCCTGCATGACTGGTGAATGAATGTTAAAGCAGAAGTTATGTGCTTTGCCTCAAGAAATACCTTCAGTGTTCATCGTTCCTCTCCTGCAGTTCCTCTTCTGATTCCAGTTAAAGGGCCTGGGTAAGTTCTTCATGTGAATACCGATCAAGTTGTGAGTGGGTCTCACAAAATGATTGATCCAAGGCCTGGGGAGATTGAGGAGCCCTGCAGTAGAGATTTCTGTTAGAATGGGACCACCCAGCACTGCAGAACCAGGAGTGGGTTTTGAGGGAGCTACAGTGTCTGCAGTGTTCTGCTGACTTGACACTGCTAAGCTGCTGGACTTGGCAGAAGATGAAGCCAGCCTCCTCGGTTTCCCCCCTTCGTTGAATTCCACGGTGACACGGCCCCAATCTGGATCCTATTAGGAGACTGGCCCACCAGGCCTCCAGCGAGCAGGGCCAGGGATTGTGGATGGAGTCAGGATTGTGCTTGGGAGGCCTTGCCCCGGCTAGCATCTACTGTCACACATCTGCTTTAACACTTGATATAAGAAAGATTACAGACACTTCTTTCTCTTTTGTTCATGCTAATAATCTGTAAAATGGTCACGCCTGGACTCCTCGTTTCTTGATGTGTTGTTGTCTCCATCTTTGTCACTAGTGTTAAATTCTGTGGTGTATTTATTTTTTTGTTTTTATTAAGAGTGGGGCTCAATGGTGGCATTGCCATCCTTAGAACCCACTAACATACTGATGGTATTGACTGCCAAAAATCCCTGTTACCGTCATTACCTCAACTGCCATTGTTTTGAGAGGGCACCATAAACACAATAAAGAACTCCCTCCTTTGTTAGCAGTTTTATTTACGCCATTGATAACCACTGCAAAGCAGGCAGTGAACCAGGCACCTAGTCAGTCTAGCTCCAGCTAATGTGGCCCTAACTTGCTATGCTAAAATTAGCTAGTCAAACTACATAAGCACCACCCTTTTTTGGGTTCTGAGTCATAACATCCCGTGAGGAAGAGAGCATGTATTTTTTTGTGACTGACAATAAGGAAACCTTGCAGTCCGTAATTGTGCACATTATGTTCTTCCGCGTGGGTCACAAGGAAACTAAAAAACAAGGAAGGGTCATTACATCATCATACCAATCTTGTAATGCTCTGCTTGGTGCCAGACTTTGCTGCCAGTTCAATTGAAGCCTATGGGAGATGCATGGAGAAGCACACTAAAACTCTTTGATGAAGAAATTCCTCTACCAAATGAAAGAAAACACTTCCAGACTGATTTAGCCAAATGTGCACATTCGTTTATTTACTGTTGGTCTCCAAATAGTATCCACAGATGATTATAGGCATACCAAACAGGGCTCATGACGAGAAATTAAAATGCTCACCATGAAAAATGAAACCAAATGAAAAAAAGTTGCAGTGAAGTGTCCCTTGAAAATATTGAGTTTAGGATTAATAAATATTGTTAACTAAATCTGTAGCCTATTCTTCATTCCTTCTCCATTCCTTCTCTTTCAATCCAGAGCCTACTTTACGATGATTGACAGGGCTAATAATGGCTGTTATGGGAATATCACATATTCAAATTAAACGTTTACGCACCTCCACTGATTATTACTTGTGCATTAGTAGGCTATAAATTAACCCTTATAAAACAACGCCTGGTCACCATATCAAAAACTGTAGATTACGTTACATAACAAGTAACATAACAAATAAGTTAATTTAGTTAGGGTATATCATAGTTTATCACAGCTGATTTACTAACGTTAGTCTGTTACAATCTCAATCACATATGCATAAGAAGCTCCAGTCTGTTTTAAATCTAGCATAATATTAATGTAACTTGCATGCAAATATATTATTGAATTAACATACAAATCAAACAAAATGTACCTTGAAAACACATGAAACATTACCTAAATTACAACACAACAAAATACTGGTGTCTCCATCACCCAAACTGATAAACTGTGAAACTGAGAGGGGAGAGCTGAAGGAGTGGTATGCCTATTCACCACTGCACTAACTGTGCCGAGAGCTTTCAAGTGTGGCAGAAATGTACGTTCACGCGCTACACTGTGACGTAATGACCCTTCTTTTTTAGTTTCCTTGATGGGTCAGGTTTAGGTCGGCCCACGGTGAAGGTTTCATTTAGTACGTGGCATGGACGCCGGAAGTAGGGGGTCCAAGGGGCCAATGGACTCCTATAGTATATGCCCCTGTCCCACATTCTTTTTAAGTTGTGAATCACTGTATCCCCGCAAATGCCCCTATATTAAAAGACGTTTAATCATTCCTGTCCACTCTAAGAGATTAGGGAAAATAAAGCAGGCAAACATACATTGTAATCTAATCAAAGAGTGAATTCATAGTGACTCTACCTCGCTGTCTGCCATTGTTACTTCCTCGCTAATGACAACTCTGGCACAAAGATGTGGAAAGTAACGCTATGAGCAAAGTGCGCCAATTTCTCTGTTGATGGCTGCAAGAACCAACACAAAAGTCTTCATCTCCCACCATCCAAGGAGTTCCCAAGACCCAGTGGATTAACTTTATTTTTGATGGAAATGTCCCCACAACAATTGGACAACTCTTAAATGTGTAACCATTTTACTTCGGACTGCTTTCCTAACGAGGGCAGTACAAACCAGGATTCACTTCAAAACTGAAGCTCAAGGATGGATCGATACCAACTTTAAACTTGGAAGCTGTATGTTTTGCCATTTTTATGTTGCTTAACAGTTTATTTTGCAGATTAGCCTGTTGAACTTGCCGTTAGCAAGATCAAGGACTAATGTGGCTAGGATCTATTGTAGACACAGGCTGATTTGAAGCCAATAACCAGAGTAGGTTGGATGTGGGAAACAGTTGCTTTTTGTGGCACTTCAAGCTCAGCTGGCTTTTTATCACACAAATTGGTAGGCTACTTGTTCATTTGAAGTCTCAGGTCTATCTACCGCTATACACATACAAGTATTAGTATTTCAGGAATGTTTGATGAATACCATGATATTACCGTTAATCATAGTATTTTGGCCATAATAATTATAGTGTGAAAGCTTGATACCAGCACGTCCCCAGGCCCCGACACGTGAGTCCAGATCAAAATATCTCAGCAACTAGTGGCAAGAGATTTGGTATAGATATTCATCCTACTTTCCCACTTTTATTTATCAAAGCAAAAGACCCAACCACTAAAGCCACCATGTCACCCCACAGCAAAAATCCTGAGGATTTTGGTGCTCAAGGCGGCTGTGGCTTAGAGGTAGAGCAGGTCATCCACTAATCAGCAGTTCAATCCAGGCTTCCCCCAGCCCAAATGTCGAAGTGTCCTTGGGCAAGATACTCAACCCCAGCTTCTGGGGGCTGTGCCCTTGGTGTGTGAGTGTGTGTGACAGAGTTAGTTTCTTTGGACTGATGAGCTGTAGAGACATGTAGAGAGCTCTGCGATCTGCCACTGCAGTAAAAAACAAAAAAGCTCCACTGGAGAGAATGTTTATTATTGAGCATTGTTTATTGCTTATTTTGTTTATTATGATCGTATAGCTGGTGTTAATGTGCTTTGGCAGCGTTATATTGTATGCAGTCACGCCAATAAAGCCACTTGAATTGAAATTGAATGGAGTCGAGGGTGTCTCTACACGGCTCTGGAGCGACCGTAGCGATGCAGTGGGCTACAGCAACTAGGAGGAAAACCTAAGAAGCGTCCAAGAAAAGTGTCTGATGCTCCAGATACTAAATAAAAATAGAACCTCGGCGTTCAGAGGAAGGATCACTGTCAAAACAAGAAAGCGATGGACAGCGAGGACAAACACGGATAACCATTGGTGTAGCTTTAGCTTTTCCTCGTTGGAGAGCTGAGAGACGGGCTGAGGACAGACAGACGTCACGTTACTGCTCTCGAACAGGCTGGTAAAATATCTGCAGTAGGCTGTGCAGCTGTTACATTTACTCTGCCTGAATAACGGATTACTGTCTTGAACTGTGGAAACTTCTCTGTATTTCTGTAACAATTTCTGAACACGAGCCTGGAGCTCACTGTAGGCGTACATCATAAATACGCGTCAACAGTGTTTGCGTAATTACTCTCACTGCCAGAAGGGGGAGACCACAGTTCTGAACTCCAGCTTTAAAACTGCACTTGCACATGATGAATAATATAATCTAATAAGCATATATTTAAATTGACTGTACTTGTACAGCGCCTTTCATGTCTTCCGACAACTCAAAGTGCTTTACACTACACATCATTTAGCCCAACTGGGGGAAGCCGGGATCGATCTGCCAATCTTCTGATTAGAGGAAGACCTGCTCTACCTCTATGCCACAGCCGCCCCACATTCATGTTGCACATTCATGGTCACCAAAGCACTGCCATCACAACAGGCATTTTAGCCCTACTACCGGCAAGGCTGTGTTGTTCCTTCAGTCCAACATGTTCACATTGCGGAGAGCAATGAACCCCGCTACCTCCAGGTGCCACTACCCAGGCTTTAGAGTTTCAGTCTTGTTGCACTCCACCAATCACCTGTTAAACAGTAGGTCCTGTTTTAAGATGACAGTACTTCATGTTGATTAAGTTTACTTTCTGAAGGTAACCTTCTCTTTTTTTTCTGACCTGATGGCTATTGCTGCTAATAGTTCAATTTTAAGTCATGACAAAGACAGGTTTTCTCAAAAAAATTTAAAAAGTAAAAACTTTCTAGACCTGGCTATATGTCTTACTATACCCAATCAGTCAACTATAGTAGCAAACTTGTAATCTCAAAAACATGTACAGTCACATTTGATATGTGATGGTGTCTCCATCTGGGTATCTCTCTCTTATATCCATCTGTCTTCCTACATGTGCTGCTTTGTCGGTCTGTTTGCTCTCTGAAGGACAAAGACCACAGCTTGCTCTCCCATCAGGCCACTGTATCTTCAATGCGAAGCACTCAGGGCGCAGACCTCCAGTGAATTACCAATCACTGCATGTTGTTTTTGGAAAAAAAGGGGGGGGGGTTGAACGGATAGGGGGAAGGTCAAAGTCCATCCTCTCATCTGCCATCCTGTCCCTCCAAGCTCTTATCCATTGCTGTCAGTGTCCACTGACTGACGTCTCCGTTCAGCGGTCAGGTCCTGGCAGCCATGCCGCAACAACACCACCTGATACACAACCAACACAACAACAGCAACAAAATAAACAGGGGGACTCAACGATGCCCAAACCTATAGCCTCTCTATCAGCCATCCATTCTTCCATCCATCCATCTATCCATCCACCCATACCTCCCTCAGCATACTGATTGACTTTGCTCTGGTCACTCTTTACCACCAGCCAAACTGACAGCTGCCCCTCTTTGTTTGGGAGGAAAGTCAGGCTAAACTCCAGGCTAAAGTCATCGGATGAGTCCAATTGATTGTGGCCTGTTTTTGTGACAAGCTGACTGCACAGGAGAGCAGTTAAGATTCAATACAATGAGCACTTTGCTAGAGCAGCGGCCCCCAACCTTTTTGTCTGATGTAGGCCTTCCCCCAAAGGCTTATCAGATGAGCTCAAGTACCCCTTCAGAAATCACCCATCATGTTACAAATTTGTTCTTTTGAATGGATTATCAACTGAATGTTTAATTATATAAAAGTGGACATTGTAACAATATTAAATTCATACATTTGATTAGGTGGGTTTGGTCATGTTAGCATTCATACTGCCACTAGAAGTGGCAGAAGCTGGACATTTCAGCCATCTATCTATAACTTTAGGGTATTTCAACTGTTAATCCATTTATGTTAGCTAACTATTTCACCCATTTATCCATTACTTTACGCTTGCTAACTAGGTTTTAGGTTTAGTTTTTACTGGCAACACATGGTTTTCAAGCGTTACAATTGATTCAGGTCTGTGGAAAATGTATACTTTGCAATTTATAGCTGGTAGCTTACTGGTTATTGTGACTTTAGATTTACAGCAATTTGTTATTTTATATTTGGGGCGACTGTGGCTTAATGGTAGAGCAGGTCGTCCACCAATCGCAAGGTCGGCGGTTTGATCTCAAGTGTCCTTGGGCAAGACACTAAACCCCAAATTGTGTGTGTGAGGAGATTAGTTTCTTTCAACTGATGAGCAGTTGGTACCTGCCATCAGTGGGTGAATGTGATATGTAGTTAAAGTGCTTTGAGTAGTCAGAAAGACTAGAAAGGTGTTATATAAGTACAGTCCATTTATTCCTCATTGGCTGTTTTTTTTTCCTCCTTAACCCAAATAAGTGGATATATGTTCTTATATGGAGGACAATTTGCCCTGGTAGGGAATTACTGTGCTGGAGCATAAAGCCACCCGAGCATGGATTTGACTTTATCATAATGAATGATACATTTAAAAGTTAAAAGTAAAGCTGAACAGGCAAAAACAAAAAGATGGTCTAGGGACAGGTTTAAAGAGAAGGTCCAAAAAGGTCTGACATTTCAATCAGTATTCACCCAGACAACTAAAAAGAAAGACCTTGTGACCCTATCGTCCAGCAATTTGATTTTGCAGGCCAACAGCAAAGCGGTGAGCTCAGAGTTGGGCTTCCACTGTGTATTCACTTATCACTCATAAGTCAACACAGTGAGATGCGCTGAAAATGACTTCTGAAGAGGGGAAGTGTTTGTTAATCAGTGTATAGGTCAGCATGTAACAGAATATTTTTGGCTAGTGGAATGGGGCTGCTTTGATCAAGGGGGAGTATTCTGTTTGAACAAGTCATTTGGCTCAGGGCAGTAGAACAGCCCTGACTGGGCAGCTGTGGGGTTAATATTGTGATGTTTAAGGGAATTGGTTGATGCCCCAGACCAAGACTTCTGAAATTCTTTCATATCAAACCCATTAGACTGCGGACCCTCATTCACTCTGATTCAGTCCCAGAGACCCATTTGGGAGGACTGTTGGTTCAGTGTTGAAGCGTAGAACTGATTGATCATAGAGAACTGACTTTAGACTATTGCTTGTCAACCCAACATTTACTATTGGAGCAAAGATATCTTCTAATGCTCGGAGGATTACATTTGCTGTTTTTTAACTCACTGCAGTAGTTTCTGATTAAATTTTTCTGTTTGCAAAAGTAACTGGGCTGCCCTGTGGCCCACTGGACCGGAAATTAAGCCTAAATCAATCAGTTCTAGATCAGTCAGCCACTGTACAGGGGGAGGCTGAAATGATTGATTATAGACATTTTAATATAGTCATTCTTACACATTTTGCATATGTGGGAGCACCATCACTGACAAAATGAATTCCCTAACTCCTAAACCTAAAACTAATCCTAATTCTAATTTGAACTCCAAAATTGAGTCCTAATCCTAAACTATTTCTTTATGAAAATATTTTTTCCACTATGGATTTCTTCATCCTTGTGAGGATATTTGGGCCTGATAAAAACAGAAAAAACAAGACACACACACACACACAGTCCCAGTCTGTCCTATTAATAGGTGGCTCATTGAAATGCCACGACAGTTTCTTGGCTGGGCTGGGAGGGCTGACAGTGCTGGTCACCCCACACCAGACCTCACCTATACCAGGGGCACACAGAGATCCCAGTTGATTGATTGGAGTGGCTTTCTGCTCATTCATTAGCCGGCGCTTCTTTCTGACAAGGCCTGGCAGCTACCTTCATGTAGACAGCCCTTTTTCATCGCTGTGTGGTCCTGGCCACGCTCACTTCACCAGCTTATTAATGACATTTTAGACATTAATATTGCAGGGGATTAGGGACATCCTATCTCCTTTATTCTCCTGACAAACCCCTTTACTGTTTTTATTGGATCAGTCTCTCTCTTCCATTCTCTAACTCTCTCCCATACTTCCCCTTTTCTTTTCAAGGAAATGCACATTGATGTTTTTCTCTTTTCTTTTGCTTTTCTCTTTTTGTCTCTTTATTCCAGCGTAACTCTGTCCCAAATGCATTTTATCTTTCTGATTATCTCCTTCCTTCCTTTGCTCATTTTGTCCACCCCTCCAACTCACTTCTGCAATAACTGCAATATTAGGGAAAAGAAAACTGTGAAGCCAGCATGGGAAAAGCGGTTGAGAGCTGCTGATTTACTTCTGCAGTTTTTTTCTTTTTCTTAGGAAAGGGGACATTTTTAATGATCATACTTGAGCAATGAAATGTAAAAGACACTTTTTTTTTTACAACTGCATCACAGAATGTACTGTACCTGAATGGGAAGAGACAGTCCACACCAGGAATACCTTCATGTTGGGGATGAAAAAGATTAGATTTTTTTGTTCCCTGGCCATGAACTGACACAATCACTCCAAATTTGGGGGAAATCAAAAGAAAATGTACTGAACGTATGGAACAGATCTATAGCACAAAGGCAGATCTACAGTCATGCTAGCAGCTCTGTGAGGCTGTACTTAGGCATAGTGGTGTTTTCTTCTTCCTTGTGCCACTCAGCAGCAAAACTGACCTAGTGACCCCTGGTTCCCTGGTTCCCTGGCACTGGCATCTCCAGCTTGGTTGCACATTCCAACGAACCCAACTGTCTGTGTCTGTGGATGGGAAGCCACTGAAGGATCATGCCCTTATCACTGCACAAGCTATTCCAAAATAAGTACAATAATACTTCAATCAGTTATACTATCTGCAAAACCCTTCTTTTTATTTACCTAATGAAGCCAAAGTTAAGAAACTCAATCATTAGCTGCTGTAGTTGACCAGCCCCCAGTAGCCAACAGACCAGAGGTAGCTCCTGTTAGCCGTCTCTCAGAAAACTGTGACAACTCAGAGTTATGACCAGGAGGCAGAGTTGCAGTCCTACACGCTTCTCTGTGCTTCCAGAACAGTTACCCACCCAAAACTCCTTAGTGACGATGTCTGCCCCCCGACCACTTAAATTAATAAAACCAAAAGTTAACAGAAGAGGAGTTATACATAAAAACCTAAACAAAAACACAGAAATAGCACAACAAAATAGCAGAATTAAATGTGGACTGGCTGGGTCATGAAGAATATGTTAGCCTAAATTCATCCATCCGTCCCATCATATTAATACTTATATTCCTCGAGGCACTGGGGGGGAGGTAGAGTTGCAGCCATCTTCGACTCAAATCTATCTACTCAAGTCTAATCAGTTAATCAACCCTAAACCTAAACTAAATTATAACTCATTCAAAAGCCTTGTTGTGTCATTCACACCCATCCTGGAAAACACGACAGCCAATTCTATTTGTTATAGTGTACTGCGCTCCTAGTCCTTATTCTGAATTTTTATCTGAATTCTCAGAGTTTTTATCAAGTTTAGTCCTTAAAACAGATAAAGTAATTATTGTAGGTAATTTCAATATTCATGTGGACATTGAAAATGCTAGCCTTAATACTGCATTTATCTCATTATTAGATTCAATTGGCTTTTGTCAGAGTGTACATAAACCCACTCACTGTTTTAACCACACCCTCGACCTTGTTCTGGTGTATGGCATTGAAATTGAACATTTAATAGTCTTTCCACAGAATCCTCAGAATCCTGACTTAACTGAATCCTGGTTACGTCCTGGTGATTACAGTCAGCTGGCTGAATTGTGCCCTCCGGATTATGACTGCTTTAGTCACCCTGGGGTTTGTGGTCAAGGTGGGGGCCTTGTTACTGTCTATAGGAAGCATTTAAAGTGTAACCTCATAGCTTGCAATGATTTTTCCTCCTTTGAAGTACTCATGTTTAAACTTGGCGGCCCCCTCCCGGTCATATTTGCTATTATTTATTGTCCCCCTAAACCAGCTGGCTCCTTCTTGTTGGAATTCCCTGAGTTTTTATCCAGTGTTGTTTTAAATTATGATAGAATTCTTCTTTGTGTTGATTTTAATATTCATGTTCATGACTCATCTAATGCCCTTGCTGGTGATTTTTTAAATATCACGAACTCTTTTAACTTTCAACAACATGTGTCTGGCCAAACTCATTCCTGTGGCCACACCTTAGACCTAGTCTTTAGTCTGGGCCTGAAAACCCCATCTGTGGAAATCAGGGAAATGTTTGTATCTGACCATCTATGCATTGTTTTTAACTGTGAATTAGAGGCTGCTAGTACTGTCTTATACTGCTCTAAGTACACTTTAATAGTAGTGCCTCAAAATTCTGTACACTGTTCAATTCCCTTGGCAATGTGTTTCCCGATTCCTCCAACACCAATGATTTGGTTGATTATTTTAATTACCTGTGTTCTTCAACCTTAGATCTCATAGCTCCTCTGAAAAATAGACCAAACTCAAAGACTAGAAAACGGCCATGGTTAAATAACAGTATTCGAAGCTGTAAAAAGAAATGCAGAAGAGCAGAACGAAGATGGAAGAAATCAGGTTTCCAGGTCCATTTTGTGGCCATGAAAGAGTTAGCACTCCTTTATAATAGGATGGTGAAGGATGCAAGAATATGTCATTTCTCTGCACTTATTTTGGCCCATCGGCACAACCCCAGATTCCTATTTAAGACTGTGGATCAGTTAGTTAACCCAGCCTCTCCTTGTGCCCCTGCTGTTTGTAACGCTAATTGTGAAAAGTTTCTTTTGCACTTTGCTGGAAAGGTGGAGTTAATAAGATCTGATATCACCCCCAATTCTGCCTTTAGATGTGGATCACCCGCTCAGGGATTCTTTGAGCAATTCTTCTGCTGTTAGGTTGCCTGAATTCACAGATATCATGTCGCTTATGAGAGTGTCCTCCAGCCCTCTGGACAAAATCTCAACAAGGTTTTTATTGGAAGTTATGGATTGTATTGCTCCCCTTTTACAAATTATTTTTAACAGCTCGCTGTCTACTGGCTGCATCCCTGTTTACTTTAAAACTGCTTGTGTCCAGCCAGTCCCATAAATACCTGGGCTTGATCCCACCCTCCTGGATAACTATTTCCAAATTGCCTTTTATTTTGAAGATTCTCTAAAAACTTGCATCCAAGCAGCTTCTTGCTGCTGTGGAAAATAATAATACCTTTGAAAAGTTCCAATCTGGCTTTCGTCAACACCACAGCACTGAGACAGCCCTTCTCAAAGTCACTAATGACCTTTTAATGAATGCAGATGCAGGCATGTGTTCAATTCTTGTGCTGCTGGACTTAAGTGCTGCCTTTGACACAATTGATCATGGCATTCTTTTAGATAGACTGAGGCACTGGGTGGGCATATCTGGCACTGCACTAGACTGGTTCTCATCTTATCTGTCTAATAGGAAATTCTGTGTCAGCATTAATAACTGCATGTCATCCTTCTCCCATATCAAGTACGGTGTGCCTCAAGGTTCATCTCTGGGACCAATACTGTTCTCTTTGTACATGCTTCCTTTGGATGATGTAATCCGCAGACATGGCATTTCTTTTCATTGTTATGCGGATGACACACAGTTGTACCTCCCTGTCAAGCCCACTGACCTCAGTACACTGAGTTCTCTGCAGGACTGCCTGTCTGACATAAAAAACTGGATGTCGATTAATTTTCTTCAGCTCAACTCAAATAAAGCTGAAATCCTTGTTATTGGGCCCCAACACATCACTAAACAAATACTGCCATCCACTGGTAATCTGTCACAACATATCAAGCCTGTTGCAAGAAACCTTGGTGTTCTGTTTGATAACAATTTATGTATTGAGCAAATATCTGATCTATTCTAAATCTTAGTGATGCTGAAACTGTTATACATGCTTTTATCTCCTCACGCCTTGATTATTGTAACAGCCTGTTCACTTGTCTTAATCAAAAAACTTTGACATGACTGCAGACTGTACGGAACTCAGCTGCTAGGCTGTTAACCAGGACCAAGAAGTACGACCACATCACACCTGTTTTTGCCTCTTTACATTGGCTCCCTGTTTGTTTTAGGATTGATTTTAAGACCTTATTGATTACTTTTAAGGCTCTTCATGGCCTGGCTCCAGACTATGTTTTAGACCTTGTAATCCCTTATGAACCTTCACATAGTTTGAGACCTTTGGGCAGGGGTCTCCTGTCTGTTCCTGAGTCCAGGTTGAAAATTAAGGGGGACAGAGCTTTTGCTATCAGGGCCCTGAGGCTCTGGAACAACTTGCCTGAAGAAATTAGGTTGTCTGAGTCAGTGGCTTCGTTTAAGTCTCTTCTCAAAACACATTTTATCTGAAAGCATATCCTGATTTTACCTGAACTGGCTGTTTATTTTATTGCTTTTGTGTATATTATGTGTTTTATTACTTGTGGTATTTTATTTCTCCTGTTGTGAAGCACAGTTTTGATAAGTGCTCTATAAATAAAGTGTTATTATTATTATTATTATTATCATTATTATTATTATTCTGCAACGATGAGTGGGCCAAAATTCCAACACAGCGCTGTAAAAGACTCATTGAAAGTTATCGCAAACGCTTGATTGCAGTTGTTGCTGCTAAGGGTGGCCCAACCACTTATTAGGTTTAGGGGGCAATCACTTTTTCACACGGGGCCATGTATGTTTGGATTTTGTTTTCCCTTAATAATAACAACCTTCATTTAAAAAGTGCATTTTGTGTTTACTTGTTTTATCTTTGACTAATATTTAATTTTGTTTGATGATTTGAAACAACAAAGTGTGATAAACATGCAAAAAATAAGAAATCAGGAAGGGGGAAAACACTTTTTCACAGCACTGTACATGTTAACGGTGAGTCCTCCATGCACACCAAAGTTAGTCACAGAGTATCTCAAGGTTCTGTTCTTAGACTGATTCTATTCACCTTACATATGCTTTCTTTAGGCAATATTATTAGGAAACACTCCATAATCTTTCATTGTTTTGCGGCTGATACCCAATTATATCAATCGATCAAGCCAGATGAAACTAACCAGTTAGCCACACTCCAAGCATGCCTTGGGGACATGAAAACCTGGATGACCTGCAGTTTTCTGATGTTAAACTCTGACAATGCTAAAGTTATTGTACTTGGCCCCAAACACCTCAGAGACACATTATCAAAAGACATAGTTGCTCTAGATGGCATTGCCCTGGCGTCCAGCTCCACCATAAGGAACATCGCAGTTATCTTCAAGGATGGCCTTCTTTCACCGACACAACATTGCAAAAATCAGGCACATCCTGTCTCAAAATGATCCTGAAAGACTAGTGCATGCATTTGTTACTTCTAGGCTGGGCTATTGCAATTCCTTATTTTCAGGCTGCCTGAATAAGTCCATTAAGACTCTCCAGTTGATCCAATGCTGTGGCATGTGTACTAACAAGAACTAGGAAAAGAGATCATATTTCTCCAATATTAGCTTCCTGCACCGGCTCCCTTTAAAATCCAGAATAGAATTTAAAATCCTTCTCCTCACCTACAAAGCTCTTAATGGTCAGGCACCATCGTATCTTAAAGAGCTCATAATACTACTACTACTACTACTACTACTATTATCCGACTAGAACACTGCGCTCCCAGAATGCAGGGTTACTTTTGGTTCCCGGAGTCTCCAAAAGTAGAATGGGAGCCAGAGCCTTCAGTTATCAAGCTCCTCTCCTGTATAATCAGGTCCCAGTTTGGGTTTGGGAGGCAGACACCTTCTCCACATTTAAGAGTAGGCTTAAGACTTTCCTCTTTGATAAAGCTTATAGTTAGGGCTGGCTTGGGTGAGTCCTGAACCTTAGATATGCTGCTACAGGCCTAGACTGCTAGGAGACTTCCCGTGATGCACCTCATTCCTCTCTCCTCCTCTCCCTCTCCATCTGTATGCATTTTTATCCCATTACTGCATGTTACTAACTCAACATATTCTCTTTCCCGTAGTTGTGTGCTTTCTTGTTTCTCTCCTCTCTCCTTCAGTTGATTTCAGCAGGTATTTCTGCCTCCAGAGCTGCAGAGTCTGGATCTGCAGTTGTTGGCCACCTGCTGTCCCCTGTGTTCCTGCTCGACAACTGCTACTACAGCTGTTGTCATTGGCTCTGTTACTATTATTGTCATTATTATTCCTATTACTGTCATTCCTATCCTTATTAATTTATTAATATTAATATTACCACTACCATTACATTATTACTATTTTAAAATTCTAGATGGTATTTGCATTGTGCTCCCCCCCTCTCTCAACCTCTCTCCTCTGTCAAAACATCTCTCTCTCTCTCGCTCTCTCTCTCAAAACCTGACATGGCTGTGGCACATGGCTGCCCACCATTGAGTCTGGTTCTGTCCGAGGTTTCTGCCTGTTAAAAGGAAGTGTTTTCTGCCACTGTCGCCAAGTCCTTTCTCATGGTGGGATGTTGTGCTGCAGATCTGCTGCTACTGTGAAATCCCTGCCAATGCCATTTGTAATTCTCTTTATACAGTCTGACGTCACATGGAAGGTTCTGATCCTGGTAAATACTGTCTCTTCTGTTATAACTGAGTCATAACATCCTGTACCAACATATGATGCTCTATGGGCGGCTGTGGTTTAATGGTAGAGCGGGTCGTCCACCGATCAGAAGGTCAGTGGTTTGATCCCGGCTTCCCCCAGCCCACATGTCGAAGTGTCCTTGGGCAAGATACTGAAGCCCAAATTGCTCCCGAGGGCTGTGCCTTCGGTGTGTGTGAATGACTGATGAGTAGTTAGCATCTGCCATCAATGTGTGAATGTGTGTGAAGCGCTTTGAGTGGTCGGAGATTTACTGCCATGCACGGTGGAATGTTATACTGGTTTTGCATTGGGGTAAAAATATGCAAATGAGGAAATAAAAGTTTTTCAACTTTTAAACAAGTGTTACCTGACATTGGCTGAGGTTTTGCTGATGAACTGAGCGCAATAACTGCTTACTGATTAATCATTGGCAGGGCACAGTGCATGGATGTAAACTTTGATGGTCTTAGACTTTTCCAAACAATATAACACTTTAAGCTGTGATATTCCGCAAAAAGTAATTGTTCACCATTTTGGGAAATTGAATTATTTAGTTTCTTTCTGAGGGCTAGATGAGAAGATTGATCAGCATCATGTTTGTGCATCAAGTACACAGCTGAAGTCAGGATGTGGTTAGCCTAGCTTAGCATAAACACAAGAAGCAGGGGGAAGAAGGCATCTTAGCTCTGTCCAAAGTTTTCAAAAGACACTAAGACAACATATGGTATCTTATTTGTTTAATTTAAACTTTAAATTGTGGGTTTTATATTTCTGTTTTTGGACAGATTGAACAAACGTGAGCTGTAGAGGTCTAGGTAGGTGTATTTCTTAACTTTGGACAGAGACAGTCTAGCTGCTTTCCATTGCTTCCAGTCTGTATGCTAAGCTATGCTAACCGTGCACTGACTCCAGCTCAGAACTTAACACACAAACATGACAGTGGTATCTTCTCATCTCACTCTTGGCAAGAGCAAAGCACATTTCCCACAATGTTGTAATGTTCCTTTAATCAACACAGCTGTCTAGACTGACCGTGTGCTTTGTCAAAGTCAGTGGACAACTGGAGAAAGATCAAGGAGGACAGTCACATCTGACCCCACAGACCATCTTTGAACAAAGACATCTCACCTGTTATCACATGGCCAAAATTCCATAAGTAGGTCATGTGATGACAACTGAGCCAACTCCATCTACTACTGAAGAGCATGTAAAAGCTCCAGAACAAGCTAGTAAGTGGACCTTGAGTAAACAATTTTTTGTCAGTCTACAAAGTTGAAAGACTACATGCATTTTACTGTAGGTTTATAGTAAAGCTGTTTCAAATGCACATTTAATAGCACACTGACATTTTTGCTGCCATTTCCTCTTTCCACGATCTGTGGATCTGTCTGTTTCTAGGGCAACAGTCACCCAACAGCCGTGGCAAGATGTGCAATCTACTTCTGAGCGACAGCCTTCACCTGCAAGATGTGCAGCATGTTATGGATGAACTAAATCACAGGATTGATCGCAGCAACAATACATCAATACTGAACTAGTGTTTGGTGATCGATGCATCATACTTGATTTCTGATTTTCCCATTTCACACTGAGAAGACTGGGTAAAACAGGCCTAACCTCCAGCCTGCCACCATTATTACCATGTGAAACTGCTGCACCTCTCAGCCAAAGATTAGTGGCGCTCATCCAGGTATTCTGGCTTTTCATCACCATATGGAAACACTTCTCTTCATCCCACAACCCCCTTATTCCTCCAGCAGCCCCCCCGTCACACACACATATCCCCTCCTTCCCTCTCCTTCTCAGCTCCTCTTTATAGATAACTGGCATGGAGAGTTGAAACTGGCTTCAGATCTGTGCAGCTAACCCACTGTGGCTCTGTTGTGCCTGTCTCTCTGCCTGCTCGGTGCTCGGTAGGAGGCCCTGTAGTCTTTAATGAAAGTCATAAGGAAAAGGGAAGGAGGGAGGAAGAGACAGAAGAGGAGGTGAAGGAGAGAGTGGAAACTCGGCAACAAGTGCATGCAAATCACTCGTACTACACAGGTTTGTGTGACTGACAATAGGATGAGATCCATTCTACTTTATATAGTGCTGCGGCTTAACACTGGCCTGTGAGAATTAGTTTCATCATATGAAGAAAAAAAAGAGTGTTGATTGACATTTTGTTTGTCTGTCCATATATTACTGTAACAGAGGGCAGCTGTGGCTTAGTGGAATCGGAAGGTTGGCAGCCCAGCCCACATGTCAAAGTGTCCTTGGGCAACATACTGAACCCCAAATTGCTCCCGAGGCCTGTGCCTTCAGTGTGTGAATGTGTGTGTATGTGTGTGTGAATGATTAGTTAGTTTCTTTGGACTGATGAGCAGTTAGCATCTGCCATCAGTGTGTGAATGTGATATGTAGTGTGCGAAGCACTTTGAGTGGTCGGAATACAAGTACAGTCCATTTACCATTCATTACCCAGAAATCCTACAATGTGTTGTCATGAGCATCTAGTCTGTGCAGGTTTATACAAAAGGGACAAGGGAGGCAAAAGGCCTACTATTGATGACTAGCTTTTTCTTGCTCACTGTTTCCTTTGATGGATTTGTTTGTATTTGCTTTACAAGCGCACAGTCAGTCAGAAGATCAATATAAAGAAAAAGAAAAGCTGTTTATATTTTCAGGGAGAGAATTAAATTCTGTCACCTCCTCCTCCCTTCACACTCTGGTCAGCAAACAGAAGATTACATACAGGAGTGGACACTGACATTGATTTGTCCACAGAGAGTGAAAGAGAAAACGAACAGAGGGGAAAAATACATCTATATATGTTGTCAAGTAAAAAACTTCAAAACTCTCTGGAAGCAGATTTCTGCCGGGAAAATAAACAATAATAGAGGAAAGTCAGGAATGAGTAAAATAATAATACTCATGGTAAGTCACACTTATGAGATACAAATGTATTAGAAGTCAAAAGTATGAAGCAGTAAGTCAGGATTTTGACTTTTGAACCAAACTTTAAATAAAATCATGAGATAGGGTCAGGATATGTTTATGAGATATTTAGTCAGAATATGGAGATAATGAGTCCAAAGTGTGACTTTTCAAGATGTAAATTTAAGTAAGTCATAATTACAAGTCAGTTTTGACTTTCTAAATCAAAACTTTGACTATTAGTTCATAATTTGGATTTAACAAATCTCATAAGTTTGATTTAGTGAGTTAAAATGGAAACTAATATCCGAAGCTTTCACGTAGAATTACACATATGTATAATGTAACGTAAGTACCCACAGGCAACTACAAAAAACAAGTTGAGCAGTGAACAAAGTTGACAGAGTTTACCCAAGCTACACTTAATCCTACCCCAACAAACGGCAGTCAACAGTGGGCCAAACCTAAGCATCGTCCTGGTTTTATATTGTGTTTTGGACTTAGTGTTTCATAATTTTGATTTTGATTTACCATGTGATTTTTATTTTTGTCATTCCCAATGTTGCATCTATTTTTTTCTCTCCTCTTCCATATAGAATCCATACATGTTTGTGTGTGTAGCCAGATACAACATCTGTACTTTTACATACTGAAAACTCTCTCTCTCTAGTGCAGCTTTAAACCTCAGCCTTAATAATTGTGAAATAAAAACTGTGCCAACCGTGCACTCTCTTCATAAAATGTCTTGAGATAAACAGAGATAAAGTAGCGGGGTGGGCTTGTACCTCCGGCCTTATTAATTGGCTGGGCCACTGGGGCCCCGGGGCCGTGCCTGTTACCTGTGTGAAGAGAGGCGATTAATGCCTCCCCTTTGACCGAGCCAGGCTCTCAGCCCGACTCTGCCGAGACGCTCTCTAATTAATCCACTCTTACTGTTGTAATAGGCTCTTCCTCGGGGAGCGCTCGGCCTCGGCTATAAGCCCCCCAGATATGACTTCTCTCTTACATGGTAAACAACAGGCCCACTCACGGGACGGCCAGAGATGAAGGAGGATGGATTTGAAGGATGCAAGCCGAAGAGAGCGACAGAGGAGGGAATAATAGCCTGATTCTGCTCCACCTTAAGAAATGATGTCTGGCTAACAGTCAGTGAAGTTGATTGCAGCTACATTTTGCACTCTGCTAAGATGTGGACTGAATGTGGACTGAAGATTTGACTTTCCTTTACACATCACAGCAAATGTTTTTGCTCTTTTTCACCTAAAGGCTAAGATGATGCATACCGAAAGCTGAAATGCTAGAGCTGTCCAACCATCAGTAAATATGGAATGTGATTGCTTTTACAGTGGTTATTGTTTTGCTAGTGTGCATAGACCCTGATTTTGTTACATCTTGGTTTACTGTCTGCAGACAGACTGATGGGTTTGATGAATGACTCACTACTGTACTGATTTATTGACTGTTGGATGATGGCTTGTCAACTGACTGCTGAACTTACTGTTTGATTTACTGACTGAAATAACCCCCTCCAGTCAAACACTTTGTAAGGACCTGTAACTATGACAGGAGAGACCACGGCTCATATCCCATGTTCTACAAACAGTCAACGATGCTTTCTTTTAACCGTGACCACCGTTATTTTTTATAGTTTTAAGTTTTTATAACATAAGCCACAATATTTCCCTAAACTACGTTAACCAAGTAGTTTTAGTGCCTAAACATAGCCGTGGCAGATCAGAAAATGCTTATATAAATCATTTTTTATAACTGTTTTGATGTGGGGTCAGAAAATACACATTTGGGTTGTTTAGGAAGGCAGTGACAGTATGCTATCATCGTTGCCAAGGCCAAAATAATACCAAAACCAAAAAGTATCTACAATGCGAAGACGTCTAAACATGACCCAAAATAAAAGTTATAATGCTAAATTGCCTACCTGTGCTAACACCGGAGCATCTTGGCACGAAATAATGGCCACGGTTAAGAGGGTTTACCAATGTCACCACAACAATTCCAATCCAACAGATAGCAATAAACATACAGAAAGGCTGAAAGGCAGAGGAAGGGCCGGGCTATGCTCAAAAACAACTAGTTCATACAATATGTTCCATCCTCGTCAGAAGGCAAAAGTGTTTATAGCTGTTCCAAACAGCCACACAGGAAGGCGGTGGTGAAAAGCTGAGAGGCGCGAGATACGATATCATTTAAATATGGGGATAACGCTGCAAACAGACAGCCTCTCCTGGAAGACATTCATAGTGTGACCTCAGTTGTGCATATGAGAAGTGACAAAAATAGTTGTATGAAGAATGAAAAAAGAGAGCTGAGAGAGAAGTTCAAACCCTGGCTCCTTTCTCGCCCCCGGTCAGCTGACCAATCACGGCGTGAAGTGGGCGTCAGATTGTCAGATTGTTTTGGAAAGTTACAGAAATTGTCGGACAACGTTGGAAAGGTGTGGGGAGAAGCTATTTGATCACCCAACCAGTGGTTCTAATGGAGTATACTGGTGTCCTGAATGTGTAGTGGGCATGCAGAGGGACAAACCCAAGTCCACAGGAACAGCGCTGGGCTGTGCAGCAATTTCTGAGTTGTGGCCACAGTCGGAAGTGAAGGTCACATGACGCCCACTGGCTCGAAAGTACTTTTTCTCCTACACAACCATTAAAAAAGAAACGGCTGTAAAACAATGAATACTGTACATGTTCCTGAGCATCACAAACAATCAGACACGACTCTGTATTATCAGAAATTGATCCATTAGGTGCGTAGAAAAGGTTTCAGAAACCTTTTCTACAATAGAACCCTCCTGGACGAATGAGGGACTACACCGTCTCATCCATTAGGTGCAATAAAATGTGGCAAGCCTGGAAGAACAGTGAATTACTTTCCTGCCATTCATATGTGTAGGAAGACAGCAGGAAGTCCACTAGCTCAATGCTAGCACATGCTCTATGCCCCCAAAACAGAGAAGCCTAGGACGTCCAAAGGACATTTTCAGTGTATAGCTCCAGTGAGCAACTTTCATTGGAATGACTGGAATCTTGGAACAATGAATCCAGTTCTCTTAATACATCAGTGGACAAATCCAAGCATCATCCTGGTTTTACATTGTGTGCAGACAGTGTGTGTTTGTGTGCAGCGCTCCATAACAGCCAGCCGTAACTTCCCAGCCACTCTCCAGGAGGACCAACAGACTGGCAGAAGGAAAGAGAGATAGAGAAAGAACCGCCCTAATTAATAGGCCATAATTCTTCCTCCAATTGGAGTACCCATCAAGTTCATTATCAACAACCATTTTAAGGACAAGGCAAACAAATGATAACTGCAGTAACTCCCATGTCAGACACCACAAAGCTCCCTTGTAGCATCGTATTATATGTTCAAGCCTCAAGAGCCGAACTCGAACCGTGACCATAATAACAACCATAGCTCTAAACCTGACCCCTGACCTACAAATAACCCAGGATTAAGTGACTAAACTGTCCGCACTTTGGAGCTCATAACTGTAACTATTTTTATGAGGTGAAAATTTGTCCTCACAAACATACAAAAGAGAGATACAAGAAAACAGCGCACTCACAAACACAGACACATGCTCACACCCTCAGCCCCCCTTTCCATCAGTGGAACTTTGGCAGTCTGACCCTGCAGCTCGGAGACCAGAGGTCTGCACTGTGTCAGCACTAAGGTGGCAACACACACACACACACTCACACATATACACACAAATTAGCGACTGCAGGCAGGCAGGAGGTGCTAAATGGCCTCAAATGGACTCAGTCAGCGGCTAATGATGCTAGCACATGTTTCACACCACAGAAGATCAGAGAGGAGCAGGACCAACGGCCGCTGTCCAACAATGACTTCTAATGGAGGGAAGGTGGTACTGAGGAATCATGGGACCAAGAGGAAAAGATTTCCACCTGTCTGTGGACATGTAGCTGCAGATCAGCCAGTGTGACCGCCTTGAAGGGAAAAGTTGTCATAGCAGCAATAGGAAACATACATAGAACCTGATTTTTTATCATTGTTCTTGCAAGCATTCTGGGCCTGCCACACAAACCCACAAGGAAGTAAATTTATTTTAACATTGCTTATCATTAAATTGGCAACACTACAAAAACTGACAATGGCTGCAAGATCCAGCAGCCTCCAGACAAATCATACTGTACATGAAGGAAAAAATACATTAAAAGGGTTCACTTTAAATTGGCTTTTTTACTCCACAGTATTTCATTCTTGTAATGGTTTCTTTAACAAAAAGTATGTACTAAAGCATGCACAAGATGCCTGCCGTACTGTATCGGGCCTGGCAACAAGTCCTCATACCTAAAGGACAAAGTAAGTTGTGTGTCAATGTCTTCCAAAATGACCCACATGAGCGTTGCAGAAATGTTTTTTTTTTTATTTGCCAACTCTATCATTAAGGATTGGTGTAGTTTAAGAAAATAAAACTTGGTTAAAATGACAAAACAACCTTAGCTCAAGCTCCATTCCTGGAGCTTTCAATCATATCACATGATGTTCATTAGGAGATGGACTTTGCCCAGTTGTATAGAATTATAAATGTGCAAATTTCCATTTTCTTCAGAGCACTTTAAATACTCCCCTTCTATGGTGGCTTAAAAGCTGAGATTGAAAGTTCATTCTTGACCTTGGAAACAGCAGTTGGGAAAAGAGTCTCACCACAGGCTCCTTTTATTAGCTGTTCTGTTCAGCTGAGGCAACTTAAACCACTTGGCTAAGTTGATGCAACAACTTCAACTCAAGGTCCACTTACACACTTGTTCTGGAGCTTTTGACCATATCACACTGTCTTCATCAGCAGATGGAGTTTGCTCAGAACTATAAATGTTCCATTATTCTGTGAGGGCAGTCTCGGGCCAGTGAAAAATATAATTTTACACATAATTTGGAGCTCTCTTTGGCTGGTCAGTTAACTGTTCCATTATACTTTTCTGTAAATTTGAGGTCAAGCTGCTGTTTCAAAGCCTTCGTCACACTGCCATGAATAGAATTCTGTGGGCAAAATGCTGAAGATTTACATATTATTTTGTTGGCCTAAAAATATTTAAATATACAGTATATATATATATATATATATAAAGTGGAATCAGCTCATACCATGTATAGTTGTAGAATGATTATCTTACACTGTGTTACTAAAATCCACCACAAATGTACAAAAAACAAAAAGAAAATAATTCTGAAGAAGTGACCTCAGGGTCCTCAGTGGTAGCTACAGTCCTCAACATGAGTCTTTGGTGCTAAAGATATGTGGAATATCTTTACCACTATTACTGTTTCCTTGTCAGTGGTGGCAGAAGTGACTGAAACAAAATGTGGCAAAAAAAAAATTAACTGTGAAATGTGAACATCAGGTAACATAAAACTATTCACCTTTCAAATATCACTTCACTGATGTATGTAATATATGCACACAGATCTGTGTAAAGAAACATAGTGTATGACTCCTGCCATTCCCTGAACTTCAATCCCAATGTTTTGTAAACCTAGTGTACAATGGATGCTGGATTTTCTATTTGATTTCACAACTCTGCAGAATGTGATTGCCCGTTGAACTCTACTGCAAATGATAATAATAAAACTGGAAATGTGTGATATTCATTTCATGCATATTCAAAACTCACCTGCTAGGTGTTATTGCAATAATAAGCACTAAGCTCCTTTTCTCTATAGGCCTTGCATACTGATGGTGCGTGCGCCGTACCTGCTTTGCACAGAAACAGCTTGAATCCGGAGTCACATATACAGCTCACTAATGAGAAAACAATAGGGGAGCCGCAGCACAGTCTCACGCCTTTTCTTCACATATTTCCATATACCTTCTCCAGTCTCTTCCCCTTTCTCCCGCAAATGTTCTTGTTACTCACCTCACACTTGGTCCTCCTATGGGTGTGTGTGAGTGTGTCGCCCTAGGTGGCAGGTTTGGTGAGAATTCCCCTGCGGTCTGGTCTGGAGATGGTGAAGCAGACGCTCTCACCTATCAAAGCCTCAGGCAGGGGTTCTGCACATCCATGTAACTGATATTATTTCTATTTGATGATTAAGCCACAGCACCATCCTCTGTGTAGGGGAGGCAGATTTTCAAAGGCTGCAGTAGAGAAAAAACAAACCAAGTTACTGCTCTGTAGTCTGTTCATTTAGTCAACAGAGAAAATCAAGACAATTGTCCTCTAAATTAACAAAACAGTCCTCATGACAATTTGGAACCAGTGCTTAACTGAGGAACCCTTAAAGGAAAGGTCAAACTTTTATGCGATACTTTCTCCTTTCTTTCTCCTTACTGGGAGGATCAATATCATTTCATATCTGTGTGTGCAGCATAGGCATAGGACAAGGATGTGCCTTAGCACATAGATTAGAAGTACTGCAAGGGGACATTGAAAACTTAAAGACACTCATAGCTACATTACAAGTGAAAGAGTACTTTTTCTAAAAGCCACAAAGCTGCTTTATTTGCTTTATTCTTATCATTGATGAGAGGTAACCAACAGTGGTGAAAGGACTATTCAGATCCATCAACTGTAAAAATACTCCATTATATGTGAATGTCCTGCATTCAAAAGCTTAGTTGAGTAAAATTACAAAAGTATTGTCAAAAAAATGTATTTAAAATATCAAGAGTACTCATCTGTCAGTGCAGTAAGAAAACTGTATTCAACAAGTTTTTACTTTTAAATCAATTTGTTTGAAAAATACTGAGTCTGAGTCTGTAGCTTGAAACCAGACAGAATGAGGCAGGTTGCTGCACAATAATTATGAAAAAATGATACTGTTTTAGAAATACTTGCAATGAAAATAGGTAAGAATATTCTTACTGCATCAACTGTGCAGTCCCCCTCAGCCCTATGCAGCGTTTTAGCATCTTTCAGCTCATTGTTTTGGCCCACAACGTTACTGTTTTTCTGTTTCTCACCACTCTCACCAACCTCATTTCCAGCAGCAGCAGCTGTTTTCAGGGAATAAGCAGAGAGACACAGTTAGAGACTAGCTGGTGAACATAGTGGATCATTTCACAGCACAAGAGCCAGATATCCTGAGATTTCCCTCAGGAGTTGGTGAACACCAAAAACAGAGAGAGAATATTGGACTGACATTCAGTTCAATTCAATTAAATTTTATTT
Source organism: Siniperca chuatsi (assembly GCF_020085105.1). NCBI lineage: Eukaryota > Metazoa > Chordata > Actinopteri > Centrarchiformes > Sinipercidae > Siniperca > Siniperca chuatsi. The sequence goes on from NC_058056.1 coordinate 857,871, forward strand.
ATATAGCGCCATTTCATAACAAAAGTTATCTCATAGCACTTTTCCTATAGAGCAGGTCTAGACCGTGCTCTTTATAATATTATTTACAGAGCCCCAACAAATCCCACCATGAGCAAGCACTTGGTGACAGTGGCAAGGAAAAACTTCCTTTAAGAGAAAAAAACCTCAGGCAGAACCAGACTCAGGGTGGGAGGCCGTGTTAGAAAGAAAGAGAGAGAGAGAGGGAGGGGAAGAGAGGGAAGCACAATGTAAATTCCACCTAGAATTTTAAAATAATAATGTAATGGTAGTGGTAATATTAACATTAATAAAGTAATAATAGTAGGAATGATAATCATAGGAATAATAATGAAAATAATAGTAACAAAGCCAATAACGAGCAGGAACACAGGGGGCAGCAGGTGGCCCACAACCACAGATCCAGACTCTGCAGCTCCGGAGGCAGAAATACCTGCTGAAAGTGACAGAAGGAGAGAGGAGAGAGACGAGAAAGCACAAAACTACAAAAGAGAGAAGATGTCGAGTTAGTAACATGCATTAATGGGATAAAAATGCATACAGATGGAGAGGGAGAGAAGATGTAAATAATAAAATGAATGATGGCTGAAAAAATGTATTTGCTGAGAAAAGGGGAAGTGATAATCATTCAATTTCTGGTAGCCCACGCATTTTTCCATCCATCTTTTCGGGCTTGAACCAGCAACCTTCTAATCCCAAACCCATTTCTGCTGCACCCCCACCCCCACACACCCACCCTCCCTCGCCCATCCCCCCAGCCACGGGTGGTTGCCATTCTGCAGAGGATGAGGACAGTTGTCATGAAGTCACCTGGGTCCGAAGGACAACTGCTGATGATGAATTGTTCATTTGTTCTGCCTGCGGCTGGGGAGACAGACACAGACACAGAGCCTGAGAAAGAGAGAGAGAGCCCCAGGCCATTAGCCTTACCCACCCAATCCATCCAGCTAGCCCCCTCACTCTACATACACATCACAGAGGTTGGAGAGACAGGGATTGGCGAGCCCCACCTCCACCCACCCCTCCATTCCATTTTGATGTGCACTGCGAGGGTCACCAGTGGTCATGTCTGGAGGCATCTGGATGGAAGTATGGGGTGGGTGAGGAGGGAGGAGTAGAGACAAGGGACTTATAGCCTGAGGGTGTATCTTATACACACACATGCAAACAGATGCAAACATGCATGCAGACACTATAGGGGGCAGGAAGTGCTTTGACACAGACAGCGTTACATGGACACAGAGCAGCTAACACTAATGTTGCTAATGCTTTTAAATTGTACACATGTGCACACAGACAGCAAGACATGAACACAAGCAAGCTTCTCCTCACTGAGATGAGAACTCAGGTTCCTCTTTTATTTAAACTTTAACCCGTATAAATCCACTTTTCCCCTTTAGTTTCGTACCATTAAGGTTAACATTGTCTTATTCCTCTCTTTCTGACAGTATTATATATATATAAGCTGCTATAATTAAAGTGAGCCTATGTAACTTTTGCTGATCAGCAGCTGAGGTCACAAGTGACAATTACAGGATAAAGGTAAATGCTTAAACATAAGAGTGGCACAAGCAGAGCAAAGTCATAAAGACAGTGTATTGACTAAGTAATGTTAGTTATGCACAAATATCTTTCTAGGGTTTGCAAACATTGGGTAAAACTATAAGCTACTGGTCATATCAGACCAAGTGAGGCCATTGCTTTAAAACCCTCATGTGTCTTGAATTGAGCAAGTGAGTATTTCATTGGCTATGAATTTAACTTTTCATTTGTAAGAGGGAGATTGTGATATTTAAAGTTACGTAGTTTCACTTTAAACTCAAGACTCCATGGCTGTACCATTCCATCCAATGGAACTACTTCTTCTATATGCCTTGTGCATCATTTTATACACATTTCCTCAAATTCAGTCTGATGTTTTGGTATCTTTAGAAACTTTAAAATATCTGTTTTGGTTTAAAATATGGGTATTTGGCTTTAAACAAAACCTGACTACACAGCATGGGTTAGTAGCTTTGAAGAGGTCAATAAGAGACACATTTTTATTCATGATGGCCTGCTATTAGGCCTGTTAAAGGCAGCTTGGAGTTAGAAATAGAGGAGAAATATTGAAAACAATACAGACAAAGGAGGAAATATTACTAAATCAACACTTTCACCGGACAGAACTTTGATACTGGACAATTCTGTGAAACCTCAGATTACATTCAATGACAACATTTTTCAACGTGCATTGCCAAAGTTTTTAAAATATCTTTTTTCCAATATCTACGCATGACAGTGATGGTATAGTTAAGGAAAGGGATAAATCATGGTTATGGCAAATAAACAATGGTTAAGGTTAGAAAAAGATACAAAAAAGTGAACATTGATTGCAGGTCTGTGCAGGACACAGACTCTGATTTCCCACGTGAAAGCGGGTCACATTACACAGCCATCCACCACCCTGATGTCAACACGTTTCCACCTCGCTACATAAAGGACACACTACTTCCTGCATTGGCACTGAACGATGGCACTGGACATTCAATCGTGTCTTTTTCCTAGGCATACTAGGCTGAAAAATGGAAGTTTTCAAAAGGAAACACTAATCATAGATATTGTAATTTGGGCGAACAGACCCTTCAAACATGGCATCTTGGAATAGTCAAATGGTTGAACGACACAGACGACAGTGTTGCAGACTGTTCACCTTGGAGCAGAGACAATCAGCGGTCACAACACAATCACCTTCATATCACAAACTATTGATTGATATATCTGTGATTGTCGGGGGCCTAATGTCCTATGAGAACAATAAAAGCCTCTAAATTGGTATAGTAGTAAAAAGAGACGACGGGCAAGGACATTTTGGAGACGGCATGATGGAGCCGTGGCAGGATGAAGGTGGGCGGACATTAGGGATATTAGTATGTATCGAGGAAGAGGCCACTGGCTGTATCAAGCAGGATTTATTAACGCAGATTGATCCAGGTGTCTTTGAACATGACTTTCCCCCCACCGGGCCCTCCAGATGGATGCTAATCCCTCTGCTGTGCAGAGAAGACTCAATGATCAGTTCATTTTCACTGGGGGTCACTTCCACTGTAAAATGCTTTTAAAATCATGCTCTGCACTCAGGGTCATTTCATGTAATAGTGCAAAGTTAATGAGCAGATATCTCTGCCTTCATTTCAACTTTAAGTGTGGACCAAGGCTGCAACGAGATCTGTTTATTTCCATGTTTACATCAATTGCGTTTTTATATCTACATTGTCAAATCTATACAAACTGAAGAAATTAAGCCATAAGGTTTTTAATCACCATATTAGAAACTCTGTAATATATATAGTCATAGAATATAGAGTCTTAGACTGGTGACAGTATAGCTTGTGGTCATAATAACAAAACACCAGGGACTGTATTCACAAGGGATCTTATGTTGCCACTAGGACTCCTCCCACATGGCACAAGCTCCTTAGAGTTTGTTTTAAGAGCTTTTCACAAAACTGCCGAGAGACACTTTTACTAAAGAACTGCTTAGAGAGTTTCAGGAATGAACTATGAACTTCCTCAGTATGTCCACAGTGTTTAGACAGGTGACTGGTCTGTGCTAGTGACATCACATATTCATCAATACGCAGGAGCCCAGAGGAACAAATTCAATTACATTTAGATAGATAGATTTCATTAGAAATTGTATAAACTGTCTTACAGATTTCATACAAGAAACAAAGTAAAATATTGACTTGTAAAGTAGATTGTATCTGACATCAAATACCATCATACTTTGTTGGGTCTCTGTAAATAATATTATAAAGAGTGCGGTCTAGACCTGCTCTATAGGAAAAGTGCAATGAGATAACTTGTGTTATGAATTGGCGCTATATAAATATAATTGAATTGAGCTGAATTGAATTGATAATTCTACACAGAGCAGAGATCATACTGGATCATCCAGTGATGGCCATGAAATCACCTTTATTTATGTATTTATTGATGTTGGTCATTATGTAATGTGCACTTAATGACGTGTCAAACAAATTGGGGTCTGAAGAGCATTTTTGGTTTGATGAATAATTCTGTCAGACAGCTGAGGCTGAGATCATCAGCCCTGTAAACTGTACAAACCATCATCTCCAGTGTTACTGGATTGATCGATCGACTTGTTGGCGAACCGAGTGAATCCTTATTAAATGGCCACCCACAAAATCTTGATTAAAAGTTCATTATCATTCTATTTTTACAAAACACTGACGTGATGAGACATTACCTGCAGCACATTACTGACTGTGAGCAGCTCTCAGTGACTCAAGAGTCCTCAGGACCTCTAACTTCTTTCAGATTGAGGTGCTACCTGTAGAGCTAAAATGCTTTGTGTATTAATGTCAGACCAAAAACTGAGGAGTCTTAAAGTTAGGACTGTTAGAAGCTGCTTTAGCCTGAGGATGTTGAATACAGCCTCAGCAATCAAAAATGGTGACTGTCAGAGCAAGTGATGGAAACATTTGTCACTCTGAACAGAGCTAAAAAAAAAAAAAAAGCTAATACAGCTCAGCACAGTTTGAACAGACTAAAGACTAAAGCTAAACTAAACTAAAATCAGGCTGTACAGTGAAAGCTACTTGGCCTACGGCTTTTTGTGGATAGGGAAAACTACCTGTCCCTCATCAGTGTGTCTCATATGAAAAAAAAGCTATCAAATGTAGGAAGTTCAGGAAACATGTCAACACAAAACACCTGTCCTTAAGGCCCCTACACACTGTATGATTTTGGGCTGTCCCAGACTAAAGTTGACAATCATAAAAGCAACATGGTGAAATCTTTGGCCCTCGATCGCAGAGAAATGTTGGCCACCAAAGACAGCCTGTGGCAAGATTCTGACAGTGCCAGAAATTTAGGACCAAATTCTGTGAGATGTGACTGCTGCTAGGACCCACGACAAACACGAGAGTGGTGTGAATTCGACAGGGGTTGATGATATGTCTCTGCTTGCATATGTTTTTCTATTGACTTCATAGTGCCACGATTCCACAGGCTTTCATCATTAATCTGACAGGCCCCAAAACTGACACAGATTGAGACTAAAATGTTATTAGACCTTTCTCACACAGTGTGACATGCAGTCAACTAGCATTATTGCTGCACACAGTGTTTAGGGGCCAGTAGCCAACCAAATCGCGCTATAAAGGGTTGCCTGTAGTGGGTGGCCTAGTTTTTAAGGTACATATCAAAATCACCATGTCCCTTGTCCAATTCCAGCATGGGATCTACAGCATGTTGCATGTCAATCCTCCTCACTCTGTCCCCAGGTTTTCTGTCTGTCTCTAGTATCAACTATTAAATAAAAGAAAAATATAGTAAAATATCCAAAAGGAAAAAAATCTAATAAACAACAATGCCTAGAAACTTTCAAAAACTTTTATAGCAATAAACATTTCATAAGTTTATTGTTGATCATAGCAGTATTTTGCTCCATGATGTACATCAACCTGATGCCATAATTTACCCTCCTTCTGAATGACAGCTTTAGAGCATTTCAAAACATTTCTCAAAGCATCAGAAGCTACTTGCTTAGTCACTTTCACCTGAGAAATGTCTGTGACAATAGAGAACTTTCTGGTGGTAAACAGAGAGCACTCCATTGGAGATGGAGAAAATGGCTGATACTGCTGGCATTTTCCATTTAGAGCACAAAGCAAAAGGAGCTGGCACATATGTGCAAACAAAGAAGTTAATTAGTGACTTTTAGCTTAATTCATGGGTCACATTTTCCTATGAAATACCATTCATGATTTAATGACCGTTGACATGTTGGCATGATGGGAGAAAGCTGTGCTCGCTCCACCATCTGCAGCTTGTCTTAATTAGGAAATCCAGGACAAAAAGAGGTCAGTCTGAGCAAGCTTGCTGACAGATAACCAGGAAGTGGATCTAATGGCTCTTATTTGAGCTCTGACCTCTCACATCAATGCTTAAGGGTCATGTTCAAGTTTCAGGAGGTATGCATTGGTTGTTAGGGAGATTGCTAACAGGTTAAGCTCAGGGTTACGACCCCCAGTCATCTAATGATGACTTCTATATATTATTATATGTCTATAACAATAGACATGTCAGTGTGGTTTCATATGAATATTTCAACATTGGCCCTGGGTAAGGAATGACTGATTACCCTGTCTGAGCACTACAATGACTGTAGATAAGGAGCGCACCATGGGAAAACACATATTCACATACAGTCACAATAGTATTTATTCTCCCAGGCCAGTGCCATAAATAATAAATCCCACATCTGACATTTTAAATTGTTAGTTGTGTATGCTTAAATAACTCCACCTACTCTGATCTGGTGTCTGTTTTATTTATTTGTTGTGTCTTATCATTACTTGCTGCTCATGTAGCTGCCACTGAGATCAATAAAGTTTAATATTTACACTTCTAAAAATAGTTCTTCCTGTTTTTCCTGTAAATTATGAGGCTACAGTATCACGATTCAATGAGGTTGGAATTAGTGCCTGGGTCCATGCAAGGCTCCCAGGTCCTCAGAGTCATTACAGAGAAGATTAATTCCGTCCATATTTGTACATACAATTTGGCCATCCCAGTCCATTGACCCTGGCACACCTCCTAATGCTCCAGCCTATACTCCGGCATCTGTCTGAGACAGCTCAATACACAACACAACACAGGAGGAAGAGTGTGTGTGTGTGCACTGGGAGTGAAGGCAATAATGTGTGTTAGGCAGGCTGCATGATGTCTGCCTGTGAAAAAAGCTGAAGCTGTTGGTAAAACAATCATACTATTGAAAGTGAAATGTTTTCCTATAAATTCATGCATACCTTTTATATGTGGCTAATTGATACAACACAACAGTGATTGAACCAAAGCCCTTCCCATGCTTTTATGAACAGCAGACTACTCTATGTTTCAATTGCCTTGCTGCTTGCCAGGGCTGGATTACCTGAAAGGGGGGCGTGGGGCAAATACAAACTGTGGGCCTCTAGTAGTAATTGTATTGTTTGCAGCACGCAAATATGATTCTGACTAGTCCACGTCCATGACTACAGTACAATCACGAAAATGTACTTAAGATATTAAAAGTAAAATTGCTCAAGGCAGAAAATGCCCTTTTTTATATTGTACTATGATAAATGATATCATTAGATTATAATTACTCATGCAGTAATATTAAGGCAGAATTAACTCCAACAGGAGCTAATTAGTCAGTATAGGACAGCAACTAAGGATTATTTTCAGTATGAATTAATCTGCTATTTTATCCATTGATCAATTGCAATTTGTAAACACCTCAAAATAGAGAGAAATCACTTAGATGCCCAAAGGGACATGACTGAAATAATAAACATGAAACGCAGACTATTCTCATATCTGAAAACTTAAAGTGTTCATTTGTAATCCTCTTCCATACCTCCCTCCCTAATTCTAGTAATGAAAAGGAAATACGTAGGTATATAGAAGCACCTTGAAGTTGCATTCATAAACATAAATCCTACACAGGAAATGCACTGTTATCTGCCATGTTACCTGAAGTTGATCATCATTGGCTTGTGTCAGATGATGCAGCACCGGCTGTAAATTGGGGATATGTAGGATTATGATGAACAATTTAACTATTCCACAGAAAACTGATGCCCTCTTCTAAACAGCCTTTGACTCATAAACAACCTCAAGATAAACTTTCCCCAAATATCCTGTCTTACTCTCCTTTGGGGTCATAAAACGACCCCTGCCAGGAATCAGTGTTATATTTGGGTTGATGCTAATAGGTTACTAGCAAGTAATTTAGCAGGTCAGGAATAGAATCTCTCTTCAATATAACCATGATATGGAAATGTAAAATATTTCACAAGTGCTTCCCAAAACTTCTCTCAGTTGCTAAACAGCATGTAAAGGGTGATTTTCACTGGTCAATGCCTTCACTTTACGTATCTGTTCCTTGTTTTACCTCTTGCTACCTGATTTCAGGTTAATTCTCTCACAAAGCTAATTTGTGCATTATCTCTTGAGTGATCAAGAGACAAGGCTTTACAAAGTTACTATGTTTTACATAGTAAAAGTATGCAATACAAACAACAATAATAAAAAAGAAAGGCAAAACATTTTGTAAGACTAAAATTTATAACAATAAAACAAAATATTTAAAGTCAATATATATGACTTAATAGAATAAAAATAATTAAAAATAATGTAAAAACCAACTTTACTCCAAATTAAAATTAAAAGCCAGATTAAAATTGGTCGTTTACAACTTTCAGTAGTGCAGTGTCTGTGCTGTGATTCACTTGATAACCAGATTGGATTCTTTCTAAAATGCCATTGTAGTTTAGATGAACAAAAACAATTAAAAACAATTTGGGTCTATAATCGCTTAGTTCAGAGTGATCTAGACTGGATTTCTTGTGGAGAGGTCTTACAATTGTAGTCTTGAAAGCTGTGGGGACCCAAGTAGCCAAAATGGTTTGGTCCCATAATGGCCCAAATCCGGCAGGCCAGAATAAATAACCCGGCCCAAGTACGGTTGCCATACTCTTGCAGACCCTGGCTGCTAAAACTGAACTGGCATAGGGCCGCAATCACAACAACAACAGTGGCAGACCTGGCCTATACTGGTCCGAGTCTGGGTGCTGGCTTTGCCAGAACTGGCCCATGTGTAAGCCAGTTGACAGCATGTAAAAAGTAATGATTGACACAGTATTCTGCCAGAGCTACCCCAATATCTGCCTATGACAGATCCTGAATACTGCAAGAACTAGGAAATGTTTAATTAGTAATACAAAACCACAAATATTTAATAAAAACAAGGGCCCTTCCCTTTACCAATGCAATATTAGTTTATTTGTTAAATTTAGTATACACTTATTTAATGTAACACAGAATTTTATTTTGTGTCCAGCATAACACTGAAACTCTTCTTGTAATGATTTGCTTTTGATTTGCAGAGTAAACACAAATTATGAAATAATTCAAATAATTTTATTGAAAAAGATAAACAATTTTTAAATTACTACCAAACTACCAAAATTATTGTCAAGTGCACAGGCTATGTGTTAATGATTAAAGTTCCTCTCCAGACATGTTTTAGGATATATAAAAATATGTGTAATTTGTAATAATTTTTCAACAAAAATTCAATTACCTTGTTAAAATCCTTAAAATGATATTTACTCCTCCCTCATTAAAAAATCCCTCCCTATCTCCATACCGCTGCATTACCCCATGTCTACCCCCATAACATCCATTCATGTGGTATGTTTTCAGTTAGAGATGACACCATGAATATCTGTTTTAAGAATCTGTTTTAAGAATTAATTTATTTTAACAAACTAACAAGTAACTCATGTAACATACATACTGTGCATGAACTAACATCAGTATTAAGCTGGGTACTATTTGCAGAAAGTGGCCATGAGCGACTCTTGTGGCACCCTCCTCAAGCAAGCCTGTGTGAACCTTGGGTGTACCCTAAAAGATGGAAAGATGGGGGTGCAGACAAATCACACAGTTAGTCAGACAGGTAGACAAATGGATAAACGAATATAATTTCAACATTAGAGACTCTTGAGTTGTGGGCATTTAAGCCCCGCCCACCAAAATATTACATTCAAATTACTTACATGGCAAAGAAGAACAGCTGTTGGCAGGATCTGGACCAATCTAAATGTGACAATAAATGGAGGAAGGAGAACAAGAAACAAAAAAGTATCTCAAGTAAAAGTACTCAACTGGCAGAAGAATAACCTGTCAGTGTGAAATTATATTACGAGATTATTATTACGGATGCATTATTGTGTATGCATTATATATATATTAATAACTACTTTATATACTTTATCTTCAGATAATATATATTTCTATAATGTTGCATTCTAGAAGAGTTAAAGTTTCACTTGAAAGTGAACACAAATATTTTAACCACTTGTGCAAAAACTGCAACTGAAATAAAAGCTGCTTTAAGAACAAAAATCAATGCAGGCCTAGGTTGTGGCTTGGGAGCTAATGGCCTAAAACAAATGGCAGCTTCAGCTGCTAGTGCAAACTACAAAAAAACCCCACATGCAATATTAGTTTATGCTCCTCAGTCCATGGGATGTTACCTGAAGCATGGAGGGAAAGATGGAGAACAGAGAGGGATGGTGGGGGGAGACTGTGAGTAGATTTCAGACTGGATGCTGGGTCTAACATGATACTCTGACTGGAGGCGACAGTTAACAATAAAAACAGTCACTTTAATCAACCAAAAGCTCATATACTGTATCGTACTGGTAGTTTTAGCTTCAGGTCATAGCTAACAACAGGTAACACACAACCGATATACAGTAATATGTACTGCTACCACACTGAGAGCTATTCTAATGTTACTGGACCAGAGTTGGCTGACCTTTGGTGAGCCGCTGCCAGAACACAGCAGAGTGCGCCAGCACTCACCCGCAATCGGCACAATTCAGCTGGCTACCGGGGAAAAAGAGGATCTAAATTAAGAGAGTTTAAGAGAGTTAAGAGTTTATTAAACTTGTTTCTTGGGAGAGGCTATGGGAGCAGGATTTAAACAGTTTGATTGGGATGGGGTCTAGGACACACATGGATGCTGACATGCTGTGGTAAGCGTATCGTCTCATTTCCGGTCACTGGTGTTTGTGTGTTACTAGTGGCGTAGTTTTTGCTGCTCTAGCTCATCACAGTTAATTTTGTTCGATTCCTTATTATAGTGACTAACTATCTGCTATACATTTAAACGTACACTAGTTCTGCTCAAGCACTCACAGCTCTCTCCTTCTTTTAACAACTTTCTTGCTAATCCCACAGTTTACATGCTTCAGTTTTGCTAGCTACCCTTCTTTAGCTTAGCAGCTAGCAATGGCTTCTCTCTCTCCCTCTCACTCATGTAATAAATGTAGGCGAGGCTTAGTGAATTGGAAATGCGGTTCCACACCATGGGAACTCTGGTCGGTCTGCACCGGCTGTTGTTCTGGTATATTGCATTGAGTGCTGCAGGCTCACTGCGAATAACACTATTGCTCCTCTAAAAAAGAAGACAATAAAACAAAGAAGATTAGCTCCATGGTATAACCCGCAAATTAAAGCAAACATCTCGAAAACATGAAAGGAAATGGCATTCCATCAACCTGGAAGAATCTCATTTAGTCTGGCAAGATATTCTTAAAACATATAGAAAAGCCCTCTGTAATGCCAGAGCAGCTTACTATTCATCATTAATAGAGGAAAATAAAAACAACCCCAGGTTTCTTTTAACACTGTAGCCAGGCTGACAATGAATCACAGCTCTATTGAGCCATGTATTCCTATAGCCCTCAGAAGTAACGACTTCATGAGCTTCTTTAATAATAAAATTTTAACTATTAGAGAAAAAATTAATCAAGTCCTGCCCCCAGCCGATACTGATTTATCTTCAAACACAGGAACCTTAGAAACAACTGTAAAACCTGATATATGTTTTGACTGTTTTGCTCCTATCGACCTTCTTCAACTAACTTCGACGATTAATTAATCTAAGCCATCAACCTGTCTCTTAGATCCCATTCCAACTAGGCTGCTTTAAGAAGTTTGACCCTTAGTTAGCACTTCTTTACTGGATATTATCAATCTGTCTTTATTAACAGGCTATGTACCAAAATCCTTTAAGTAGCTGTAATTAAACCGCTTCCTTCCTTAAAAAGCTCAATCTTCATCCAGGGGTTTTAGCCAACTATAGACCTATATCTAACCTTCCCTTTCTCTCTAAGATCCTTGAGAAAGGGAAAGCAGTCGCCAATCAGTTGTGTGAGTTTCTAAATAACAATAGTTTATTTGAGGATTTTCAGTCATGATTTAGAGTGCATCATAGTACAGAGACAGCATTGGAAAAAATGACCTTTTAATTGCATCGGACAATGGACTTGTCTGTGTACTTGTCTTGTTAGATCTTAGTGCTGCGTTCGACACCATTAACCATCACATCCTATTACAGAGACTGGAACATGTAATTGGCATTACAGGAACCACACTAAGCTGGTTTAAATCCTATCTATCAGATCGATCTCAGTTTGTACATGTTAACGGTGAGTCCTCCGTGCACGCCAAGGTTAGTCACGGAGTTCCACAAGGTTCTGTCCTTGGACTGTTTCTATTCACCTTATATATGCTTCCACTAGGCAGTATTATTAGGAAACACTTCATAAACTTTCATTGTTATGTGGATGATACCCAATTATATCTATCGATCAAGCCAGATGAAACTTATCAGTTAGCTAAACTTCAAACATACCTTAAGGTTATAAAAACCTGTATGAACTGCAATTTTCTGATGTTAAACTCTGACAAAACTGAAGTTATTGTACTGGGCCCTAAACACCTCCAAGACACATAATCTAAAGAACTAGTTGCTCTAGATGGCATTGCCCTGGCCTCCAGCACCACCGTAAGTAATCTCGGAGTTATCTTTGATCAGGATTTATCCTTTAACTCCCACATGAAACAAACTTAAGAGTAGGCTTAAGACTTTCCTCTTTGATAAAGCTTATAGTTAGGGCTGGCTTGGGTGAGTCCTGAACTATCCCTGAGTTATGCTGCTATAGGCCTAGACTGCTAGGAGACTTGCACCTCTTTCCTCTCTCCTCCTCTTTCTCTCCATCTGTATGAATTTTTATAATATACTAATATTACTGCATGTTACTAACTCGACATCGTCTCCCTCCCGTAGTTTTGTGCTTTCTCGTTTCTCTCCTCTCTCCTTCTGTCACTTTCAGCAGGTATTTCTGCCTCCAGAGCTGCAGAGACTGGATCTGTGGTTGTGGGCCACTTGCTGCCCCCGTGTTCCTGCTCAACAACTGCTACTACAGTTTTTGTTATTGGCTCTGTTAATATTATTGTCATTATTATTCCCATGACTGTCATTCCTATTATTATTAATTTATTAATATTACCACTACCATTACATTATTACTATTTTAAAATTATTTGCATTGTGCACCCCCCTCGCGTATCGGTTGACTACCAGTAAATATAATTTGATAGTGTGTTTAACAACAAGACCAGCTAGCTATCCAGCCATGTCGTTGTCCCCAAATCAGTATCAAGATTTTCACAAAAAAATGATAGGCCATGCGTACTGCAGCCTGAAGTAGCGTGTTGAATATCGAATGGGCTGTGAGATGATTATGTTAAAGACTGTGAGCAGGTGATGGATTTAGAAGAAAAAAAGCACCTGGTGATTATTTTGGTTTTCTGAAATAATATTTGAGGAATGGGCTTGTCTTTCTTTCCTGACTGCATTATTGTAAATTTTAACTTGATCCTTAAAAATATCTAAGCGAACATGTAGTTTGGTGTTAAAAAAGACATTATCAGAGGCAGGGACCTTGGCAATAGATGAAATATCAACATCAATATCCCTTGTAAAATCCAGTGTATTTCCATGAATGTAGGTGGCACTCTGTACATGCTGAACAAGATTGAGACTAGCAACAGGATCTAAAAAATCCAAAGCCCTCGAATCAGTGTAATTGTTGACATGAAAATTAAAATCACCAAGTAAAATGATTTTTATCATGACTGGTAAGATAAAACTTAAACTTAAACTTAAAAAAATGAAGAAGTTGCTTTCATGTTTTTTTTTTTTTTGGGGGTAGACAGTCGCAGTGAGTACAGGCTGTTGTATTTTGATAACACTTGCTAAGTATTCAAATGTTAGAAAATTGCCAAAAGAGCGTTGAGTGCAGATAAAATTACTAGAGAAAGCAGTGGCAATCCCACCCCCTTTTTTATTTTGTCAAGTGGAGTATAAAAAGGTGAAATTAGGAGAAGACTCTAAAAACATAGCTGAAGCAGCTTAAGTCAGCCAGGCTTCAGTTAAAAATAAAAAGCTAAGGCCATGTTCAAAAATAATATCAATATAAAATGTCTTGCTGGAGAGGGATCTAATGTTCAAAAGTGCCAACTTAATTTGTCCTGGCCTGGGCCTCTCAGGGTTTCTGCTATAATGAATAAATGGTGCGAGTGCAAGAACGGTATAATGGATAGTGTTCGAGACTGAGCCGTTATGAGGAGTACCCCGGTATTTGGTTTTGTTATTGCGACAGCTGACTATAATAGGAATGGAGACTTTCATTCTTCACAGCTGTAGAAGTGTGGCAGGAACAGGAGGGTATTGTTACAGATTAACTTTGTGAAGTGACTGAACTACGACTGATTCCTACATGACGTGGATGTCAGTCTTTTGAGGGTTTACAGGACTTCAGTGTGAGATCTATATTGTGAGCTAATAGTTGTTTACCTTCTCTGTTGAGATGAAGTACATCCCGTGCAAATAGATCTGGTCGCTTCCAAAAAACATTGAAGTTATCCCCAATCGGAATGCCCATTGCACAGGTCAGTCCTTTCAGCCAGATATGCATCTGGCACATACAGCTGAATTTCACATCTCCAAACCGAGAAGGTCTGGAAATAACACACTGTCTGCCAGACTCCAGGAAAGTGTCAATCAGAGTTTTAAAGTTATCCGTCAACATTTCGGATTGTTGAACCTTGATGTCATTAGATCCAACATGTGTGACCACTGAGGATGCACAAGGGTTATCCCAAAGCAGTTCAAGGAGCACAGAGTTAAGGGTCCCCTTACCACGGAGGGATGCACCTCGGCAGTCCGCATGTTTTCCCTTGGTGGACGAACCCGGGAGGGTGCAGCTGGCAACAGGGATAGCGGCAAAGGGCTGGTTGTAGCAGCCACATGAGCAGCGGCGGCCGTAGGTGGGACACCTGTAGTGACGGCCGAAGGCACTGGAGTAGTGTGGGCAGCCACGGCTTCCGCAGCAGTAATACCAGCAGCGGGACAGCATAGGCCAACATTGGCAGCAGCCATGGATATATCCACTGGGTAGACTGGAGCTTCCCTGGTTAGAGCTCCAAAGTAGTTGGAGAGGTTGAGCGCCAGAGCTAAAATCACCTGGAGGCTACTTTTCTTGCGGTTTCTATCAGATCGACCACTTCGGTCCAAGTAGCCTGGGAGTTCAGGGTCGAGCAGGAGGATAGTGCTGGTTGCACCGAAGTGACCCACAGGATAGTGTCAGAAACAGCCAAGGTCATCGCAGCTAGCTGCCTGAACTAAGGTAGTGTCAATAAAACTGGACAAAAGAATATACTTCTGTTTTAATTCATCTCATAATCTGCGGATGTCTTCTTTGGGGTGAGTGATACTCCTGTTAACTTTTTGGAGTAGGCGGCAGTCAGTACACGGCATGACAGGGAATGTCAGCCGGGAATCAATCACTCGAAAGGAAAAGCCGATAAAAGGACAGAGGCATGAGATGCGTAAGAACAAGATAAAAAGTAGAAAAAAAATAAAAGTGGTCATAAAATGATTAAGATCACTAAAACCACATAACAGTCAAAATTTGCCGCTGTCAGAGTGGAGGCGGAAGCTAACAGGTAACAGGGCACACACACACAATGTCCCAACTTGTTCTGCTGCTGCTACCTAATAAATGTTAACCAGGTTTCATGCCGACTTTACTGAAATGAGCAACAAATTAAATTTTACGTGGTGTAATTTTGGTAATAAGCACGGGAAAAATAAACTTCAAAATCACAATGGAAGTTTGGTGTACCGTTTACAGTGTATGATTTAGTTGGTGGATTATCCATCCATCCATCCATTTTCTACCGCTTGGTCCCGTTAGGGGTCGCGGGTGACTGGAGCCTATCCCAGTGACTTTGGGCCTTAGGCAGGGTACACCCTGGACAGTGTTGGTGGATTATATACATGCTAAATTTACCTTAACACATTATAGTTTGATGAGAAGTCTCCAGCTTCATGTTCCAAATTGTGATTTCAGTAACATTTAAGGCAAAAACAAACTACACGATATAAGAGTGAAATTTGGCTGCTTAGAGAGGCTGCTTTCACCCAAAAAGGGACGAGGGCATGATGCAAGGGCAAAGTACCCGGATGTGCTGCTCTCATAAACAGTTGTGATTGGGCTGACCCGGGCCTGGAAAATCTGTCTCAATGGGAGGGTTACCAGACGCATCTGCCAGAGCAAATAAAACAGGAGCTCACAGATTCATCTGGTTCCCAGGCTACTTACATTCATCAGGTGACACAAACACCACTCCAAATGAATGATCATGTTGCTCTGTAACTGCTGGATTTGGAAATAAGTAACTGTTTGCTAACAAGTTCTCCTACCTCTGGAGTACCCACAGACCCCAGACTTTTTTTCATATCTCACAGGTGCTTTATTCTATCATTCCAATTTTTCATGACTTTGTCAATCAACTTGTTCCTGACAACTTTATATTATTGTTTTGTGTTTCAGTTTTAATTAGTGCTTTTAAAAATTCTAATGTATTGGGCTCTTGGGGGACCCCAGTCAAAAGTACCCAATTCCACCAATGCAGTTTTAATAGATGGAAGTATTTATTGAGTTCATGTTTGCCATGGGTCCTAATTTAACTTAAAATTACTGAAAAATCAATGATACCAGAATCAAAGGATGGTAAATAAGCTTTGAAGAACTAATGTGGACTGTACTTGGGATGAAAGCTGCAATTTGTATTAAAGAAAGTATATATTTTTGTTTTACACAATATGCAAATTAACTTTCCTAAAATAATAATAATCTGTTTTTTTTCAGATGACATTAATTACATTAGTAATAATGTTTTGAGAAGAAAAAAGTTAACATTTTGCTATGATGGTTGTTTCTTACTGTAGTTTGTTCTTGGGGTCCCCAGGGACCCCAGTCGGTAGTCCTTGTATGTTAAATATGTTGGTCATGTTGGCCTTTGAAGCCTAAAGAACTTTTCTGTGTATGCACCAGGTGAACAACTTCCACCGTAATGAATGGGGCGCCATCTTGAACACAGAATACCATTCTCTTAATACATCCACGGTGGTTTTGCAGATTAAAGAGTATAAATACCAGCAACATTTAATATGCGTTCAGAGCAGGTAACAGCCAGTGTTAGTCTCTAATCACCTCAATGATGACTTTGTTTACAGTAATGATGCTAATATCCCAAAATGAATGTGGTGTTGATTTTAAATGATATATATTGCACCTGAACTGTACCACTGGAATATATTAACAAACAAATTAACAGATTAATGTAGCCTATCCAATCACACCATTTAAAAGCTGCAGCAGCAGGCCGACATGACCAGCTCACCTGTAATGTATGCATGCTGCCTTCAAGTTTCTCCCCACCAACTTCAACTACAAGAAAAGGAGGATAAAAACTTTCTTTCACAAAATGATGAAAACCAGGATCAGGTGTTAATTCACCTCTCACTCCTAATTCGGATGGGAACGCAGGGCAGCCCTGTTAATAACCACAGGATGGCAAAAATGAAGCACGAGAGAGAAAGAGGGGAGGAGGAGGGAAGCAGCATGTGAGAAGAATAAAATTTCCATGGCTGATCTGCTGGAGCAGTTGTTGGGAGGTTAAGGTGAAGGCCAATCCAGCTGTAAGAGAGACCAGGATTAAAGTCTTTGAGATATGGATCCAGGGGCTCTCTGGCTCTCAGTACCAGGGCTTAAGTAGCATATCCGTGGACAGACGGATCAATACCTCTTGCCTTTCTTTCCACTCGATCTTCAAGGAGATTTTTTGGCAGTGCTTTCATGGGGTCCTCTCCACATGCCCCTAATGACACGGTGGGAGTTATCATTTAGACCGCAGGGCTTCAATCCCAGCAGCTCGTGAGGGGCTGCTGGAGAGTCAGGAGAGGTTGTAAGTCTTAAGTTTTTATATAGAACATGTTGCAAGGGCATAGGTGTAAGAATCATACTTATTTCACACCATAAAATGTACAGTGCATAAGCTCTCCACAGGTGAAAAACATAACAAACCATCCTATCTTTATGAAATTGAGGAGACATTTTTTTTTAAATTCACACTAAGCTCAAAGCTTATGGACTGAGCTACTTCTCAAAATCCATTCTTCACATTACACTTAGACCTTAACATTAGTTTGCTGATATGCCGGGTCAGTATTGGTTTGCATCAGACCCTGCACACTTTTCATACATTCATAATTACATCAAATCTAAACACACACACACATCAAACACGAAAGCATGACTTACTTTTGCCTGCGATAGTGGTATCTCAATCCATTGTGAATACACATCCATAAATCCGCTTAAAGGTTTTAAAAAAATATGCACCTCATAATTTAAGATCTTGTCTTAATCATGACTTAAGACATTTACATCAATATTACAGTATTTCAGTGATTGCTGTAAGTATATCAATAGTTACAGACAGTGCAAACAGGACCTAGTAGGAGCTAATTCAGCATGAGTTTTCATGGTGCAGATTTGTAAAAATAAATAAATATATAAAAAAGGCAAAAAAAGTGCTAAAGTGAGATTACAGCAAACTCACTGTGTCCGTCCCAATACCCATATTTGCGGTCTTGAGCGCTTAAGTGCACGTTAACGCGACGGCAGGTAATAACACACAGTGCACTTGCCGATTCAAATTCCACAATTCACTATGGTTTACTGCTCCACACTAGTCCAGTTGTATCTATAGGCCCGTTTTAGGACCGAGAATAATCAGCAGACATGAAGAAGTTGAAGTTCATGACATGTTGATTCAAGGTGAATATTACACAGATGGTTATCACGCAATATTAATAACTCTTGATGGCATATAGACACTGTTAATAATATATTAAATAAATATGAAATATCATATTATCATCTTGAGACATATGTTCCATCCTTTAAAATTTGATCTGACAGAAACCATTAAAAATAATATAATATTATGTCTCTTTTGTATACAGTAGACCTAGATAACACAATTTAATGTTTTTATTTATTGTATTCCTCCTCTCAGCTGCTGAATGTGTTTTTTTTACTGTCATCTGATTGTAACTGTAATACTATCCTACTTATTTGTTCAAACAAATCATCTTAACAGGATGACAGTGAGCTCTGATAAACCTCGCTTGTGGTCTTTTTTTTTATTTTTATTTAATCTTTATTCAATCAGGCAGTCTCATTGAGATTAAGATCTCTTTTCCAAGAGAGACCTGACAACAAGAACATTCAAAAGAACATAACAAAAACAAAATCAACACAACTACACAATAATCAAGGTAAATAATTAAAACAGTTACAAGAATCATTGAAAACTTCAGATAGTAAAGATTTAAAATCTCCAGGGGGAATGGAAGACTGTAGTTTTTTGCAGTTAATGACATTTAAAAGGTGCATAGTACCTGAACCCAGTTCTGCCAACATTAGTGTGTACATGAGGGATTTTTACGGTTAGGTAGTTACTGGACTGTGTGCTGTAGTTACAGATTTAAATGAAAGAAGAGATGTGAGGTAGCTTGGAAGCTTCAACAGTAGAGCTTTATAGATGAATAACATGAGATGGCTATCTCTTCTTGACTGTAAGGAAGTCCATCCAACCGTGTGATACAGAGAACAATGATGAGTACGAAATGTGTCATTTGTGATAAAGCATAAAGCACTGTGATACACAGGATTTAACTGCTGAAGTGTTGATGGGGCAGCAAAACGATACAGAATATCTACATAGTCAAAACAGACATGAAGGTTGACTGCACAATAGTTTTATGGTTGGAAGAAGACAGACATCCTTTAATTCTGTACAAGAAACCGAGTTAGATTTTTTAATTTAAATCGAATGTTGAATGTGAATCTTGAATGATAGTCTGCTGTCAAGCCAAATTCCTAAATATTTGTAGGACTCAGCAAGAGTAATATGGGTGCCATTGAAAGTTTTAGTCACTGGTTGAGGTGGAGAATACCACGAACTTGGTCTTTTCTGCATTTAAAACTAGTCTGTGACTAAAGAGTGATACTTGGAAAGCATCAAAGGCAGACTGAAGACGAGTCAGGGCCTGGGCTGACACCTGGGGCATATAAAGTAGTATCATCAGCAAAAAAATGCACATGGAAGTATTGATTTGGAAGTATTGTTATTTATGTATAACATAACCAGCAGTGGATCAAGGATAGACCCCTGTGGCAACGCATTTCTGATGGTAAGATGGCTTGACTGAGCTTAGCAGACCTATAGACTGTAGTTTGTGGAGTAGGATTTTGATCTACATATTCAAATGCTTCAGAGAGGTCAATGAAGAGGGTAGCACAAAAATGTTTCTTATCTATGAAGGAGACAATGTTATCAGTGACTGAAACTGAAGCTGTGATTGTGCTGTGACCTGCCCGAAAACCAGACTGCTGTGGCGGTAGTAATTTTTGAGAGTCAATAAAGACACGTAGCTGTAAATTAACCAAGGATTCTAGGATTTTTGCTAAGAAGGGAAGTTTGGATATTGGGCGATAGTTGTTGAGATTGGAGACATCACCACTTTTGTGTAAGGGTGTTACTTTCCACAAAACTGGAATAATGCCTGTTAAATATGTTTGATAAAAATATGTGCTAAATGTGGACAGATTAAGGGGGCACTTAGATGAAGGAGATTTGGGTCAAGACGATCTGCACCTGTGTTTTTGCAAGCTTTTAACCTAACCAGTTTTGTAAACATCTGCACTGCTGACCAGATTAAAAGAAAATTTACACTCTGAAGAAGCAGAGGTGATGGGGATTCTTACCGGGCACTAGGGCACTGTGGCAGTTCCCTGGAAATATGTCACACAAGTAGGCATTTGACTACTCGAAAATGCTCCAAGTGTGGGTATTAGGACGCACATACTCACTACATGGTGTGATTATACTTTTTGTTTTATCACCCAAAGCTTGATGGGAACTGTAGTGCCAAAGCTCAGAACACGTTTATCCTGTATAAAAATAAGAAAAAGAAAAACAACAAAAGTGAAGCAAAATTCATGAATATTAGCTTTTTTGTTTTGCACCATCAATATTTTTTGACATTACCAAGGCTTAGTTTAGTTCAATTTTCTATTAAATTTTATTTACGTAACACCAATTCATAATAGAAGTTGTCTTACTGCACTTTTTCTATACAACAGGTCTAGACCGTACTCTTTATAATATTATTTACAGAGACCCAAAACTTCCCACCATGAGCAAGCACTAAGTGACAGTGGCAAGGAAAAACTTCCGTTTAAGAGGCAAAAACCTTGGACAGAACCAGATTCAGGGTGGGCGGCCATCTGCCACTACAGGTTGGGTTGAGAGAGATAGAGCAGGAGGAAAGAGAGCATACAGTAGCACAATGCAAATGCCACCTAGAATTTTAAAATAATAATAATGTAATGGTAGTGGTAATATTAACATTAATAAAGTAATAATAATAGGAATAATAATGATGATAATAGTAATAAGACTAATAATAACAATTGTAGCAGCAGTTGTCGGGCAGGAACACAGGGGGCACCAGGTGGCCCACAATCACAGATCCAGACTCTGCAGCTCAGGAGGTAGAAATACCTGCTGAAAGCGACAGAAGGAGAGATGAGAGAACACAAAACTACGGGAGAGAGAAGATGTCGAGTTAGTAACATGCATTAATGGGATAAGAATGTGTACAGATGGAGAGGAGAGGAGGAGAGAGGTGCATCATGGGAAGTCTCCCGGCAGTCTAGGCCTATAGCAGCATAACTAAGCCCTAACTATAAGCTTTATCAAAGAGGAAAGTCTTAAGCCTACTCTTAAATGTGGAGATGGTGGCCTCCCGAACCCAAACTGGGATCTGATTCCATAGGAGAGGAGCTTGATAACTGAAGGCTCTGGCTCCCATTCTACTTTTGGAGACTCCAGGAACCAGAAGTAACCCTGGATTCTGGGAGCACAGTGTATTAGTGGGGTAAAAAGGTATTAAGAGCTCTTTAAGATACGATGGTGCCTGACCATTAAGAGCTTTGTAGGTAAGGAGAACAATTTAAATTAAATTCCGGATTTATGGAGTGTTTCCTAATAATATTGCCAAAAGGAAGCATATATAAGGTGAATAGAATCGGTCTAAGCACAGAAGCTTGTGGAACTCCGTGACTAACTTTGGCATGCACGGATGACTCACCGTTAACATGTACAAACTGAGATGGATCTGATAGAATTTAAACCAGCTTACTGTGGTTCCTTTAATGCCAATTAGATGTTCCAGTCTCTGTAATAGGATGTGATGGTCAGTGGTGTCAAATATAGCACTAAGATCTAACAAGACAAGTACAGAGACAAGTCCATTGTCCATTGTCCAATTAATTAATTAATTAATTAATATCTGTCAGCCTGGCTACAGAGCTGAAAAGAAACCTGGGGTTGTTTTTATTTTCCTCTATTAATGATGAGTAGTAGGCTGCTCTTGCATTATGGAGGGCCTTCCTATATGTTTCAAGACTATCTTGCCAGGCTAAATGAGATTCGCCCAGATTGGTGGAATGGCATTTTTTTATTGTACATTCTGACAGAAGCATATCGAATCTAATAATGAGATATATGCAGTACTAAGGCTATCATTATCAACATCCACATGTATATTAAAATCACCTACAATAATTACTTACAGTTTTAAGGACTAAACCTGGTAAAAACTGAGAATTCAGATTAAAATTCAGAATAAAGACCAGGATACCAGTTATAGGTACACTATAACAAATAGAATTGGCTGTCGTGTTTTCCAGGTCGGGTGTGAAAGACTAAGAACAAGGCTTTCGAATGAGTTATAATTTAGTTTAGGTTTAGGGTTGATTAATAGGCTAGAGTCGAAGATGGCTGCAACTCCACCTCCTCGGCCGGTGCCTAGAGGAATATGAGTATAAATATGACTGGGCGGAATGGATTCATTTAGACTAACATATTCTTCATGAACCAGCCAGGTTTCAGTAAGACAAAATAAGTCAATATGATACTAAATCGTTCACCAGTACAGCTTTAGATGTCATCTAAAGTTCTAATGTTCTAAAGAGTCCACATTTAATTCTCCAATTTTGTTGTGCTATTTCAGCATTTTTGTTTAGGTTTTTATGTATAACTCCTCTTCTGTTAACTTTTGATTTTAAGTGGTCGGGGGGCAGACACCATCATCGTCAATATTACTGCTGTGCAATATCCACTGTCTCAGAATAATCTTAATAAGCTACACTTAAATTGACAGTACATGCATTACTACTTATTACTTATATTATTACATTGTATTATTATACCGTACATACTTATCATCAACCAGTAATCCACTTTGTGCTTTCCATTTATTTTAATTTTATACTTATACCCACTTGGTACTTAATTTATCTGACCTGTATTATAGTGTATTAAATTTTTTGCTTAGTACTTCTATTCCTGTGTGCACTGACATGACAGTGAGCTGCTGTAACAAAAGAGTTTCCCCTCGGGGATCAATAAAGTATTTCTGATTCTGATTCTGAAGTAGTTTTGGGTGGGTAACTGCTCTGGAAGTGCAGAGAAGCGTAGGAGCACAGATTTGTAGATATGAGAGCTGCTCCATCCAAAGTGGGATGAATGCCGTCTCTCCTAATCAGACCAGGTCTTCCCCTGAAAGTCCGCCAATTATCTACAAAGCCCACATGATTTGCTGGACACCACCTCGACAGTCAGTGGCGGAATGAAGACATGTGGCTAAACATGTCGTCACTGGTCAGATTTGGCAGGGGCCCAGAGAAAACTACGTAGTCCAACATTGTCTTTGCATATGTACACACCGGGTCAACATTAACCTTAGTGACCATCAATTGGCGTAATCGGGAGTTGTTTCCTCTGATGTGAATAACAATCTTTCTGTATTTACGCTTATCCTTAGCCAGCAGTTCTAAATAGGATTCAATGTTGCCCACTCTGGCCCCAGGAATACATTTGACTATGGTCGCTGGTGTTGCTAACTTCACGTTTCTCAAAATGGAGCTGCCAATAATCAGAGTTGGTTTCCCAGTGGGTGTGTCGCTGAGTGGGGAGAACTTGTTAGAAACGTGAACAGGTTGTAGGTGAACCGTGGGCTTCTGCTTAGGACAGTCACCCAGCCTCCCAGACATGGTGCCTTGGCCTACGGTTTTTGTCAGTTTTTGCTCCATAACTACAAATCATGTTCTTTACATGCACTTTCTTGATTTGAAAGTATTTCCTCTACTGTTCCAGGCAGCCATTGTTTTCTATTCATTTCCATACAGTATGAAAATCGAATTGCTGAACTTTATTTTGTGTAATCCCTCACAATGAACATTGAATCTGAATTAATTTTAAATTTAGCTATGAGGTCATGCAGTTTAATTGCAGACTGATTTTAAAAGTCTGTCTTCCATCACCATGCAACAATAATGTAAAAATCAATGCAGACTTTATGTGTACTGTGACGGATTAGACACTGATTTTCATATCCAACAGAAATGAATGGAAAACAATGGCTGCCTGTGACTGCTACACAAATTCATTCAATAATCTAAAACACAGCAGCATGGTTTGCAAAATTTTCCAGTTACCTGGAATGCAGCGTAATTTGTAGCAAATAGGCTAAAGTATACAAAACCACTGGCATATTCCTTTAAAGTACTGGTTAGTGTTGGTGTTGTTCACCAACTTAAAAAAAGACATACATACATAATTTGCCATAAAAATGTAGGAATGGACCAGCACAATAACAGCACAATTTTTTCAGTACTTGTCTAAATACTGTTTCATATGATTTTTTTTAATCAATGATGACAACATGGAAAACTAAATATGGTCAGATGTAAAGATTATAAATATCAGTACAAAGTATCGCCAAACAGTAGCAGAGACTACAAGGATATAGCCCAAGTATTGGTCGCACCAAGTGAAAAATCCAGAGAGTAGCATTTTGTTTGATTTGAGATGACTGAGCCCTGGACATGAAACAAACCCTGGATGAATTTCAGCCACAACCTTTTGTAATGCCACAGGCCACCTCTGATCTGTGATTGGTAACCGACATGAATCAAACAGATCGATTGACCTGTGGATCCAACAGAAGCCCATGGCCTGGAAAAAACAGGGTTGGCGACCCCAACATGCGGCGTGAGGCAGGCCAGCTTGACAGTCCGGCAGACACCAATCACAGCCAAGAATTGATGGGGTCTGGAGATGAATATTACATCAAAGCCCCTGTCCTGTGTCCTCTAAACAAGGACAGGTGTGAAGAAATAGAAGAATAATCATTTAGAGGGCTTCATGACAATTTTATCATTGTATAAACAATAAAAAAAGATCTAAAAAGAATGGATGCAGACAGTCTTAGCTTGGGAATTTCACTGGAAAAACCCTCCGAATTTCCTGTGAGACACTTTCTCACCCACTCTGTAGTCCAAGCCTCATGAGAGCAGGGACCTTCTCATGTTCTCCACAAACTGTAGCCGTGGGTATAAACAGCCAGTCAGACTCTGGCGCCCATACAGAGGTGGATTACAGCGATCCGTGCAGTAAGCGCAGAGCACGCTGTGCCATGCACGCCTCCCCTACGGCATGGTTTACACTGCTGCCGACACGCCGCTCTAAATCCACTCTTTGGGGCACACAGAGAGTGAAAACATGACGCCCACCCTTCTAGAACTCCCATTAAGTCCCTCTTTCACCGGCTCCCATTTTCCAGAGGGGTCAGCGTTCAAATTTGATTTAATGCGCTGCGCTGGCAATGCTGGCTGGCAGCGGCTGTAAAAGACTTGGGGATGAGGGAGAGATTATCCCACAGCAGAGAAAGCCAAGTTACGCTGACCTAATTGAAACCAAACGACCTCTCTGGACAGCTCGCAGATTTGATTAAAGCTCAGTCTTGGCCACCTCTGTTTACTTAAAATCCGATGGCAAGTTTCTAATAAATTGACACCCAGCACAACCGATGAAGTCACTGGAGATGAATTCGAGCCACAGCTGAGACAGACAGCCATGAAAACAGCTGCTTTAAATAGATACAATTACAGCGGGCTCTTTCTGCCACAGAGCATCACAATGCTTTCATTAGAATGTCGGTCTGAATTTCCAAAGATGGCCGCCAAGAGATTACTGCTGACACATTCCTGTACACTGTAAAAGATGCATCGGGCCCCAGCTTTTTAGGGTTTTGCCAGTCCCGGCCTGGCAGCCTGCGCTAAGTGACAGCAGTGCCAGGAAAGCGATATGGCTGTCCTAGAGTGAGGGCTTCCAGCCAGACATGCTGAAATGGAAAGTCAACCTGCAGTGTGTGTGTGTACATTATGTATGTATGTGTGTGTGGGGAGGTATCAGCTCCAAGAAATAAATAAGTGGAGAAATGACTGACTGAACAAGAATGATCAAACTTCAAAATGCATTTGATATGGCTGTGATCTAATGGCTGTCTCACACACACACACACACTCACCTCCCACTGTGCCGTCTCTCCCTCTAAATCACTCGTCTGCCTTTAATTCATCACGCTCATCTTATAATTTCATCCGTACAAATGTGGAGTGGGCCAATGTTGTGCATCACTGTTTTATCCCTCGTCAAGAGTCAGATACTCTTAATAAATGGCTGAAAATAAATCACATTAGATAAGAGGACCGGTTGGTTTTTCCCATTCCCAGACGAGAGTAAAACACTAACTGAAATGCTGTTTAGTGCTGAATAGGGAGCTGTAATAAGGCTTTGAATAGCCTCCCAGATATACAAGATGGAGAACACAAGCTGCATTTAACCATTTCAAATCCAACCCAGCTCTGGACTGCCACACTTCATAAGCCTATTGAACGTTGTTCCTAGTAAAAATTACAGCCTTGTAAGACCTGTAACTCCTGTTTTGGTATTTGATGAACCGCTCCCTGTGATGTGGTTTTCAATATGAAAACAAGAGGGGTGATATTAAAACAATCACTGTAGCCCGTCAGACTGTTGCGGTACTATAATTCGAGGCAGTTGTTCTCTTTAGTCCTGCTTCTGAGGTAGAGGGCTGATGTATCAGAGCACAGTGGTTTTTGTTTCGATGCCGCCCACATGTTGACTGAATAGAGTGTGTTTAGTGGAATTACAATACAGTGACAACAGCAGTGTTAACTTTCATGTTAACGCTGTTAGGTCTGATCCCAGAGTGAGTTTTCTCCCTGGGCATATCTGTAAGTATCACTGGCAATGCATTCAAGTTCTATTTTCTTGGTTTCTACTTTTGATCAAAAGAAAATGAGATGTGGCTCAGTTGATTAGCCGAGTGTCACCCCCCTCCCCCTGGTGTTGGACTAGCTTAAAGCTGGAGATGTTGTCTTTACTCAGAGAACCATGGTTACTTATGGTGCCCTCTAAGTTTGTACATTTGTGTAACAATTAAAATCTGATGAAAAGAAGCCAACAGAAGAATTGTTAAAACAGACATAGGACACTTTAGAAAAGATATGTTCAAAGAGTATTCAATCAAATGCCTCACGGAACTTTTCCACACAAAGTGAAGTTCAGTAAAGTCATTTTCAGATTGACAACATACCCAGCAAATACTTTAACTTTAACAAAGAATTTTTTTTTTTGTGTTCAGCAGATTTCATGGTATATATTTTATATTACTAACTCAAATTATGTATTTTTAATAAAGTTTTTTTTTCCCTTAGGAAGCACAAAAGATCAATTAAGGTCATTCATTAAACACCCCTATAATGGGATTAGTTAACATCAGTAAAAATGGTGCAACTTAATTCCTTGCACTTCCAAGAACACTTGAACAAAGTATAACAGGTAAGTACAGAATATTTTCAAGTTCAAGGTTTAATAATTTTCAGTAAACCTGTGGTAACCTGACATTAGGAAGGCCTGGTCCTCAGAGGTGTTTAACTAATTAAAACTGATTATATCACTCTAATATGAGCTCATAATATTTCTAATTGTAGAGAGAAAATGTGTTTGGCTTTTGTGTCTTTTTATCTGTGTGTTTTGTAAGTAGAAAGAATAGTTTGTAATATCAGGACTCTGAGACTCTTCTGTTTCATGTTCTGCCAATACTTTAGTATCAGGTGCTACCATCTGTTGTTCCGCAATACGTGGCCAAGGTCTCTCACCCCTCTCTTTTCTCTTTCTTTCAACTCTCAACTTACACCCCAAACCACAAGACATGTGTGCTGTGTCCTGCTTTTGTGAATTGAAACTGGTGGATGTTGCATAATCGACTTTGTGAATAATAGCACATTCACTTCTCGGTCTAAGGTTACATGACTCTGGTGTAGAGCTCAAGAGATAAAGAGACTCACAGGAAATTTTAAAGAGTTGGAGTTGGTGTGGTAGCTACCACAATGCTGTAAAATGTGTTATCAAAATTCTTTACCACCAATATACTGACAAACCACAGTTTTACGCTGCTATTTAAAGCTCCGCTGAGATGTTAAAACCTAGCCATTTCAAAAATCTTATTAGGAAAGAATTTTTTTGAGTTTGTAGATAACAAACTCAAACAGCAGATGATGAGGTGACGTGTCAACCTACGCTCTCTTGTGTTGCATTCTTAGAGAGATGATTATCTCTCTGTTTGTGTATAATCACCTATAATCAACATCATTACAACATTTCTCAAGTTGCTTCTGTCACTGCAAAAAGTCACTGAATAAATGTGATTCAGGAAGTGCATATTCACTTTCAATCTCATGTCTGTGTGTGTTAAGTACAGAGCTGGATTCAGGACATGGTTAGCCTAGCTTAGCATACAGACTGGAAGTGGGGGACAGCTAGCCTGGCTCTCTCACATTCAAACTACGCCTACCAACTCCTTAAAAGCTCATCAATTAACACATTTTATACCATGGTCTGGGTGAATACTTCTGATTGGCTGCATGGTGTCCATTAATTCCTGATAATGGACACCTACAAAGTAGTTCCAATGAAACTGTCTTTTCACCGTTCTAAATTAATGTGCTGGCTGCATAGTATCAGCCTATATCTAAAATGAGTAACCACAGCAACAGGGACGCAGTCAAAAACCTCTGTTTACAATTTATTGCAACACGTTAACAACCTAAAATCTAATTACAACAATGAGTGACTTAAATATTTCTTTGAACCTATTTGGAGAATATTCAATTTTCAATTTTATTTATTTAAGTTATTTATTTAAGTAAGAAGTTATCTCATTGCACTTTTCCTATAGAGCAGGTCTAGACTCTACTCTTTATAATATTATTAAGAAATGGCGAAATTATAGAAATGGCGTTCCAACAACCTGGAAGAATCCCATTTAGTCTGACGAGATAGTCTTAAAACATATAGGAAGGCCCTCTGTAATGCCAGAGCAGCTTACTTCTCATCATTAATAGAGGAAAATAACCATAACAACCCCGGGTTTCTTTTCAGCACTGCAGCCAGGCTGACAGAGAATCATAGCTCTATTGAACCATGTATTCCTATAGCTCTCAGTAGCAATGACTTCATAAGCTTCTTTAATGATAAAATTTTAACTATTAGAGAAAAAATTCATCAAGTCCTGCCTTTAACCGGTGCCGAATTGTCTTCAAACACAGGAACCTTGGAAACAGCTGTTTTAGCTGCTTTGCTCCTGTCAACCTTCTTCAGCTGACTTCAACGATTAATTCATCTAAGCCATCAACCTGTCTCTTAGACCCCATTCCAACTAGGCTGCTTAAAGATGTTTTACCCTTAATTAGCACTTCTTTACTTGATATGATCAATCTGTCTTTATTAACAGGCTATGTACCACAATCCTTTAAGGTAGCTGTAATTAAACCGCTTTTTAAAAAGCCCACTCTTGATCCTGGGGTTTTAGCCAACTATAGACCTATATCTAGCCTTCCCTTTCTTTCTAAGATCCTCGAGACAGTAGTCGCCAATCAGTTGTGTTAGTTTCTAAATAATAATAGTTTATTTGATTAATTTCAGTCAGGGTTAAGAGTGATTCATAGCACAGAGACAGCACTGGTGAAAATTACAAATGACCTTTTAACTGCATCAGACAATGGACTTGTCTCTACTTGTCTTGTTAGATCTTAGTGCTGCATTCGACACCATTGACCATCACATCCTATTACAGAGACTGGAACATGTAATTGGCATTAAAGGAACCACACTAAGCTGGTTTAAATCCTATCTATCAGATTGATCTCAGTTTGTACATGTTAATGATGAGTCCTCCATGCACACCAAAGTTAGTCACGGAGTTCCACAAGGTTCTGTGCTTGGACTGATTCTATTCACCTTATATATGCTTCCTCTAGGCAGTATTATTAGGAAACACTCCATAAACTTTCATTGCTATGCAGATGATAACCAATTATATCTATCGATCAAGCCAGATGAAACTAACCAGTTAACTAAACTTCTGGATGACCTGCAACTTTCTGATGTTAAACTCTGACAAAACTGAAGTAATTGTACTTGGTCACAAACACCTCCAAGACACATTATCTAAAGACATAGTTGCTCTAGATGGCATTGCCCTGGTCTCCAGCAGCGAAAAATTAGTGCATGCATTTGTTACTTCTAGGCTGGACTACTTATTATCCGGCTGCCCGAATAAGTCCCTTAAGACTCTCCAGTTGATCCAGAATACTGCGGCATGTGTACTGACAAAAACTAGGAAAAGAGGTCATATTTCTCCAATATTAGCTTCTCTGCACTGGCTCCCTGTAAAATCCAGAATAGAATTTAATATCCTTCTCCTCACCTACAAAGCTCTTAATGGTCTGGATGCAGGGTTACTTGTGGTTCCTAGAGTCTCCAAAAGTAGAATGGGAGCCAGAGCCTTCAGTTATCAAGCTTCTCTCCTGTGGAAACAGGTCCCAGTTTGGGTTCGGGAGGCTGACACCATCTCCACATTAGATGGTAGAAGAGTAGGCTTAAGACTTTCCTCTTCGATAAAGCTTATAGTTAGGGTTGGCTTGGGTGAGTCCTGAACCATCCCTTAGTTATGCTGCTATAGGCCTAGACTGCCGGGAGACTTCCCATGATGAACGTCTTTCCTCTCTCCTTCTCTCCCTCTCCATCTGTATGCATTTGTATCCCATTACTGCATGTTACTAACTCGACATCTTCTCTCTCCCGTAGTTCTGTGCCTTCTCGTTTCTCTCCTCTCTCCTTCTGTCGCTTTCAGCAGGTATTTCTGCCTCTGGAGCTGCAGAGACTGGATCTGTGGTTGTGGGCCACTTGCTGCCCCCGTGTTCCTGCTCGACAACTGCTGCTACAGTTGTTGTTATTGGCTCTGTTATTGATGCTGACATTATTTTTCCTATAGCTGTCGTTCCTATTATTACTAATTTATTAATATTAACACAACAATTACTATTCTACTATTTAAAAAAAAATCTATGTGGTCTTTGCATTGTTATGTTATGATTTGGCGCTATATGAATAAAATTGAATTGAATTGAATTGAAATGGCACAAGACATTGGCATCAGCTGGCTGCGGTCACCTCGACATTAGAAATAAATTTAAAAAAAATCTGAATATCTTATTTACAACACAGAGTGTAGTCCTTTAGTGCCTCATCCTTTGAACACCACAGGATGGTGACTGTAACACATACACTGCAGGAAGTACACTGCCTCTCTGAACTTACTGATACTTTGTATCACATAAGTGATCATCTCACATCCCATTTGCTATTCAACTCGCTCCTTCAGGCTGTGGCTGACAGTACACATGGCCTATCATTTGTTTGTAAAAATTGATATTGATTTGGGGACAATGACATGGCTGGATAGCTAGCTAATCTTGTTGTTAAATATACTGTCAAATTAGATTTACTGTTTGTCAACCATATGCGATATTATTGACTTAGAATATTGTTAGCATAAAATGTTAGCAAGCGTTCTATGCGCTAAGCGGACTAGAAATATCTCCCGTTGCCATGTCGTATCTAAGGTTCATACTATTTACAGGAGTAGTGAACAACGTTTCCATTGTATAAGAACTTTATGGGAAGGTAATGATTGTCCCAGGTATTAGTCAAATGGAAACCAAGTTATGGCTTGTGAAAAACTTTAGATTTTGATTGCAAAATGCATATTATATGCCATTATAAATTAATGGTCTTAATTTTTTCTTAGGCAAGTGACCATAGTACGGTTGCCTCTGCGGAGTTCATGAATTCCTGATAATGGACACCTCGTCAGGCATTATCTCAAGCTTGTCTTGTTTGTCACTGCTCCTAGCTAATGTTCGCCAAGAAATCCTTACACCACATAACTCCATGTAAGAAACGACATATTTTACATTTACATTTCTGATACAATTTGTCAGTTAATCAACTTAATGGGTGTTTGTAGACATATTTTTGTCATCATGCTGATTTAAACTTCACAGAACATTTAATTCCGGTTAAGTAACATTAGACAAAGATGAGCAGCACAAGAGGAAGAACCTAAACTATTATATGATCAAGAGTTCTTGCTGCAAACAGTTAGGCAGCCAGCTAGCTTGTTAGTCTTGCTGACTTTCCAAATTCACGGCTAATACTTAGATGGCTAATAGAGAAAATTAAAGCGAACAGTAAAATTATTGCCCAAACTGCAGTAATTAGTAAATAAGTAATAAGTAAGTAGTAAACATCAGTTTACTGCTCGGCGGTAATTCTTTTCCTAGTATGGCGAAGGCATGACCCACCCTACTGTGCCTCTGATTGGCTTACCCTTATATTTTTACCCTAACCCTAAACAATCTCACTCCTCTTGCCTAAACCTAACCGACCCAACCAATGAAGGCAACGAGTACTAGCCAATGAGAGGCAGAGTAGGGCGGGTCATGACTTCACCATCCTAGGAAAAATAATTTGGCCTATGTACTTGGCGTAGTTGTATGCGCTCACAGTTCTTCTGTGGTGGTAATTAACGTGGTAACTCATCTAGCTAAACAGCTGAACTCTTGGCTTGCTGACAACATGTTTGATCCCTCATGTTTCTTGCCCCATATTTTTGATGTTGCCATGTTCCCAGATCTCAGTAATTAACTTGGTGAGTAAAATGTTATCATGGCCGATAGAACCGATGGCCAGAGCTATAAAAATAAAACCAAAAAGTTGTAATAAACAGTTTTTCTTTAACTACATAGCATGACCTATTATGTTCTTTTTTACTGTGAATGTTCTTGAGTGTTGGTGAACTGTGTCCAAGCTTGGTCCATAAATGTCTGGGGATGTGGACTTTGGGTGCAGCTTCTGCTGTTAGTATTTGGCTTTGGGCAAGCATTGGCTGATTCTGGCACATTAATAATCAGGACTCTGGCATGAGTCTGGAATCAGGGCAATAATTCTTTGCTACCTGAGAACATAAAGCATTATGCTACAGAAGAGTTAGTGTGGATACAAGTTTAACCAGGGCAATGCGCTGTTAATTAACTCAAAGACACTTCAGCCCTGTTTAAATATCAAATGTACCAAATGGTCTATTATCCAGCTTTTATGACTGTGTTTAAAGATGGACACTCTGCAGACCTTGACAAAGTGGATAAAGGTGTTTTTTTCCCCTTCTGTCTTTAAGGGCAGGAGAGAATCGGACATGCCATAGCCAATGGAGAAGCTGTCCTGGCGGCTGGATTGTGGGAAAATCAAAGTCGGTGGTGGTGGCGTATGGCAGCCATTATCTCCCTCTGTGATTAAAAGCAAGAGTCTGTCCCCCTGCCTCAATCCCCAGCCTCCGGCCAAGCCACCGACCACAGCTATTTCTCCTGGTCCCTGTGTACCATTTAATCATGTGTGCACTCTTGACTATTGTGGTCGGGCCAGTTTGCATAAGCAGAGGGGAAGGGGGGCAGGAGAGAGAGACACAGTGAAAGAGAAAGAAAGAAAGAGATGGATGACAAGTGTGAGAAAAGTGCAAAAAGAATGAAAAGAAGTGCTCATGCAGTATCAAGTCTTAACCATAACTTGGTCAACATGTTTCACTGAAAGTGTCAAATTCCACCATGCTTCTCCCTAAACACTTCAATCATGAACAGTGAGCTGAACAGAAGGTGATGAGTGTCAATAGTGTCAATAGTATCTCAAAATTAACCAGAGAGACATGTTCTGTTGCAGCTTTGACCCAGTTCATTTGTTTGCCCCACTTAAGATGCCCATCTTGCGAAAAATAATTCAATTCCATCCAGTTTTATTCATATAGCGCCAAAACAGAAGTTATCTCAGGTCTAGACCGTACTCTTTATGATATTATTAACAGAGACCCAATAATTCCCACCATGAGCAAGCACTTGGCGACTGTGGCAAGGAAAAATCCCTTCTAATAGGCAGAAACCTTGGACAGAATCAGGCTCTGGGTAGGCGGCCATTTGCCGCTGAGAAAGAGAGAGAGAGAAAGAGAGAGAGAGAGAGGGCAGGAGGAAAGAGAATGTACAGTAGCAAAAGTTCCACATAGAGATGTAAAAAAATAGTAATGGTAATAATATTAATATTAATAAAAATAATCATAGTAATAATAATAATGATAGGAATTATACTAATAATAATAATAATAATAATAATAAGACTAACAATAATAATTGTTGCAGCAGGTGTTGAGCAGGAACATGGGGGCAGTAGGTGGCTGGCAATCATAAATCAAGACTCTGGTGCTCCGGTGGCAGAAATACCTGCTGATAGCAACTAGAAGCTTTATCAAAGAGGAAAATCTTAAGCCTACTCTTAAATGTGGAGATGGTGTCTGCCTGCCGAACTGGGACCTGATTCCACAGGAAAGGAGCTTGATAATTGAAGGCTCTGGCTCGCATTCTACTTTTGGAGACTCTAGGAACCGCAAGTAACCCTGCATTCTGGGAGCGCAGTGTTCTAGAGGGGTAATAGAGTACTATGAGCTCTTTAAGACACAATGGTGCCTGACCATTAAGAGCTTTGTAGGTGAGGATATGGTAGGATTTTGTAGGTGAGGATTTTAAAATCTATTCTGGATTTTACAGGTAGCCAGTGCAGAGAAGCTAATATTGGAGAAATATGATCTCTTTTCCTAATTCTTGTCAGTACACGTGCCGCAGCGATCTGGATCAACTGGAGAGTCTTAAGGGACTTATTGGGGCAGCCTGTTAATAAGGAATTGCAATAATCCAGCCAAGTAACAAATGCATGGACTAGTTTTTCAGCATCATTTTGAGACAAGATGTGCCTGATTTTGCAATGTTTTAATAGGTGAAAGAAGCCAGTCCTTGAAGTTAGTTTCATGTTTCATTTCAAGGATAAATCCTGATCAAAGATAACTCAGAGGTTCGTTACAGTGGTGCTGAAGGCCAGGGCAATGCCATCTAGAGTGACTATATCTTTAGATAACGTGTCTCTGAGGTTTTTGGGGCCAAGTACAAAAACTTCAGTTTTGTCAGAGTTTAACATCAGAATATTGCAGGTCATCCAGGTTTTTATGTCCTTAAGGCATGCTTGAAGTTTAGCTAATTGATCAGTTTCATCGGGCTTGATCGATAGATATAAGATCGATATAGAGTGTTTCCTAATAATATTGCATAAGTGCTGTCCAAGCACAGAACCTTGATTCATCATTAACATGTACAAACTGAGATCAATCTGATAGATAGGACTTAAACCAGCTTAGTGCGATTCCTTTAATGCCAATTATACAACAAGTAGTTCCGACCAAGCAATTTGATTGGTCAACTAGACATTTAGAACATGCTCAAATCAGCATCATGCTCATCACTAAAAATAGTACTCCGCCAGTTGCGTGCCTCCCTTGTTTGTGGTAAGCCGGAGAGTAAACTGTTTTGTGACCGCAGTGAAAATGTTTTTGAAAGGTTAAATGCCAACAAACATGGATTGAAGCAGAATATTTCGTTAGATAAAAACATGTTGTGAACACCCTCTCATGTAATATTGCTTTAATAAATGTTCCAGTCTCTGTAATAGGTTGTGATAGTCAATGGTGTCGAATGCAGCACTAAGATCTAACAAGACAAGTACATAGACCAGTCATTTGTCTGAGGTGAAGGAAATTGCTCTCATGGCATTGTTGCCAAGGACTTTGGTCAATTTGGTTATGAAAAGAAAAACATGTAGAGCAGAAAATGTTTTCTTTGACAGTACATTTACATAACTAAAAGTAAAATTAGTTTACTGAGTTACATTTTTAACATGATGGAAATGGGCATAGATTCTTGTATGATATCCATTAACTACAGAAAGGTAAAGAAATGAATACATTTAAAACTGCATTAAAAACACAAGTCCAACATGTTAACAAATGACAGTTTGTAGCAAGTAGTAGTTGGATAGTTCTCCATAAAGAATGAGAAGTATTCATTAATAAATTACCCATGTGTAGTGACTCCACTTTCTTGTCAAATCAATCTCATTAATTAAATAATTACCTGCAAGTTACCAGTAAGGTATTAAATGAACTAGAATAAAATAGATGAATAAAAAATAGAAAATTATTATTTCAACATATTATTGAATGAAAAATTACAAGCAGATTTTGATCACTTATGATAGCTACAGTAGCAATACTAGCAAGCTAGAAAGAGACAGGACAAAACATTACAGAATTGTTTTAGATAACTTGAAGGAAAACATGTTATAACTCTTTGTACACACTGAGGGGCGAATTCACAAAGAATGAATTGTGGCTGCTGATAGCACCGTGAATTGTGCATCAATTGCAACTGCTATCTACAACATCTCAAGGTCCGATTCACAAAAGATATTACAATGATAATACAATATTAATGTAATGATATTACAGCGCAAACACGCTCAGCTAGCGCTGGTGTTTGTGAATTGGACTTTTTTTTCAATGAGGCTCATTTTGCGCCAAATATATGCATTTTACCTCATTTACATACCTGCAAATAGCACCGGAGCACGGAGACGCTATTTGCTTGGCAGTGCAGTTAAGGGTGCGGTTCACCCTTTGCGGGTGCTTTGAGAATTACACGGTTTCTTTTTGTCGTATTTATACAGGCTTAGCAATCCTTTCGTGAAATCGCCCCTCAGTTTTCCTGTGCAATGAAGGGATTATTAGCAAGATTACAGATGCACTCACTTTTGATGTTACCTTCAAAAACAGTGGTAGCTAGACTAAACTGTTGGCTTGTTCACTCCCTGTATTATTGTCTGACCACTCACCATTAATTAAACTGTAGTTTTCCTTTCTGTGTTAGCAATGAACTTGGAAAGTCAGTTAGTTAACTACCTGGCTGCCTAAGTGTTAGCAGCAAGAGCTCCACTTGTTTTTATCAGTCTAATGTTACTTCACCAGGAAAAATGTTTTGTGAGGTTTCGCTGTTGGCAAAACTATTGGATATCGGTAGTGAGTTTCCTCCAACTTTCTCCACCTTACTCATTTGATTTTTTTTCTCTTTTCCTCTATTATGCATCTTAAACGTGACACTTGAAATATAAGTAAAATTTCAGATGTTTTTTTAAAGTACTGGCAGCAGGTAGCTGCTAGCAAGTAGATGGATGCTTGACATTCAATATAACTGATTTTGCTATCTCAGCTTGCCTTAGTAAATGAGTGTTTAAGAGTCTCAGTACAAAACGTTATTGCACTGTTTGCACAAAGTGACTCCTTACAAAGTTGTTAATGGCATAAAAGTGAAGTCCATCATTGCCTCTTGTCAATAGTTTGGATACCTAAATATTTTTGAACGAGTCATCTGTTCTGTCAAAATATTGAGTCCTCAATTTCAGGGGTGTTTTGTTTCTTTCTATGGACTGACATTACATTGTTTTGAAAGGCTGCATGAAATTTCTTTGACTAAACCCTTGTCCTTTGACAGATCATGCTGGAACAGAGTCAGAGTGGCAGCGTGTGCTCAGGCCAGCGGAGGCTGAGATGTGAGAGATGATGTATGTGATGCCCTGAGCTAAGGCATGTTCACACCTCACCAAGTTCAGTTCAAATCCCCAAGAAAGACCAACACATTGTGCTGTACACTCAGGCACACAATTGCAGTCAGAATATGAGCCAATTGAAAATGTGTGTGTATATGCATGCTGTAAATAAAGTTAACCTTCAATCCTGCACAGGTTTTTTCACTTCATGAGCAACCATAATTATTTCAAAAACAATGCTTGCATATTGGGCATTATACGTCTCTGTAGTGTGATATGAATCCTACTTGTTTTATTTTCTGTTGCTATCCGTTAGGTATAGCACTAGCACCACGGCATGACAGGGAGTGCACATTCAGCACACAGAAGGCTGAACCTATGGCCTGAGGGGTCTTGCTATTTCTGCTTTATAAACGTGTGTCTGTCTCTCCATGATGCCGGTGTTGCTGTGTAGCGTTTGCACTGATGTGGTCTAGTTTGCCTGTGAAGCTTCCAGCCAAGCCCTGCCACCACAAGCTTGCATTAACCCTTTCCTGTGTCGCACACAGCCCTTGGACTGAAAACACTCAATTTGAGGTTTCTGGCTGAGCTGTGTTTGGAGGCAAAAGGTATATAGCTCAGCCTGCAGCTTCTCATATTGTTTTGTTTAGAGAGACTTCATCTGGAGAGTACAATCTTAGAAAAGGAAAGAAACACATTTTTTACTGTGATAAAGTCAGACTTAGGCTCTCTGTCAATATTTGAGATGCCACCATTTTACCTTTTTTTTTTGGCCAAAATGAAATTATTATTATGGGTATGGACCTTGGAAAAGGACCATACCCATTTGTGGCCAGATTAACTTGCTATGGGAACATTGGGCAAACGTTTGCTGCTGGGCCCTTACTGCCCCCTCTAACTTCATACCCTCTGTGCATTGTGTAAGTACTAATACTGCCTGCCATAGGTTTTCTATGTATTAGTTTGGTATAATTTGGTTGCACACAACTTTATTTTGGAACATGCAACATAAAATCATAAATTAATAAAACAAAATAATTTAGCTTCACAAAGTCACAGTTAAACAGAGCAGGTTGGGTTCTGGAATATGATGTACGACTGAGTAAAAGGGAATATGTTGGGAAATCATTTCGAAAGAGATCGAATCAAATTGTTCAGTGACTTGATTAAACCACAATCATTTGGACATGTCTTAGCAAGCGCAAGTCTCAGGAGAAACACAACAATACGGAGAAGTGAATATATTTAACCAAAACCATGCACTTTTGATATTGATACTGATATTTATAGATTCACAATTCAAGACTTTATTGCCATATCAACATGGTTGATTGGAATTTGCCATTTGCATTACCCTGGCCTCCAGCAGCACCATAAGGAACCTCAGAGTTATCTTTGATCCGGATTTATCCTTTAACTCCCACATGAAACAAATTTCGAGGACTGCTTTCTTTCACCTATGGAACATTGCAAAAATCAGGTACATCCTGTCTCAAAATGATGCCGAAAAACTAGTGCATGTATTCGTTACTTCTAAGTTGAACTATTGCAATTCCTTATTATCAGGCTGCCCGAATAAGTACCTTAAGACTCTCCAGTAGATCCAGAATGATGTGGCGTGTACTAGCAAGAACTAGGAAAAGAGATCATATTTCTCCAATATTAGCTTCTCTGAACTGGCTCCCTGTAAA
Organism: Siniperca chuatsi; assembly: GCF_020085105.1. NCBI lineage: Eukaryota > Metazoa > Chordata > Actinopteri > Centrarchiformes > Sinipercidae > Siniperca > Siniperca chuatsi. The sequence goes on from NC_058056.1 coordinate 897,218, forward strand.
ATCCAGAATAGAATTTAAAATCCTTCTCCTCACCTACAAAGCTCTTAATGGTCAGGCACCATCGTATCTTAAAGATCTCACAATACCATATTACCCGACTAGAACACTGGAAAAGTGCAATGAGATATCTTCTGTTATGAATTGGCGCTATATAAATAAAATTGAATTGAATTGAATTAGAGAGCTCACTTAACCAAGGACAGAGGAAGGCAAGAATAGTCAAACTTCTCGCTCGTAAAGCAAATAATATATTTAACCAAGTATAAAACAACCCATACGATCATCCTAAAAGCATAAAAGTTTACATACAATAATCATGAAAACATAAAACAGTAAACTTTAGTGGAGAAAATTCTGCAATTAGCCAGATTACCACTAAACAATTGGTACTTTTATGGCCCTAGGGATCTGGTACACAGTGCAGTTTTCCAATTTGTCTGGTTGGTAATCCAGCCTCTACGTCTCTTAAATATCTCTTAGCTTAGCATTCACTGACCATGCTGTTAGCTTTTATGTATATGTAATATACAAAATGTAAACTGATCAGAATCAGAATCAGAAATACTTTATTGATCCCTGAGGGGCAACTCTGCTCACTGTCACGTCAGTGCACACAGGAATAGAAGTACTAAGCAAATCAGAATATAATACACTATAATACAGCTAAGATAATTTAAGTACAAAGTGGATATAAGTATAAAATTAAAATAAGTGTGAAGTACAAAGTGGATTTATCAGTTACCAGTATATTGCACCAAAGTATTAAACAGAGAATATTGCACAATTATTTCAAGTGTTACAGTGATGTTAATGATCAATGTCCAGTTTAATGACTTAAGGTCATATAGACTGACACTTATAGGGAGGAGTTAAAGAGTCTGATGGCCACAGGCAGGAATGACTTCCTGTGGCGCTCTGTGGTGCTTTCTGGGGGGATGAGTCTTCCTCTGAAGGTGCTCGGTGATCAGTGTGGGAAAAAGTGACAATTGAAAGATGATGGTTAATTGTAAAATGTAGTGTATCAGTAATACAACGAGAGAAGAGTCATAAAATCAGTGAAGTGACTCAGTAATGTCTATCCAAAGTTTACTAGCATTAGCTAACAGCTAGCCACAATGGTCATACCATACAAAATCAGGCTGTAGCAACAAAACATCTGAATGCATTGAATTTCAGCATTGGTGTGTTTTATTGCTAGTGAAATTAACTTCTCATTTGTAAGAAAAAGAAAGTGTTATTTTGTCTTTCAAAAGTTACAAGGTGTGTTTTTAAAGTAAATATTATTTGGCACTGAAGTCCTAAAAGTCTGAGTGGTTACCATTCACTGCTGTGTGGAATTGCCAATGTGCAAAAATTGCCTGATGTAACTTTGTAAGGCCTTATGGTTCTTATTTTTGACGTTGAAAAGTGATTCTTGGGTTCTTCTCCAGTCAAAGAATAATCCAGTCTGACAGTCTGATTGTTTTATCAAAGCTGATGCGGCTCTAACCTTCTCGACCAGTGAATGAAGATTTTGGCTGAAGAGATGAAGACGTGAGACCATGGATAGTGGCCCACATTCTGGTGACCAAGGCCTTTTGATTGAGAAAATGCCATACGAGGGAGAACATCAGCGCCTTGTATCCACTGAAATAATAAGCTGACCCAACCTCCCCCTTTTTCGCTGTGCCTTTGAGCACTGGCCAACCATCTGAATCCACTCAGTCCCAAATGAGCAGCTTATTTTTCAAAGTGTCTCTCATTTGTGCTAGCTCGGCACCCCGACTTGCGATGGGAGGGGAAAGAGAGGGAGAGTGAGGTGGAGCGGAGAGCAGCAGTGTCATCTTAGAGCATGTCAGATTATCCTGTCTGGCTTGGAAATCCTTAGATGGGTCAGATTTTCCCTGGTGGAAGAGTATGTGGTGGGAAAATGGGCAGAGAGTGTTTCTACGGGACCTCTGAATCCACACTCTGCTTTACAGAGGTGATATGTGATTTTGTGGACACTGGACAAAATGAGAGCCAAGGTCGGTACACAAAGACAACATTGCTTTCAGGGTTTAATGTAAAAGTTAGAGGATATAACTTGATATAAATTATTACCCAAACTCTCTGTTGTAAACACTTTGACCTACCATACTTGCCCTAGTTGTGCAATGGATTATTACCAACATTTCGCATGCACTCACTTTTGGTTCATACCTCCAAACTAAGTGTTTTAGATGATATGGCTTGACTGTTGTCTTGATCTGTTGGTCTGACCACTCATGTTTCTTGCAGTCTTGGGGTACTGTCCTCACCATAAAACTGCATTAGTCATTTGTTCAAACAAAAAAATGTATGTTTTCTGACAAGCAACATCTTTTAATTGTGAGAATAATTATGATGTCTGAATCAAAGTTGGAAGTAGTGTGATATTTTTATATGATGGGTTTCTAACCATGACCATGATCTTTCCCTAAACCTAACTAAGTAGTCGCCTAAACTTAACCACACCTTAAAGCAGCATTAATTGATTTTTTGGACAGCATAACACGCTGTAGAAACAAGATTGTATACATATTATCACCCTTTAAAATTGATATGGCAAATGTGTTAGCAAACGGTTGTCTGCTAACACATCCAGCAGAGCAACATTAGCATTATTTTGGAGTCATGTTAGTCCAAAATTCACTCTCTTTTTAGCTCTGTTTTAGTCTCCACCAACTCCTGAGAGTCTTTAGCTGCTAAATGCTCCACTGTGTTCAGCAGTCTCTAACTGTGTCTGCTGCTAGTGTACAGTGGGGTTTACCAGAGCTTTCTTGCTGGCAGGTATGAGGATGTGGTTGCATGTCGGACATCACACTTTGGTTAGTATGATCTTATAATAACTGTAGAAATGATGGCTAAAACTATGAAAATAAAAGTGATAAACTGGATGCGTCCTTAAAATGAATGAGTTTTTGACCATGACAGATGCTGTAGGGCACTGTTTTGTTGAGCGGGGTCTGTATCTTGTGTTTGAACACCACGTGCATGATGATGCATGTGCACAAGCATGGGCTTGACATCATATACATATCTGCAGTCTGCAGACCACTAAAGCATTGCAACAGTTGGTGGCAGTAATGAGCCTTAAACTGTAGCAATGTGCAAATAACAGAAGAAAATAACAAAATTACTGCAAGCTGATGTAAACGATGCAGCTTGCAAACATTTAAAGACTTTGTTAATGTTTCACCAGGCAGGAAATGCCTTCAATGTGTTTGTTCTACACAACTCCTTTTGGTGTGAAACTGAATGAAAACGCCACCGCTTCTCTTTTAAAGCTGCACTAAGCAACTTCACATGTTGACAGCTCTAAATGGCAGCAACTGCTTTATATATATATATATATATATATATATATATATATATATATATATATATATATATATATATATATATATATATATATATATATATATCCAGGAATCCTGTGCACAGCCGAATCCACTGGTCTGTGATACTTTACACCAAGGGAAATCAAAAGGATAAGACAGGCCAAAGACCATATATTGATGAGTCCAGCTTTCTTCTTCTTCTGATTTAGTTTGTATTTCACTCTTAATTTTCATGACTTCTTATAAGTGCCCAAACCCAACTCTAGAGCTTCATTTGGGCAAAGGGGTAAAGGATGAATTAGTAAAGATGGGACACTCCTCTCTGCTACAGCCCCACTTGGTGACTTCAACATATTTTTTGCCCTATATAAAAAATATTTCCTTGTGAAGCTTTAAAAAATGTCCTAATTTTTTGTGAATTTTCAGAAAAAGTAACACCAGCCAAATGGCATATGTGGCTGGGAAATCTTTCTATACTTTACTTGCCATCTTGACAATTGACCAGTAGCTTTAGAATCATGTCTGTCACATTGGTTGGTGAAACTAACTCCACCATCTAGTCTGGCCAACAGATGGCCTTTCAAGCAGCATGTCTGACAGTTATCTCCATAAATCCAGAGCCAGGTCTTGGAAATGTTCACTTCCATCAGTAGATGTACCTGCTACCCTCCCAGAAACCTCTGGTATTCTCATGAAGCTCCTGAATGCCCTAAAGTGCAGGAGGGACTTTAAGATGTGAAAATATTCCTCAATTGCACAAGCCACTTGACATTTCTTAAAGGTTGGTGAGGAGCCAGACTAGCAAGACAAACTGGTCCCACAGAAGGTACTTTACTTTAGTGTCTCTTTGATTCTCTTTATGTACCTTTCATCACGCCACTGTACCACAGCGTTAAGCTCTCAAAACTCACTGCACATGGCAATGCAGCTTGTATGTATGTGCACCAATGCACACTTGCTCACTTCATACATTTTAAACACACTTTAAAGCAATAAAAACAAATAATTAATAACACATTCTTCCTCTTATAAATGAATAGTTGAATTCATAAGCAATAAAGCATGATCTTGCTCAATTCAGTACAGTTTTGGTAGTTTTGCTGCTACAGCCTTATTGGTCTGGTATGACCAGCAGTTTAGAGTGTCTAATGTTAGCGATTGCTAGCATTGATATAGCTGTGTAACTATTAGGCTTAGCATTTTCATTATTCTGTAATTGTCACTGGTGGCCACAGTTCAGCTGTTCAGAAAAAGTTACACCGGCTCACTTTAAACATAGCAGCATCAAATGCATTGTATAACTAAATTTAAGGGATTTATCCTAAAATGTAGCTACTGAAGAAGGAAATGGAAGACATGAGGATTCTTTATAAGATTGCATATCGGCCCAGACAATACTGGATTTTTTGGGCTGATATTCAATATTTGAGAGTTTAAAAAATCTCATAATAATGTTCGGGCTGATGTTTGTTTTTTAACATACCGGAAAATTTCAATTAAAAGCCGAGCCCCAATTAAACACGGAGTCAGAGAGACAGGAAAGAGACAGGGAAAAAAAGTGGTGACTCCCTAGCTTTGAAGTGGTCATAAAGTCAGAGTATGTGTCCATTCCACTATTATTTACCATATTTCCTATCTTTGCTGAGCAAGACTTTTGTGTGAAAGGAATTAAAGGCCTGTCCCAAATATCGGCATGTTGAGTTCAGTGACTGAAGCAAATAAAAGCCTGGACTAGTTTTACGGTATTTATGGTAATACCGTAAAACTAGCCAAGGCTTTTATTACAGTACCACTTTCTGATAAGGCAACCTTTATAAAGGGTTTAAAAGTTGTAACTAATGGATTTATTAATGGTTAATAAATAAATAAATAAATAATCAGTTATATGTCATTAAAAATAACAAATGTTTGGTTGTCATGAAAAAAAAAATTATTTGGTAAATGGACTATACTTATATAGCACCTTTCTAACTACTCAAAGCGCTTCAACTACATTCACACACTGATGGCAGTCATCATCATCAGTTGAAAGAAACTAATCATTCACACACCGAAGGCACAGCCCTGTGGAGCAACTGGGGGTTCAGTGTCTTGCCCAAGGACACTTTGACATGTGAGCAGAGGGAAGCTGGGATCGAACCGCCGGCCCGAAGTTGCCCCTTCGTTCATAGTCATAAATACAAATGATTCTGAATATGAATGTTCAGTATCAATGCATCAATATTTTTATGTTGTAGTAACCATATGTTGACACATGACACGGTTACTGATTGAATGTAAACGCATTATATAATTCGAAACTTTACTATTTGAACATTAAAAAGACATTCAGGAAAAGGCTGTTATTTAACTGGGCGACTGTGGCGTAGTGGTAGAGCGGGTCTTTCACCAATTGGAAGGTCGGTGGTTCTCGGTTTTCCCCAGCCCACATGTCGAAGTGTCCTTCAGTGTCAGCAAGACACTGAACCCCAAATTGCTCCCGAGGTGTGTGTGTGTGTGTGTGACTGATTAGTTACTTTGATGAGCAGTTCTGCCATCGGTGAATGTGATATGTAGTTGCAGCGCTTTGAGTAGTCAGAATATAGGTACAGTCCATTTAAGCACACGAAAAAAGATAATTTTACACATAATTAGATAATTTTCTGGTGTAGAAAACAGGGAGAAAAACTGCTGTGTCAAAAAGTCATAAATTCTTCTCAGAGAGTTTTGCCTGTATTGCCCAAGACCCGCTCACATTTACAAATCAAGTGCATCTGCTGACCTCATTGACCTCAGGCATCATGATTGACAGCAGGAGTGAAAAGTTAAGGTCGATAAATTAAGTGAAGATGAACTGAGAAATGATGAATCAGTGTAGCTTGTGGCTTGGAGGGCTCCGCCTTGAAGCCCAACCCGATTGGATCAGCATGTTTGTTTGGGACAAATAATTTTTAAGTCTTTGCCTGTCATCCACCAGGCAGATGATGACAAAGAAAAGCATCAAGACGCTCTGTCTTGATTGCATTTTAAACATTGGTTTGAGAGCGGCAGCCTATAAAGTTCCGTCCTCCTAACTTTGGATGCCGAAGTTGAAAAATCTGTTGGACTCGCAACTGATCTGATCTGTGAACCAGCGCACTTCGTCATGCACTTTGAAAAACAAGTTCTGCTGCAATCACACCGCAGCCACATGTGGCTTTTATAACCTCCATGTGTGTCGCTCTGTTTCCATGAGAAAGACAGCGCCGCTTTGTCATTGGCTCCTCCGAGAGAATGACATGATGAAACTCAGAGAGTCCCAGACCAAATCCCACTTATCAATCAATGCTGTCTGTTTGGAGGGTCACAGGGTCGCTCCCCTCAGCACCGCTCCACACCCAGCAGGTGCTTATCCCCTTTGACTGAAGTGCATGAGTCAAATGGCTGACATTAGAATAACAAAGGCGGACGGAGGCAGTTTGGAGATGGCCGGGTTTCACAGGTGCGGCTAAATCCCACCGATACAGCGGGGAGATTAGAAAAGTCAAAAGTGATCATGGGTAATTGGTTATCTCACCTCGAGCACCTCGCAGGGTCTTATCCCCCTGTAAGCCTCCTTATACTCTTAAGTGGACGGCTGCTTTGGTGGAGCTGGATGGGGAGGGAGGTTGAAAGTTTTGGAGGCTTTGAAAGGTTCATTTGAGAAACTGCAAGGAGTTGTGGCTTCTGCCTGGGCATGATGAAAGAGAAGGGATACAGTTATGCCAGCTAGCACACACCCTCTCCCCCTCTCTATCTCCCACACACACATCTTGATCCACTCAGGAGCTTCATGTTAGTTTTCATTATCAGCTCTCCCTCTTCACATAATTGAGCACAATACACGATGAGTTGGGCTTGGAGTTCCACAGCGAGAAAGGCTGAATACATCATTAACCATGACTTCCCACACAAACACAGTCCTTCGTAAACAGTGTGAAGGGAGATGGTGGGCGCACTTCCCTCTCACAAACTATAGGCATAATTTCATTTAGCCTTTTCTCGCCCGTCAGTTTGAAAAACTTCCACAAAGCCTATTTAATTGGTAATCCAAAGACAGAGGGAAGATGATCAGAATTAGGCTATATCATAGTGCCTTAATGAAAGGAGTGTTTTCCGTCTAATTTAATCAGTATTAGAATATCTGCCAATTACCAGCATTATTTTACTTTGAGTATGAAAATCAGGACCCTGCTCATTTATCGCGGCCTCATCTCACACACTGGTTGCATTACAAATGTGATAACAATGGCTGATTTTTGATTTCTCCGTTGAGAAATAAGAAGAGAGGGCGGCGTCCTAATTACACTCCATTCAAAGTGTTGATGAGGTTTAACTGGCAAAATTAATTAAAAACTTTTTTTCCCCCTTTCCCGGTCAAGATTAGAATCATGACGTTTGGAGTATTTAATCAAAAATACGTTTTGCAATTAATTAAGAGCTAATTTGCATATATGTATGTTAATTTGAAGGATGGGATTTCAATCACTCGTCAGCAAACCTCATCACGGAGTTGTTTGTTTTTGTTTTGTATGTTAACCTTAGATGGTGCTTGGGACAGTTTGAGCACCGGTAATGGATATTGGTGGATTAAATCCTAATCTTAATTCTTTACCTTCAACCTCCTTTACAGCCATAGATAGGTGCCAAATATCTAATTTTCCTAGGATTCTGTCATTACCATAATTATCTGGCAGGGCCTTTTTAATTGGAGATACGCAGGACATAAAGTTTGTGGATAGGTTTTGGATGCTCTCAATATGAGAGGGATTAGGCTACATAACTGCTATCCACTCAGCTAATATACAGGCACTGCAGCCAGTTACAAACTCTGACAGGGAGGGAGAAGAGAAAGAATCACGCCTCATCTGCAAGTTTGCTCCTCATTTTTTTTCTCTTTTCCTTCACCGGCCCGCAAAGGGACTAGGAGAATCAATTAAAGGCACACATAACAGAGGGAGACAGCAAACCTTTTAGTGCTTAGGTTAATGGTGAGTTATTGTATGAGAATGACTCTGTGAACATTGCTTAATTTCCCCTCCCTCCTTCCCTCCCTTCCTCTCTGTCTCTCTCCTCACTGTGGTTAATCGCTATTTTAAGAGCAATATGATGTATTACTTGGGGCTCTCTCGGGGGAAACCCGGGGGGCTCCTGTACCGAATCCATTTAAGATGCCGTGGCGATTCTACGGTCACACTAGTCCCTTTTCAAACAGCGCTCACATCCCCCCACACACCCCCTCCGCCTCTTGAATTCAATGGGAAATTAACCATTCAGAGCTGTATTTAAATTCCGACTGTAATCTCGGTCTAACGATGAGTAAAACACACAGGTATGCAGCATTGGTTCCCTGGGTAATAGCTCTTAAAGAGAGGTTAAAGAGAGGTTAGTAGATAGCAGTCCCTCTAGTGTCAGTAGAAGAAGGCTTGAACACCTCACTGTGGACCAGCTGACTAAAAATTAACATTTTAGCCCTTATGACAAATGTGGAAATTAGAAATGGCCCATTTTGACACAATGAGTACATTGTTATTAAAGCTGCATTATTCTGTTTTTTTCTGCTTGGGAGCATAACTCTACAACAAGGTAACAATCACAGGTGTTTGACATGTTATGGCCTTGTTAAATTAACAGGGATAACATGTTAGCAAACTACTGCCCACATACAGCAGACACATAGCAACATTAACATTTATTTTGAGTTTTTGGTTTTTGGTCTCCACCAACTGCCTCTAGCCACTTCCCTCTTCCCTCAGGCCCATGTGTTTCTGAGGAACTTTCAATTCAAATCACTTTATTTGTCCCCGAGGGACAATTGCAGAGGCATGTAGAGGTGTACAAGTAACAAGTAACACAATACAGGAGAAAACTTTTAAAAATATGTAAAAAAAACAACAAAAAAAAAAAAACACATAACATACAGTGCAACATTGCTGATTTAGAGTTATGCATTGTATGGCATGCAGTGCCAGGTGAGCGTAGGGTCAGGGATGGTTGGGAGTTGAGCTGGACAGCCTTGGGGATAATGGTTGCCCTTCTCCTCTGTGTCCTGCAGCCTGGGCAGCAAAGCTGGCATCCTGAGGGGAACCACTTAAATGCAAGGGACAGGACATGTGAGGGGTCCTGTAAGATCCAGCCAGCTGATCTTGCTGCTCACATAGGGCTCTGAGAGGGAGTCCAATAATTTTGGAGAAGACTTTGACTGTACTCTGCAGGTGGTTTCTGTTCTTAAGGCTGATGGATTATCGAAGATTGTGCCCAGGTACTTATACTTCTCAACAATCTCTATGGGCCTCCTGTGGATAGTGGTGATGACTGCCGCAGCCAGTTCTTTCTGCTTGTTGGAGAAGGTCACTAGCATCTCCTTGGTCTTGTTCACTTTAAGATTCAGGCAGGAGTTGTTACACCACTCCACAAACTCATGAAGGGCTGAGCTGTGGTGCTGTGAGTGGCCTGAAAGCAGAGATAGGAGGACTGTGTCGTCAGCGAACTTGACCATGTGTTTATTGTAGAAAAGGTTTCAGTCGTAGTCATCTGGACACTGTCCGAATGAGGGACTACACGTCCCATGTGACAGTTTGTCACATGTGAACCTGCAGTCATCAGTGTAGAGGATGACAGGCAGGGGTGGGAGAACACAGCCCTGCGGGGAACCAGTTGAAGTGTGTAGGGTGTCTGAGGAAGTGTTGTTGACCAGCACTCTCTGTGACCTGTTGGTGAGAAAGTCCATTATCCACAGGTTTAGTCGGCCACCTAGGTGAAAGCGGGTGGTGAGCTTCTCAGCAAGAATGTGTGGCTGCAGGGTGTTGAATGTCGAGGAGAAGTCTGCAAATAGGACACTGTTTGTGTGGGATTCCAGATGCTTATGGATGGTTTCTATAAAGAATGCTTTTGTGGTATGCAAACTGGAGTTGGTCCGTCTGTGAGTATGTTGCCTTGATGATGTGGTTTTTAATGACTCTCTCCATAGCCTTCATCACAGAAGAGAGGTGGCAGCCACAGGCCTGACGTCATTCAGGTCCTTGACAGTACCCTTCTTCAGTATGGGAATAACTATGGAGTGTTTCCACAGCTGAGGGACTATGCCGCTGGCCATGGAGCTCCGGAACAGGAGCTGGAACACAGCCCCTAGCTGCTCAGCACAGTGCCTCAGGGTACGGCCACAAATGTTGTCTAGTCCAGGTGCTGTGTTCACTTTAGTTTTCTTGAGGGCTCTCACCACATCCTCTGTGATTATGATGAGGGCAGAATCACCAGGTTTGAGTGTAGAGATGGTTGCATCTAGCTGGGTGCTGCTGTCTGTCTCAAATCGCCCTCGGACTTTCCCACCAATCCTGGTCACCTGTTTCCCACATCCACCTGCTCACCTAATCACATTCCCAAATCATCCCCACCTGCTCACACACCTGCCTCTCATTATCTCATCAGTCCTTCAGCGTATATATCCAGCCCACCAGCCTTTCTCCTTTGCCAGTTCATCATGTTGTCAATGTTGTGCACTTGCGTTCCAGCCCCTGTTCCAGCCCCTGTTCCTGCTCCTGGTTATCTGCCTGATATCTGCGACCCCTTTTTATGACCTGCCTGCGTGCCTTAACCTTCTGGTTTTGTTTGCTTGTTTGGACTGCCTTCTCATGCCTGACTGTAAGCCTGTTAATTTGAACATTGATTTAGTAAAGTCCTTTTTCTTCAACCTGTTCTGCCTCAGTGGTGTCCTCAATCCTATTGCCTCGTACACACATCTGTGACAAAAACGCTCTGTAGAGCTGAGAGGAGTTAAGAGTGGGTGATAATTCCCTGTGGGTTTGTCACTGCAAGTGATACCTATGACATTAAACTGAGTCATTTGACCCATTGTTCATACAAAAATACTGATTACTGCAGCTTTAAATAAGTCATTTTTGTCAAGTTTGTCTTTGTCCAGAATTGTACCTGTTTCGAGATTACATGCTACCCGGTAAATGATGCCTAGCATAAATGTGAGTTATTTGTAATATTAATAATATTAATAATAATAATATTAATAATACATTTTATTTATAGAGCGATTTTCATATTATAGGATAATACATAAATATGATGAAGGGGAGGATGATATGAGTTCTGGAGTATCAGGCTGCAAAACATGCAATGAGCATTGCCTTCCAGTGTCCCATGATGGTCTGAATTAGGATTTCTCAAACTTTTCTCGCCTGTGACATCATCTTTTTTTGTGCCTTATGAGTTTCTTCTTGTTTTCTATGAGAACTCACTCTAAGGAACAGTTTTGGTTGGCCTGCAAAACCCACTGAGATATTGTGCTGTATGTTTCAAAAAATATACAGTACAAACTTCTTCCACTGAGGAAGTGGACCTCAAGTTAAGATTCTTTTTTTGTCAAACTGCTGCTCAACGGTCAAGAATGAATGCTCGACTTGTGTTCAGTTTTATTCTATGCTCAAGAATATGGATTGAGCTCCAAATAGATTAGAGAAATTATATACACACACACATGTATGTATAGGGCCTTAGGTTTTGAAATTATATATATATATATATATATATATATATATATATATTGTCTAAATCAGCGTCTTATGGGAAACAATGCAGTCCCAAATGAAAACACCTTTTTTTTGCCAAAGTTAATGCCAGTTTTGGGTATTTCACATGAGAGATTTTTGAGATTTTTCATATTTATGATTTTGTCTCCTCACTGGTTTGAAGTGGGGAGCTGTTTGCCTATGTTTCCAGGGCAACATAATTATGTTGCTAATGTTGCCACTATCAATCAAATCTAATCAAACCACACCTACCCAGTCCTAATGAAGCAGATCAGCTGAATTCTTGAGTGTTAAACTCTTACTCAGTGTAACCAAGGGTGTTTTTTTTTCTAACCATAATTTTGCTTGTTTCTTCTTTAATAATCAATATTTAATGTTATAGAGAAATACTACAGCGGCCGACAAGGGCAAACATGCTGCAACTTAAGAAAACACATGCAAATAGACAAAACACAAGCAAATTAAGAAAACATCTTCATTAATTTGACAACACATGCGCAGCATTTAGAAAACACGCTGCAAATACACAAGACGCCAACAGAAGTGTTTCCAGAGGACACTAAAAAGGTTTGTGACTCATTAAGTCACGTCATTGTTTTTCTGTGATTTTGTTTTGTACTGTTTCTCCACTTTGCGCAGTCTGATCCGCAGCCTGCACTTACCTCGCGGGAGCTCGCAGAGTCAAAGACAAAGTTTGTAAAGCATTTTTGAAACAGAAAATTATGGAAATCTGAAGGGATTTGAAACAAATACTGTTGGAAAACTACTGTTAATCAGAGATAATAACCAGGTTCATCAGTGATCAGTGACGGACTATAGCCTGTTATGAACGTTGGAGTGATATAGTGCACAGAAATAGCGTTTCCTGGGTTAATATCTGTCAGAAACACTAAATCTCCTCACAAATCATTAAAATTACTGATAGAATTCCACTTTTTCGCTCTGCAAGGCCTTGCGAGGTGTGTCCGACTTCAATAACTTCACGAGTTTCAAACATGGACTGTATAAAACACACTGTGGCAACAACAAGCGTGTCCACACCGTGTTCAGCACTTTTTAGTGTCCTCTGGAAACACTTCTGTTGTCGTTTTGTGGATTTGCAGTGTGTTTTCTAAACGTAGCGCATGTGTTGTCAAATGAATGAATGAATTAATGCCACCGTAAAATACTCAAGAGAAAGACATAAGACTGTTATTACAATTATTTTGACCAAAAAAATTACTTCAAGGTTATTACTTACTAGCTTCCACTGAGGAAGGCTGTGAGCTTTCAAATGCATTTCATGGTCTTCCTCAGCTGATGGAGCTTGCTCGGTTGCGTTAAAATAGCTGTTTTCAAGGTCAAGACTAAATGTTCATGCTCAAATATCAATTAGTCACCCTGTCTTAGAAATCACCCTTGACCCCACCTGCATACCTAGTGACCCCACATGGGTAACCCACCCTAAGGTTGAGAAACTCTGCTCTAAATTCTGTTTTAGAAGATTACAATTCAGGGTGAAATTTAGAGTTTTTGTATTTGTTTTACCTTAAAAATGGTCACATTCAAAATTGAGTAGCAGTGTTCAACAGTATCTTGTATCAGAGCTGCCCTTTAAACACCGAGACAGACATTAACAATAACGATTTGTGGATTGTGGGTGTGCAATGCATCCTTTTGGCCCATTCCTGCAAATGCAGGAATACCGTCCAGTCAAGCATGCAGGCACAGACACACACACACACACACACACACGCACAGATAAATACTCATACAAAAGCAGGGGAATCCAGAGCCCAGCTGTTTGGGCCTCCACACATGGCCGATAGAAAAGGGGTGGGGGGTTGGAGGAAAGTGGCCCCTAGCAAGTGTGCTCACTAGAGGGTGAAGAGACCCAGGGAGGGTCCCTGAGGCCTGGGGGAGGTTTTAGCCAAATTATACGTTCAAGCCTTGGGTGTGTATGTGTGTGTACATGGGGAAAGCAGTACAAGCCACATCTCTGCGGCCATTATGTTTCTGTGCATATGTGTTTGTGTGTGGATGTGTGTGTGCATCCTGTGTGATCAGGGTTTAATGGCGGCTGCAGCCCCGGTCCCAGCCTCAGTAATGAATGAGCTATTACCTAATGAAATCTGAAGAATGCTTGGCAGCGGCGGGCCGAGTTGGCGCCGCGCACCAGGAGCCCGTTCCAACATGCAGCAGTGATGCCATCGTATTTAGGACTGGCGTTTGTCGTTATGCGAGATGGGGGCCAGTGTGTGCTCTGCCCTGGTTGTTTGAGTGTGTCATTAGCAGGCTGGCTTTCAATGAGTCTTTCCTCCCCGAGACAAGTGTTGAAAGCAGGGTTACGCGGGTCAAAGGCTTTCCAGTGCTTATGATGTAATTACAACACGAAGAATGCCTTTTCATACCTTGTTTCCTGTAAGATTGATTATAAAGAAAAGCACACAAAATATTTTGTTAGCTTGGAGGCAGCTTGGAAAGTTAGGGGCACAAATCGGTTTCTAGACTTTTTTTTTCAGTAAGATGGAGGTAAAACAAATCCACCCCCTGCTGCACACACACACACACACACACAACACACACGTATACTGTGTTTTCATTACGCTGTAAGGAGGGCCTAATGTGTTCCACAACTGCTGGTGAAAGTGTGTCTGTCTGTGTGTTGGGGAAAAGGGGTGTGTGTATATTTGGGCATGTGCACTCATTCACACACATCCACATAAATGAGTAATTGCATACATTGAGCACATTGGCAAAGGCACGCTGCACACACACGCCGCCCCGAATACCACACACATACACATTATGAAAGTCTTTAATGTCTCTAAATCTAGCTCTCTCTCTCTCTCTCTCTTTCACACACACACACACACACACACACACACACACACACACAATGTGCGGGGTGTGTGTCAAAGTAAAAGTTTGCTTACTTTGTCAATGTCATCATACTGCCCTCTTTTGTCAGCGAGAGTCAGAGAATGCAACCAAAAAAACCTTTTTCTTCTTTCCCCTCTGCCTGTCAAGCAGCATTTTACTTTAACTATCATTTAATGCTCCACTGGATGGATTCTTGTTTGTATTTGCATTTTATTTCTTTTTTTATAATTACCACTTCTACACACCTACAGTAGTAACTAGTGGCACACAAAGGAGAGTGTGTGTGTGTGTGTTGTATGGAAAGAAAACTCATCTAATGACTGCAAATTAGAATGCAAGTGGCAAGGAAAAATGACCCTCTGCTCCGTGATTTAAATGTAACTCTGGTTGTATATGCACCACCTGGTAATTGTTAATCAATAGTGTATTGGGTTTTACATCCAGTCACTGACCTCTGTGGCTTTCCTGATCAGCCAGCAGTGTCCTGGTGTCAGTCACGTCTCCATCAGCACCTCAAGAATACAACTAAGACTGCGCTGACTCTCTATGGGAATGTACAGTGTGGCAGCTGCAGATTACTCATTGTTTATCTAGGCCTATAATAATAATAATAATAATAATATTATTATTATTATTATTATTATTATTATTATTATTATTATTATATTCTGTCCCTTCAGCGTATGGACAAGCATTCCCTCATAATTTGTCTGTAAAGTAAATTTTAACCTAAAAATCATTTTTGCATCATCACCAATCATTAGTAAATAGTTGGTTAATCCTTGTTAATGTTTCAGGGAGCAGGGAGGGTGTATTCTTTATGTTTTACACCGCTTGTTCATGAAAAACAAACATTAAAAATACATTGGTAATCAGACTGTGTTATGGTCAGACAGGAGAACATACTGTACAGTAACAGCTAAAATGATTCTAATGAAATGTATTGAATGTAAAGAGAGCAAGATCTTTCTTGAATTTTGAATTTTGAATTTTCTTTCTGTTTAACAGGTACACCTAGCTGAAACCGATGCAGTCTAATACAACAGCCTGCTATAAATCCTGCTTTTATGAAGGTTATAATGTTCTGTTTTTAAACAGTAATCTGGGCTACAACAAGCAATCCGTTTCATTATAGGTTATGATATTATTTTCTGCATCAATCCAATTATTGTTTGGCCCATAAAACACTGCACCCTAAGAAAAGACTTATAAACGAATAAACGTGTGTGTTTTCTTCAGTTGCAGTGTGTTGAGCTGGCTCGGTCACAGGGGAAAAAGGCCATTACAATATCCTAATGTTTTGTCTGACCAACAGTCCAAAACCCAAATATATTCAATCACTAAAGACAAAGAAAGCAACACAATTCAACTCACACGCTGTGTGTATTTGTCAAGGCACACCAGATATTATGATGCATATTTTTTACTCTGGACTGTTCTGAGATTACCCCCTGACACAAGGTTTGAAGGAGCCTGCCTAGGTGGAAACTCAGGCACGACAGAGTTCAGATCTCCACTGGAAAAATCAACCCAGTCTCACAGCAGTTTGTGAAATAGTCACACAATTGAATCTATACATTCGTGTACATGCACACAAATTTTCCTTTTTTTCCCCGTGACATGCAGCATGACTTTCAAACTAATAAGGAGCGACAAAGTCCACGTAGAGAGGAGGTCAAACACAGGACTTTCACGCTGGAGACCTGGTCTCGAGACCGGGGTTCAGTTCCGTGTGAAACCAAAATATCAACGTTGATTGTTTTAAGGAAGTATTTATTCTAACCTAACCGTCGTCTGAAATGTTTCTCAGCAAGCTTTATTTTGAAAGTCTAACCGGACAGAATATTTATTATTGCTAAATTGACTGAAAGATACTTCCAAGTCAAATACATTAGTTTGAAAGTGTTGAGTGGCACGAAAAAATGGAAATTTACAGTTTCATTGTTTCAAGATTCTTTATAACCACCCTTTTCCTTGATTTGAGCCCCTCTGATGAGCAACACATTTCAATAAAAACACGTCAAATTTGGAAAATGGAAAAATCTAAAATACATTTTGGGTAATCAAATTTCAAGCTAAGAGAATGTAAATTAGTTTTTACTGCAGGATGGGTCAAAACGGGTCAGATTTGACCAGAACAGTCAATTTGTTCCCCCTTTTTTGACTTATTGAACTTATTTTAGGTGTAATGAATTTTGCTCCTGAATGCTGAATTGAGTTTCACTTATTTCTTCTAGAAAGTAAATTCCAAGATATTTTATTTTGTAAAATTGATAAAGTATGGATTAAATTAAATTAAATTCAACTTTATTATCATTATTTATATATATATATATATATATATATATATATATATATATATATATAGTGGGTACACATGGTCGTGTCACTCCTACATGATACTTTAAATTAGAAAACTAGAAGGTGAAAGAAGATACACTGTAATGAAGAGTAAATTCTTTAAAAAAGCAGAGCAGCTTTAAATAAAGCTGAATCATTTGAATGAATAAATGAATTTGTGGTGCATCAGCTTCATTCTGAGGAAGATCATTTATTTCATGTCACAGTACTGAAAACATGGCCTCACTCCTGGCTGAGGAGGCTCGTCCACGGTCTGCTCCTCACTGTAGGGAGTCGTTTCATAGAGAAGGGCTCCCCTAGTGGACACATGAGAAACTTCCCTTCCCTCCCCTCGCAGCTCAGTCTCTCACATTACAATGTCACTGCTGCTCTGAGTAATTCCCACATGTAGTATTTTGACTGGGGGAGAGAGCGGTGGATTAGACTCCTTTTTTGACCCTATAATCCAGCTAAACTGCGGCATCAATCAGCAGAACCTTTAAAGCAGTCAGAGGCAGGTTCAGGCTGCTCTAACCGGCCGGGGCATTGACTGACAGCTCCGGGAAAGAATAAAAGGTGACAGCGGAGAGGCCGGACTAGCTGCTGCACTGCCTCCACATCATATGGGGTCATTCACACTCCTCTGAAATGTTTTGATGCAGGAAGTCAGAGAGAACCCAGACATGCAATCACCTGAGGTGTTACAGTCCCAGAAATTTATCTTCAGTCCCTCAGAGGTCCCTCTAAGTTCGCAATCCTCTTACTGGTCATTGCTTCTTGGGCCGCTAATGCCATTAAAAATCCAATCCCCACCGGTTTATCCATTTAGGAGGACAATGGCTCTCATGAGCTGACCGCTGGGATTATACTGAGTAAATCCAGAGGGAGCGAGAGGTGAGAGCGATTGGTGGCCACAGACAGGGATGCTGATTTTTGGGGTTCTTTATCTGACCGTGTCTTAGTTTTTATAATCTCATTGGAGGTTCAGATGTGGGATTAGGAGAATCCTTGAGAGGTGTAAAATGTCATGCATAATTTCCAATTTGGACAATAAATTAATTTTGTTTCTACTCAAATTCAACTTCTGTATGATTTTTATGTCCTTTATGGCTAACGGATCCCACTAACACTGTAAATCTAGAATAACTGCAAGAGGAGTGATGAACCAAAAACATTCGCCCAACTCATAAGAGATGCAAATCATCCAGGATTAAGATTTCACTTATTTATTTGTGTATTTAAACACAAAGTTGACATATAATGTGTAAAAGAAACTTCCATCAAACCCTTCAAGAGGGCATATATGTTGTATATAATTTGTATTGTACACAAGTTATATTGTATGATGGTTGTTTGAAAGAAAATTAACTAATTGGCTAATTGTACAGCTTAATCCAGAGCACAATACTGCATAGTAACAGTTTAACCTGTATATACAGACTCTTAATTTCTATTTGTGGCACATAATAGCTACATCTATGCTTTTTATCCATGTCTCACTTTATTATCTTTGTGTAGCTGTATGTCTGTGTTGGTTTACTTCCTGTACGTTTGTTCTTCGCACTCTCTGTAAGCACGATGAGAGCTACTGAGAAATTCAGTCAACCTTGCACGAACTGGCATACTTGGCCAATGAAGGGGATTCAGATTCTGCTTTGGGGAGGGTAATGCATGCTGTGGCAACTACGGTTTGACTGATGGATTTTTGAAAACCAAGACCTCGACATGAAGATGATGAAAAAAGTTTCTTGTAGGTATTTAGTGTCTGTAAAAATTGTCCATTAAGATTTGTAGTAATTTCCTGAAATTAATTTTCTCATTTTAGTAACATAAAGCATTTCAGCCTCAGTGTGACACGCCTAAGGAGAATTACAGTTTATTATTTTCTTAAGTTTCTCATATTTTATGATAACATTGTGCTGTCCAGAGTAATTGCAGAGATCATGGCTGGATCAACCTGCCTTTGGGTCCACCAGTCCTTTTTTGGCAAAAAATCCTCCTTTCCTCTCACTGCTGTGCAGTTTGTCTCTGCTGGCTGAGAGTTACATGAGAGACTGATAGTTGGAAAGAGTGATACCCCTCTCATACTGTAGGTACCTGTTAAATATAAGGCTGCAATCAGCAGCTGGTTAGCCTAGCTTGACAAGCAGGGGGGAACAGCTAGCCGGGCTCTGTCCAAAGACAGCAAAATCAACCTCCGAGCAGCTCCAAAGCTCGCTGATTACCATTAATCCGTACAAAAACATGAAGAGTAAAGATGACACATTATGGTTTTACGGGGGGGGGGGGTAATAGTACAGCTTTTCAACAAGAGAGTTCAAAGATCAGCTGAAGGCCACTCGACCTCTCCCCCCTCCTTCCTCTGGTGGTATGTCACATATGTCGTGAACAGAATTCAAGCATTCGTCTGCCACCTTCTATGGTGGGCAAAGTCCCTCCGAGGGGAGCGAGCTGTTGGACACGGAGCCCTCTGCCAACGACGCCCGGCGTAGACAAAAGCGGCCTCTCCTCCTCTGTCAAGATAACGCCACAGCAGCTATTGTAAAGTCACAAGGCTATTGTGTAGTCGATTTCTCTGCCGCTTTGCAAAGGCCCGCACACTACAGCAGACACACACACAAAGACGACAGAGAAATGTGACAGAATTGGACGCTTCTACTCCTCTGAAGATGCTGCTTGGAGGAAAAAAGACGGGACCGGGGGGGGGACAAAAGAGGAGCATCTCAAAAAACACTTCTGAACGCCCAGATCAAAGGCAGCGGAGGAGAGAAAAGCATGTGTGCAGGGAGGAAAGAAATAACATCATAAATAGTGAGTAAACAAGGCGAAATGGAGTGAACGGATGAGCAAAGCGGGGAAAGAGAGGTGTCATAGCATCTTAACCACGTCCACAAGGTGTCTTTCCCCGCCGCACAGACGGGGCCAGGTTATCGCATGGCAGAATTGACTTTTCTCTTGGTGTTGCGGAAGGCCGGCAGGCGTTTGTGCGCCGCGACGAGGCAGCTGCAGCAGAGTGAGTAGATAACAACCAGAAAAACAAGCCCTCCTCCCCCACCTCCTCGTCTTCTTCTCTTTTGTTTTTTTCTTTCGTGACTGGGGTTTTCTCAAGGCAGCGACAATCAGACAAACCCACAAGGTCGCCTCCTTCTTTTTCTCTCACCAGAATGGTACAAAAAGGCTGCCATAAGAAACCGATATCCACCCCACCGCTACAGTCATTTGTTCCAGTTGAGATGAAGGGGGCCGGTGACATTTTGTTGGACAGATGAACTGTGAGGAACTGCAGCAGTTTGCATTTTGCACCTTGTTTTCTACAAGCGCTGACCTTTCATCACCTCTTGTTGGGGCAGGAAGCTATCATTATGACTGTGCCTGCCTGTGTGTGTGTGTGTGTGTGTGTGTGTGTGCGCTGGGCTCTCTGTGCTTATGTGTAAGTGAAAGTCTTTACTCGCTTATCACAGAAGCAATTTTAGACATTTTGATAGTTAAGAAATTAATGTGGCCGACAAATGCTAGTTTTGTTTGGCTTGGTTGTACACCATCACTCACAAGATCAATGGTGCAACTTTATTTTTCACTTTCACTTTCTAGTGATTGTGGGAAGCAGTGGAAACAAAGGCTTACGGAATATTAGTCCTGAGTGATCAAATGTTCAGTTCCACAAGGGCAGAGCTGAGACATCATACCCTGGTATTTGAAGGTTGTGCGTGTCATCTGCGCAGCATCACACTTTTATGGCACAATGCTAGAGCTCTGCATGTGGTTTTGTGTGTGTGTGTGTTCAGTATGTTGTTTACTCATCAGTTCTGCCATACAAGGGCAGACAGCAGTAACTACAGAAAGAATGAAGGTGAGAAAAAAAAGGATTTCAAGTGTTAGGCTGACCAGGCAAACTGAATAACAGATCCATTGTAAGACAGAACATACATAAGATTTCATGATGAAAATGCCTTTAGCCAGTCATCAGTGAATGCAAGGGGGAAACAAAGTACACACACATGTGTTCTAGCTTTATCATCAACGAATGTTTGAGATAAATGCTGAACTTAGGAAAGTCATCTGGAAGTCACTGCAGACTTTTGACTTCATTCCCTTCAGGTAAGCTGAACCACAAAAGGCATCACTTTTTTTTCTTTGTGCTGCCGCTTCCTCCTCTGAATATGCTCGCTGTCAGAATTACACCCAGATTCCACTTTTGATCACAGAGGGGAGGCAACAATAACACATAATGAATAGAGCCACCTAATAACCAGATGCTGGAAACACTCCTCACACAATTTAGCCATTTCACATTCAAATGGGAGCTTCTCAGGGGCAAATTCTCTTAATAGCGCTGCGACACAAATTGACCACGCTGGAGGAATGGCAGCAGCACACATTCCCTCACCAGCGCTTAGTTTTCCAGGTACATAAGAAAAAAACAATCAGCAATATGCAGTTAGCGGCTGCAGGGCTTCTTCACTTTTTTTCCGGCTGACCTCAAACCACAAACTCCTAAACTCCCACTTGTGAGACAGAAAAATGGCTGAACACACGCCTACCTGCAGCATCTGACTGCATGGCCGGTTAACAGCTGTTCTGTTCTGTAGATGTTGCTGCAGCACAGTACACAAAAAGATCTGGTTTTTGCTTAGTATATATATATATATATATATATATATATATATATATATATATATATATATAAAAAAGGTCACTCTTCCATATTTTTTTACCCATGCATTGTATTCTGGATGACAATCCAAGATAATTGATATATCTTTCTCTTCTTTTGACTTTGTCCTCATAGCAAAGGCAGTTCAATTATTCAGTCTCTTCACTGCTAAGAGAGACAGAGCCTATATGCCACATAGCCTTAACACACACTGTCACAGTTAATGGAAGGAGCAATCAAATGTTTTACAGAAAACCAAATATGCAGATGTGTCGGCAGCAATTTAGCGAGACATATTTTAGAGCGAGGGATCCGAGAACGGAGGGGAGGAGAGAGAGGAAAAAGAAAATGATACCGGCAAAAATTGAATGAGACGTTTGATGAATCTTCGCCCATTGTTCCTGGGAATGTAAGTCACTACCTACTTCAGTGGATCGGAAGAGGAAATAAGTCAAGCTCCTCAGAGCGCGGGGTGTGGCACGGCGGCATTAAGTGGTGTAATTAATAGTATTCTCACATATCTGGAGAGTTATTAGTGTGCATGGGAGAGAAAGTCGCACCTAAAGAGGCTCTCCAATTCCACTCCAAGATTTGTCACTTCCAGCAGTCGATTAATAGCTCATTTGAAACTGTTGACCCCAGTTAACAGAACAAGCCCATTTGAGCTCTTAGTGAATTAGTTCAGATTTAAATGGGCTAAGTGAAATCCCACTCTCCTGCATACACACACTGATAGAGACAAAAGGCATTTTCAGCTTAAAACATCACCACTCAACACTTATTATTAGCAGTTTATTATCATAAAACAATAACTGCATTAAAAGTCAATACAGAACATTCTGACATTTAGCTTTTTCTTCATCAATTTCATCCACACAAACTTTTCTTCTCTCATATCTACCTGCAGAAAATTTAATGTACAGATAAAAAAATAAAAGATCATCTTTGATAAGCATCCATTGTTGAAAATAACCTGAAAATATCAGCAAATGTCACATGTAGGGGGGAAAAAGAACCCGATATAACACACTTGAGGAAATATTTGCCAATCTAAAAATTTCATATGGTAAATGTTAGCGGTGAAACAGTGTGCTGCCAATAGAATCCAATTAAAGAAGCGCTCACAATGTTTTTGAGGATTTTCACAGGAATGCCAGCAACTGGAGATATCGGTGCATAAATTAACTGCAGCGGACTTAATTACACACCAGAAAAGCAAGAGGCAGAAAGAAAGAAAGAGAAAAGAGATGTGGGCAAACAGGGAGGAATGGAGGTGTGGAGATTTTTTTTATCTTACAAAGATAACTCCAAAGTTGAAAAAACCCATCTCGCAGACACTCACCCTGCTTCAGGCTCCTCCATCTGTCTCTGCCACACACACACACTCACACACAGCTAAACACACACTCTTCATTCGGCCCTGCAGTCCAGCAGGGGCAGGTTAAAGGTGTCTGCTCTCTCGGTTCTGATCGTCGTTCAGCCTGCAAATGTTCTTTTTGAGAAACACACACACATACACGCACACACACACACACACACACACACACACACACAGTCTTATCGGCTGAAGAATATAACCAGACTTCCAATGTACCTCCTAAATTCCGCCTCAGAAGTTTGTACACGGCACAAAAAAGCTGCATTTCCACACACTGTGAATCAATTTCTTTCTTTTCTTTGCTTCTTTTTGTAGTGAGGGGGGGTGGGGGTCTTGTTTTATGCCTTGCACATAAATGTGATGCATAGACTCTGCTTGCTCATATCTGCCTGCACTGTACGTGGGTGGGTGTAAATCCTCATCTTCCTGTATATCCATTAGTAATGCAACACTCTAAAAATAAAGTGCGCCCCGGCGTATCAGTGCCTATGAACATGTTGCCTGTGTAATCACATTTTATATACTTCTTTTTTATCTGTTGTCGGGAGAGAGAGGGGAGGGATGGATGGAGTTTTCAGGCGCCTCGGTGGTGGATTGTGGGTGCTGCAGCTCTGCATGGGTGTATAGATGGCGGTGATAGACCAATTGTGAACGCCAGGGTTTTACTTTTTTACCAAAAACTAGTATTATACCAGCTATATAGTGAAAGGTGAGATAAGTCCCTTTTTTTATACCCCATTTCTCCTCCATCCCTCCATCCTCTCCTCTTCCTCTCTGCTGCACTGACACAAATCAGCATGCTTAGAATAAACTGCATAAGTTATCAGCTCCTTGGAAAGCAACGCGGAGAGGAGAGCAGCAGCAGAAAAAAGGAGGAGACAGAGAGAGGGGAGACTTCTATCACTTAATGAAAAATAGCTTCCCTTTTGGACAGAACTTCATAGGGCTGCAATCAAGCCCTGGCCCCCACTTCTTGACGTGCAATCGAGGCAAATCAAGTCAGCATCTATTAATAATATTTCCCTGGCTCCTTTCATTCCAGCGCGTGTCCTACCACTGTCAACGCTGTGATGGAGCGCTGCCTTTATCTCCACCCCGGCCTGCTCTGTCACAGTGATAAACAATTCTAACAAGAATCAGAATAAAGATCTCCCCAGTAGACTCCCTGAGATAGAGGGGGCCCTTTTTTCTCATTTTCTAGACGGCAAAATTTAATCTAGTGCCTACCCCCCACACACACACACACACACACACACACACACACACACACACACACACATATGTACCCCACCCAAATTCCCCCCTTTCTTCTCCCCTCCCTCCTTCCTTCTCTGTCGCCCTCCCCATCTTTCTTTTTTCTCCTCTTCCTTCTTCCGTGCTTTTTTATTTTTCCAAGTGTCACATTCAAAGAGATGCAAATTTTCTCAGAGCTGGGACCTGATGGAGTTGGAGCGCAGAGTGAATGTCAAAGGGAGTGGAGGAGTGGAGGAAGTGTGGGGGGGGATAGTCACTCCTGTACTCATTGATCGGCTTGGTCCGACACTGAATCGAGATAAATTGTTGGTGGAAAAGGTGGGGTTTGTGTCCTAATATCCAACCCCCCAAACAAAGGCTGGACAAGTGTCCTCACCTCCCCCCCTGGAAGAAGTAAGAAAGTAGCAGCAGCAGCAGCGTCACCAGGCATTACATTAAGATGGAAGTGAGCGCTCCTTTTTTCCTGCATGGGTTGAATGGTTTCCCACTCGGGGTGTTAACCTGTGGGGATTTTTCCTGCCTCAACATTTTGACGGTCAAATTGATGGAGGTGATGAAATACTAAATGTTAAATTGTAAGCACAAATGTGAAAAGCAAAGTTTCATGAAGTGAGTCAGAATGCAAATAATATGAGGCTAAAGGGAGAGAAAGAAGTTTGTGTGTGTGTGTGTGTGTGTGTGTGTGAAATAGTGGGTTAGGAAGTAATGGTATGGAGAGGGGGTGGGTCCAAGTGTCTATATTCAAATTTTCCAATTACAAACTCCATTAAGTACACATATTTTTATACTAGTGGTAAATATAAGTGCTAAATGTTTCTTTTTCAACCACAATGAAGACCGTACCCCTAACTTTAAAGCTGCACTAATCAATATTTGAATGGAATGTACATTCATCAAGCCACTAGAAACACAAATGCTAATGTTGCTCTGCATCTGCTGAATGAGTAAATAGGCAACTTTTTGCTAACATGTTAGCCATGTCATCTCGATAAGGCCATAATCTGTCACACGTGTGTAATATTTAGCTTGTTGTGGAATTCTAACCCCAAGTGGCCCAAAAAACAACAACAAAAAAACGTATTAAAGCAGCTTTACACAATGCTTCTTTTACCTGGCCTCAAAGGAAAAGGTCAACGTTTTGGGAAATATACCTTTTGAGAAGATGGACACAACTCTCATGTCTGTGTTAAGCTGGGAGCTAGAGCCAGGACATGTTGATTGAAATGATCTGAAACTTTCCCTTCAAAGAAATAGTTCAGCATTTTGGGGAATGAGCTGGGTAGTGTTTAGCCTAGCTTAGCATAAAGACTGAAGGCAGGGGGAAACAGACAGCCGGGCTGGATTTTGGTTTTTTGGACAGTCAGGCTTGCTGTTTCCCCAAGACTCCAGTCTTCATGCTAAGCTAGGCTAAACACTACCCAGCTCATTCCCCAAAATGCTGAACTATTTCTTTGAAGGGAAAGTTTCAGATCATTTCAATCAGGAGTAACTTGATGACATAAGGAAGGAGAGCGAGGAGACCTGGAGCAGAGGCGACAGTCAGAGAGACCCTTTCTGGCTCATCAACTCAGACAGGAACTGACAGCTGGGAATGGCCTGCAGTCGATGAGGTGAGAAGGCATCGATCAGACTGGCCGGTGTGAAAAGCCTGCCAGCAGGTCAGCAGGACACTCCACAACTCCAGGATGACTGGATGAAGCAACGCTGACACTTATTTCAATATAGTGTTGGGCATTCATCATTGAGTTCTATCTTGATTTTAAATATGAATGCTATTTACAGCATTACTTAACATGTGGTGGTGTAGAGTTAAATTTGACCTTCAGTCAGTACTTGAGTTCCACACTTGTCACCATTTTCAGTGCACTCTCCAGGTCAAATAGTGGTTGGTAGTGTAGCAGGCTAGATCACACAGGACGGACTTTGTAAGTTTAAAATTGCATCCCGCATCAGCCTACTTTTATTTTGACAGCTGTGATGGCAGCATGCTTTTGTTGTTTTTGTTGTTGGCTTTTGCAAAATCACTTTCTCTCATTAACTATTTAGGCTAATGACACTAGCTAATGCCATCCAGATCATTTGTGGCAATCCAAGCCTGACGCTGTTTAGTAGTGAGTTAAGCAGGACCAACCACTACCATTTTGTCCTTGTTTACCGCACCCATACCAGAAGAGAGGCCCAGCTCTGTTTTTATCAGATAAAATAATTCAAACTCAATATATACAATTACAGGAGCACACTGTTGAAACTGAAAAATGTGTGATCACAACAATTATAAAGTTTAAGTTTTGCAGGTGCCGTTCTTTTCTTTGTCTGCTCAGCCATGGCTGCTCATTTAAGCTACCCATTTTTGTGTCTGATAATTTCAAACAAACCCTAAAACTGCAGAAGACGCACTACTTTACTTGCATTAAAATGTGAGGTTCAAACTATGGGAAGTTTGGTTGGCACTGTATTATCCTTGTTGGATTATAATGTATAAATGACTAATTTAAACATTAAATGTATGTAAAGGATTTGAACATTTCTAATTTGGCAAATCCTACTTATATAAAAATATCAAAAACAAACATTGAATGCACCATATTTCACAGGAATTGCGCTAATTTTTTAATAAACAAAATATTACAGCATCAGAATAATTTTAAAGATGCCATAAAATTTCACATATAGGGACTATAAAGAAAAAAATGGCCAGTGCTGTAACTGACACTCATGGAATTGACTTTGAGCATGTCAGTCAGTTGCATTACTGGTTACAGTTAGTAGTTAATCTGTAGTTGCATTGTATCAAACTTTGAAACAACCTCTCAATAACTGGATATAATATACAGGATCAATCCTGTGTGTAAAACCCAAAGGTTTACTTTCCAGTCTCATACCAGAGAGCACATCTGTCACCCTTTTTCTTTTTTGTTGTTTTATCTTAAACCTCTGTAAACCTTCTGTCTACTGTACCTGTGCTTCAGAAACCATTTCTTCCCTCAGTATGATCCAGTTCTGCTTCATCCTGCAGAACAGCCCAAGATGGATTACATGTGAACAGATCTGTGGCAGGTGGAGTGAAAGCCATGCATGCTGTTGCAGACGGGGAGCGAGAGAGTGAGGGAATGGGAGAGAGAATGGACAGTGGGTCAGCCAGGGAGGGAGGAAAATGCTACTCGACCCAAAAGACCCACAGGCGAGGGATGAGTCTACTGAGGGCGGAGCAGTAAATAAAAGAGGTGACTGAGTGTGTGCTGAGGGTGGAGGAGGAGTCTGCAGTAATGGAGGGAGGAGGAGGAGGAAGAGGAAAGGACTTGGGAGGGGGACAGCCCACCTATCCATCCCTCTTCCTCCCTTCATCCCCAGTTTATATCTCCACCACTCCATCCCTTTCTGTGACAGCTTCACCCTCCGGATCAGTAGAGCCGGGGATCGTGCATCTAATCCGTTCCCTGATGCATTTTTAATTGTGTAGGAGAGCAAAAGAGGATTGGATAAGATGGGGCTGGGGCTGGGGCTGGGGCTGGGGTGGTAGGTGTCACAACGGGGAGGGTGGGCTCACCTCCATGGTGTCATACATGTGAGTGAAGTTAGACTGGTGACAAATCAGCCCATACAGACGAAGTGCTCAAGGTGAGTGGTTAAATACAGTGACTTTTACCTGTACTTTGTGATAAAGAAGTCAAAAGTTTTGAGTTCAGAATACGTACTTTAGCCACATTTGACATTCATTATGGACAGCAGATTTTGTTGACTCGGGCAATAGTCCAAAAGGAGGCCCACATGAGACAGTAATATTATCAGTGATTACAGTCATGTGATCTTACTCAAAGGAAATAGAACCTAAAGCAAAGGTAAATGGAGTGTAAATCAGAGGTTAGATTCCTGAAGCTTGTGACAGTGCATACATTTAAAGGATAATTTGGGTTAATTACAACCTGGTTGGAGTTTTGACAATATCAGTAACAGTAGCATTGTACTCCCCAAGCTAATTGCAGACAATCAAACAAGTTGGAGAAAAAACCCAAGATAGTCAAACTTAATTGGAAGAGAAAACAAAGGCAAATGGCAAAATTATTACCCAAACTGTTTGCTGCAAACATCCAGGTTCAACTTTGGCCAATGAAGGTGTATTACCAGCATTTCAGGTGTGCTCACAGCTCAGTGACAATCTGGATAAACCTTTGGATGGTTTACAATCTGTCTGATTGTCTGACAGCTAATATTTGTTGCAACAAGTTCTCCAAACTAAAGGACAAAATGCTCATTGCCTCATTGCCCAGTACCGTATTCGGATCTGGCGCTCCTATTGACAAGAACAGTGTGCTCCAAAATGGTTACATGTCACCATTATGTAACTGGCGGGTTAAGTTAGCCTCTGTCACGCCCACGTCAGTTAGCTGACCCCAACGATACAACCAGTGCAGTGAGTTTACACATCAGTCCCCTGGAAATAAATACCTGTAGTAAGCCTGATCTTTCTCTTCTGCTGCTGCATGGTGTTCCTGCTCTCCCTGGTCCAGGTAAGTTTTAACAGTGTCATTTTATTTGGTTAAACATTTCATTAAAGGTGGGGTATGCGATTCTAATCCAATATACGTCTTTTTATACTCCTCACGGTCCACTAGCTGTCCGTTCAGTGTGTGCGCTGAAAACCCTCGGGTGTTTGTAGCCCTGGCTCTGTAAATGGGAAACACACAAAGAGGCTCAGACCAAACCACACAGCACTGTTCCAGCCATGATTTGTGTGTCAGGTGACGTTAAATGACTTGCCCACGGACATTCAGCTGACTTTCTAGTTTGCCAAGATCTGCTGTTGTTGTGATGTTAGCTATAGCAGCAGGAGAGTTGTGAGCATCGCTGTCTGGAGCTGCTGTGCTGGCTCTGGGAAACCGCCTCGTCCTCTCTGGCTGTTAGCTTCACAGCAGCAGCTGTAGCAACAGTTTGCTAACCTACAACCTAGCTAACTTTAGTTACATTACTTGCTGTGTTGTTGTTTGCTCTGTATCATGGTATTTGTCATGGTATTGGATTCCTCCAGAATCGCATACCCCACCTTTAAGTCCTTTAGAAACCGCTCACCGAAATACCGGTGTGAATGCCCGCCTGGTACCGAGTGTTATCCCATACATACCACAGATTATAGGAGTGTTGCATACAGCATGGTCAGAGTTTTATTGATATAAGCTACTCACTCAAATTGTACTGTTTGGTATTTATTTTTATGCCTTGTTTTATTTGAATTTTGCCATTTTTTTATTTAACAGCCTTTTGATAGTTTTATTGACATTTACATTTTATTGTATTTTAATATTGTTGGATTAGTTTTGCTTTTAATTTTTGTCCAAATTGTAAATATGTTCTTATAGAGGTGGTCACAGCTTATTTAGTGCAGAGGTGTGCAGTGTAGCAAGTGTCTCTTTTTTCTCATGTTTGCCTGCATTCACCTTAAGTGTGCCATTGTGTTCTGTTTTCTTTTTGTTTATTGCAGTGTGTGTGAATCCTGTATGTCACTTACCCCTGTGTCCAAGTTGGCTGTGGCTCCTTCTTCAGGCCGATTAATAGTTCCTCCATCTTCAAGATTGTGTGTATGTATATAGAATATGAATATTATAATGCATGTTATATCAATACTAAGAACTGGGTCTGAGGATACCTCTTAATAAGGTCTGTACCATCTAACATTGATCCTGTGGATTCAATTCAATTAATTTCAATTTTATTTATTTATATTGCGCCAATTCATAACAGAAGTTATCTCATTGCGCTTTTCTATAGAGCAGGTCTAGACCGTACTCTATTTAATATTATTTACAGAGACCCAACAAATCCCACCATGAGCAAGCATTTGGTGACAGTGGCAAGGAAAAACTTCCTTTAAGAGGCAGAAACCTTGGACAGAACCAGACTCAATGGTGGGCTACTGTGTTAGATTTGAGAGAGAGAGAGAGAGAGAGAGAGAGAGGAAAATCCTTTTCCCAAATCACTTTCGTTGAGAACGTTATCATTACTACCAGAACTACAAAAGTAACACAGAATTTGCAAAAAAAACGGAATTATCCTTTGAATGAAAACGTTTTCTCATGTTTTTGTGTGATGCATGGTTTATTCAAACGGATAATATCTCAATAATTACACCCTAGTCATTCTGGAAAAGTCTGATTTGAGTGCAATGACATTTCCATCTGATCTAAATTGTCAGGTAGATAAAATCCCAACATGTTACCCACACCAATTCTTCCCCCCAAGAAAAGATATTTGCTGGGCATACAAAAATAATCAAAGACAGAAAATATCCCCTTTCCTGGACATTACACATAACAGAACACACAAGATAAGAGCCTGGAAGCCCTCTGGGGCAACTTCGCTAGCCTTTAAAGTGGCAAAATTATAACCATAAAATGTACAATTCAGAGGGGAAAAGCTCAGTTTCGGTGAGTTTGCATAAAAGCTGGGGGATATAAATTGCCTGACTCTCACAATCCACACTTAGGTGAAAATGACACAAGATGCCTCACAAAAGGTAGGAAAAACATATGATGGCCATTAAGAATTGTGCGCTCTTTGAAAAGACATCCAGTCTAAGTGCCTCTTTCCTTTCCTTGATGCGCCGAGTTGAATAGAAGTTCAAATTGTGGACTTGGACAATAGTTTACAGTGTGAGCATTCATCTATCAGATTCTCTAAGAAGCTATCTGTACAGAATGGGGAAAATGCTTCACAATTCAAAAGTGAATTGCTGGTACAGGTAATTTTAACCACCAAGGCAAGTGAAAAAGTCCTGTTCATGATATGAACTTCCTGAATACAAACTGAGGCACCTGCTTCCTTATCTTCTTCATGGTTTCGGGGTTGTGGGAGATGGTGACGCACAACTTTAATCTTTTTCACCCCCTCTACTTCCTGTAGCTTGAAATGTTGTTTTTCTCTGGGTTACAGTAAGACCAGAATGTTTTTTTTCTTGTATACTTGAGTGCATAGTACAATTCTAAATATTTGATAAATTTCACATCATATATCAAAATATCTATCTACATCTTTATATCATCACTATATCAACTCACATATCACCTGCTGTGTCCCGGCAGCGAATAAAACAAGCATATTTCTAGAAACAAAATGCCCTTGCCTGTGTGACCTATTTCATTAGTTCACTTCAATTTCAGTTTCCACATTGCAAATTAAAGTTGAATTACTGATCAACTTTCTAAACTCTGAGCCTGATCTGCAACGAGGCAATTTACAAAAGTATCCATAAACGGAGCCAAAGCGGATTTGCAGAAAGATACGTGCTTCATCCTACAATGCCAAGCCACCAAATAGGTAAACAAGGGTGTGTGTGTGTGTGTGTCAGTGTGTGTGCGTGCATGTTGGAAATAACACCTTGGGAATGGTCTGCGGTTCAACGTTCTCTCATGAAATATGATTTTATAAATCCTTCCAAAAAATTATAATAACCCAGATAAGCTCGGGGCTTAAGTGATCCGCAGAATCAGTGGTTTGAGAGTTTAACATCAGTACCTCTGGAGGTAATTCTGATGCAAATGTGTGTGAAGACTCATAGATAAATGCCTTTGGCTGGTGAATGAGGTCCAGGTGGGAGTATGCTTTATATGTTTCAGAGAGTGAAAGGAAGAAAAAAAAAAAGATGCCGTGTGGTGGAAAAGAAAATACAACAAATCCTAAACAAAATGCCGATGGCAGCTGTGCTGACTCGCCTCTTAGTGCATTGTGACGGGCTTTGCTCTATTTCATGTGGGTATCATCCCTGGTCCTCATCCCTCTCTCCCTCCCTTCTTACCTCTCTATCACCCATTCACTCGCCTCCTCTATCAGTTGGCTTATAAACCAGCTGCTATTCCAGGCCGTGATTAGCCCTGCTACTCCTCAAATTTCACTCACATGACTTTTTTGACCATTTCCACTGTAGGACAGATGTTATAGGCAGAGGATGTAGAAGAAACAGCAGCAACAAGGACTAAAAAACACACAGACATGTATTGCATGAAGTCAGTGTATTAAAGGATTACTTTGACATTTTGAATTTTAGCCTGTTATTTTTTTTGCTAAGACTTAGAGATGCTTTCTTGTGTTGCTTATTTATTTGGCTAGCCACAAGCTAATATCTTACTTTATTGTAGTCAGACAGTACAGTATTATACCCTCTAGCAGCCTATTAACTACTCTCCTCTGCATAGCAGCTTAAAGGAATAGTTCAACAGATTGGGAAATAGTCTTTCCCAGAGTGAGATGAAAAGATTATCAATCTCATGTCGGTACAGAGTCGAGATATGGTTAGCCTAGCTGAGCACAAAGACTGCAGACAGAGGGAAACAGTAAGCTTGGCCTTGTCCATAGTGAATAAAATACACCTTCAAACACTTGTAAAGCTCACTAATGCTGCATCTTGTTTGTTCAAAATAGTAAGCAAACAGAAATGTAATGTAAATGTAAAAATGGGTTAAATGCTGATGCTGGGGTAATTTCTTAATGACCAGTTTATTCATCTGCCCAGCACGTCTGCACGGTGTCTCCCACAATAGCATGGGTTGGCAGATAGTCGGTGAGCACAGGTTTTGGTTTCTATACATGCACGATAGTATCAAAGCTGGCAACCTCATTGTGATGACAAGACTCCTGGAAGATACACACAGTCACTGCACCCGTAGTATACTGTAGTAGTACTGTGTGTATATATATATATATAAAACTTCGTCCTTCACCCTCCGCGGGTGGTCTCATCCTTAAAGCTCGGGTCCTCTACCAGAGGCCTGGGAGCTTGAGGGTTCTGCGCAGTATCTTTGCTGTTCCCAGTACTGCACTCTTCTGGACCGTTCTTCCAGGGACCTGCTGTAGCCACTCCTCCAGTTTGGGGGTCACTGCCCCGAGTGCGCCGATGACCACGGGTACCACTGTTGCCTTCACCTTCCAGGTCTTCTCCAGCTCTTCTCTGAGACCTTGGTACTTCTCTAGTTTCTCATGTTCCTTTTTCCTGATGTTGCCATCGCTTGGTATTGCCACGTCAACCACAACGGCTTTCCTCATATATATATATATATATATATATATATATATATATATATATATATATATATATATATATATATATATATATATATATATATATATATCAGTTTAGATAAGCGTTCATTTGTGAGCTACAGATGTTGTGGTATAGTTGAACTTAAAGTACTATATGATGAAGTTGATCATGCTGAGAGCTCTGATGGCAGTAGATAGACATGTTTTTTTAGAGATCCTCTCATAGGATCAGTACCTGGCAAAAAAACATGAAACACAAAGCAAAGTGCATCTTCCAGCACATTGGGTAACATCCTGTATTAGATTTATCTTACCATGTTAAAAGACCTGATGTTCACCAGCTGCATTTGATACAATCATTGAAAAGTGAAAACAACAGTGGTTAAATTTACAAGGCATTTATACATAAATTTGGCTTTTTATGGCCAGTGAGGAACAGAAGCTAATAAGAGTCCATTTTAGCCGTGTTCAATGGAACGTAGCTGGAGCACTTACGAAATGGACAGCTGCAGTTGAGGTGTCATGGATTGTCAGATCTGATCATGGAATCATTTGTGTGTGTACTGTTAATTAGTAGCACATACGCAGACCCTAATGCCTTTCAGTTTAACTCCCCAATACCCCCTTCTTTTAAATCTGGGACTCTAATGAATGGTGAAATTGAAAATCCCCATATTGATGTCATCTTTTGCCAATGTGATACAGTGATCATTTTTTCTACCTATTATTAACCGTGCCATGCCTTTAAAAGTGAAATACCCCCCCGCTGTTTTAGTTTCCCTCAAAGGCCATCACTAGCCATTTTAAGCACATACTAATAATTGCCTTGACAAACCCAGGCCTTGGTATCAATTAGCACCTGAATGGAGGACTGCGGGTGGATTTAATGGGAGCTGTTAGTCCACCATCAGATTGTAAGTGCTGCATAAAACTCAGTTCCTACAGTAAGTGCCTGTCCAACCAGTTTTTTTCTACTAGACCATAGGCTTTTGTTTCAATTCTGTCTGCTTTTGACCAGCTAATGGAGCAGTCTCACAGCCTGGCATGAGCCATCATTTAGCCTGAACAGGAAATTAAAACACAAAATAATTATTCTAATGTGCAAGAATAAGAATTGAGGTGTATTATTGTCAGATATAATTTGGACAGGGGGAGACCTTGTCATTTTTAGCTTTTCTGCATTGTAAGAACATTGACCATAGAACAGATGGAAAGCATGGCTGGTATGTTTAGATGACCTGGTGTAATGAAACAAGCCAATGCATACTCTGTATCTACAAAGTTTGAAAAATACATTTTGTAGCCAAAAAAATGATGTGAAGGACACACGGCTTCAAACAGGCAACACAGTAGAGGGTAAACAGTGTGGACACATAACCTTAAAACTTTATAACCCTTAATGACAAATTTTCCACTGTCTGTGAACTTAACTTTTTAGATTTTTTTTTCTAATTTAACTACAACAATAATATTAGCCAGATTTATTATATAACTAAGAACTGGATCAAATGACCCAATATAATGTGAAAGGGGCCACCAACAATTACTAACCTGCCATGACTGGTGCAAGCATGGTAGAAGGAATGCAGGGGATAGGACCCACATGCAGACAATTGAGGCAGAAAGATACAGTTAATTGATTTAATAATAAAAAATGGGTACATAGTCTTAAGGAGTAAGTAAGGCAGGCAAGGGTCAAAACCGGGAAACCAGTCCTAAACAGGTTAATGTATCCAAAAGGGAGCAGGCAGGAATCCAAAGTCCACTAAAATAGCCAAAAGGTCAAAAACTGACAGGTTTCAGGTTTTCAGAATAAACTGATTAACAGCAACTAGAAAGCACAAGCATGACACACAAGGTGACATTACTTAACCATCTGGCAAGGAACAAAACAAATAGACTGGTATATATGGTGAGTGGCTGATGATTGAATGAGATGCTGGTAGGGAGATGGATGGGGAAGCTCTGGTGACTGCAGGGCAGAAGACAAGTGGGAAAAGGTGTGTGAATGGGTGGGTTAGTCAAGTGATGAGGAAAGGAGGGAAAGTCTGAGGACATTTGGTGGACGGCAAGAGGAACATGGCCTGGGAGAAGAGAGCAGGGGCTGGAGACAGGGACAGACGGAGAGAGTAATGCAGAGGGCTGGGGATGAGAGTGTGTGGCTGCAGGACAGGACTGAGAGGAAAACACAACCCACTCTGCTACACATCCCTCAGCTCTATGAGGTGTCCCAGTGCAACAAAATAATGAACAAGATTGAGACACAGAATTCCAAATCCATTATTTTGTGTATCAGATCACTTGCATGCATTACAACATATACAGTACATAGTGCACATGTGCATGCTGCCTGTTGTCGTAGCTCTGTCTCGTCGTCTTACTTTTCCCAACTTTTAGCTTTCCATTTTCTTCAAAATTTGAGTAACTTGTGTGTAAGTATAATTTAAACTACACTCTTTACAAAAATGAGAGTAGAAAGTATTTTGGTACTTTTTTCGCCGTGAAACTTCTGCTGCTACTCGGTCAGGGCACCGCTGCAGATCAGCTGTTTGGCCATATTGTTTACGCCAGGGAACTGCTGATCGCGCTGAATCAGAGCGGCAGGGCGCCCATGACAACCGATGTCCCCACTGAGATCTGGAGGAGGACACACCGAGGATGCAGAGGTGGAATGAAGAGAGAGGGGTCCAGACGAAAGAGATTTGAGAACAAGAGATTTAAGCCTTTATCGCCCCCCTAAACCAGCTGGCTCCTTCTTGTTGGAACTCCCTGAGTTTTTATCCAATCTCCAATGATAGAATTCTTCTTTGTGATGTTTTCAATATTCATGTTGATGACTCCTCTAATGCCCTTGCTGCTGATTTTTTAAATATCACTAACTCTTTTAACTTTCAACAACATGTGTCTGGCCAAACTCATTCCTTTGGCCACACCTTAGACCTAGTCTTTAGTCTGGGCCTGAAAACCCCATCTGTGGAAATCAGGGACATGTTTGTATCTGACCACCTATGCATTGTTTTAACTGTGAATTAGAGGCTGCTAGTACTGTCTTATCCTGCTCTAAGTACACATGCGTCTTTAATGAGCATAGTACCTCAAAATTCTGTACACTGTTCAATTCTCTTGGCAATGTGTTTCCCAATTCCTCCAACACCAACGATTTGGTTGATTATTTTAACTACCTGTGTTCTTCAACCTTAGATCTCATAGCTCCTCTGAAAAATAGACCAAACTCAAAGACTAGAAAACAGCCATGGTTAAATAACAGTATTCAAAGCTGTAAAAAGAAATGCAGAAGAGCAGAACGAAGATGGGAGGAATCAGGTCTCCAGGTCCACTTTGTGGCCATGAAAGAGTTATCACTCCTTTATAATAGGATGGTGAAGGATGCAAGAATATGTCATTTCTCTGCACTTATTTCGGCCCATCAGCACAACCCCAGATTCCTATTTAAGGCTGTGGATCAGTTAGTTAACCTAGCCTCTCCTTGTGCCCCTGCTGTTTGTGACGCTGATTGTGAAAAGTTTCTTTTGCACTTTGCTGGAAAGGTGGAGTTAATAAGATCTGATATCACCCCCAATCCTGCCTTTAGATGTGGATCACCCGCTCAGGGATTCTTTGAGCAATTTTTCTGCTGTTACGCTGCCTGAACTCACAGATATCATGTCGCTTATGAGAGTGTCCTCCAGCCCTCTGGACAAAATCTCAACTAGGTTTTTATTGGAAGTTATGGATTGTATTGCGCCCCTTTTACAAATTATTTTTAACAGCTTGATGTCTACTGGCTGCGTCCCTGATTACTTTAAAACAGCTTGTGTCCAGCCAGTCTAAAAAAACCTGGGCTTGATCCCACCCTCCTGGATAACTATCGCCCAACCTCCAAACTGCCTTTTATTTCAAAGATTCTGAAAAAACTTATCTAAGCAGCTTCTTGCTGCTGTGGAAAACAATAATACCTTTGAAAAGTTCCAATCTGGCTTTCATCAACACCACAGCACTGAAACAGCCCTTCTCAAAGTCACCAATGACCTTTTAATGAATGCAGATGCAGGCATGTGTTCAATTCTTGGGCTGTTGGACTTAAGTGCTGCCTTTGACACAATTGATCATGGCATTCTTTTAGATAGACTGAGGCACTGGGTGGGCATATCTGGCACTGCACTAGACTGGTTCTCATCTCATCTGTCCAATAGGAAATTCTGTGTCAGCATTAATAACTGCATGTCATCCTTCTCCCATATCAAGTACGGTGTGCCTCAAGGTTTATCTCTGGGACCAATACTGTTCTCTTTGTACATGCTTCCTTTGGGTAATGTCGATAAATTTTCTTCAGCTCAAGTCAAATAAAACTGAAATCCTTGTTATTGGGCCCCAACACATCACTAAACAAATACTGCCATCTACTGGTAACCTGTCACAACATATAAAGCCTGTTGCAAGAAATCTTGGTGTCTTGTTTGATAGCAATTTATGTTTTGAGCAACATATCACTAAGCTTGTCCAATCATGTTTTTATCACCTCAGAAAC
The DNA here is from genome assembly GCF_020085105.1 of Siniperca chuatsi. Taxonomy (NCBI): domain Eukaryota; kingdom Metazoa; phylum Chordata; class Actinopteri; order Centrarchiformes; family Sinipercidae; genus Siniperca; species Siniperca chuatsi. The sequence goes on from NC_058056.1 coordinate 935,139, forward strand.
ATTGGAAAAATACGATCTATTTTAAATCTTAGTGATGCAGAAACTGTTGTACATGTACATGTTGTACATTGTAACAGCCTGTTCACTTGTCTTGATCAAAAAACTTTGACACGACTGCAGACTGTACAAAACTCAGCTGCTTGGCTGTTAACCAGGACCAAGAAGTACGACCACATAACACCTGTTTTAGCCTCTTTACATTGGCTCCGTGTTGGTTTTAGGATTGATTTTAAGATCTTGTTGATTACTTTTAAGGCTCTTCATGGCCTGGCCCCAGATTATATTTTAGACCTTGTAATTCCTTATGAACCTTCACGTAGTTTGAGATCTTCGGGCAGGGGTCTCTTGTCTGTTCCTGAATCCAGGATGAAAACTAAGGGGGACAGAGCTTTTGCTATCAGGGCCCCGAGGCTCTGGAACAACTTGCCCAAAGAAATTAGGTTGTCTGAGTCAGTGTCTTTGTTTAAGTCTCGTCTCAAGACGCATTTTTATCAGAAAGCATATCCTGATTTTACCTGAACTGGCTGTTTATTTTACTGTTTCTTTTATTGCTTTTGTGTATTTTATTTCTTTATATCTCGTCATTCACTGTGGTATTATATTTCTCTTGTTGTGAAGCACTTTGTACTTTGTTTTGATAAGTGCTCTATAACTAAAATTTTATTATTATTTTATTGTCTGCCTTCTCTCATCATGGGCAACATGAGATCACTGGCGAATAAAATGGATGAGCTAACGGCGTTAGCCCGGAGTCAGACGGAGTTCCGTGAGTGTAGTTTGATGTGCTTCTCAGAGACATGGCTACACCAGGACATCCCGGATCATAACGTTTCCATTGGTAACGTTTCAAGCAGTAAGTGGAAAGGCAGCAGGCTTGCTGTTCTGGTCAACAACAGATGGTGTAACCCTGGTTATGTTACTATCAAGCAGAGTATCTGTAGCCCGGACATTGAACTGTTAGCTGTGGGACTCTGGCCATATTATCTGCCATGTGAATTTTCACATGCCATTGTTGTGGCTGTTTGCATCCACAACAATGCATCCCCCCCTCTGCTAACCCGGCATCGGCGTGCAACGTCATTCACACCACCATAGCACAACTCCAGACTCAACACCCTCCTATGTACCTCTGGTTAAAAGGCAACCTGCGACCATAAGGACAGTGAGGAGATGGTCAGAGGACGCCTATGAGACACTGCAGGAATGTTTTGATGTGACAAACTGGGATGCAGTGTTAGCCTCATGGAGAGGACATTGATGGGCTAACCTAGTGCATCACTGGATACATTAACTTCTGTGTGGACTCCAATGTCCCAACTAAGATGGTCACTTGTTATCCAAATAACAAACCGTGGATAACCAAGGACATCAAAGACATCCTGAATGCCAAGATGAGGGCCTTTATTGATGGTAATAGGGAGGAGATGAGGGCAATCCAGGCTGACCTGAAGGTGAAGATCAGGGAGGCCAAGGAGAAGTACAAGAGGAAGCTGGAGTGGAAACTCCAGCAGGACAACATTAGAGAGGTCTGGAGCGGCATGAAGAGCATCACTGGCTTCAGACCGACTCGCAGCAGAGGAGTTGAAGGCAGCTTGGACAGGGCCAACTAACTTATTCTGTTTTTTAACAGATTTGACACACCGGCTCCTGCTCATCCCCCATCTAACTCAGCTGCTGTCGGCCCTCAGACTCCTCTGAGTCCACTGCTCCCCCCTCCTCCATCTTCCTGGGAATGTCCAACTCCCCCCTCAACTGGCTCTCAGACTAACAGCCCTCTCATGACTGATGACTCCCCCTCTCCCCAGCCCATAACCTCTGCTGTGTGCATGACTGCTGACCAGGTGAGAGGACAGCTGATGAAACTCCACTCAAACAAGGCTGCAGGCCCCGATGGAGTTAGCCCCGGGGTGCTAAAAGTCTGTGCCCCCAGCTATGTGGAGTCCTTCAACATGTCTTCAACCTGAGCATGAGTCTTCAAAGGGTCCCTATTCTGTGGAAGACATCTTGCCTCGTTCCTGTGCCGAAGACGCCGCGTCCCAGTGGCTCCAAGGACTACAGACCGGTGGCACTGACCTCTCACATAATGAAGACCCTGGAGAGACTGGTGCTGGAACAGCTGTGGCCCATGGTCAGACCCCTCCTGGACCCCCTTCAGTTCGCCTACCAGCCCCGGCTGGGAGTTGAGGACGCCATCATCTTCCTGCTGAACCGCATCCACTCCCACCTGGACAAGCTGGCAAGCATGGTGAGGATCATGTATTTTGACTTCTCCAGTACATTCAACACCATCCGGCCAGCCCTGCTGGGTGAGAAGCTGGCTGCGATGCAGGAGGATGCCCCCTTCGTGTCCTGGATTGTGGACTACTTGACTGGCAGACCACAGCATGTGCGTCTGCAGCACTGTGTGTCAGAAAGCGTGGTCAGCAACACTGGGGCCCCTCAGAGGTCTGTCCTCTCTCCCTTCCTCTTCACCATCTACATCAGATACACTTCAGCTACCACACAGAGTCCTGCCACCTTCAGAAGTTTTCTGATGACTCTGCTGTAGTGGGATGTATCAGCGGTGGTGATGAGTCTGAGTACAGGGCTGTGGTGGGTAACTTTATCTCATGGTGTGAGCAGAACCATCTGCAGCTCAATGCGACCTACGAAGGGCCAAGGCACCAGTGTGGACATTGTACAGGATTACAAATACCTGGGTATACACATGGACAATAAACTGGACTGGGCTAAGAACATTCAAGCTCTTTACAGGAAGGGCCAGAGCTGCCTCCTGAGGAGGCTTAGGTCAACATCTGCCAGACATTGCTGAGGATGTTTTATGAGTCTGTGGTGGCCAGTGCTATCCTGTATGCTGTTGCATGCTGGGGCAGCACGTTCAGGGTAGCGGACACTAACAGACTCAACAAACTGATCCGTAAGGCCAGTGACATTGTTGGGGTGGAGCTGGACTCTCTGGCGGTGGTGTCAGAGAGGAGGATGCTAGCCAAACTACATGCCATCTTGGACAGTGTCTCCCACCCACTCCATGACGTGCTTGTCAAACAAAGGAGTACCTTCAGCAAAAGACTCACCCCCCTAAAAAGCACCACAGAACGCCACAGGAAGTCATTCCTGCCTGTTGCCATCAAACTCTTTAACTCTTCCCTCTGGGTGTCAGTCTGTATAACCCTAAGTCATTAAACTGGACATTGGACCATTAACATCACTACAATACTTGAAATAATTGTGCAATATTATTCATATTTTCATTACTGCTGTGCAATATCCACCATCTCATAATAACCTTAATAAGCTACACTTAACTTGACAGTACATACACTATTACTTATTACTTATATTATTACATTGTATTATTATACTGTTCATACCTTATGTCCACTTTGTACTTAATTTATCTGACCTGTATTATAGTGTATTATATTTTGATTTGCTTAGAACTTCTATTCCTGTGTGCACTGACCTGATAGTGAGCAGCTGCAACAAATGAGTTTCCCCTCGGGGATCAATAAAGTATTTCTGATTCTGATTCTGATACCACTGGGTTCTCATCCATTTTTAAGTGTCTTTTCACTATGTTTAACGCCTTTTAGGTTAGATTCACCAGTGAATCTACTGGTAAAGTAGCATAAGGCTATCATATATATCATATCATTGCAATGGTTACTAACAGTTAAATATAAATGGTAAATGGCTGCATTTATATATCTTGCATGCTGGTTTAGGTTAAAGTGTTGACTCAAAGTAGTTTTGTCCCAGTACACAATTTAATTGCACATGTCTCAACCAAATTAGTATTTTCCGTTACCATGGTATAAGGTACACAATAATTATATACAAAACATGTAATCCGTTCACGAAATAAGTCTGTCTAGTTTTGTAATATAAGTAATTCTCAAAAAAGATCTCAAGTATGAAGAAAGATGAATGTGACTACACAAGTGTGAATGGTAGTGCAGAGGTATATGATGCATCTGTATGTAAAAGCTTTAGTTATATAGGAGCATAAGCCCAACGCCCAAGATAAGCACAACGCAAGCTCAGGATGTGTACACATGTACACTCGTGGTGCTCTCCCACTTGTAATGGACACAATATTAGCAGGGGAGCACATACATGAGAAGATTCCGAGCAGCGGTGGCATCTCATCCCAGCCTTCATCTGAGCACTCCGGAGGGAACGTGTCCCAGCCTGAGGGATGAGGAATGGCCTTAATGAAGTCGGACAAGCCGGAATACATGCATAAGAAAGATTTTAAATATTGATATGATGTCACTACGCAGCTGAATACACGGGTTACAGTGGATCAGTTCGCTCTTGATGGCCCTTGTCTAATGTAGCAGCACAAGGGCGATGATTAGGCTCATCAGAGGTGACTGTGTATTCTGTGGGAGGTGCAAACACAAGGCACACACTATTTGAATCAAAGGCACTTCCTGTCTTTCTGTGCAGCTTCAATCAACTGCTGTACTATCAATTCATTTTCAGACTAAATTATTCAGAGGCACATGTAATTAAAAGCTAGTGAATTTATATCATACGACTATGCAAAGTATAAATGGGCTTTTATTAAAGGCCTTCATCAAGGTACACGAGGACTTTCAGGGGCCTGGAATAAATGGTGCTGTAATTGTTCAAAGAAGAAAGGTGTGGTGAATGGATGTGATCCATATGGAGAAATATTCCTTTTGTGTGGCCAGAGCTGTTAGCATAGGATGCTCCATTATTTTATGCACAACAAAAACAAACATCACAAAAGAAATTACAAAAATGGACCAAAATTTGATGCATGAATAGCATCAGATGTCCCACAAGAGGCCAGCAGAGGAGATAAAGTAGATCTGAGATTATGGGGCAAGAAAGGAGAGGCAAGAGGGTTGAAAAGGAGGTTATGTTCAACATTACATAAACATGAGGAACACACAAGTTTCTATGCTGTGCCAAGAGCTGTGCAGCGTTTACTTTGAGCCCTCGCAGTTTAAACAAATCTTAAGGTCAAACTTCAGGCCCATCAGACGTGGGTCAGTGTTAAATTATTCAGCCAGCCGGGGACTAGGACCAGATCAAGCAAGTCGAGTGATGCCAGTAACACGCCGGAGACCCAGCGGTATCCACTCCAAAAGACTGTAAACACCATCCATTTTCAAGCCACAGACACTTGTTTATTTAAATACCAGCGACCAGCACAGATGTTGTGAAAAACAGAAAATAACATATTTCTCACACTACATCTCGACATGAGGGTGAAGGAAAGTGAAATGCCCAGAGTCTGTGCTAAACTTTGATTTCACTGATCAGTTAGTCAGTTTGAATTTGTTGGTATTTACTGTTTCGGGATTCTTTGGGAAACCATGGTGTTGCATGAGATGTAAGATAACAGACAGCTCAGTGATCTGCTAACATTAATCCAGGACTGTCAAACTGTCTTGGTCCTGGGTGGCCATCTCCCAGAACCCAGTAAATTATTAAACTGATTACAGGAAATATGTGAAAAAGATGAACTCACCTGATAGCAGGCAATCTTCTTAGTGACTTATAAGGTGGAAAAAACAATGTAAGGTGGGGGCAAAGTAGTGATGGGAATTATGGCTCTTTGAAGAGAACCAAATCTTATGGCTCTGTTCCATTCTGGAAGCTGGCTCTTTCGGCTCCCAAACGGCTCTTTATTTAGTGCCACATCTGCTGGTCACTGCCTCAGTTACATTCATATTTGCTGTAAGAAATAAATATGCAAGATTCTTCATCTGCAATACATTGAAATATTCTGTCATATTGATGGTTAAAAAGCGGGGAATGTCAAGAATATTATAGTTATAACAAAAATAACATGCTACTAATGAAATAATATGCTTAATAAATAATTACACAACTCTATACAGACACATACAGTATCTTTCAATTTAATTTGTTTGATACAATATGAAACAAAAAATGTTTCTGCTCTGTCCAAAAGTTTAATTTGTTCGTTGTCTTGCTCACAGAGTCGACTCTTTTGCGACCGACACATCGCTAGGGTGAAGTGATAAAACAATACTGAGAGTCTGCAGCCACAAGCAGCTCTGCGGTGCTTGAAGCTAAAAGCACTAAACATCAGCATTATAACATGCTCACAGTGACAATAAGCTGATGTTCAGCAGGTAATGTTTACCATGTTCATCAACTTAGTTTGGCAAACAGCATAAGCTCTGTACCAAATTTCATGGCAATCCAAACAATAGTTGTTGAGATATTTCTCAACCAAAGTGGTGGAAAGTCTGACTGACCGACAGACGCATCCATCCCTAGAGCCACGTCGCTAGCATGGCACAAAGTGATTCATTGACCACTTCCTCATCTGCTTAAAGTCAATACAAACCAAGGAAAATCAGGCGCAGGATTTCTTTCTTCACTCACTGTCTGGAGAGCTGGAAGCAAAACTACTGAATAAAACGATAGACTTCTTAATATAGCTTCTGGCAACCAGTGGCAGTGCTGAGTGCACAGCTACTGAGCAGCCCTCCAGTCAGTCAGTAAAAAACAAAGTCTGCACCATCTTTGATTTGGAAGACATTTTTCTTGGTCAAAGTGAGTCATGTTTAATAATAGTAGTAATATTACCTTCCAGCTGATCAATATGTACTTTCAACATTCTTCATGTAACAATCTATTTTACGAGATGCTGACTGATTAAAATTTCTAGGTTCAGGGAGATAGCCAGTTAGGATTAGAACTAGAGATTTGCATGTGAGTGGAGACAACATCCGCCATGACTTGTTAATGTTTTTTTTTTCTTGAGATTTCCTGTCAAGGTTCCTCTAAAGGTTTCCATTCTCCAAACTTTAGTCATGAGACTCCTGGGTTACAGCGAAGGCTGAAATCATTACATGCATGGAAAAAAGGATGAATATATCATACATACAGAGCACATGTATGTTCAGTGCTTATGGGATTATTACGTAGATCCCATTCCAATTCCTGGCTCCCATGGCTGCTCGCCTCCTAGGCAGCCCAGTGCACCAGTCTGCCTTATTAATCCCAACCGAGGAGTCCATTTCAGTTAGTACCTGTCCCTCTGCTTTCCCTTTCACTGCTGTCGCCCCTCCCTCTCCATTACCAGGCATAGCCAGGGTTAACATGCTAATTCCATTTTATGAGCTCTGACGGAGCCCACTCTCCAACACTTACATCTGTTCAACAATTATTAGACCGTTTTGCTATAAAAAATTCAATACCTCTGAGTGTCGCATGGGCAAAACCTGAAAATGTATGCAGTGAATAGAATGGTTAATTTCTCAAAGGGAAAAAGGAATGGGCTAAAAACAGAGATTTGCTTTGAGATTCTGCATTTAAATGAGCCTTATCTGGATGACTTGGCTTGGTCGGGTAAAGCAATGGACAGAGAAATCCATTTGTACTTATGAACAGAAGGAAAATAGTCTTCAGATACTGATTATTATACGGAAGTACTGAGATCCAAAAACATCTAGGCTATCTGACCAATAAAATATCACATATTTGGCTGAAACAGTTTAAATAATGCACTTTCATACTGTGTGGTACAATAATTACATTAAAAGGTTACTCTGAGTCCAAACTGTATACTAATTCTGACCGTGATGACAAAAAACTAAAACATAAATCTGTGGATGATCATTTTTACTTTGCTATTCATTTTAACATTGGCAGTAGAACTCTAAGTCACTGTTTGATGTCTACATTGTTCTTTTAGCATTTCCTGTTAGTACTAACATCAAGTGAACTTCATTTCTTGTAACATTACTCTTAATTCTTTTTCTTCTCTCTTTTTTGTAATAAGCATTACTTTATAGTGTAATTGCATTACAATTGTAAAACTATTTGAATCCTCTACTTGGGTAAAAATAGCAATACCAGAATGACAAAAATACTCACATTTTTTACTTAAAGCTGCATTAATCAATATTTTAATATGAACAGTGGATCAAATGACTATTTGTAATGTGCAAGGGGTGACTTGTGGTGCAGAGAGTACCACAGAGAATAATCAGCAACTCTCTCTTTTTAGGGTCTATTATCTCATTGTTTTGGTTTTGGTTCAGTCTCTCCTCTCTCATCAACCTTGCTTCCAGCAGCAGCAGCTGCTTCAATGAAAAAGCTCTGAAAAAGCCACTGTACACTACCTGCACAGCACTAAACAGCAGACAGACACAGATAGAGACTAGCTGTAATGTAGCTGTAAGTAAAAGTACTGAAGTATTAGCAGCAAAATGAACTTAAAGGTCCAGTGTGAAACATTTAGGAGGAGCTATTGGCAGAAATGGAATATAATATTTATAAGTATGTTTCTATTAGTGTAGAATCACCTGAAAATAAGAATCATTGTGTTTTCGTTACCTTAGAATCAGCCCTTTATATCTACAGAGGGAGAGGGTCCCCTTCCACAGAGGCCGCCATGTTGCACCGCAATGTTTCTACAGTGGCCCAGAATGGACAAACCAAACATTGACTCTAGATAGGGTCTTTAGCGTTTTTTCGAGTTTTGCAGAGGGGACTGTACACATGCAGGTGCATACATGAATGTGCCCAACTACGTTCAAAAATATACTATCAATACATTACAATTCATACAGAGAATATTTAGCCTGGGACAACAAAGAAACAGAATGAGAATGATTCACCGTTGCAATGTTTTTTTTAAATTGCTCTCTGCAGAGAAACAATACAAATGCCAAAGCATAGTGGACAGACAATGGTTTGCATTACTTTGTTAAACGGACCAGAATAGTATAATATATCCCTCGTATGTAGTTGAATACTAGTAAAAACACAAGAATGAAATACTTATACTAAGTGAAGTACCTCAAAATTTAACTAATGTGCAGTGCATGAGTAAAAGTACTTATTTCCACCATTGTGGTGAAAATGGGACTAGTTTTTATTCTTTATTAAAGACATGTTAGATTGTGTGTTTTTTTAATTATTTTCTACGTTTTATATTTGTGCTCAAAACCAATATGATAACCAGAACATACTGTTGAGAAATGACAGTTAAATGTAACACAGAGACACACTAGTTTCCACAGAACGTAAGCAAGTGTGTGAGTAATCCTTTACCCTCAACACCATGGGTTTTCAGATATGATACAATAGTTTGATATTCGCAAAATTCTCTAGTGGCTAAATTCAAGAATTCTGATTTACACATGTATGAAAAAGGCATTGTGTTTTTAATTAAGTTTAATTCTGTATGTCGGTAACACATTTCTAAATGACGGCGGCTGTCCACGCCTCCATCTGCAGAGACAGACGACGTGCTGAAGCCAGAATTTCAGCACTTTTCACCAGGGCATTGGTAGCCCTGCCTGAGCAGCCTTATTAACGTATACCGCCATGTGAAAAATGTTTGAAATAATGTGAAAGAAAATGTAAAGGCAGTCTAATACCCCGCCTAATGCAGTCGCTGGGCCTTAATTGATGAATCTACTTTGTCATGTCCATGCAGGGAGATTGGCGGAGGAGCCACCATGACAGATATCTTTAATAAAGTTGCTCTTCACGTGTCAGGATATATGATCATAATTGCTTGCCCGGGAATCATTTTCAAATCAGTATCTCCTGTTAAAGACAGGAGGAAGTGAAGACCTCTAGTGTGCAGCTGGACAAGGAGAAATGGCTGGATCACACATTTAAGCTGTAATCAATTAAATTCTAAATTAGACATGATAGAGTCCTAATTACACTGAACAGAAATAGAGATAATCAAATAGTTATTTATTAGCCACGTTAAGCTTGTGATAAGTATACATTTATAGAAACCATCACACATTTTCAAATGTAATTAAATTACAGTCCCACTGGTTCTTTACCATCAGCACCAATGGATCACCTCATCTATATGTGGGGATAATGATAGTGGTGAGGAAGGGGATGATGAATATATGCCCAAGGCCTAATGGGGGCTGTATTCAGATGAGGGCCAGGGAGCCGGACGGCCACCTTGCGCCTGTACCCCCCCACCCAGAAAGTATAATTTTCCCAACCCCCACCTCCACAACTTGACAGGCTGGAGGGATAACCCTGAGAATCACATTATGTATATTTCTTTAGCGGTCGCAGCACATTTGCATGTAGAAGACAGTTAAAATAAGGCCATAAATCAGCAGGCAAACATATAAATGGATTTGTGGTGAGACTGAAACCCCTGGCGAGTCTGAGCAAATATTTCAAGCCTTGCTCGTCACCAGGCTCGGAGATATCGGCTGTCATTAACTAGCCCGGCCCCTCTGACCACTCGGCTTGTATATTCACTTCATTACATGACTGGAGGGGGGGGGGGGCACTCCACGACTGGCTGCCTCCAATAAATCTACCTGCACATTCTGATACAAGGTTTGTCATCAGCGGAGAAGCATTTTAAACTGAAGCTTTATCTTATTTCTTCAATAGGTTGTTTGTCTAATTCAAAGGAAGCAACATAGTGACTTGAAACCCTGCCTTTCTCTGAATATCCAAGCACTGGCTGATTACTGCCTGATGTTATATAATACAGTAGGAGATGTAATGGGCAGTTTATTCATCATAATCAGGAAATACCAGCAGGGCTACACCACAGAAATTTACACTCATTGGCTGAAGTGTGGAGGACTTCCCTGCAGTCACAGTCTTGCAGACGTTACATGAAGACTGGAGGCCCAACTGTCCAAATCCACAATTCATCAAGTCAAGCACATGCTGCTGACTTTCTGTGGACTTCCAGAAAGTCTGCTTTGGTGCAGAGACTTTGTTCAGAAGATTACTCATAATTGGTGACAAATGTAACAGTGATACAAGGTAAAGCTAAAAGAAGATCATTTAGATAAATAGCACAAATGTACCATATTTATTTGATATAGTAAAGCTTGATACACAAATTGCTTATATAAATTCAATTTAGAACTTAAAAAATACTGGCATTGGTTATATCCATGGCAACGAGAAAGGTATAAAGTACCGTCACAGAATATATAACAGAAGTCCATGAGGGACCCGGTCTGTGAGACCAGAGGGTGGACATTTGGATTCAGCCACTGACTGAGTGCTGTACATGTTTTAAACTCTTATAATGAACTAACTGATACCCAGAGATGTAAAATGGAAGTGAACCCCCCCAAGTTTACTTATTCTTATTCGATTTCTTGTTTGTATTTTCTCATATTTTTATTTATTATTGATTTTTCCATTCTTTTTTTACATTATTATGTCCTTTTCCTTTTTTATTTCTTTTTTTGGGGGAGGGGGTGTTCCTGTCACTGGTCTAAAGGTGCAATCGTTGTTTGTTGATTGGTCACATGATCACATGAAAGCTTTGTGCTTAAAAATCTCAACACATTTGTCAGCGTATTGATTGTAAATAAAATTCACCCACAAAATCAACACATGAGGTGATATATTTAATGTTTTTGACCTCCAAGGTGTCGTCTTTTTCCCTGATTCTGTTTTTGGAAAAAAACATTGCTGGGTTTTTTTTGTTTATTTGTTGGTTTTTGTCAGCAGAGCACACAATGGAAGTTCCATGCAAGAGAATTGAGAATGACTTCTGGATGGGAGCTGCAACTTCTGATTCTGAAAACAGTGTCCAGATGACTACGACTGAAACCTTTTCTACGATAGAACACTCCTGGACGAATGAGGGACTACACCGTCCCATGCAAGAGAAGTGCACCTTTTTCCTTTTAGGAACTCATTTACTCATCTCATCTTTTGATCCTTCCCTAAATGTGGATATTCCTGTCCACACACTTCTGGTCTGGGGCTGTTTTCTACTCCCCTTAGTTACAACAAAGGGAAATTAACTGGGATTAACTGGCAGACCTCCAACTGTGATCACCAACTGTGATCCAGGTCTTATCGCCCAGCATCAGTGTTGGACCTCCCTGATGCTCTGGTGTCTGAAAGGGAGCAAACCCCTGCAGCAGGTTCAACATCTGCAGGAAAGACTGAAACCAGAAGAGTGGAGGCTGTTAGAGCAGCACATTAATGCCCATGGTTTTGGGATGACATGTTCAGTTATCACATAGGGGTGTAACATTGTCCACAGAAACTTTGGCCCTTTAGTTTAAATGTGTCACATGTCAAGGCTTAAAGGTCCAGTGTGGAGGATTTAGTGGCCTCCAGCGGTGAAATTGCAGTTTGCACCCATTTGAATCCCGCTCGCCTCACCCTCCCCTTCCAAGCGTGGAGGAGAAACTACGGTGGCTGCGAAACTCTCGAAAAACACGAAATGCCCTATCTAGAGCCAGTAATTGGTTTGTCCGTTCTGGGCTACTGTAGAAACATGGCAGTGCAACACGGCAGCCTCTGTAGAAGGGGACCCGCTCCCTCTGTAGATATAACGGGCTTATTCTAAGGTGATTATACACTAATGAAAACATACTTATAAATATTATATTCCATTTCTGCCAATAGCTCCTTCTAAATGTTCCACACTGGACCTTTAAGTAAATGGGTTTTTGAAGAATAATACTGTTTGATATCAGTGTGTTTCAGCTGACTTTCAATGGGATATTCATCTTAAAAACTAGATCAAAACAACTCAACTCAACTTTATTTATATACCACTTAACACACATCCAAAGTGCTTTACAGCACACACAGAGGAAAACACAACAAAATAAATGGTATGAGAATGGTTCATTCACATGCAGTGAATCTTGAGTACTGGTATAAAACACAGTATCAGCTACTTTATCAGCAGCTGCAGTGTGAAACCTTCAAAAACCCATGTCAGCCAAGCTTGTAGGAGCATTAATGGGGCTTGTTGTTTTCCCAGTCATATTGATGCCTCTTTGTCATCACGCAGCCTTCAACATGTCACAGCGGTCCAGCACAGACTATTCAAGTCATCACAGAGCATCAACCAGCAAGGCCCAGATGTTCTCCAGCAGCTGACTGACGGAAAGCATTGCATGTCCAGTCAAAGAGGCAGCATCCTCCATGTTGGCCAACACCTGCCTTTACAGCTGCTCCGGCTCGAGTTCCATCTCACTGCATCCACACAGCTACGGCAAAGAGGAAAACATCTTGAAGTAGTTGGAAGCCAACCTCCACCAGTGAAGTTGTCAGGCTCACATATGGCTCTGGCAGGAGACAAGGAGACAAGGAGAAGACTTGCACGTGGTGGAGCTGCTGGGTGCTGTTAGAGCCTGATGGCAGTTGTGGAGTTGGTTGCTATTGACAAATGAATAGATATGGTATCTATTGGTGGTTTCTTAATATGGTCAAATCCACCCTAACAGGGTGAGTGCACATTTACTGGCTACTCACTTCTGTGTTTGATTTCACAATTGAGCAGTAGACAACATCTTAGCTTTTGTTTGTGTGATCTTATTCTTTTACTTTCCATGGCGATGTGCAGTCTGGTGGTAAATAGTCGATCTAAAACCTGCCATATAAAATGTATGGTCACTGAATTGTTTCATGACAGGAGTTAACCCATAGTTCTCCTCAAAATCCCCAAATCGTCAAATGGAGGGTGTAAAGGATCTTAACTGCATGGATAACAAAATTCTCCAATGAGAACTGCCCAATGTGGGAGAAAGAAGTGCCTCCAATAGCGCCAATTAGCACACTGCAATTCCCATATTTTGGGCTGTATTTTTAAGGGGATTCTGTCTAACTGTTTAGGCAATGTGCAAATGCCTGGGTAGTGCCTGATAGATTTCATCAAGCTCAAGTAATTTACTTTTACACAAACTTTGGGCGTGTGCGATACACCGTAAAAAAATATCAAGTCACCATGAATGCCTGCAAGAGTGAAGTGTTTTTAGGAGTCATTTTTAAACTGTTTTTAAATCTAATAACACATATATTATAATTAACTTTATATTTATAGAGCTTTTCAAAATGCATGTTACAAAGTGATCCACAAGGCAGGTAAAACACGATAAATAAAGCAAGAATAAAACACTATTAAACCGTGCAGAGATACAAGAAAAAAAGATCAAACTAATACAGTAATACAATAGGAAAACAATAAAACAAGGAGAGAGAATGTAAACATATATATTGAGCTTGAACCTTCATTCTTGATCTTGGAAAGATTTTGGGGGAGGGCGCACCCAGACTCTCCATCTGCTGATTAAGGCCATGAGATTTGGCTCAAAGCTGCAGAAGAAATCTAGTAAGTGGATCTTGAGTTAAGATATTGTTTTATTTTTTTGTAAAACTATGTATGTATGCATAGGCAAGAAGTGTTTTTTTTCCAATTTGATTGATTGCAATAAGAAAAATCCTAGAGCTTTGATTAGCACAATAGATTGGTGAACCCTGCCCCTCCCCCAGTATCGGCCTTTTCAAATGATGTGAAAATGTTTTTATAATTCTTTGTTGATAAGGTCACTGACATAAGGTCTAAAATATTGCCTTCCTGTACCCTTAGGGTTGACTGTCCGGCCCGTGTTTCTCAATTGAGCTAGTTTTCATTGGCAGAACTCGCAGCCATTGTCTCCCAAATATGCTCCTCCTCTAGTTCTCTTGACATTGTTCCAACCTCTCTTTTAAAGATGTTTTTAATTCCTTCGGACCATACATACTCTCCATTGTGAATATCTCTCTTAGCTCTGGCTGTGTGCCTGATTATTTTAAACATGCGAATATTCAGTCACTCTAAAAGCCAAACCATTGCTTCCCAGTAACTATAGACCTATATCCAAACTTCCTTTTATCTCCAAGGTCTTGGAAAATGTAGTATGTAAACAACTTGTACAGGTCCTGGACAGCCATGAAATCTTTGATAAATTCCAGTCTAGTTTTTGTTTGAGGCACAGTACAAAAACTGTTCTGCTTAGGGTATCAAATGATACGTCGGCTTTATAGCTCCCCCTAATTACATTTAGCCTTCAAACACATTTTGACGCCCTTGGCATACTCGAAAACAACATTTATGACAGTGACATTCGTGAGTCATAGCGCCACTTACTGGCAACAGGAAGCAAGCCAAACATGTGACAAACATCATTCGATTTACATGAAATTTACACTGGGTGGTCTACACTTGATATACGGCAACATCATGTATGATTAGTGCATATTCTCCAGAGCCACATAGTGGACACCGGAAGTGATATTTAACTCCTTCGCACATTGCCTGATAGTCATGAAGATTCAGATCTGCGTCAGCAGGCCTCCGGTGACAACACCACGACTCTCCATCCCCCAGGGGCACGCATGTAGACGTGGACCCGTTCAACGCTTGCAGCTTTAATAGTTTTTATTATTTGTGTGTTCGATTTCTATGTTTGCCTTCTGTATAGTTTTTATTGTTGTGTTGTTCTTTTTTTATTTCTAGTTATTCCTTGTTTTTAACTTTCTATTTTTCTATTTTATGCATTGTACAGCACCTTGTGACTCTGGTTTCAAAAGGCGCTTTATAAATAAAGTTTACTTACTTACTTCTAAAAATAAAAATATAAAATATTAAATAGTATAACCCTAAGCTTACCACATAATCATTTAATTTAAGCAATGCTAGCAGCGTGGCTCAAGGGATGGCAATGTTTGTCTGCCGGTTAGTCCAACCGCAGAACTAATGACATTCCACCAGCCTCAGCAAATGTTAGCATGCTAACACGCTAAGCTAAGATGATGAACATGGTAACCATTATATCTGCTAAACACAAGTATGTTAACATTATCATTGTGAGCATGTTAGCATGCTGATATTAGCATTTAGCTCAAAGCACCGCTGTGCATGAGTATAGCCTCACAGAGATGCTAGCATGGCTGTAGACTCTTAATCTTGCTGAAACCATATCAGTGAAATCAAAAAATCAGTTTTTATCCAAAGTTGCGTGTAGGACCCATGACCTCAGTTTTTAATTTATATATCTATATATTAGAGCTACCAACAATTAGTGGATTAATAAAATTATTTGGGAACTATTATCAAATAATTGTTTGTCATTTTTTAAAGCAAAAAATCTAAATATTTGCTGGTTCCAGCTACTCAAATGTCAGGTTTATTGCTTTTCTTTGTCATACATGATAGTAAACTGAATATCTTTGGGTTTTGGACTGTTGGTCAGACAAAACAAGACATTTAAACACATAACCTTGGACTTAACTTTAATAATAATCAAAGTTGAATTAACACCTGTCTAACTGCCAAACGCTGAACATTATAACCTTTTATAACCATTTAACCTTTGTTCTCTTTGGTTGCTTTGCATCAGATTGTTCAGGTGCAACTGATAAAGTAGCCACTGAGTGTATATAGACATATATACATATACACATATGTACCCATATATACATACAATACGTATACACATATGCACCAACGATGCTACTAGGGAAAAACCTCTCTCTCATATTACACACACTACACAGTGAGGCTGCATCTCTCAGCTCATGACTTCCTGTTTACTATTAGTGTGGCAGCCTCTCAGATGAGCAAAATAAATGAAAACACATTACATTTTAATTATATCAAAACGAAGGGAGTCAACACCTAATCGCCATGTAAACACAGAGATGTCGCTGCCAGCTCTTTTCATTATTTATGGGAGTGGACGCATCCTAGTCACATTACATTAGAGAGCAGGAAGGCGGGCCCGTTCCGAGGTCAGCACAGAGATCCTGCAGCATGTGACACACCGACCACACACAACTACAGCTGACTGCCTGCTGCTGCACTGGCAGTATGTCTCAGAGCAACAAATTTATACATGCCAGTGTAGACTTTGGAAGGCTTTTAGCCAGCTAGAGTGGATGTCTGTGTCGAGGTGTTGTAGATGACATAAAGCCAAATAAAGAGGCAGTACAAATGCACACAAGGCAGAAGAAAGGGAACAAGTGCAGATTAACACACACAGATCTGCTTTAGGCAGCAGAAACTGTGAAGGACACGTGTGCTACTGTTAAAAATGTTTGAACAAATTCACATCACAGTGCTTTTCATGGAAGTGTGAGACTTCCAGCAGGTACAGGTACAACACAGTAAGGGTCATGGCTCTCTGGATAAGGGTGAAGATCACAATACCTAAAGAACGTGTGATTATCTCACTTTGACGTGCTGTCGTGCTGTGGCTCATTTCTGGTCACCGGTGTTTGTGTGCTACTAGTAGCGTATAATTGCTGCTCTAACTCATCACAGTTAATTTTGTTTGATTCTTCATTATAGTGACTAACTATCTGCTACACATTTGAACGTAGACTACTTCTGCTCAAGCACTCGTAGCTCTCTCCTTCTTTTAATGACTTTCTCGCTAATCCCACAGTTTACAATCTTAATACAGTAAGTAAGTAATAAGTAATTGTTATTCACGTTGTCGGTAACAACTCCCAGTTACGCCAATCTGAGGTCATTAAAGGTAATGTTGAGTCGGTGTGTACATTTTCAAAGCCCCCTGACTACTTAAATTAATAAAAAAGTTAACAGAAGAGGAGTTATACATAAAAACCTAAACAAAAAAGCTGAAATAGCACAACAAAATAGGAGAATTAAATGTTGACTCTTAAACATCAGATCTCTGTCATCTAAAGCTGTCCTAGTGAACGATTTAATATCAGAGTATCATATTGACTTATTTTGTCTCTCTGAAACCTGGCTGGTTTATGAAGAATATGTTAGCCTAAATGAATCCACTCCGCCCAGTCATACCATGTCAATACTCATATTCCTCGAGGCACCGGCTGAGGAGGTGAAGTTGCAGCGATCTTCAACTCAAGCCTACTAATCAACCCTAAACCTAAACTAAATTATAACTCATTCGAAAGCCTCGTTCTTAGTCTTTCACACCCAACCTGGAAAACACGACAGCCAATTCTGTTTGTTATAGTGTACTGCGCTCCTGGTCCTTATTCTGAATTTTTATCTGAATTCTTAGAGTTTTTATCAAGTTTAGTCCTTAAAACAGATAAAGTAATTACTGTAGGTGATTTCAATATTCATGCAGATGTTGAAAATGATAGCCTTAGTACTGCATTTATCTCATTATTAGATTTGATTGGCTTTTGTCAGAGTCTATCTACATCTATCTGATAGTACTATAGCTAAATTAAGGAAGCAATCCCATCTGCATTTAATTCAATGCTGTCTCAATATAACAGAGGACTCCTATGCTAATTTCAGCCCCTCCCAAATGGACCATCTTGTTGATAGTGCTGCAGGTTTACTGCGAACGATACTCGATTCTATTGCCCCTCTAAAAAAGAAGATAATAAAACAAAGGTTAGCTCCAAGGTATAACCCGCAAACCCGCAAATTAAAGCAAACATCACGAAAACTTGAAAGGAACAACAAGCTGGAGGAATCTCGTTTAGCCTGGCAAGATAGTCTTAAAACATATAGGAAAGCCCTCTGTAATGTCAGAGCAGCTTACTTCTCATCATTAATAGAGGAAAATAAAAACAACCCCAGGTTTCTTTTCAGCACTGCAGCCAGGCTGACAGAGAATCACAGCTCTAATGAACCATGTATTCCTATAGCCCTCAGTAGTAACGACTTCATGACCTTCTTTAATGATGAATGATTATGAATGATTAATGATTATAAGAAAAAAAATTCATCAAGTTTTGCCCTCGACATAAAAACCTGGATGACATGCAATTTTCTGATGTTAAGCTCTGACAAAAATTAAGTTATTGTACTTGGCCCCAAACACATCCGAGACACATTATCTAAAGACATAGTTGCTCTAGATGGCATTGCCCTGGCCTCCAGCTCTACCATAAGGAACCTCAGAGCTATCTTTGATCTCCTACATGAAACAAACTTCAAGGACTGCCTTCTTTCACCTACGTAACATTGCAAAACTCAGGCACATCCTGTCTCAAAATGATGCTGAAAAACTAGTCCATGCATTTGTTACTTCTAGGTGGGATTATTGCATTTCTTTATTATCAGGTTACCCGAATAAGTCCCTTAAGACTCTCCAGCTCCAATGCTGTGACATGTGTACTGACAAGAACTAGGAAAAGAGATCATATTTCTCCAATATTAGCTTGTCTGCACTGGCTCCCTGTAAAATCCAGAATAGAATTTAAAATCCTTCTCCTCACCTACAAAGCTCTTAATGGTCAGGCACCATTATATCTTAAAGAGCTCATAGTACCTTATTATCCCTCTAGAACACTGCGCTCCCAGAATGCAGGGTTACTTGTGGTTCCGAGAGTCTCCAAAAGTAGAATGGGAGCCAGAGCCTTCAGTTATCAAGCTTCTCTCCTGTGGAATCAGGTCCCAGTTTGGGTTCAGGAGGCAGACACCATCTCCACATTTAAGAGTAGGCTGAAGACTTTACTGTTTGATAAAGCTTATAGTTAGGGCTGGCTTGGGTGTGTCCTGAACCATCCCTTAATTATGCTGCTATAGGCCTAGACTGCCAGGAGACTTCCCATGATGCACCTCTTTCCTCTCTCCTTCTCTCCCTCTCCATCTGTATGCATTTTTATCCCATTACTGCATGTTACTAACTCGACATCTTCTCTCTCCTATTGTTCTGTGCTCGTTTCTCTCTTCTCTCCTTCTGTTGCTTTCAGCAGGTATTTCTGCCTCCAGAGCTGCAGAGACTGGATCTGTGGTTGTAGGCCACCTGCTGCCCCTGTGTTCCTGCTCGACAACTGCTACGACAGTTGTTGTTATTATTAGTCTTATTACTATATCATCATTATTATCCCTATTATTATTACTTTATTAATATTAATATTACCACTTCCATTACATTAT